>NC_080839.1:64519490-65130896 GCF_030435755.1 Ochotona princeps | reverse complement strand
CAAATCACTAAGCATTAAACCTCAAAGGCAAACTCCAAGTGGTCTCACACTACCAACAGGCAGGCAGCACTCATCCCGAGGGGAGTAAGAGTGTCTTCTAAATATGTAAGTTTGGAAAGCTGTCCCACCACACAGAAGCTTTGGTGGTAGGCAGCTTGATTTATGGGAATTACACACACCCTAAATGTACAGTCAAAACATAGCATTCTGTGCATCCCCATAGAGTTCGGTATGACACTGAATACATCCATCCTTCTCAGGGGGGCCACTAGGCAACTGAGGGTCACCTCCAGCAACACAGAAGCCAGAGTTCAACAAAGGGTTCTGCGGCACTCAGTACAGGGGCAGCGTCTATGGCTCCAACTCACTGACACTGAACCCCGAGGTCATCTTAGTGCTGGAACAAGCAGGTGCCAACAGACTTACAGACCCATGGTCACTGGGCTCCAAGGAAACAAAGGGCTCGTGGCTGCTTTTTTCCCAGCGCGCACACACACACACACACATCCTGGAAGCTGTTGGGGGAGACACAGTTCTGGATTGGTTGCCCACTGACCCTTTTCCTCATCATTCCACATGAGATGGGGAGAGACTGACACCTCACGAGAATAGCCAAGAGGGAGAACAAGATGGAGGCCAGGCTGTTGACATTTCCCGGTTACAGGCAAAGAAGGCTACCAAACCATGGGTCCTGAGCTGTAAACTCTGAGCTGTAAACTCTGTTACAACTCCTTTTTCCTTGCGTATGGCTTTAGGGCTGCAATGATTATACTCAAGGAAATGAACTTCCGTAATTCCTAGGAATTAAAATCTGTGTAACTAAAATGAAGAAAGCAGAGCACAGTGTGACTGGAAAAGCCTGGAACTTGCAAGGAGCCTCCCTCCTGCAGCTGGAGGTGGCCTGGCTGGGTGCACCACCCTGTACATCTCAGGAGAACATGAGGTCTGGCTGGCTCTAGACACATCAATGTCAGACTGACAGAGAAGTTGGCAGCATTCAACTCTCCCTATCAAAAAAGGCCCCTAAGCTGTCCACCACCACAGGCTGGCTTCTTGTGCTACACCCCACTCCCTTCCTCCTCCATAAAAAAGCAACCATGAAAAACAAATAAGGCACAACACAAGTCACAGTGCACAGGTCAGCCCTAGAAGGTCCACCTAGCACCCCATCTTGGGCTGGCCCCCTGCAGACCCCCAACCTCCACCAACCCCAGGAGCTCTCACCAACCTGTTCATACCGGGAAGGTTACCCCAGAAGTAGCGGGCCCTGTGTGCAGCTGATACTTCTTTGGCATCAATCATCACAGGGTTAGACTATAAGACAGGAGAGTGGAGGTAAACCAAACAGGGACGTGAGGCAGAGCCAGGTGGAGGCCACACACTAGGGTAGACAGCAGCCCACCTATGACATCTGGGCGGCTATTTGTACTCAAAAGGAACTAAAGGTTTCCTGTTAGCATATACAGCCCCATATAGCTGACAGCTTCCCCACTGGACAGATGCCACTCTAGTGTGACCAGTGGCTGTGACATTACACGCTCCCAGGAGTGTGATGTGCTCATTGTGTACCCAGAGCCTGCAGTGACCCAGGTCCCACAGACTTGGGAGACAGGCTGATGCTCCCCTTTGGCCCACCCTAAAGAATGTCTCTGGCAGCACCAAACCAATTGCCCGTGCATGGCTCAATCCTGACTCCACGCTGAGCTAGCTAGACTCCCAGCACACAGACTCTCCCGGCCCAAGAGGCTGGTACCACTCCTGTTCAGTGGCAGGCCCTCAACCCAAGTCCAACCCCACCACCCCAGCAGCTGGAACTGAGATCCAAATGGGCCTCCAACACTGCTTCTTCCCTCTGCACCCAAACAGGTCTCTTGCAAAGCTGCGCTCACCAGCCCCCAGCTCCATAAGGCGGGTGCCAAACAGGCCCCTTTGCAAAGCTGCGCTCACCAGCCCTCAGCTCCATCAGGCGGGTGAGACAGGGAGCAAGCAGCAGTATAAAGTACAAGCCATTAGTGAGCTGGCCCATCCCAGGATTCTGGCTATACCTCAAGAAATCGCGAGATGTCCCTCTTGTCACTAACGCCCATGGCCACCACATTCTCAAAGAGCCAGAAGAAGGGGCGATCATCTCCCTCCTTGGGCCGTGCGTCATGCAGGAGGCGGTAGAACTCAAAGAAGAGCCGGCCAGTGCCCTCTGAGAGTGGGAAGAGAAAGCCATCAGCTGGCTGGCTGTGTCACACAGTGGCGTGGCTCGGGCGCAGGAAGGCAAGGAAAGACCGGGGCACTGGGAGGAGCTGTACCAGGGCACAAACACCTAAGGAGGAACCCCAAGTGCTGAAGCTCGGGCTGGAGCGAGGGGAAAGCACCTACCATAGAGTCCTTTGCGGGCAGGGTTGACGATAGAGAGGTCATTGCAGGGACTGCCCCCAATCACCAGGTCAAATGGGCCCCATTCTTGGATCTGGAAGGATAGGGACAGAGGTAGAAAGGAAATCATCTACAAATCTGGCAAAAGTTTTTTGGCAGGGGATGGGGGGAATGGCCACTTTGCAAGAGCACTGCCCTCACCATACCCCCAGGCAAGAGAAGGTCTTGCAGGATATCTACTCTCGGCTCCCTTGGTGCACAAGGACCAAACTGGGTCACCAGGGGAGAAGGGGCCAGTAAGGGACACAGCACATGCCAAGCAACCAAGGAGCCACTTGGCAAGAAGGCACACCAGGTGGTGTCCGATGTTCTGGGCACCTGGGGCCAGTGTGTGGGCCATCTGATTGCCCTCCAAGTGTCCTTCAGCTTCCAGAGGACCTACAGTTGCCACAGCCAGATCCAGCCAAGTGCAAGGTCAGAGTCATGCTCAGTAAATGGAAGCTGGGACGCCTCCTGCCACAATCACCAGAGACCTTCTCCCTGACCCAAAGCTCTCTACTAGCAAGGGTCCTCCAATCAGTCCAGGGACCCAGTTGAAGCCCCCAATGGAAGCTCCCTAGTCCCCATGTTAATCTGACCATTTTCCTATCAAGACAAGGAGAAAAAAACGAAAGATGGAGGACAAGAGACTGGGGGGCTAAAGGGTGAAGAGAAGCAGCAGTTAAGCAAATGAAGGAGGTGGGGCTGGTCGCAGGAGCTGGGTACCCAGGGCAGGGGAGGTGGGAGATGCCCACAGCAGACTTACGTGCTTTTGCGTGACGCTGCGGACATCGCCAACGTACATTATCTTCCCCTGGTGCCGCACCATGCCCACGGTGATGGAGTCCTCACACACCTCTGAGGCAATGTAGCGGTCTACCTGGATGCCCAAGTCCTTCAGCACCAGGAGCCCTGTGCCAGCCAGAAGAATGCCCCATCACTTGGGGCCAGCACCTTGGCACCCTGCTTTGGCAGGTGACCCCTCTAGCCAGCCAGTCACACACCCGTGTGGTCAGCTGCCATGCCAAGTACTGCCTAGGACGCTTAAGTTCTTGCTCCATCAAACTGGAATACTAATGTGGATGCGAATGGTGTGCCACTCCTAGTCCGGTCTATCTGGAAAGTAGCTGAAGCCAGTAAGACTGACCAGACAGGAGGAAGGTCCAGGGAAAACAGCTGTGGACTTCTGCAGTGATCTTTCCTTTGCTGTTCCCGTCTGCTGCCTTCTAGACCCACCAAAATGCCACCACCCTAAGGTTTCATCAGTGTGGTCCCCCACCCCTGAACCACCTACCCTTCTGCTGGCTGTCCCCAGCACTTTGCTCCCTTGCCACCTCATCAGAAACCCTTTTTAGAAACTGTAAGTGGGGGGGGAGGGTTGGGGGAAATCCCAGTACCTATAAAACTATGTCACATAATACAGTGTAATTAATAAAAAAATAAATAAATTTAATTAAAAAAAAAAAAAAAGAAACTGTAAGTGATCTTCAGAACAGACAAGCGGACCTTGTTGCTGGATTTCCCCCTCCATTTTTCTCATGGTCCGGCCTTCCTGACCATGGACCCTTCCCATCAGTGCCTCCTGAACCAAGGCAAGGAAACCACAGAATGGAGGGCAAGGACCTCAGGAGGAACCACTTCTGCTGCTCCTTACAGGTCTCCCCACCAAGCTGCTTCTCAGGGCCTCCTACGTGTGCTATGACATGGTTAGGCCTCAAGGTTCTAGCCTGGGCAAGCACAGCTGTATGTGAATTCCTTCAGGTCACAGAACAGTGGCACTGGACTAATAAGACAACACCTGGCCAGGAAGGTCATACCCACCTATACACTCTGACCAAGGGCCCCACATGCAGGTGGCCCATCTGCGCCTGATGGGATGTGCCCAGGCGGACAGGTGGCTTCTCAGCAGGGCTTGCTGGTAGTACTCAGGCCACCTGAGGAAATTGTGCTTCCCAGTGACCCAACATGTCCTAAAAGGCATTCCCAAGGAGCTGATGGCCTAAGACTGTGAAAACGAGTGTATTATAAGGGTGCTTGTCACAGCGCTACTGCTAGTGATGTAGTGATGATAACAGAAAATAACCCAATGGGGTCAGGGAAATAGACTGTGGTCCACAGTGTTTACAAACCAAGAGGGCAGTTCTATGTTAGCTGCAGTTAGAAAGCAGTAATACAATAAAGGACAAGGCAAGTTACAAGACATGCATTACTCTTGTTTAGATCAACACATACCCACATGGGCACAGAAAAGACTACTAATGGACACACAGGAATACACTAATGGCAAAATGATGGGAGACTTGGTCTGCAACTCTCGTTTATAATCAAAACAGAGTTCCACAGAGTTTTGGTCTCAAGTTTGTTCTTTGCGGTTTTGTGACAACCTCCCATTACACCCTCACCTGACCTGCTTGGAAGCTCCTTCAGTGTAGAACCCCCTACACACTGAGCTACCTGAGGAGGGGGTGGGGTTCACTTTTTTTGTTTTCTGGGCTAACCCCAGATACAAAAGATTTAACTCTCACACAGCTGTGGTGCTAATCATCTCCCTCCAGGGGAGACCGGCAGCCACTTATTTGTGCCACTCACCTGTAGCAATTCCATCAAAGAGAGACAGCACACGGATGGGCTTCCTCTTTTCAGCTGGGACAGGCGGGTAAACCTTCGGAGGGTCCTAAGTAATGGGTCCCAACAGGTCAGGCAATGCCTGGCAGTGCCCCCTGGATCCCAGCCCCAGGATGGCCCTCCCAGAGGCTCTGGGCAGCTTCTCTCTAGACCTGCACACCACCAGAAGCGCCTTGGCCAGGGCTGGGCAGAGGGTCAAGGGCAGCCCAGGCCCGGCACTCACAAATTCCTGGTCGTGGTTATTGGCGAAGAACATCTGAAGCCGGGAAGGCCAGTCGTCCCGCCGCCGCAGCAGCCCGTAGGTGCCCTTGTGCCCGCACATGTAGCAGTTCCAGGGGTCTTCCTTAATGGCTGCCTGTGCAGCCCCAGGCCCCACCAAGAGGTCCACACATTCCACACAGAAGCACCTGGAAGGAGGCCCAGCCAGCTCAGGGGAGCTCCCCACCTTGATCCTCCCAGGGAGCATCCCGGAGGGAGGCCCTTGGCCTCCAGGCTGAAGGCCAAGTGGAGCCTCACCTGCAGCAGTTGTTGTTCCCACACATGAGCACCTCGCGCCCCCCGCAGCAGATGGTGCAGTAGGACTGATAACCGTCGTCATCGTACTGGTACGCGCACTCCAGGAAACAGTTCTGCAAGAGCAGTGGAGAGGGTAAGCACACACTGGGACCAGGGCAGGCTCTCAGTCCTGGCTTTTTGGACTTGACTCAGCCCAGCAGACATGACCCTGCGACCTCACTACCCACCCAGCCAGCATCAGGCCTGAAGCACAGAGCTGGGATGGGAATGCATTCTCTCCCTACACAACTGTGCTAAGCAGAACCCTGGAGGGACCCTACAGCACAGCTCAAGGGAGCTGTCCACCATCACCTTGGTCCTTGTGCAGCTCTGGGCCTTTTCTTCCAGGGCCACCCCTCAATCAAACTGCCTCATTCCTGCCTCTCTGCTGGTCACCCCATTTACACTAGTGATGGTGACATTGTAAGCCCTGGTCTTGGTTTCATCAGGTAGGTTAAAAGCTGAAATCTAAATGAGAAACTTGAAGAGGCAAGAAAAACAAAGCAAGCCCAAACTGTAAAACCCAAAGGCCCACATGATCAGGACCCCAAGACGCCTGCATCATGCCTGCTACCCCCTACATGGACACAGAGGCACGGGAGCCAGCAGCCAAGGCTTAGGGTTCCCCTCACATCACTCTGGCAGGTGGCTCTCATACCTTGCAGTTTTGGCACATTCCTCCAATGAAGAGAGGGTGTTCCAGAGTGACATTGAGGCTCCCACAAGAAATGCAAATGTCTGCAAGGCAGGTGGGTTCAGTCAGCATCAGAGAGGGGTACCTACACCCACCCCAGGCCAGAGCTCAACTCTGGAAGGAAGGGTTGGACAAGCTGGATGAACACCCAGTGAGGGGGTCCATTCCTCTGTTGGAGGAGCAATGCTAGCCACAGGCACAGGATGCCTGTGCCCGACAACAGACTTTGGATGTGGGCTACTTGGAAGGCATTTTAGAGACCAATTTCAGTCCTGGTCTCCTGTCCCAATCCTTCCAGGCTGAGGCCCCAAGCCAGATCACCACCACCACTAGGCCAAGGGAGAGAGATTTCAGAGAAGCCACGCGAAAAAAAAAAAAAAAGGACAGGCAAGAAGCCATCTTTAAGACAGTTCAATCAAGTCCACTCTTCTCTGGCCAAGGGCCATCCCAAAGCCCATGCCAGGAAGGCCAAGTGGTGGCATCTGGGAGATAAGACTTTGTGCAGCAGGCTGGAGGTGGAGCACAAGGCAGGGCCAGCTGCGGCCCCCCAAAAACAGATGCCTGGGGCCCAGGTGTCCTGTTCTGCCAACCTTCCTAGACCTCGCGGCCCTAGCAGACTCACCCTCTATGTTTCGGCACTTCTGCCGCACTTCGTATACCAGCCGCTCTGCAAGTGAGAATGGCATCAGAGGTGGCCAATGGGCTGCACCTGCTCCACAAGCACCCACCTCTCCCACAGCCAGGCCCACTACCTCGTGTGCGCTCATCAATAATCTCCTTGACCTTGGGCTTCTCTGTTGTGCTCTTCCGGGGCTTTTTGGCTGGCGGGGGTGGGGCATAGGCGGCTGCCTCAGGCTCCACCCACATGTCCGTGTAAACTTCTTTGTAGGGGTTTTTCTCCTCTGCAGAAAGCACCAGACCACCGAGTCAGGGCAACATGGGGCATGAGGGAGTGCTCCTACTGTACCCACAACAGGAGGCAGCACAGTGCCCCACTCCTGGGGCAGCCTGGGCCCCAGAGCAGCGGGGTGTCTGATCCCAATATACAGGACCTGAGCATTTCCACCCAGCTTGGCTTCCTGAGCCCTGGCATGGGTCTGCCAGGCCAGCAAGGCTCCCAAAGGCTGGGTGGGCACCCACATTTACCTTCTGGTGGCTCTAGACCCTTGGGGCCAGAAGGCTGGAACCCCCCAAGGGCCCACTCGATCATCTGCTTGTTTTGCACCTCCACAGCCTTGGCAGTGTCACTCTCATCGTTGTCATGGCAGGCTGGGAAGAGCTTGCCTGCGCGGCTGCTTGCCACCTACAGAACAGGTTGGAGCAGTGTCAGTGCAAGCTGGAAGGCTGGAGGGCAGGTGAGGCTGGTCAGGGAGGTTAGGCTGAAACACGGACTGAGAGCCCTGAGGATGGGCATGGGGAGAGTGGGGAGGCGATCTGAGGAGGGAGGCCAGGAGTGGCTACACTGCCCAGGTTGCAGCTCAGGGATGTGGCCTCCAGCCTTCAGTGACTCTTGCTGCCTGGGCTGCCCCCTGTGCTGGAGCCCCAGAAGGCACTCACCTGCAGGACCTCATAGATGGCTTTACGATACATAGGCTGCTTATTGTAGGTGGCCTGGTGGAAGGCGCTGCAGAATGAGCTCAGTGGCATCAGCTTCTCAACGCACACCTGCAGGGACCACGGGTTCCCATTGGCCCTCAGTCCCCTTGGCTCAGGCACCCACACCACACCACACCACACCACCTCGCAACTGCCTAGGGCTGGGAGACCATAAGAGCCAGGATGGCTCTCGGGTAAATAACTTCCTCCAGTGCAAAGCAGGGGTTCTGCCAGAACCCAGTGGGAAGCCTCTAGCACAGGCTCTCCCGAGGGGGCACCTGGCCCAGGCCTAGGCTTCACACAGAGCAGGGTGGCTAGAGCCCACTTCTACCACCCCAGCCACAACCACAGGGCCCCGGGACCCCTTCCCGACCACCCATAGGGCAACCCTCCAAAACTCACCACTGAGAACTTGCCGTCTCCGAACCACATGACCCAGCGGGTCCCCTCAGCTGCTCGGCTCCGGCCCGTCATCCACCAGGACACTATGCGGCCTGGCCACCAGGAGAAGCCCCGCAGTTTCCCCCACACCAGCTCCCCAATGCCAAAGCCCCGGCCGTCCTGGAGCCCCAAGGAGCAGAAATCATTATGCGGTGGTCACGAGGCCCTGCCACCCTGATCCCCCCGGAGCAACCCCAGCCCTGGGCATCTCGGGGGCAGGACAGCCGGGAGCAAGCTCCATTTTCAGGGAGCGAGACAGAGCAAAACTGGGGTGACAAAGAGGCTGGGGGTCAGATGGAGAGAGTGAGCGGCCAGCGGGAGGTGGAGAGAGGAGAGCAGGACGGGAGGATCTGGCAATGGAAGGCCCCCAGAACAGAGCTGCACAAAGCTGGTGAGGAAGCCGCTCACCTCGTACTCCGGCTCGTCATCGGCCGATTTGGTAGCATTCTTGTCCCCAGCATCAGCACCCACAGGCTCAGGTGTGGTGGCCACAGTGGGGGACGCGGGGTCGGTGGGCTGCTGTACAGCAGGAGGGCTGGCCTCCTCCACCTTCTGAGCATCCCCAGAGCCCTGGTTTTCCTCGACAGCATTCATTACTGCAATGACCTTGGCTTTCTTCTCAGCCTAGGGGAAGAAGTAGGTACCTTGACCTCTCCAGGAACTAGTCAGACCACCCAGGGCTCAACCTATCAGGGGCCTGCAGACAGTGACAGAGGTAAAAGACCCGAGAGAAAAGTGCTTCTTCCCTCATCAACCCTACCAGCCTGCCACTGGGGAGGGAAAGATTTCAAGTCAGGTGAACACATAAAGTTGAACACACAAACACCAACTTGAATACATGAAGGGCCTGGGCTCCAGCCCTGCTCCCTGGCCTAGCCTTCCCCAGCTTGGTCGGGGTCTCCAACATGGCACTAATCATTTGGGCAATCACTGGTTGCGGCCTCTCTTTTTCCCAGACAGGACCAGATCCTAAGGTCTTTCTCCATACATTCCCTAAGTGAATGCCTCCCTCCCCTTCTACTCCTGGTCTCCAGGCAGTTCTACCTTAGCACACCTATCACTGCTCCAAATCCCAGAAGAGCCTCCCCCCTACCCAGTCAAACACCAAAACTCCCCGCTCCTGAGCTCAGCTGCCAGCCAGGTGCCCCTGGAGGTCCCTGGGGATTAGGCCCGCTCACAGCCTGAGGCTGGTGCAGTGCCTCAACTGGCTACTCCTTTGCCCTGCAGCACCAGCATCTCTTATGGGCACTAGGCCATGTCCCTGCTTATGGCCTGGAAAAGCAGTGGAGGATGGCCCAAGTTCTGGGGACCCTACAACTGTGTGGGAGACCCAGGAGAAGTGGCTAGCTTCACATCAGCTCAACTCCAGCCACTGGGGCTACTTGGTGAATAAACTAGCGGATGAAAGATCTTCGTCTCTGTAAACCTGCCTTTCCAATAAAATGAATAAAGAAAGAAGCCCTTGCTAACAGTTGAGAACCGCTCAATCTCATCTCTGCCTCATCTGGACTAGTTCGCACTGCCCTTGACTTCCCAACTGAGTCAGTTTCCACCCACCAAACTTCATGGACTCCCACACGCACTGAGCGCGAACCCATTCTCAAGAGAACAGGGTTTCAGCAAGAAACCTGGGGTCTAAGAAAGAGCTCTGGACGCAAAGAGCGACCACCTGGCATTGCTGCCCGAGATCTGTGGTCACGCTTGGAGCAGTTCCTTCCTTCCGATTGCTCCAACCTAAAGAAGCAATGGAACTGAAGGACTTCAGGTCATCTTTCCTGTCCCGGCTTAAGAACCTAGGGTCACCACAGGGGGCAGCAGGATGGCAGACTTTGGGCTGCTTCGTGGTCAGTTGCTCCTGATGAGGCCTAGGATCGTAGTTTTAGTTATCTGACTCAACAGACTCTAAAATGGGAGAACATGCCTTCCACCCCAGCCCCCAAACAGCTGGGAAAATGAGCTCCTGGATGGCAGCCGGGGAGGAGCAGACGCACAGGGCGATTGCTCAGCCTGCCTCAGTCCCACTCGCACCTGCCCGCCCTTTCCTTCCATCAATTAACCATAACCTCCTGCCCCACCACGACGGTACCCGGTGGGAATTTCCACCTCCAGTCCTGGAAGTCAGCTGCACCAGCCCACTCCTTCCACCCCCTGGGGATCCGCAAACTTGAGGCAGGACACCATCCTAGACTAGTGTGCTGCCTCGGGTTTCCCAAAGGCCCTGTGCAGCTGGCTATAGGTCCTTCAGCCAGGACCAGGTATGCAGGTGGCAACGGGAAGAGGGGGGCAGACGAAGCCCTGGGGCAAGGCTTGCTCCTCTCCAGTCTCCCCAAGTCTGGGAGTGGTGATGGACAACACCATCATCATTCCCCCACTCCCCCTTTGTCTCTCTTCTCCACGCCTGAAAACTCTCCTTCCCCCACAACTTTCCAAAGCCTGTCAGCTGCTGCTGCTGATAGGTGCCCAACATCCAACCCACTCCACACAGAATGAGCGCCTGGCCCACCGCAGCTGGCGGAGGAGGAAGGGGCCTCCACGGATGGGCAGCAGGGGTGAGGGAAGGAGGAAGGGGTGGGTGAGCAGCAGGAGGCCGAGAGAAGGGGAAGAAGGGGCCAAGCCGGGCTGGTGGGGGAGGGGCTCATTAGAATAGTCCAGAGCAGTGGCAGAACGCACCCTCCTTTCCAGACTCACTTTTCCCATCTTGCGCCTTGGCAAACAATAGGAGGAAGAAGGGTTAACTCTGGCTCTGGCTTTAGGGCACAAAGTTCCCCACCCCTGAGGGGCCGGGAGACCAGGAGGGATCTACAAGGGGAACCACACCATCCCCCACTACCGCCAACCCAAGCAGACCACTTGGGCTAGTTTGTCCCGCCCAGGAAAGCCATGGGTTACTGCTGACTAGTGCCTCCCAGTCCAGTTCCATCTCCCCAGGCAGCTGTCGCGCCTCTGCCTCCCCAGCCACTCAGCCTTCCCATTCCAAAGGTCAGAGGGCTGAGCGCCACCGCCTCCCAGCCCACGCGGCCTTGAGCCATCACAGACCAACAGACCCGGGCCGGACTGCCCCCCAAGGGCCCCTGTCAGGGTGGCAATGCCCCCTCCCACTTCATCTGGCCAAGTGCCTGGAGACTCCCAGGAACTCGCGAGAGGGTTGTCCCTCTCCAGAAGCTACAAGCTGCCAGGGCCCCGAGGACAGCGCAATCCTCCAGCCAGAACATAGGTCAACAGGACTTGCCAAGCGCCCGTCTGCTAGCAACTTGGCCCAACCTACTTCACCAACTCCACCGGACGGGGCTCCCTGCTCCCCAGCCTGAGCCACCACGGCCAGGCCCCCACCCCGTCCCGTCACTACTCCAGTCCCTGGGAGCGCCAGGTGCCACTGGAATCCGGCAATAGTGGGGCCTGGGCCTCCTGCTCTGGGACTCGGTGGGACGGCACCGGACCAGCACCTCCACTACTCGGCCGGCGGGGACGCAGCCGCCGGGCCAGCAGGCACACTTGACTCTTTTCAAGCGGGGGGGGGGGGGAGCTGAGAGATCCTCCCCCAGTCGGCTGGCTGACCGCCTCCCCGCCCCCGGTCTCCCCAGGGCTCCGTCCAGGAACCTACCCATAAGGCCAGGTGCAACCCCTCTGCGGTCCGGCTCAGGTGTGAGCCCCGGCCCTGAAGCTCTCTAAGTAGCTGCCCGTCTTGGGGGAGGGGAAGGGGGCGCTGGGGCTGGGGGCGGAGGGGGCCACAGTGAGGGGGAGGGGGCGCTGGGGGGGAGGGAGGGAACATTTTCTTTGTCTAGAACTCCAGGTCACGTGGGTCCCGCTGAAGAGCCTGGTTGGCTGCGTGCGGGCCGGGGGAGGGGGCCGGCCCTCCGACGCTGGCGCTGGGCCAGCCCCTCTCTCCAGTCCGAGGGGCGCGGGGGCCGGGGGGCGAGGCCGGCCTCCTCCTGTTCCCAGGGCCCCGCCCTGGTCAGGCCGCGGGGAGCGCCCCCTCCTGCGGGGCCGGCCCGGGCCGCCCTGCCCCCTCTCCCCAACTCTGT
The DNA here is from genome assembly GCF_030435755.1 of Ochotona princeps. NCBI lineage: Eukaryota > Metazoa > Chordata > Mammalia > Lagomorpha > Ochotonidae > Ochotona > Ochotona princeps. The sequence continues at coordinate 65,118,557 of NC_080839.1, read as the reverse complement.
AGGCACTGAGCCCGGGACGGGGGGCCAGGGGGGCCAGGGGGGCGCCGGGGCAGCCGGCCCGGACGGGCTGCGCTCTCAACTGCGGGGCCCGTAGAGAACCAAGCTCCCGGAGGAAGAAAACCGGAGATTTCCGACGGCCTGCGGGCGCCTGCAGAAAGTTGTTAAAAGTGAGTTCCTTAAGAAGCACAACCAAAAGAAATAAAAGGGAGGAAATAGAAAAAGCTCACAGATAAAGAGACGCAGGACGCGAGAAAGGCTGCGTGCAGACGAGGCCGGGGACCGACTGCGCGTGGAGGGGACCACGGGCAACCACAGGTGGTTGGGGGGGTGCGGGCTCTGAAACTTGCCGGCCACATGTCTGGGGGAGCCTCCGGTCGCTCAGGGTTTTCCTGGAATTTCTCGTTTGTAAGGGTGGGGGCGTGGTGGAGGTGGGTAGGGCGTAGGGCGCAGGTTCTAGCATCCAGCAGGTCCTTCAGTCCAGGCGGAAACATTAGCAGCCCAGGCAGACAAGCCCGCCTCGCAGGAGCCTCCAGGTGCAGCCCCCGCCGGCACTTGCAGGCTCCCACCCCAGGGCAGACCCGAGGTCGCACCCCACAGCCCTGCTGGGATGGGCTAGGGCATCAGATAAGCTATAGGCTGTGCCCTCAAGGAGTCGTAAGATTCCACTAGACTTGGACTGATATGAAAAGAGCATTGAAAAACACGTGTAAAGATAACTGCCCCCAAACCCCCAGCAGATAGCTTAGGAGACAAAAAATGGGTGGTGTGAATGATAAAAAGGTTAAAGAGGTCAGCGCAGAAACCGGGCCCACAGGATTTATCAGATTTGGGGGCAGGTCGGATGGGTGAGAGATTCAAGCTGGGGAGGAAGGAGGACCTGCCTGCCTCCATTCTCCCTACTGAAGCAAATAAAGGCCAAGAATGAGGGAAGGATGGGGCCTGGAGCCGGCCCTGGGAGAGAGGAAGGTTACAGCGTAAGGCGGGCCTTCTGAGGCCAGGCAAGCAGTGCTTTGGGAAGCTTAGCCTGGTTTCAGTCTGCAGGATGAACCAGAGGAGCTGGGGGCTGTCCCAGGTGCACTTGTCAGAAGAGCCTGAATTCTGGTTCCTCCACCACCACCACCACCACGACCTTGACACAACATACGTAGTCCTGAGAAAGAACTGTTTTCTTGTTTGCCAAACAGGGGCAATGACATCAGCCGCTGGTGCCCAGTGAGACTGGAGACATGAGCTGACTCTCCAGGGGCCTGGCTCCCAGCCACCATCATAGGGGTGTGTCGCAGTTCGAAAAGGTGCTGTGCTCTAAAGCAGAGTCTCGTCCCTTGGGGGTTCAGCACAGCTTTCTGGGGGCATCAGAGCAAGCAAACCATGGAGGGGAACTCCAAACCAGAGGTCCCAGTGAGCACAGAAAACAAGGGGGTGCACGTGCCCTCCAATGCCCCACTGAGGTGCAGCCCCTCCTTCTGCTACAGAGTAGCACTCTGCCTCCCTGGAGTGCCCCTTTGGCCTGCTCCCAGCTTGGAGGACCTAATGAGCTGCTTCTCTTGGGGATGGACCCTCGCCGGCCCATGCTCCACCTCCACCACGGAAGTTTTGGATTCTGACTTAGTAGCCCCTTCCCCATGCTCAGGTGGGTGGCTGGGCACCCAGACGGCTGCTCTCAGTGGCCCTGATGATGCCTACAGCTACCCTGAACCACTTCACCACTTCCTGCCCCTGTCAGATATTTTCCCGTCCCTGAAGATTCAAGTGCTATCTTACCTCTTCCACATAACTTCACAACTTAAGTGAAAGGAAGCCCACCCTCAAAGGTTCCTTCCACCACGTCGACAGCAGCAGCACTGTCCTAGGTTAGACGACCGAGCTGCCTCAATAGAGGTGTGGCTTCTTGGTGGTCAGTGGATACCATCACCCCAAAGCAGAAGAGAACCTAAGATCTAGGATGAGAGGTAATCTTACTAAAAAGTCAAGAACAGGGCAGTGTTGAAGTGCAGCACGTTAAACTACTTCCTGTAATGCCAGCACTTCAACAGGGTTGCTGGTTCGACTCCCAGACACTCATTTTTCTGATCCAGCTTTCTGATAGTATTCCTGGGAAAAAGGCAGTGGAGGGTCACCCAAGTACTTGGGCCTCTGTGACACAGTGCAAGACCTAGATGAAACTCCTGTCTGGCCTGGCCTGACCCAAGCCCAGCCATTGTGGCCTTTGGCAAGTGAATTAGGAGATGAAAGATCTCTGTCTCTCCATGACTCTGGCTTTTTTTTTTTTTTAAGATTTATTTATTCTTATTGGAAAGGCAAATTTATAGAGAGAAGGCAAGAAAGGGAAAGATCTTCCATCCAGCTCATTCACTCCCCAGGGGCTCCAGCAGCTGGTGCTGAGCTAAGCCAATCCGAAGCCAGGAGCTGGGTCTCCCACATGGGTGAGGGTCCCAAGGCTTTGGGTCATTCTCCACTGTTTTCCCAAGCTGTAAGCACAGAGTTGGATTGAAGTAGAGCTGCCAAGGACATAAATGGGATGTCAGTATCTGCAGGCAGAGGATTAGCATGTTGTGCCACAGCCAGCCCAATTCTGCCTTTTAAACAAAATAAATATTAGAAACAGGGCAGCCTTCAAGGATCCTAGGGCCACATGCCCTTGACCTTACAAAGTAGCCCTCACTGACTGGTTGTCGGTCTAAGTCTTTGATTGACAAAGTCAACTTAAAATAGCAGTGTTTCATGTAAAAAAAAAAAAAAAGCCCCGTTCCTGAGACTTGTTTTAAAAGTCTGTTGAAAGGAAGAACTCTTGGACCCTGTGCGATGGCCTAGCGGCTAAGGGCCTCGCCTTAAATGTGCCGGGATCCCATATGGGCGCCGGTTCTAATCCCGGCACCTCCACTTCCCATCCAGCTTCCTGCTTGTGGCCTGGGAAAGCAGTCAAGGATGGCCCAAAGCCTTGGGTTCCTGCACCTGTGTAGGAGACCTGGAAGAAGTTCCTGGTTCCTGGCTTTGGATCGGTGCAGCACCGGCCGTTGCGGTCACTTGGGGAGTGAACCATCGGATGGAAGATCTTCCTCTGTTTCTCTTCCTCTCTGTGTATCTGACTTTGCAATAAAAATAAATAAATCTTAAAAAAAAAAAAAAAAAAAAGGAAGACCTCTTGGATGAAAACAAGGTCTGGTGGCTGTGAGAGCCTGAAGGAGGTGTTAGGAAGGAAGTAGCTAGCTTGGTCCAATGGTGAGGGAGACCCCAAGGAGACGGCGTGCTTCCTGCTTGGCAGGTGGACAGCCACGACTCAAGGCCACCAGAGGCTGGTGCAAATATCTCTACTGGACACCTGACTCTCAGCCCTGATCCTGTGGTTACCAAGCAAACTGTTAATTTCAATTACATTTTCCAATGACTGTGATACCTGCAAGTTGCCAGCAGGCAGGGGGACGACTATTATGGTCTGGGAGGCAAGGACACATCCTGCCACAAGCAGGTGAACGCAACGTGGCATTTGTCGCTTTCCTGCCCCTCTGAAGAGAGCCGTCCCAAATATGCTCTTTGGATTTCCAGCCCCACAAAACCAGGCTGAGACCCTTGGCCATGACATTGCACCTTGCAGCGGCAACACTGGAGGTTCAAGGTGGCAATGGCCACTCTTGCCTGACTAGTGTTCTCTCAGAGGTCAGTGTCCATGGTGGCTTTTATCAGAAAATCCAGCACTGGAAGGGAGAGGGCACACAGGTTGCTGCCACCACACACAGATGGCTGCCCCGGGTCTCTTCACTCAGAGAAGCCATGGCTGCACACCACCTGCAAAGTGACCCACAGGAAGTCACTGCAGGGGCCTTTATCCAGACACCTCCTACCTCTAGCTCAGCTCCACCTCTAGCTCTGTGTGACACTCCAGGGCCCCATGGGTGGAGGTCCCCGTGTGACATCATCACTTTTCACCCAATTGGCATTCCTCACACTGTCCCCCCTTCCTGAGTGCCTTCCACTGCAGCTTCCGCCAGCAAAAGGCCTCTTCAGCCTTCTGTGGCATCTCACCAGCAACCTCCGCAGTCCTGCACTGCCCACTGAGATGGCAAAGATGAAACAAAAACTAAGGTGCAGTTTCTCCATGCTCTAGCTACCCTGAGTGCCCAAGAATCACCTGTGGCTAGGGGCTGCTGTGCTGGACGGGACAGCACAGATGGCAGAACACTGCGGCTTGGGTCCTCACCCGTACACTCCCTGCCTTTCCTCCTTTCTCCATTGTGCACCATCTTCCACTCTGACCCTCCTCCTCCTAGCCAAAGCAATCCTTTTAGAACTGTGTACACATCCTTCTCCTCCCACAATAACAATTCCTGGAGGGCAGGACTGGCTCTGACACAGCTTCACATGGAAACCCTCTGGGACCAGGGCACCTCCCATTTCACAGAAGATTCAACCTGTGTTTGCCAAACAGAATGTAATGGAGCCTCACCCCCGTCAGTGTCCACATTCCAGGCTGGGGAATGGACGCTTTGGCTGAGTACAAACTCTGAATGGTTGCTAAGAGTCGGGTCTGGGGCTCCCCAAAGAGTCTGAGAATCACTGTTTTCCTGTTCTCCTGCAATCCATATGGAGGTTGCAAGCAATGACCAGGACGGGGCTTCTGGCAGTGAAGCTAAAAATAGCCAAGGAGCCCATAGCATGGAGTTAGCAGGACTTGTTGCTAAGGAGACCAGTGGCAGAGACAGCAACCAAGCCAAGGAGGTGTCAGACAGGCAGCACACATGCCGTGGTTGGGGAACTCACAGGTGAGGCCCCAGCTGTAACCGCTGAGGTGCCATGCCTCTGGTAGCTCTTCAGGCTCTAGGTGTGGCAGATGTCCCTGACTCTCAGTAACTCATTCCCATGGAAGCCACCAGGACCAGGGGAAGTACCAGCCCCTGGAAAGGAGGCCTCTGCCTGGTTGCTGGTTGTTATGGCAACACCCTCTTCCTGTCATTCTCTCTCCTGAGGGGAAGAGGTGGGGCCTGGTCATGGCCAAGCCAGCATGACCAGGAAACACCCGCTTCCTGACAGCACTGACGTGCCACGGGTTCTCCAGACAAGCGTGGGAGCCCAGCAGGGCATCTGCCCCCAGCATGGGACAGGGCTGCCTCTTCTTCCCATGAGGACCTTACAGACCACCTTGCCAAAAGAGCCCCTGACCCACTTTGGTCAGGCCATCCAAAGCAGACTGTTTAAAATGCAGATTCTGGGCCTGCATGTGGCACAGCAACTTAACCTGCCCCTTGAATGCCAGCATTCCCTATCACAGTGCTGGGTTGAATACCGGCTCCCCTACTTCAATCCAGCTGGCGGCCAATGTGCCTGGAAGGCAGTGGATGACAGCACAAGTCCTTGAGTTCCTGTCACCTGCATGGGAGCCCAGGAAAAGAGTTCTAGTTTGCTGCCTGGCTTCGAACTGGCTTGTAGTGGACATTTGGGGAGTGAACCAGTGAATGGGATAACTCTACCTTTCAGATAAATATGAATTAAATAGGGCCCGGCGGCGTGGCCTAGTGGCTAAAGTCCTCGCCTTGAAAGCCCCGGGATCCCATATGGGCGCCGGTTCTAGTCCCGGCAGCTCCACTTCCCATCCAGCTCCCTGCTTGTGGCCTGGGAAGGCAGTTGGGGACGGCCCAATGCATTGGGACACTGCACCCACGTGCGAGACCCGGAAGAGGTTCCTGGTTCCCGGCTTCAGATCGGCGTGCACCGGCCCGTTGCAGCTCACTTAGGGAGTGAATCATCGGACGGAGGATCTTCCTCTCTGTCTCTCCTCCTCTCTGTATATCTGACTTTGTAATAAAAATAAAAAAATCTAAAAAAAAAAAAAAAATGAATTAAATAGATCATTTAAAATGCAGATTCCTTGGGCCCGGCACGGTAGCCTAGTGGCTAAAGTCCTCCCTTGCGATCGCCAGGATCTATCCCAGCGGCCCCACTTCCCATCCAGCTCCCTGCTTGTGGCCTGGAAGAGCAGTCAAGGACGGCCCAAAACCTTGGTACCCTGCACATGCATGAGAGACCCAGAAAAGGCTCTGGGCCCCTGGCATTGGACTGGCACAGTTGCAGCTAGCTGCATGTGGAGTGAGTCAACGGACAGAAGATCTTCCTCTCTGTTTCTTCCTCCTCTCTATATATCTGTCTTTCCAATAAAAATAAAATCTTTTGGGCCAGGTGCAATGGCCTAGCAGCTAAAGTCCTCGCCTTGAATGCACCAGGATCCTATATGGGTGCCGGTTCTAATCCCGGCAGTTCTACTTCCCATCCAGCTCCCTGCTTGTGGCCTGGGAAAGTAGTCGAGGACGGCCCCAACCCTTGGGACCCTGCACCCGCGTGGGAGACCTGGAGGAAGTTTCTGGCTCCTGGCTTTGGATAAGCACAGCATCGGTCGTTGCGCTCACTTGGGGAGTGAATCATCAGACAGAAGATCTTCCTCTTTATCTCTCCTCCTCTCTGTATAACTGACTTTTCAAAAAAATAAATAAAATCTTTTTAAAAATAAAAAATAAAATGCAGGGTCCGGCGGCGTGTGACCTAGCGGCTAAAGTCCTCGCCTTGAAAGCCCCGGGATCCCATATGGGCGCTGGTTCTAATCCCGGCAGCTCCACTTCCCATCCAGCACCCTGCTTGTGGCCTGGGAAAGCAGTCGAGGACGGCCCAATGCATTGGGACACTGCACCCGCGTGGGAGACCTGGAAGAGGTTCTAGGTTCCTAGCTTCGGATCGGCGCGCATCGGCCCATTGTGGCTCACTTGGGGAGTGAATCATCGGACGGAAGATCTTCAGATCTTCCTCTCTGTCTCTCCTCCTCTCTGTATATCTGACTTTGTAATAATATAAATAAATCTTTAAAAAAAAAAAAAAAGAAGAGGGAGGCGGGCAGACAGGAGCTGTAACCTATTCCCCTTTCTGGTTGCTGCACTAGGAGCTCACACTCAAGCCTCCCCTGGCTGTCCCCTATGGCAGAGAAGGGAAGGCAAAGGGCTAGAGACGCCGCTCTGGCGCAGCACCCGCAGTGGTGCCAGCCCAGGCAGATGATTTGGGCTGAAAGAGAAAGCCATCCTTCTCCTTCTGAAGCAAAGCAAGGGGTCGCCATGGCAACTGCAGAGCGCTGGCCTGGCTGGGCTCCAGGCCACCAGCCCAAACCTGGGCCCTGCTACAAAACCTCCTACCATCCATGCCACCCTGCCCGGGGGGGCTCGGATAGGGCACAGCACGGGGCACTTGCCATGAGGCAGGGCACCCGGCCTTCCTCCCCAGCCCAGTCTTGGTCCTGAGACCAGAAATGAGGCTGTGAATCAACCTCTGCACCAGTACTAAGCACCTCGGTGGCAACACAGGGTGGGGGATGGTGTTAGATGACAGGGGCCTCCCCACTTGTGTTACAGCCTAATTGTGTACCCAAGATCCACCGCACATTAGCCACAGCCCTTGCTCAGGACAGCATACAATTAGATGGTAAATGATGTGGTAGGAACATTGCTCCATGGACAGAATGAACTTGGAGGTGGCTGGGAGCAGTGGTAGCAAGAAGCCGAGCAAGAAGAGAATGTACACTAGTAATGGGCTTCCCACCAGAAGGGCCAGTCTTGGGGCAGCATCGGCAGTGCGATGCATGTCCTGGCAGACAGGGATGTACACACACACACACACACACACACACACACACACACACACACAGGTCTGCTGTCACTGGGGAGGGAATTGGAGCCTGCTGAACCCCTCACTGCAATCAACCTGCAGAATACCCTCCACGGTAGCCTTCTCTTCCCACCTCTTTCCTGAGGCAGTCCTTGGTCCACTTGGCTCCTTCACTCCTCCCAGCCAACCCTATGCTTCCGGAATGGGACAGGCTAGAGTGACCCCTCCCCGAGACCTGCCCTTGGACTTCTGTGGCCTCACTGTGGCCAGCTGGTGGCTGCCTTGCAGCTCAAATCTGCTCCCTGGGGGGTGGGCTTCTCCACACACCCAGCTCTCTCTTTTTTTAAAGATTTATTTATTTTTATTGCAAAGTCAGATGTACAGAGAGGAGGAGAGATAAAGAGGAAGATCTTCCATCTGATGGTTCACTCCCTAAGTGACCGCCAACAGCCGGTGCTGTGTCGATCCAAAGCCAGGAGCCAGAAACTTCCTCCAGGTCTCCCATGCGGGTGCAGGGTCCCAAAGCATTGGGCCGTCCTTGACTGCCTTCCCAAGCCACAAGCAGGGAGCTGGATGGGAAGTGGAGCTGCCGGGATTAGAACCAGCACCCATATGGGATCCTGGCGCGCCCAAGGCAAGGACCATCCAGCTCTCTTTCTTGATTAGGTTTGTCCCCCAGCCTGAACTGACACAAAGTTGGGGACAGGAGTGCCACTACAGAGAAGCCTCAGGACACCAGGGCTGCCGGGCCCTCAAAAGGAAAGAGTGAAGTGGGTTGTGGGGGTCGGGGCAGGCAGGCTAGTGTTGGGCTGCACAGGCCTCTTCAACCCCTTGGGGTCCGTGGATCCTGAAGATTTCCTAACTGGCTTAGGGAATCCCAGATATACCTGCTAAGCATCACAGATAGTCACTGGAAGAGAGACACACTTGGGCGGCAGAAAGGAGCTCCAGCAAGCTTGCTCTAAGAAACAAGAGTTTGCTTAGGCAACCTGACCCTAGAGTTAATTCCATCCTTCTGGGTGGCATTGGAGGAGCTGACAGGGCTTCTCCACCCCTCCCCCATCTCTTCAGGCCACAGGGGTCCAAGGGATGTGCTCAGGGGCCCACCATTCAGATTCAGGCATGCAGACCCTCTCAGGAGGAGTCCCAGGACAAGCAAGGCTAAAGCTGAAAACAGAAGGAGTGCCTGCCATCTCCATCCCAAAGGGACAATTTAAATTCCTTTCCGGTCCTCTCTTCCCCCATCCAGGGTTGGAAACTAACCTGGGTGGGGCTGCTGGAGATCCCTTCTTCCTCCGCTGCTCCCTGGGAGTTCAGGCAGCAGGAGGTGCTGAGAGTCATAATCACCCCGGAAGTTGAGAGGCCACCAGGGCTGGGCCTGATATGACCGCTCAGGCCCTGGCAGCAGTCTTCCAGGGCAATACGAGGAAGCCCGGACACAGGGGAGGCAGAACATGCTCCAACCGAGAGTGTGCTTGGGCGAGTGCCTTCTGTGCCAGACTTGGTTTCCTCCTAACTTGAGAGTTTGGTTCTCAAACTTCAGTGAGTCCCAGATCTGCCTGGAGCTGCCGGCAGGAGCCACAGATGCCACAGGCACTGCCCCAGACAGTCCACTTCAGCAGGTCCGAGTGGGTCAGTAATGTACCTGCCCAGGTCCTACCCTGCTGGGCTCATCACACATCCCCTGTAAGCAGTGCCGAGTTCTAAGGGAACTGTCACTGGGGGCAAACACGTTCACATCAATTTCCCTTTTTTGATTTCGCATCATCTTCCACAAAGCATCTAGAGTTGGGTTGCAGGAGCCAGCATCTGACTGAGTCAAGATGTGGAAATAGCAATTCTCACACCTCCTGCCTTTCACTGCCTAAAGTGCAGGAGTCCTGGGGCACCCGTAAAGTGCGCCCTGGGTCTGAGGGATGGTAAGTCAGGAAAAGGGGGACATTTACCCTCATGCCCCAAGTGGATGGAGAGCAGGAGGGTGCAAATTTAGAAGCAGTGGGTGAGGGTGCCCCATAGGGACCCAGTGGAGGGCAGTGAGCCAGGGGCTTTACCTGGAAATTCTTCCAGATGTTGAACCCATGGCATGATGCCCTCACTGTTGTCCCTCACTATCCCGGTCATGCAGGGAGTACTGCTCTCTGAGCCCTGCACTCTGTCGCTGTCCCTTGCCTGCAAACTCCTCCTTGGGAATTCCAATCTGAGTGCAGACCCAGAATCTGAGCTGCCTACTAACCCTCTCCCCAGGAAGACCTAGTCTCTGGCTTCTCAAAGTCAGCTTGTTTGGATCCAGAACGGTAGCCTAGTGGCAGACAGTTCTTATATATACATACAGTGACAAAAAAAAAGCGGGCTTAGCGCGATAGTGTAGTGGTTAAAGTTCTCGTCTTGAACGCGCCAGGATCACATATGGGCGCCGGTTCTAATCCCAGCGGCCCTGCTTCCTATCCAGCTCCCTGCCTGTGGCCTGGGAAAGCAGTCGAGGATGGCCCAAAGCTTTGGGACCCTGCACCTGCATGGGAGATCTGGAAGAAGCTCCTGGTTCCCGGCTTTGGACTGGCTCAGCTCCAGCCATTGTGGCCACTTGGGGCGTGAACCAGTGAACAGAAGATCTTCCTCTCTGTCTCTCCTCCTCTCCGTATCTGCTTTTCCAATAAAAATTAAAAAATAAATAAATCTTTTTTTTAAAGGTAATTTTGGGTTACATTAAAACTAAAAGCTTCCGCCTATCAAAATTTATCCTGCAGGAATAGCATGAAGGCCCTAGCAACCCTGAACACTTCCCTCTTAGGCATCCTCCCCATGCCCCACGCATGCCCCAAGCCTGCCCCACGCCTGCCCACAGCTATTCCTGCTGCCCCTTCAACAACCCAGCTCTCTCCTTGCCCTGAACTGTCTTCTTCACTTACAATGACTGAAACCTCAAAGGTTGCCTCCTCCAGGCAGCTTTCCTGAACTGCCCCCAACACCTAGCTGCCCTATCCCCTTTCCCTGCTCTATGTGCTGCTCTGGTGGATGCTCTACCTGGGTGCTCAGCCCTGCCTCGCCCAACTAATGTGGCTCCCGGTGATGTGACAGTGCTGCCAGCACAGCACTGAGTGCTGGGCACATGCTGGTTTGTCACGCAGTCCAGAAACCCAGGCCTGGCTGGCATCCCTGGGGCCTTCTCACCAGTGGGGGTTTCCAGAGGCATAAGGAGTCATGATGTCTTCTTTACTGCAGTAAGCCCCTCAGAAAGGACCATGAGGACACTTCTCAAAATGCACCCTGATCCTGGGGCCCTCTCCTCTCCAAAATCCTCAAGTACTGCCTGGCCACGCATCTTAGGATGCATCCACACCCCATCCCCTCCACCCTGGCCTGCCAGCAAACTTTACCTCCCTACTTGTCACAGGTGAGACAGCATCTGGGATAACAATCTCACTTGCCTTTCAGTTCACTTTTTTTTTTTTTCCTTAATTCACTTCTTTAAGGCCCAACTTGATAGCGTAGTGACTAAATCCTTGCCTTGCATGCATCACGATTCCATACGGGAACCTGTTCTACTCCAGGACACTCCACTTCCCATCCAGCTCCCTGCTTGTGATCTGGAAAGGCAGTAGGGATGGCCCAAAGCTTTGGAACCCTGCACTTGCGCGGGAAACTTGGAAGAAGCTCCTGGCTCCTGGCTTTGAATCAGCTCAGCTTCGGCCATTGCAGCTACCTGGAGAGTGAACCATTGGACAGATCTTTTTCTTTTTATCGCCTTTTTATATAGGTCTGCCTTTCCTGTAAAAAATAAATGAATGAAATCACTCCTGTAGGGGCCAGCGACAGAATGTCAACATTACAAGACGGAGGATTGGCCTATTGAGCTACTGCACAGGTCCCTCTGCCTGCAAGCACCAAAGTTCTATCTGGGTTCCAGTTTGTGTCTTGGCTGACCAATTTCTGATTTAGCTCCCTGCTTGTGGCTTGGAAAGGCAGTGGAGGATGGCCCAAAGCCTTGGGACCCCGCACCTACATGGCAGACCTGGAATTAGCTCCTGGCTCCGGATTGGCACCCAGTGTCTACTTTGAGTGATGAAAGGATATGATCAATGAAACCTACCAATAAGGGGCGGAGGAAGTGTTTGATGGTCCAAGCCAGAATCACAGATAGTTCACCTTTCTAATGATTAACCCACGCCTTCCCCACATCTAGACCTAGGTGTAAATATGACAGAAGGGGACTCCAAGGGAGGAAAAACCCTAGACTTTCTGCCATAGTGGCTGAAGGAAAACCCAAAGTTAATGGTGGAGATGGGGTCTTTTATGCACCATCTCACGGAAGTTACTACAAAAGACCAAATGGTTCTCAACAGCATCAGATGTGGAATCTAACTTAGAAGGTGGGACTGGTTAACTTCCTCCTCCCATTCTAATGATAAGCTAATCATCTCTTTGTGACCCAGGGATAAGATTAGTCTGGACAATGTCTCCTAGCTTTTGTTACGATTGAGACGTGAATTCCTATGTTAATTCTACCTCTTCTGTCCTTCCTCAAGGAGAGAGGCTGTCCTTGCTCTGGGAAGTTAAGGCATGGGAGAGAAATACAGTTTTATATATGTTTTTTGAAAGATTTATTTATTGTTATTACAAAGTCAGATATACAGAGAGGAGGAGAGATAAAGAGGAAGATCTTCCATCCACTGGTTCACTCCGCAAGTGATTGCAACAACCAGTGCTGCGCCAATCTGAAGCTAGGAACCAGGAACCTCCTCCAGGTCACCCACATGGGTGCAGAGTCCCAAAGCCTTCGGCCATCTTTGACTGCTTTCCCAGGCCACAGGCAGGGAGCTAGATGGGAAGTGGAGCTGCTGGGATTAGAACCAGCATCCATATGGGATCCTGGCACATTCAAGGCGAGGACCTTAGCTGCTAGGCCACGCTGCCGGGCCCAAGTTTTATATTTTGTTATGAAATAACTTCACCAGGGACTAGAAAAACCCTAACTGCCTGCTATCCCGTCTGACTCCTCACACACCTCACCCACGTGAGAGACCAAGAAGTTTCTGGATTCATACTGGCCCAGCTCCAGTAACTAAAGCCATTTGAAAAGCGAACCAGAGGATGAACGACCTTTCTCTCCCTCCCACTCTATAACTCTGCCTTTCAAATAAATGAATGAGTCCTAAACAAAACAATAAATAAATCTTAAGAAAGAAAAAGTGCCCTGTGCACCTGTCTAAACAACAGAGGAGGAAGTGGAAACAGTAGCTAGGAAGCAGAGGAAAGCTAGAATCTATCACTGAACAAGCCAGTTTCTTCAAAGTCTGCTTTTGTTTCATATTTTAAAGATTTATTTATTTTTATTGGAAGGCAGATTTACAGAGAGGAGAGATAGAAAGATCTTCCATCTGCTGGTTTACTCCCTAAGCAGTCACAATGGCCAAAACTGAGCTGATCCCAAGCAAAAAGCCAGAAGCTTCTTCCAATTCTCCCACATGGATGCAGGGTCCCAAAGTTAGGGGCCATCCTCTCCTGCTTTCCCAGGCTACAAAGAGGAAGTTGGATGGGAAGTGGAGCATCCTGGACTAGCACTGGTGTCCACATGGGATCCCAGGTGTGCAAGACAAGGATTTAGCCACTAGGCTATTAAGCTGGGCCCTGCATGAACTCCCACCTGCTGGAGAACTTCTCAAATTCTCAGAATAGGGGGTGGTTATCACTGTGGCTCAGCAAGTTAAGCTAAAGCCTGTGTTGCTGGCATCCCAGGTACACCTGGGAAGCAGGAGGTGACTAGGTAATTACTTGGGTCCCTTCATCCACGTGGGAGACCTAAATGAAGTTCCAAGTTCCTGGGTTCTGCCTGGCCATCCTAGGATGTTGCAGCCATGTGGAGAGTGAAGAGTGATCCAGTGGATCAAAGAAGAATCTCTGTGCCCGGTAGGGTAGCCTAGAGGCAAGAATCCTTGCCTTACATGTGCCAGGATCCCATATGGGCACTAGTTCTAATCCCAGCAGGTCCCACTTTCCACTCAGCTCCTTGCTTGTGGTCTGGGAAAGCAGTTGAGGACAGCCCAAAGCTTTGGGACCCTGCACCCGTGTGGGTGACCTGGAGGAGGCTCCAGGCTCCTGGCTTCAGATCGGCACAGCTCCGGCCATTGCAGCCACTTGGGGAATAAATCAACAGACAGAAGATCTTCCTCTCTGTCTCTCCTTCTCTATGTATATCTGACTTTGCAATAAAAATAAACAAATCTTTAAAAACAAAAGCTGGATCTCCGTTCTGCCTTTCAAATAGATTTTTTTTTTAATCCTACAATGGGCAGGGTTGGGCCAGGTGGAAGGTTGGAGTTGGGAACTCAATCCAGGTGCCCCACAGGGGTGGCAGGAGCTCAGTTACCTGAGCCATCACTGTGGCTTCTCAAGGTCTGCTGAGCAGGAAGCAGGAAGCTGGAGACAGAGATTAACTGCAGGTTCTCCAGTATAGGATATTAAACTCCTCACAGGCATCTCAACAACCAGGCCACACGCCTCCCCTGACATTTTAGAAAGCCAGTTCTAATGAGGATGTTTTATGTATGTAGCATGTGAGTTGTGAGAATTCACTTAGCCCTGTGACTTTACAATGTGCCTGTAGGTAGTATAGGTGGCAAAGGGGACTCCCCTCCCCAGTCCCCCACTGTGCAGTTTTAGCATCTGTAGGGCTATCCAGTCTGTGCCTGCCACATTACAAACCAGGACACCGCAGGGCAGAGAAAGAGTACCTCAGATTGATCGGCTCATTAGGAGCAGAAGCTAAGCCCAGACACCAGGCCTCCCAAATCTCATTCCAATGTTCTCTTAACCCAATTTCACGGCGACATACATTTGGCCGTAAGAACACAACAAAACAACGACAAGGGTGAGGCTTAGGTCCAAGGGGTGGCACAGGAAATGGCCGGCCAGAGTACCTGCAATCAGGAGCGGGAGAGGGCGGCTGGCCAGATGGCCTCTTTTCTAAACCTAGGCTCCAATTCTAAGTAGACTGCAAGTCGGGAGATTGGGTTCTAGGTTGTGTCATTGGGTCTAGAAGCAAGCAGCCAAGACCAAAGGGCAGCTGTGTCTGTTAGATGATCTGTGTGCCCGTTAGCTTCCGGATTGAGGAAGAGGGCTTGGACTAAACTACTTCTTATAGGGCCAGTGCAGAGGGCAGCTGAGCAGTCAGGCCTGCAGGGCGGCAGGTGTCCGGACAGTCTGACCCTGGCTTTATTACCCCAGTACACGCACACCTACCTCCTCACCACAAAGAAGTGCAGCTGTTCTAAGGGCTCTTCTCTCTGTGCTCCCAGAATACTGCAGTGTGCAAACTGCCCACCCACTTGAGGGTGCCTGGGGAGTTCCTCTGTGACAGTTTTCACAATACTTACACAAAGACAGCTCTGCAAGTGTATCTGCCTGCTGGGCCTACTCCTGACATCACTGTCTCCTTCTCCAGGAGTTTGAGGTGGCCCTGCTTGAGTCCAGACATTGCCAGCAGCTGAGGGACACTGCTATTGCATGCCTGGCTCAGGATGTGGCTGTCACCCCTTCTGGATGGGTTTTGCAACAGTCCAGGGGACACGGAATAGTCTCCTCCCCAAAGCCCCGCTCCACAGCAGGAAGTGGCCCTACTGACACTTCCAGGTGCTTTTCCCATGGTGGGCAGACAGGAGGTGTGCTCTGTGGAGACTAAGCCAGAGAACCAGCCCAGCAGCGTGGCCTAGCGGCTAAAGTCCTCGCCTTGAACGCACCAGGATCCCATATGGGTGCCAGTTCTAATCCCAACTGCTCCACTTCCCATCCAGCTCCCTGCCTGTGGCCTGGGAAAGCAGTGAAGGTCAGCCCAATGCATTGGGACCCTGCACCCGCGTGGGAGACCTGGAAGAAGTTCCTGGCTCCTGGCTTTGGATCGGCACAGCACCGGCAGTTGCGGTCACTTGGGGAGTGAATCATTGGATGGAAGATCTCCCTCTCTGTCTCTCCTCCTCTCTGTATATCTGACTTAGCAATAAAAATAAATCTTTCAAAAAAAAAAAAGAAAGAAAAGCCAGAGAACCAACATTTGCTTCCAGAAGCAGCTACACAAATGACCACAAAAGCATATGGCAAGATGTAAAACATGAATGACAATCCTAAAGGGATGTCACCTTCCTGCCTGTTCCATCAGCCAACTCCTCATCTTGGCCAAGATGGTAGTCATTACAGATACTGCCCAAGGGCAGCCAAGGCTGGGGGTGGCCTTTGCAGAGGGCAGACTGTGTAAATGCAGCATGCAGGGGCCCTTTTCCACAGGCTCTTCTCTCTCAGCTTCTACCTCAGCGAAGATCGCCATGACCAAGGGCATGCCTGTGGCAGTGTGGGCATTGTGCACATGGCCAGTTGCTGTCACCGGCAGCATGGCCCACCAATAGAGAGAACGGCGACATAGGAAAGTGATAATCCATATGGGGGAACAGAATAGTAATTACGTGGCGAGAGTGCCCAGACTTTTTGTAAGTGAAAAACCAAGCTGTAAAACGAAACTACAGTGTGGTTCCATTTGTGTAATGGGAAAAGAAACCATGAAGCACAATCATACTCAGAGAAGGATAGAAAGTGGTGATGTATACATCACAATGCAGCACCAAGTACCTTCAGCGTTTTTTCAGTTGTAAGATTTATTTGTAAAGCACAGGGACCGGCAGACAGGGAGAGACAGAATCTGCTGGTTCTTTGCTCAAATGGCTGCATGAGCAAGGGCTGGACCAGGCCGAAGGCAGGAAGCAAGAACTCCAGCCTGGCTCACGCATGGGTGGCTGCTGTCAGAAACAGAGCTGGGACTCAAACCCATACACTCAGGGACGGGCTGCAGGCATAGCCCAACAAGCTGGGCAACTCCTACACTGAGACCAGCTGTGTGAACCTCATTAATCCACATGGCTCTGAGTTTAGGACAGGTCAGCCATTCAGCATGGTGTCGCCTGCATCTCCTGGACACCAGCTCTGGAGGTAGAAGCTCCTAGAAACCCTGAACAAGCTCAGGCTGGGCAAACGCAGAGAACAAACTGATTTTGTTCCGGAGATGAGGATGGCCAAGTCTGTGTACACAGGAAGCCCTCAGTGAGGCAACCTGGCCAAACAGTGCTGGATCCTGGCTCCCACAGTAAGGATGTCTGCTCACCCCTGCTTTCCACTCTTCTGCAGGCATGCCCATCAGTCCTCCTGAAGAAGGACAGCTCAGAAGTCAGGCCAGGGTCCTTGTCATGGTGGAAACCCAGGACCAAGCTCCTGGAGACCACAAGACCAACCTCCCGACTGTTCAGCCAACCAAGAGCCATCCGACCCATCCCACCGCCCAACACTGGATCATCCATGGCAGGGAAAACATAATTTGCACGTAGGACATTCTTAGTGGAAAATACCCCCCAAACATTTATGGGGTACTACATCCCACAACATTGACAGTAAAAATTAAAGGGGCTCAGAGAAGGGCACAAATCAGAGTGGGCTGCAGAAATCCCACAGGGCTTCCTGGAGGAGGCAGCAGCTCTTGGGCTCAGGCCTGATGAATGGCTGAAGGAGAGCAGAGCAGGAAGGAAAGCAGGGAGCACAGTAAGGGCACAGTGAGATGCAGCCATCACAGGGGACCTTCCTCTGGGAGGCCTGCAGTGAGGTGGGTGGATGAACTGTGGGGGCCATAGGGCCGACAGCCAGAGGACACCTGACAGGGTGGGGAGCCAGCACAGGCTCCATGGCCAGGCCGGCTCCCCCTGACTAGTGCAAAGCATAATCCATAAGAGGATTAATCAACAGGTGCAGGGAACCGGAGACAGGGCAGACAGGAGACAGCAGCTCTCGGCCTGAGCAGGAAAGCGTCACTTTCCTCAGGGACCTGCTTCCAGTTTCATTCTTTGGGGGGTATTCGAAGTCTCACTAAACGTGGAGTGCAGGGCCTGGCACAATAGCCTAGCAGCTAAAGTCCTCACCTAGCACGCACTGGGATCCCATTTGGGTGCCAGTTCTAATCCCAGCAGCCTCGCTTCTCATCCAGTTCCCTGCTTGTAGCCTGGGAAAGCAGTCAAGGATGGTCCAGGGCCTTCGGATCCTGCACCCGAGTGGGAGACCTGGAGGAGGCTCCTGGCTCCTGGCTTCGGATTGGCATAGCTTCAGCCATTGCAGTCACTTGGGGATTGAACCAGTGGATAGAAGATCTTCCTCTCTGTCTCTCCTCCTCTCTGTATATCTGACTTTGCAATAAAAATAAATAAATCTTAAAAAAAATAAATCTTAAACAAAAAACTTAGGGTGCAGTGGAAAATCCAGAAAGGAAGGCAGGAAAGTAAAGGGTGCTCTTACTCAATAACTAAGTCTGGCTGACAAGTCAGGGAGAAGGCAGGAAAGCTAGGGGGAGAGGCAGAGCAGGTGCAGCCTGGGTTAGGAAAGCTCCTCAGCAGGATGCCTGCCCCCTTCTCAGCTATACCACTTGCCTATCCCGGCTGGCATCTACATCAGGACCTTTGTACAGGCTGGCTCCTTCCGAACTACCCTCCCCTTACCCTTCCCTGGGTTTCAGTTTTTCCTCCAAGAGCCGAAAGCTGTATCTCACAGCTGCTGCACGGATGACTATCCCCAGAATCATCCAAACCCTGTGCAAGGCCACAGTTCCTTTGGCGGGGGCCACGCTCACCAGAATATCATGGCAAGATGGAACCCTCTTGGGTTGTGGTGGCTGGCCCAGTCAAGACGTCCTGCCAGACAGCTATGGAGGGCAGGCACTGCACCCTGCAGTCAGCACTGCTGGCTGTACCTGCAGGTGACACTGCCTGAGCGATGAAGCCTGGCTGCCTGGCTGGGGAGGTGAACAGGACAGTGGGGTGCAGGGGGAGATCTGAGACCCCACCTGGACAGACCAGGGCTGCTGCAGAGGGGCTGGCAGGGGCAGGGATGGGGTGCACAGAGACTAAGAATCAGGGTGGATGTTTGCACCCTTCCTTTCCCACTGAGGACAGCCTGTCTGTCACTACTCCTCAGCCCAGGGGCCCTGGAGGGCTCGCTGCCCTACTCTGTGGCACCCCCCAACCCCACCCCACCAAGCACAGCCCACAAAAGGAGAATGGCACATGGGGCGGGGCCTGCCCAGCGGCACAACACCTCCATTGCTGACATGCTGTGTCAGGACTCCTGAGACTGCCCCACCTCCCGCCCCGCTCTGAGTCTAGGGACCACCAGGCAGCTGCACCGCTAGTGTTGGGCGCTGTGGATTTGCTCACAGACATCTGCCACTGGGCACAGCAAACCCTGTTTTGCTCAGACGCCTCCACACTGCCAATCATGTGCACCTGCAACACTGTAGTTCAGGCTCCAGAAGGGCAGAAGCTGGGGTTGGGTATGTGCAGCTGCCAACAAGAAGACCATCCTTAGATTTCAGGAGAAAGTGTGATGCAGAGGACACAGATTTGGCATCTGCGCTGCTCCTGGGAATAGAGAATTTGAAAGGCGTCCTCCACATCACTGCTTGCCAAGAGTACAGTCTGAGCGACAAGGGATAGCCGCGCCAACCTTCCTGTCCAAAATCTGCCCACCCAGGCATCCCCCTGGCCCAGGAACAAGTGAGCGAGCCTGCACAGATGAGGACTTAAAAGGCAGAGCCCCAATCCCAGAGGGAAGAGCCCCCAGGTCCCAGAACTCCACCCCAAGGCCACACTCAAGCCCACAGCAGAGTGCCTCTCCTCCAGGACCTTGGACGGGCCACCCCTCCCCCAGCACCTCTTGGAAAGGCCCTCTGCCTTCTAGGACCCCCAGGGACTGGAGACCAGGACCCTGCCAGAGCTGCGTTCTGGAGCAGCTTGTTCACTTGCTTGCTCCCACACAGGGCAGCAGAGGCCTGGGGTCCAGTGAATGGGCCCTGCCTGCAGCATTTCCTCTCCCGTCAGGCTGCAGGTGAAGCTCCACCTGACTCTCCTCGAAGTTTCTCTACCAACCCTGCCCAGGCAAAAGCAGCTTATCAAATCGGGCTGGAGGGGCTGGTGCTGTGGGCTAAGCTAACACTTGCAAACAACACTCACTGGTGCAGCTCCACTTCCAGCCAGAGCCCTGCCCATCTCCAATCTACAAGGAGCCCTAATATTTCCACCTGCACCCTGCAACTGACTCCCCTGCTACTGCTACCTGAGTCCATGTGCAGTGTCCCCCACCCACAAACCTGCCATGGCTTCCTAGGACACTCAGAACTAAACCAGCCTCTGGCAGGCCCAGCCTGTTCCTCCACTCACCCTGGGCATGCATCTGTCAAAGGAGCCAGATCCTGCTTGCTGGGTTTCCTCTGCCTACAACATTCTCTCACTCATTTCCCCCCTCACACAGTCAGCTCTGCGGCCTCTAGACTTCAGATACCACCTCCTCCAAGAAGCCCCTCTTGACCACCCTGTGGAAAGCAGGTTTCCCCTGTTGGCATGTGACCCCCCAAAGTCAGGAGGCACACATGCAAATGCACTTGTACACTGCAGCAGACACTGAACAAACCCATCACTGCCTGGGGACCAGGCAGCTCCAAAGGGGGTACTGAGGCACAGCCAGGGCCTGACAGCACCGACAGAAGGTAGCTGAAGCCAGGGGTCTGGTTTCCTAGCCTGCAGGGCAGCAGAGGCCCAACATAGAGGGCGCCTCACCTCCCTTTTCCAGCGTGCCAGCCACTCGTCCCGCTTCCGCTTGCTGATGTAGTAGGGATCACCCGCCTGGAAGGTGAGCCGCGGCATGGGCCGCTGGCGTAGGCTGGACTCCCAGCCCAGGCCACCCCGCAGCCGGCCCCGGGAGCCCTAGGGCAGAGACAACACACAGACAGGCATTACAGTGGGCATTGCCAGGCCTGCACCAGGGTTTGCTCCTCTTGCAAGGACTCTCAGGGGGAAACCCATGTCATCACCCACAGTGTCTGCTCCTGGCCAGAGACAGAGGCCTGGGGTGTGGACAGCTGGGGGTACAGGACCCTGACCACAAGGGGAGGGGTTGGGGTGCAACAGGGGTGTGCCAGCTGCCTTCTTGTGGGGGTACATCCGGTCTCCAGCCCATCCCCCACCTGTCCCTCCCTGAGAGTTGCAGCCCAGTAGCAGCTTTGAGACTCTGTCCCCAGAGCTCCCGAGGGTGAAGAAAACACTTGCCTCCATTTTCATGGATTCCACATTGGTCTCCTTCTGTTCTTTGCCTGTGGGGAGGGAAGAACAAACAGGACGTCAGCAGAGTCACAGGAGCGGCTCGGAGCCTTCCACCCCCAACCCTGCATGTGGCTGGGGTCCCTGTCCCCACCATGACTTGTTCTGGGGTCCTGCATGATGGCCCCCAAGGACTCGGACCAGGCCTGGAGCAGATGGACCACACGGGTCTGAGCAGAAAGAATGTGGCAGTCAGGGCTGTGGCTCTCAGCCCCCGAGCACTCCAGGGACACAGAAGGAACTGAACTGTCCCCATCTGTGGCTCCAGGTCACTTGAGTGCCCTTCCAGAGCAAGCAGCAGGAGGGCACAGGGCCACTGGCAGGGCTGGGCTCAAGGCAGCCTGGCCTGTGCCATGATGTCCTCCCAGCCCTGAGGTGCCTGTCGGCGGACTAAGGGCCCACTGGTGCAGCAACCCCAGTTCTACAGGTCTCTTTTTCTTGGCCTCTCAAAGGTTCTAGATATTTCAGCTCTACTGTTTCTTTTCCTCCTTCCCACGGCAGCTCTCTGCATTCAGCCTTCCACCTGGAAGACGCAGGTTATGCCAGTGGCCTCCAGACCCCTGCCCCCACACCTGTTTCTCACTAACTGGATTAAGGTTCCACAACCAGTTAGGCAATCACACACACAGGAAGTGCCAGAACGGGGCTGTGTATACAGTAGGTGTTTAATATGTAATATATGGCAGGGGGAGGTGGGGCCCGTCTCCCTGGGCTTCCCTTCTCACAGTTCCTCACTTGGGGACACAAGCTTGAGGAAGAAAGTGCCCAGCTTCTCCACCACACTCAGCCCTGGCTGGCAGCCCTCAGACGCCCCCTGCAGGCCCTGGACCCCCAGTGCCCACAGCCGCCAGCCTCATGGCTGCCGGCCTGGCTGACTAGTCCTTTCCTGGCCCTAGGCTGCTTCTCTCTTGCCGAGACCCTGTGCAGCGCGGACGTGGAGCAGGAGCAGCGAGGACACTGTGGCGCCGGCTCTGGGTAGCCTGCGATGGGGGTGGTAAGCAGACAGCCCCCCAACTTTCACCTCCTGGCCTGGGAACGGAAACCAGCGGGGTGGGGGGATGCTCTCTCAAGCCCCTCCCCAAGATGAAGACGACAGACCAGGGCGCGCCGCGGTCTGAGGAAGGGAAGACAGGAAGGGCTGGGGCCTGGGGGTCCAGCCGTGGCGAGCGCGGAAGTACGTGTCTGTCACGGGCACGCGTGCGGGCGGCCGTGGCCGGCCCGTGAGGTCTTGTCTCGCTCCCTCAGCCCTCCGCCGCGTCTCCATCTCGTCTCCCCGCTTCCGGCTGCAGTGGGCTCCCCGAGGTTTCTGGGGGCTCAGCGCCTCCCCCCCCACGTGGCTCCCCTATGGCCGGCAAGGCGCTGGGCTGCCGGGAGGGGGCGCCGGCCCCGGGGCCGAGGCCACGGCGGAACCCGGAACCGCTGGGGCTGGGCGTGCGGCACCTGGGGGGGGGACCCGAGGCCCAGCCCCAGCCTCCTTTGGACCTCATTGGTTTCCCACCTGGACCCTGCCGGCTCTGGCACGGGACATTTAGGCGGAACCATTTATTCACAAGAAGGAAAGGAAGTCAGGGCTGCGAGCAACTGTGCGGATGACGGAATACTGACCCAGTTACCTCAGGATGTCAGATGTGGGACTTGAGGCCTGAGGAGGGGAGTGAGACCCACAGTTCAGGGCTCCGGACCAGTGTGCCAGGGCCCTCTCCACAGCCCCACCTCCTCTTTCCGGATTCCACAGCCCCATGTGCCCCCAAACAGAATGAATTTTCCTTAGGCACGTTCTGACTTCTTTCTGGAATTTTCTCCCCCCACCCACAGACTGCGCCTGCCCAGAGGGAGCACATTTGCGCAAGCGCACACTGTCCTGGCTGGCTCAGACAGTCCCCTGGCTGCCTCCGGCTGGCTTGAGCCTAGAAAGGCCAGCTGCGGTCGCAGCACCTCCTCGCTGCAGTCCATCTGCTGCTGGCCCAGCCCCAGGGGCCCTCCAGGATGGCCCTGACAGACCCGAATGTGACCCCAGGGGAGGCCAAGGGCCTCGCACCCAGTTGGCCAGGGGCCTCACTTCTTCCTAAATAACCCCTGGTCTGGGGACAGAGCACAGGCAGCTGCTAGTCCAGCTTTGTGCTGACCCTAACCTGGTCTTTCCTAGTGGAATAAGCTCCGAGTAAAGCATTTCACCTTTTTGACCCTCAGGGTCCCTGTCTGGGAAATGGGGCCCATAAGTCTTCGTAAGTCTTCCTCCCAGGATCAGAAGGGTTTTGCAGACTTGAATAGATACAGGTTCTTTTATTTGAGTGTGGTTCTGATTCAGCAGATCCTGGTAGGGCCTGAGACTCTGGATTCTAGTCCCCTGGCTCACAGACCACGTGAGTGGCAAGCACTGAGAATGGTAGCAGGGATGCGAGCCTCGTTACCATGGCCACTCTATCACTAGCCCAGTGCTAAGGCCAGTGCAGGAGCAGTCCCCAGGCAACCACCTGCCAGACCAGGTTTGGCTGTTGTGTATACTGCTCATCTCAACTGTCTCCCCTCCTCCTCCTCCTCCTGATTCTCCTGGCAGTGCTGGTTGGATCTGGGGCCACTGCATGCACACAGGATGGTGTGCGGGCCACAGGCCCCTCCACTTTCACTGTATTGAAGTTATTGAGAGAGGGAGGAGAATACTGGAATGAGGGGAACTGAAAGGAGAAGGCAGCCACATTACTTCCTCTGGGGCCTTAGCATCCTTCCGCATCAGAACCAGCCAGCTGGGCATGTGTTTGTGTCAGCTGACCACCCAGCGAGGAGCAGGCCCTGGCAGTCTCCCATAGGCCCCTACCCAATCCCCAGCTGAGCTTTTGGGGGCATTCCCACCAGCTCTGACCCAGCAGAAGTCTTCCTGGAGCACTGGAGCCACACAGCAGTGTCAAAAAGACTTCCAGGAGGGTTTTTGCTCACCCAGAACACCAGAGGATGCTGGGAGGCACAAGTCCAACATTTGGGGGACCCCAGGTGTACCCTGTAGGGGCTTGGGGCCTGTGAACAATTCACTTTGCCTTGGAAAGTCTCTGTGTTATTTCCCTTCAGATTAGGATAACAGCACCTTCTGGGGCAGTAAATAAAACAACTACTGCAAGCAGTGTAAGAAAGTTCTGGCACCCAGTGGGGGCTGCACTATTGAGTGGATAATGAAGATTTTACATCACATTTAGATTTCAATTTCTTTGCTGAAAATAGTCTCTGCCGCAGGCGTCACCAGGTTTGGATCCACGCAAAAAATAAGTTCCGCCGATTGATCAATTTCCTCATTCCATTATGAACCCAGGCTTGGAAGCAAGGCTTTTTGAAATTAAAATGCACATATGCAAAGCAACCTGGCAGGACCCTGGGAGGATCCTGAGGTGAGAACGTGCGTGTGAGGAAGCGCTGTGTAAACTGCGAAGCCCTGTGCAAACGCTAGTTGTCCTCATTAACTGACATGTTTACAGCTCAGTTGGCCCTGAAATTGCTGGCTTAACCTGAAAGACAGCTGTGGGCACTGTGCCAGGATGCCGGGGCCAGGCCAGAAAGTCCCTGATGAAGAGGCCTCGGCTGGGTGGTTGGTTCACAGACCACCCCTCCCCAGGCCTACCCCTGCTCCTACCACCAATCCCAGTCACAGCCAAATTTCATCCAAACCATGGCAGCATCAAGACACATGCTGCCCCAAATGCCTGTTCAGAAGCTGCCTAGCCTGGTAGGCACTAGGAGCCACAGGTCATGTGGAAGAGCAGGTGGAGGCCCAGGCAAGAGCGGAGGCAAACTGAGGCACATAATCAACAAAGGAAGGCAGGGAGGGGGCGATGGGGAAGGTGGCCAATAACCCAGCCTAGCAACCATTGGCATCATGCAAACCTGCCTTTGCCAGATCTAGCATTTTTTTCCCCTCTGTGTATAAGATGCCAGAACTCCAGATTTTATGGGAAATTTCTTGATTTTTAAATATTGGCAGCTAATTTTTAAAATATTTGACAGGCTCTGTGAGCCAAGTAAACCATGTGTATTGACTATATTCAGCCAGGAATCTGGACCACAGCCTTGCGGAGCAGCCCGGTCCTCAGAAAATCCAGAAGGCCCACAGGAGGCTGCCCATTGGGCCAGGCACTCACCCTCTCCTGCAGGGGCTCCTCGGCCCTCCTTTGGAGTGCAGCAGCCATTCTCCACTGCTCTGGAGGCTTCGGGTGGGGCCTCGGCGGCACCTTGTCCTTCAGCAGGGGCCCCGCCCTTCTGCCCCCCAGCAGGGCTGCCCTCCTCCGGCTGGGGCTCACTCCGCTTCTCCAAGTCCCCATTGGGTAACAGCTCCGAAGGGCCTGAGTCCTGGGCCACGGATGGGGACTTGGAGGTGGCCGCAGAGTCCTTGGGTGTGTCGCTGCTTTCCACCTGGGAGAGGAAGGAGATGGGGGAGGGTTATGGCCATGGTTAGAGTTCCCTCCTGCATCTTGACACCCATCCCCTTATTCCCCCCTCCACTCTGCAGAGCCAATGAAAGTGATGAGGACTGCTTGCTGCTGGCCAGAGAGCTGTGCTGCGATTCTGCAGGCAGCACCCGAGGGGTTGCGTTCAGGGTCACCCTGAGCCTTTGACACCAAGGCGTGTGTGAGCTTCAGCAAGAGACAGGAGAAGACAGGGACATTCCAGGTCACTTCTGGGAATCCTGGGGTGGCCAGGTTTCTGTGCTCCAAACCTTCCTGGTCTCCAGGTACAAAGAGGCCCAGATCTTCCCACGGCCCCTCTCCTCCCCGCTTGGATCACACCCCCAAAAGATAAGAGCTCCACCTCATTAGCAACACACAGTCTGTAGCAACACCTCCCCAAAAGGACATGCATGCCTTCACCCTGGAGCCTGAAAACTGAGTTGTTTAAGCTAACAGAAAAACCAAGGATGAGCCCAGGAGCCGGTACAGTGACTCAACTGGTTAATCCTCCACCTTGCAAGTGCCAGAATCCCATGTGGGCACTGGTTTGTGTTTCGGCTACTCCATTTCCAATACAATTTCCTGCCTGAGGTCTGGGGAAGCAGTCGAGGATGACCCAAAACCTTGGGACCTTGCTTCCTCATGGGAGACCTGAAAGAAACTTCTGGCTCCAGGCTTTAGATTGGCTCAGATCCAGAAATTGTGGCCATTTGGGGAGTGAATCAGCAGATGCAAGATCTTTCTCTTTCTGTCCTTCCTTTTCTCTATAAATCTGCCTTTCCAATGCAAATCAATCAATCTCTGCATGGCTCTGCAAGGACAGGGAGCATGCAGGATTACTAGTGCCCTTTGTGCTGTGCTGTCTGCATGTGCCCTGTCCTTGGCCCCCTAGTTCCAAGTGGCCAGGACATCTTGGGAAGAATGGAGGTGTCCAGCTTGGAGCAGGAAGAGGCAAGAGTCCCTACCCTTGGCATTCTGCCACCCCCTGGGCACCAAAGGCATCAGTGCTCCTGCCCTGCTGGTTCACCTTGCAGAATGCCTGACCAGGACTGGCTAAGCAAATGTCAGGTGAGGCACATACACACACATACACACAGCCTTGGTGTCCCCACTGCCAGGGCAGACGGCCAGGCTAAACCATGGAGTTTCAGAGTTTTTTGTTTTGTTTTGGTTTGCTTTAAAAAAAAAAAAAAGATTTATTTATTTGTATTACAAAGTCAGATATACAGAGAGGAGGAGGGATAGAGAGAAAGATCTTCCATCCGATGATTCACTCCCCAAGTGACCGCAACGGCCAGTGCTGCGCCGATCCAAAGCCAGGAGCCAGGAACTTCCTCCAGGTCTCCCACGTGGGTGCAGGGTCCCAAGGCTTTGGGCTGACCTTGACTGCTTTCCCAGGCCACAAGCAGGGAGCTGGATGGGAAGTGGAGCAGCTGGGATTAGAACCGGCGCCATGGGATCCCAGCGCATTCAAGGTGAGGACTTTAACCGCTAGGCCACACTGCCGGGCCCCTTGGTTTGCTTTTTTGAAAGAGTTACAAGAGAGAAGCAGAGACAGAAACAAAGTGGTTTTTTATCTACTGATTTACTCCCCAAATGGCTGCAATGGCCAGGGCTGTGCCAGGGCAAAGCAAGGAGTCTGGGTCTCCCATGTAGGTGCAAGGGCCAATACTTGGGCCATTTTCCATTACTTTCCCAAATGCATTAGTAGGGAGCTGGATGGGAAGTAGAGTAGCTGGGACTTGGACTGGCACTCATATGGGATGCCAGCATTGCAGGCAGTGGCTTAACCCCCTATTTCACAATGCTGGTAAGATATAACCATGGGCAAGTTGCATGTATACACACAACACACACCTCAGATCCAAAACATGTTTCCTGAATGGGCCTGCATGGCTCATGACACTCTGCTTGCCCCCTCACTGGGCAGGCCAGGTAGACATCACTCCACATCTGTGCATGAAGGCCTGACTCGTGGGGGATCTGTGGGGTACACAGATGGCTCCCTGCCAGTGGACCTTCATTCAGGCTGATGTGCTTTTTGTAGCAGGGAACACCTTGCTTCCATGACTATATGCACCTGTGTGCTTCTGCAAGTCAGAGTACCAGGTATGCACTGGCCAGGCTAAATTGCCAGCCTGGTTAAATATGAGGAGATACTGCCTGGTTCCCTCCAGAAAGTCATGCCACCCAAGCGCACAGCCTCAGAGAGTGGGGACCCTAGCCTCTCTCCAGCATGGCCTGATTTCCAAGGCTGCTTCTACTTGTGGGGGGAGGTTCTAGAACTGACTCCCCTTTGTGATCTGGCAAGGAGCACCCAGAGGTGGCAAGTAGGGGCAAGGGCCTTAGACAAAGCTCAGAGCAGAACCAGGGTCCTCCCAGGTCTGCCTTCCTCCCTGCCAAGGAACCTGGGTCCAGGAAGCAGCCTGAGAGAGCAGAAGCAACCACACTAGGCAGGCTGCATGGGGCAGCTCAGCTCTGGGGGAGGCTAAAAACATGGGCCCTTCTTGACCACTGGGGCAAGAGCTACATCAAGAGAAGAGGGAGTAGGGTGGGAGGCAGAAGGCCTGCACCTAGGCTTAGCGCAACAGAAGGCCAGAGGCTGGGATGACAGTGAAGCAAGTCTTTCGCCTTTAAGGCAAGCACTTCAGGCCCAGGGCTCCTCCCTGCCACCTTGTAAGCTGCACAGCACAGGTGGCCTGGGGGGTGGGGGACACATCCATGCCTTAGCAGCTACCTTCCAGGGTCCAGCTGGGTAAGCACCCCAAATCCCAGGACACAGCATTACCAGGGAGGCAGGTGTGGGTCCCATGGGCTCTGAACCCCACAGAGTTGCTCAAGACAACCCCCTACCCTGCAACTGACACTCGCTTCCTGCCTGGGGTCCTCACGGCCCCCTCCCACCCGGGGACTCACTTCCTGTTGACTGCCAGCTCTGGAGCGCAGACACCCAGGAGTGCCAAGTCCCAGCACACTCTGGGCCCCTGGTCACTGAAGCAGGCAGAACAAGAATCTCCTAAGGCCATGGCAGCATCTCCTGCACCGGAGGGTGCTGGGACCACCAGGAGACTGTTGTAGTCCTAGGCAGTTAGTTCAGGGTCACCAGCTTAGAAGCCACTTGCCCCACCCTCCCAGGTGGTCTCTTCTGCCCACTTGTGATGCTCACCTATCATCACCTGGAACCTGAGAGGAACAGTATTGTGTTTTTGCATAACCACTTCCCTTGCAAGTTCCCATAAAGGCCCCATGATTGGGAGGGGCTCACTCTCTTGGTTGCAAGCTTCTGTTGCTCCTGCGCTCTTGGCCTCCCCAATACCTGCTTGCTCTCTGGCTTCCTGTGGACAGATTCTGAGGACAGGTAGCCCCGAACACGGACCCTGTGTCTGTATTCCTTACCCTCTGCTCATTGCTTGGGCAGGACTGAAGATGTTAATACTAAGATGCTTTGTATTTCTAGTTTGTGTACTTTCAAGAGTTCCAGGAGAGGTGAGGCCTGGCAGTAAAGGAATATGGACAGAGAAGCCAGGGAAAGGTGGATGCAGCTTTCTAAGTGTTTCTAGGTTGTTTGCTGCATGTCTCTTAGGATAATTTATATTTCTGGGGAAGATGTAACATAGGTCTTCAGTTTAATGGACTGGTTTCATGGTAATGACCATTTGTTCCTCTCAGGGTTTTAATTCAGACTGGGTTGCCACTGGACTTGCCATTTGCTAATTTCTAGTGGGCTCTGTTATCACCATGCTTGGTTAACAAAGACTCCTTAATCCACTCTAGACTTGTCTGGCACGATCTCACACCTTGCAATGAAGATAAAGGGGATGCAGACACTTGGCACAGCTCCAGCCCCAGGTTAGCTCCACAGCTGGACCTCACCTGCCTCCCCTGCTATCCCATCTGTCCACACCCTCCGCCCTGCGCTCTCTGGTTCTGATGAGGCCAGAGTCAGCCGAGCGCTAGGCTTAGGGAGAGCTGTCCCTGCTAGGGACCACCCTGGACCTGTCTTCTCCATCAAGCACCACCCCTACAGGGCTGGTATTGCGGCATAGTGGGCTGAGCTTATTCTTGCAACCACTGGCATGCCACATTCTGATGCCGGCTGAAGTCCCAGCTGCTCTACTCAGATCCAGCTCCCTGCTAACGAGCCTGGGAAAGCAGCAGGAGATGGTATAAGTGTTTGACCCCCTTGCCACCCCCGTGGGAGACCTGGACTCCTGACATCAGCCTGTTTCAGCCATGGCTGTTGCGGCCTTCTAGTGAGCAGACCAGCAGATGGAAGGGGAGGAGACACACTCAGCCAGGCCTGAACTTTCCCCACTGTCTCCCACCTCCTGCAACCCCAAGCCCTCCTGCAGCTACTTTCTTCTGGCCTCAGCAGCTTGTCACTCTTGGAGGCAAGGGTTTTGTTTGATCCAGCAAGACTGACAGGTGCAGAATCAGCCTTCCCAAGTGATTCATGACATCAAAACCAGGTTAAAAGTGAGAGCTTCCTATTCATAAACATGGAATTGGAGTTGCCTTGTCAGAGGTAACTGGTAAACCCTGTTGAGTTCACTTTTATTTTGACTTTGGGGAGGGCAGGTGTTCCCCCCAGGGCAGACATTTTGCCCTGTTTCCTTTGGCCACTTGGGAAGTCAGCAGCAAGGGTTGTAGCTACAGGTGATGATTCCCACTGCTTCTGTGGACCTATGAGTGGGCAGGGGAGGACGCAGTGGGACAGCAGTGGGGAGCAGCCCCACTTCCATTCCCTGTTAGGGACAACTGCAGGGGTCCCGCCTCATCCTGGGTTCAGTCCCTGCCCGTGCCCTCGGGAGCTCTCAGAGTTTGCCAACTCCACCCTTCCTTCCACTCTGACCTGTCACCATCTTCCCCCAGGAGCAGTTTTCAGTGGCCCTTCACTGGGGGGCCATCTGCACCTTTGGGGACATTTTTGGCTGTCATGGAGGAGGAGTGTTGGTACCAGTGCGCTATGCCAGCCCCCATGGCAAGGAGTTACCTCCCAAATGTTAGAAGTGTCTGAAAAGTCTTCGGAAGAATAACAACCCAGGATTGCTTTGCTCTAAGGAACGTTTCTGTAAAACATTTTTTTAAATTGTAAAATATACCAGTTTACCTGCAATCAGGTGTATATTAAGTGTGTTCACATCTCTGGACCCCAAGTAGGAACTGGGTCCCATGAGCAGGATTCTATTGTCTTCTAAAGACACACACAGGGGCCCGGCGGTGTGGCCTAGTGGCTAAAGTCCTCACCTTGAACACGCCAGGATCACATATGGGCGCCGGTTCTAATCCCAGCAGCTCCACTTCCCATCCAGCTCCCTGCTTGTGGCCTGGAAAAGCAGTTGAGGACGGCCCAATGCATTGGGACCCTGCACCCGCACGGGAGACCCGGAAGAGGTTCCAGGTTCTCGGCTTCGGATCGGCACAGCACCGGCGGTTGCGCTCACTTGGGGAGTGAATCATCGGACGGAAGATCTTCCTCTCTGTCTCTCCTCCTCTCTGTATCTCTGACTTTGTAATAAAAATAAATAAATCTTAAAAAAAAAAAAAGACAGACAGACACAGATGCATACACATAGATGTGCATCCACAGAAACACACACCCAGCACACACACAGATGTGTACACATGAGTATGCACATACAGATACACAGTCATGCCCATATGCACATACACATATACCACATACATACAAACACACACACAGATACACAGGTGCACACACACACACACACACACACACACAGATATACGCACATCCCTGGCAGGGATTTGGGTTAGGCCCTGGTTTTTGCAGGCCATGGTCTCAGTCCCACCCCCCCCCCAGCTCCCAGCCTCCTACTGTGTAGCTGGCAGGTGTGGGCAGCTGCCAGGCCTGCCTTGCCTACAGCATGTCACACTTGGTGGCAAAGTGCCTCCCCACCCTGTCGCATCACAGCTGGTGCCATGCTGCTGCCCCTCTTCATCTTTTCATTGCTCTCCAGCTCCAGCTCCCCAGGCCCCAGCACAGGCCCTAGCACACAGGCACTTATAAAATTCATAAACTTCGGGAGCATCCTGCAGCACTGGCATCCCAATGGGCATTGGTGCTCATCCCAGCCACTCCCTTTGCAATCCAGCTCCCTATTAATGTGCCTGGGAAAGCAGTGTGAGATGGCCCAAGTGCTAGGGCTCCTGCACCCATGAAGGAGACCCTGATGGAGCTTGTGGCATCTGGTTTCAGCCTACCCTGCCCAGTGTTTGGAAAATCTCTCTGTCTCTCTTACTCTCTGTAACTCTGACTTTCCAATAAACAAATCTTAAAAAAAAAAAAAAAAAAAAGAATAAACTTCATGAGCACAGTGATGCTGGGGTAGTTGATGCTAACCACTGGTTTTTGAGCAGAAGACTCCATGGCTTGCATGGGCAACTCAGATCACACACAGTCTCCTCTGTGTTCAGCTTGTGGGGTGACCAGGCCACAGCATGCAGTTCTGGGCTGGCTCTCAGGAGAAGCCAGGCCCATGAGCCCCAGGAATTCCAAGAAGGAAAGGGAGTTCCCTGCTGGGCCCTGGACGGGCCAGGAAGAGGCAACAGCACGTACCTCCAGGAAAAGCAAGAAGGTGCTTTCTGCCACTATGAACTTGTCACATCCAATCCACCCAGGTCCACACTGGACCCCAAGACTCCTGACCTGTCTTCCCCAGGTGAGGCCACAGCACCCAAGGGCAAAAAGGCACAGCTCCTAACCAGGGGTGGGGGTGGGAGGCGACTTAAAAAATAATTATTTGTTTTCATCTACTTGAAAGGTAGGAATAGACAGAGAGAGTGACCTTCCATCTGGTGAGTCACTCTCCAAATACCCACAACAGCCAGACCAAAGCCAGGGGCCTCAAACTTCACCCAGGTCTCCTATTGGAGTGACAGGGACACAAATCTTTGAGCTGTCATCAGCTGCTCCCAGGATGGGGATGCAGCAGCAGGAGGCTGGAGGGTAAACAGGGCATCCAGGACTCAAACTGAGCACACTGATAGGGGCTGTAGGCCTCCAAGCGGTGGCTTAGCCCACTGCACCACAACACATGCTCCGGCTTTTCAGAGTTCCTTTCTAGAGGTGTATCATCTCCAGACCTAAACCCTGTGCACACAGAAGTGAAGGCAGCGATGCAAGGGCTCACCTAGAGGAGAGAGGACAGGCGCCTGGGCAGTTGCCTCTCTCTCTCCTCTCCCATTTCCCTCCTGTCCTTGGGTTCACCCTGGAGGGCCAGGCCTGCAGTTTTGCCTCAGGCTTCTGCACAGCTTGGCTGTGTGCCATTTGGGAACTCTGGAGTCCAGCCAGCCATGGCCTCTGGAGGCACAGTCACAGCAGGGCTGCACCATGCAACCACAGGACAGAGCTGCACGTGCATGCCAGGGACCAAACAGAAGGACCAGTGAGGCCCTCCCCCTTGGCTCATATGCAGCCTCTTGTTCCTCCCGGATCCTGGGTTCCTGAAGGCCCTTGCCACCTCCTCCCCAACCCTCTACCAGCCTGTACTTTTCCAGGTTAGTGCTAGTTTCCAGAAACAACCATCAGATCCACACAAGCAGTGCAGCATTGGCACTGGGATGGGCCTGCCATTTTCCCTGGTAGCAGAGAACAAGAGAGACCCCCTGCACATCCTCCTTAAGGAGAGCAAGGCCCCCAAGTCAGGGAAGTAGAACCCCGAGTCCAAGTTCCTTCTTCTTAGCGGGAGAAAGGGCAGCAAAGCCCAACAGGTCCCTCAGTGGTAGCCCTGCGAGCTGTTGCAATGTGTATGGGTCCACTCCAGCTCCAGCTCCGGCAGACACTTGCCCATCTGGAAAAGGACCTGGCTATGCTCCTGGAAGCCAGCCTCCAAAGCCTCCAGTGTGCGCTGGGATGCTCCGTGTTGAACGGAGGCCCATGCAGGGCATTCTCTTTGGATATGGTTTCTGATTGCAGTCTCTACCAGCCCCAGCTGACAGGTCTGGTGGAGTAGGGATCCACAGTGGAACCTTCTTGAAGGTTCTCAGGGGTACTCTCCCTGCCCCCTAGCTGTGTGTGTTCATCCTGTTCCACCCATTGTCATAACCTCAGTCATACCCCACTTGGCAGGTATGGCCTCTTGGGACTGGGGAGCTGCACTGACCCTGGTCTGACCTCACTTCTCTGGGATGTTCCCACCTTTCCAGGGTGGCAGAACCAAAGTGCACACGACTCTGTAGGTGGGGGAGATGAATGAAACCTGGCCAGCTCCTTGCAGGGAGGTGCGTGTTGGCGAGGACATGCCGGGAGGACCTCCTAGGAAGACCACAGCCTTGGCAGACCCCTGTGTGAACAAATGATCCATGGGCTGTTGCTCTGGGATTCAAGACTCTAGGGCAGGAACCAGGGAGAGATGAAAACAAACAAGGAGTTTTTTCTTTTTCTTTTTTTTTTTTTTTTTGAAAAGCAAAAATGAGATCCTGACATTTCACTCTGATTTTCCCCAACACAACTGGTTTTCTCAAATAGCCCCTGAAAGGGCCCCTGCTCCCATCCTGTTCCTTTCCGGAAATCTCTGACAGCTTTGTAGATTCTACCCCTATTATGATGTCACTGGTATCTGGCATTCCCCAGTTCTGCCCAGCCATTGCCCACCTCCTGACAGACCCTGGGGATGTCTTCTGCCCCCACTCCCAGACTCCTGTCTCGCCCCAAGGATGTCACTTTCATCACTTCCTCCTCGAAGCTTCCAGACGGGGACAAGGGTGGCAGTGCAGGGGGTTAGGCTGCAGCTCATGACATTTATGTCCCAAAGCATCACTCTGCTACTGCTACTGCTAGTGCCAGCCTGAGAAGGCAGCGGATGATGGCTCCTGCTGGGGCCCCTGCCACCTACATGGCAGACCTGGATGGGGCTCCAGGCTCCTGCCTTTGGCCAGGCCCAGCCCCAGCTGCTGTAGCCATTTGGGGAGTGAAGCAGTGGAGGAAAGATCCACCTCCCCCTCCCCTTTTCTCTGTCATTCTGCCTTTCACATAAATAAATGTTTTTTTTTTTTAAGATTTATTTTATTTTTATTACAAAGTCAGATATACTGAGAGGAGGAGAGCTAGAGAGGAAGTGGAGCTGCCGGGATTAGAACCAGCGGCCATATGGGATCAAGGCGAGGACCTTAGCCACTAGGCCACGCCGCCGAGCCCCCCCCTTTTTTTTAAAAAAAAAAAAAAAAAAAACCCTTCAAACACATTCCCTTTTTCCAGGACACACACATGAGAGCAGACTTAATCTACTTGCTCACAGCCCCCACCTTAGAATCACCCCACAAATCATGGCACCCACATGCCTTTCCTCTACCCCTCACTTGGCAAGGCCTCACTATGGTACTGTTGTCCAATCCATACTTTCTCCTGGAGGTTCCTTCCTGCCCCAGCTCCCCAGAACTTTCTTCCCTGGCTTTCCCAGTTTCCACAGGAATCCTACAGCTCCCGGCACTGGGGTTGGGGCGGTACAGGTGGTTCTATGGGAACAGGGTGAAGTTGGGAGCCTCTGGGGTCACAGGACAGTTCTGTCTTCTCACACGAGAGGACAGGGAGCAGGCAGCAGAGTGCACTGCTGCACCCAAGACCCTCTTGCAGGAAGAGCCATCACGGACAGCCAGGTGGGGGTAAGAGGTTGTCCGAGGCCAGACCTGGGGGATCCTGTGCTGCAGACCTAAGGGTGCTAAGTCACAGCTTCCAGGGCTGGTGCAGGAACAGTTTTGATCTAGAAACAGGAAGGGAATCCGAGTTCCCTCTTGGTTTACGATCCAAAGGCCCCATCAGGCTGGAAAATTTACCATTGTGGGGCAAGATGTGGCAGCGGCGTGAACTGGCCCAGAAAGGGGAGCCTGCCCTCTTCCCTGGGGAGCTCCCTACCCCTCAAGTATTGTGGGGTTGGGCCATTTTGCCTTCCTGATCCCCTTCACTTCAGCGCAGGCACAGGGGATGAGCAACAAGGGCTTCAGCTCAGCAGGGCTCAGCGCCAGCTCCCAGCGCCCCATCCTCCTCCTCCCTCCCTTTCTGAGTTATTCTTAGCAAGAGGTGACCTCAGAGTGCTCCTTTTGAACAAAAAATAACCCTGGAGGAAGTTGGTGGGTATAAATCTTCAATGAATAAATTCATACAACTAGTAAACAGGGGCTCAAGCCCCATGGAGCTGGTCAGCCTCCCCACCCCTTCCCTGCCCTGCACCAGGGTCTGGTGGGCAAGAGCTGTAACTGTCCTCCCAGGGGCCCAAGCTGAAACCACCTACAAAGCAGCAGGGTGCCCTGGCAGGGCTGTGTGACCTTGTGACCAGGCGGGAATCGGCCTCAGGCATCCTCGCTTGTCACCCTGCTACATCGGGGAGCTGGTCCCATTTACACGCTCCCACCCACCCATAGGCTCACCCATGCCAATCCCCACTTCCCCATCATGGGGCCTGGGGTGCCAGCTCCTTTCCGAAGCCCCACCCACCCAGCCCCGCAGCTGGCTTCCTGTTTCCTGTTGCCGGCTCACGCAGCAGCATCCTGGCTTTCCGGGGCTGTGCTGCTCCGACATACACAGGGCCCAATCCTCTCTCCCACCGTGGCCGCCTTTCCCGTGGCACCTTCCTGGCATTCGGGGCAGCAGCCCGCAGCACTTGTGCCTCCCCCTATGTGCATGTGCCCACTTGACATGCTTTCCCAGTCCTGGACATGTCTGCCAACCTCAGACCCCTTGGATGCCTACGCGGCCAGGCCACGTGGCTGCACAGGGAGGAGGTGTGGGGTGGGGTGGGTTTCAAGTTCCGAACCTTCTCTGAACCTTAAGTCTCTTCATCGTGGTGGCTGTGTCTCCACCCACTTCCCACATGACAGGGTGGTTCAGTCTTGAGGTGACCTACCTCAGTGAGCCTTCGCCATTGTCCCTGTCCTCAGTCAGGGACACAAATGCAGAGTGGCTTGGCTCCGTGACTAAGCAATGGGGGTGGAAGACACACGCTCTCTCCATCCCTGCTTTTCCAGCTCCCAAGGAGGTAAAATGGCAGATGTGGGGTTTGGGCTTGTAAAAATTCTCTCTACCCTGAGCAAAGATGTTCTGGCAAAACCTACAAACAACCCCAGGGTGATGGTGAAAAGAGCACTGTGTTAAAAGAAAAGCTGCACAGGTAGGTGCTGGGTGCCATGACTAAGATGTCCCACATCAGGATGTTTCAGTCTAAGTCATAGCTCCACTGCCTGAAAATGTGTGCCCTGGGAGGCAGCAGGTGATGGCTTAACTGCTTGGGTCCCTGCCACCTGTGTGAGAGACCCTGGATGGAGTCCCTGGTTTCTGGGTTCAGCAGGCATTTGGAGTGAGAACTTGTGGATGGAAGCGTCATCTCTATTTCTGCGTTTCAAATATAAACAAATAGTTAATTAAAAATGTTAAAAAGCCTCTGAGCATTGATTTTCAAGTTGTGCATAAACTGGTAGTGATCAGCACTTCGCAAAGCAAGATCTGCGTCACGTAGGAGCTATGGGCCGGCACTCAGTAATCTGTATTACTTCTACAAGTGGATCAAGCAGGGGAAGGCCAGGGTGGGTCTTGACAGCCGACCCGGGGTTCATCCAACTAGGCCTTGATGGGCTGTGGTGCTAGGTCCGGTAGAAGGAGGAAAGGCAGCGGGAGAAATGGGTGTGGCCAGGGAGGTGATACTGGGTGCAGAGGCAGAAGCAGGAGAGACCTGGTGATGAGCAACCAGATGGAATATTCCGGCTCTTGTTTCTTAGGAGATAGAGCCCCTGGAGACTACTGAACAGCACTGTGTGGGGGATTGTATCTTCTGGGGTTGTGGGGGCCTCTTCTCTCTAGCACAGCGAGTGGCATCAGATCCTCTGCGTACGGGCAGCTCCACCCATGGCAGGTGCTGGTCCATATGCCCTGTCCACCACATAGCAAGGAAGGGACCGGGTCTAGAGGGAATTGGGGGTAGGTGAAGCTGGATTAGGGGAGGGCGCAGCGGGGAGACAGATGCCCACTGGACACAGCCTCAGCCCCTCTCCTCCATCCTCCTCTTTGGCTACACCTGTCAGGACCCGAGCCAAGCCCTTTCCCCTGCAGGCTTTGCAGGATGACACAGGAGGTGGTGGGAAACCTCCCAGCTACATCTATCCCAACAGCTCCTCAGGCCACTTTGCCTCCCCCATGGGTTTTTCCAGTCTGGAGCCTAGAGCTCATGTAGCTACAGCGGTCACCCAGGCCATGAGACCTGGTCACATCAGACCAGGACCTGCAGGGGACGGACGCACACTGTGGGCTAGAGAGGCTCCCCCCAACCCACTCACCAGCCTTGCGGACACTGGTCCCATTGGGCCCTGCATGGGGCAGCATGCTAGCCCCACCTGTCCTGCACAACTGCACTCCATGTGGCTGTGTGTGAAGTGGCCCAGGAAGTAGCCACACTTTACTAAAGAGGAAGCAGCTCAGAGAGGTCAGGTAACTTGTCCTTAATCACACAGCCAGGAAGCAGTTCATCCAGGTGTTGTCTCCTCTGTCCAGCTGAGGCCTCTAACCCCTCATCCCTGGAACAGAAAAGGTTCAGCTGAACTGCACCTTTCCTGAGGTCTGGGTTTTTGGTGCCTAAGCCCACTCATCTATTGCTGTGGGTGTGGGAGGAACGTGTCCTCATCACCTCTGTCCTTCAGAAGGGCCCCAAGGCTCAGGCAGTGACGTTAGTTCACAAGGCCGAGCAAGTGGTGAAGCCAGGATTTAAACCCAGGTCTGTCCAAGGAGAGCTGTTTCTCCTCCTATTGCATGCAGCCCGTGCCAGTCTGGAGACTCACATGATGGCTCCTGGGCTCCTCCACTTGCAGGGTTCTGTCTTCTGCTCCCTACCTCTTCATAGAAGTCCAGGCACCTGCCATGACTTCCTGTGCCCTCTGAGCTGGGCTTTCTCCTGACTCTGGCTGCTCTGCCTTCCCTCTGATTCAAGGATGCACAAGGGGACCTCCAGGGGTTGCTGGGTCTTCCCTGGCTGTGGTGGTTGTTCCTGTGCCCAGTGAGCCAGAGGCTGCTTGGCAGGTGGGCTGCCCAGTCTGCACCCGCCCGCAGTGCCAGCTCAGCCCCCTGCTTCCCTCAGTCGAGCACCACCCGCAGCAGCCTGTACAGCACATGCACAGGCCGGAAATGCCTCTGAAGCCCCACTTTATCAATGTCATGCGAATGCTTTATTCCATGCCATAAATTATCCCTTTGCTTTAATACTGAGATGTTGGAAATTACTCACCAGTTACAATATTTCCCTTCCACTCTTTTCCTTTCAGAATCTCCACAGAGAACCAACAGCAATACTGGCAAACTCTCCTCCTCCCCCTGACCGCCTCTGTGAACTCACCTCCCCCGCTTCCCCAAGGAGCCCCCAAATCCAACCAAGAACTTCCCCTTGAAGGCCAAGGTACAAATCCAGAGTCCATAGATGCTGTCATGGACATCTTGCTCTAAGTATGCCAGGCTCAGCTGCAAGGGGCTAACAGAAAGGGCCCAGCTGTGCTGGGCACTGGGACACAGCGCTCCCCTCTGCATGTAAAGCAGAAAGGAGCAGGGAGAGGGGGGCTCCCCGCAGGACACAGCCCTGCCAGATATCATGGCCACCATTCCTAACAGGCTTCCTCAGCCAGGGACTTGCCAGCCTGCATCTCCTCCCTTCCTGCTGTATGGCTCAAACTCCCATGCCTCAATACCCTTCCTGTGTGGCCTTGGGGTGGGGACCCAGGGCCCAGGGTGGATACAGCCCGGGGTGGTGGGGGCAGGTAGTGGTTCCTGCACATTCAGGCTCGCTCAGGGCAGTGAATCCAACAAGCTCTCTGCTGCACCTCCACAATGAGGCCACAGGTTGGAGACCTCAATGGAATCCCGGCTCCAGCACTCCCTGGCCCAGGCATCTATACTCTTGGGACCTCTGGCTTTTGATATGGAAAAGAAGGGAGAGTGCAGGTTGTCATGATGCTCAAAGAATGAGGAATTTGAGTGAGCTCTATCTGCCACATCACCTGGTCACAGTGTCCTTCAAATCTCTGCAGGTGACACATCACTGCCGAGCACAGAGCACACGACAGGGCGAGGCAGGTCACTCACCGGTGGGTGCTTGCGCTTCCTCCCTGGCCTGCCCACCTTCCGGGCCGTGGTGCTGGGTTCCTGCCGCTCCTCCTTGCCACGAGGCTCCTCCTGCTCTTCTTCCTGTGGGCATGGACACAGTAGGTGAGGCCAGAGGCTGAGCCTGCTGGTGAGTCAACCCACAGCCCAACAGCTGGGCTCCCAGGGTATGCTGTGTGTGCCAACCCCACCAATGCAGGGTGATGACCTTCTTTTCTGCATGGTGAGCCTGGGTTACCTCGTGGAGTCCCTCTGAAATACATCTTTGGGGAGCCGGTGCTGTGCTATAGCAAATTAAGCTATCATATGCGACACCGGCATCCCATATGAGCACTGGTTGGAGACCTGGCTGCTCCACTTATGTTCTAGCTCCCTGCTGAAGTGCCTGGGGAAGCAGCAGAGAATGGCCCAATACTAGGCCCTTGTAACCACACGAAAGACCTGGCGGACATTTTGGGTTCCTGGCTTTGGCCTGGTTCAGCCTTGGCCACTGCAGTCATCTGGGGAGTGAACCAGTGGATGGAAGCTTGCTCTCTATAACTCTGCCTCTTAAAATAAATAAATCGTGGGTCCAGCACAGTAGCCTAGTGGCTAAAGTCCTCACCTTGCACGTGCCGGAATCACATATGGAAACCAGTTCTAATCCCAGCACCCCCTCTTCCCATCCAGCTCCCTGCTTGTGGCCTGGTAAGGCAGTTGAGGACGGCCCAAAGTCTTGGGTTCCTGCACAAGCATGGGAGATCTGGAGGAAGTTCCTGGCTCCTGGCTTCAGATTGGCACAGCACCAGCCGTTGCAGTCACTTGGGGAGTGAATCATCGGACAGAAGATCTTCCTCTCTGTCTCTCTGTATATCTGACTTTGTAATAAAAATAAATCAAAAAAATAAAAATAAAAAAAAACTTCCAAATAAGCTTCTAGCTTAAAAGTGAGTCTTTTTTTTTTTTAAAGATTTATTTATTTTTATTGGAAAGTCGGATATATATAGAGAGGAGGAGAGACAAAGAGGAAGATCTTCCGTCCGATGATTCACTCCCCAAGTGAGCCGCAACGGGCCGATGCGCGCCGATCCAAAGCCAGGAACCAGAAGCCTCTTTCTGGTCTCCCACACGGGTGCAGTGTCCCAAGACTTTGGGCCGTCCTCGACTGCTTTCCCAGGCCACAAGCAGGGAGCTAGATGGGAAGTGGAGTTGCCGGGATTAGAACTGGCGCCCATATGGGATCCCGGCGCATTCAAGGCGAGGACTTTAGCCGCTAGGCCACCATGCCGGGTCCCTTATTTGGAAGGTTTTAAAAAAATCTTGCACAAGCACAAAAATCACATTAGTGAACTCCTGAATGAACCATCTTTATCAAAAAGAAACGTCACATTCGGCAATGCCTGATCTGGGACAGCAGAGGAAACAGCCAAGATTTTTGCAACCACTAGAACATCTCTGCCTGGAGCCCATGCCACACAACCCTGGCATACTATGGGGATGGCTCAGGGCCATGCATGGCAGATCCCTGTTCCCTCTCCTTCACCCAGGTCTGGGCCAGAAGCTTGGCTGGCTGGCCGCCCCTCCTTCAGCTTCTGTGTAGGGACCAGTGTTGGTCTCCCGGGGCCACGGAGGCTACACCTAGAAAGTCCTGCCTCACTGTTCCAGCCTGGCCACAAACCACCCACAAGTCCCTTTTGACTCAGACTGGCTCCAGCATGACTAAGCCACAACAGCAATGGTGCTGGGGCAGGAGATGGCAGCTGACCCTGGCCCAGCACAGGGACAACAGATGGCTCTGCTTTACACAGCGTGTGATGGGATTGGGTACTGAGGGTGGACATGATGCCCTTGTTGGAGAGGAGGTGGGGGTTAAGTGGGGCATCAGCCCCCAGCACTGCTGGCACCAGCGAGGAAGGAGGGGACGGGGATAGCTCCCCGGCCATTTAACCATGATGGCTCTCCACGTCCTACTTAACTTTCATTTTCTGCGATTTCAAAATAGCATGTGGTTTGCCACATGTGTTTTCAGGTGTCGGTGCGGGGGACATGCGAATGGAAACCAACTGCGACCGACTGTCGGGATCTGACCACGGACACAGCATCCCTGGGGCTGCACCATGAGGCCCGCAGTGTGATG
The DNA here is from genome assembly GCF_030435755.1 of Ochotona princeps. Lineage (NCBI taxonomy): Eukaryota > Metazoa > Chordata > Mammalia > Lagomorpha > Ochotonidae > Ochotona > Ochotona princeps. The sequence goes on along the minus strand of NC_080839.1, from coordinate 65,077,115 downwards.
GCCCATCTGCCAGCCAGCCCAGCCAGGCTCCAGCCCTCAAATGCCTCTGAAGGAGAGTTCATGGATGGTGAATGTCCCTTCGCAGCACCAAGTGGTGGTGCCACGGGTTGAGTTGGAAATCTGAGTGCAACCAGCCAGAGGTGAGTGAAGGATACAGCGGCAGTGCACAGCGAGAACTGTACCCCGCAAGAAACCAAGGATGCAGGGCCCCTGCCATGTGTCACTTGGCTATTGGGACCAAAGTGCTGTAGGGGGACTCCTTTAAAAAGCCCAGCTCAGACAGGGTCTGAAAGAGGAGACAGGGCTTGGGGACCCCCAGACCAGAGACCCTTGAGGGGTCCTTTTCAGGAAAGCCCCACAGAGCAGGTGGGGCGGTGGGGGTAGGGGGAGACATGGGGAAGACAGCCAGTGGTGGGCGTTGTGGAAACCCCAGCCAAGACTGGATTTCGGGCACTGGTCCCAGGGAGACCAAGCCTACTGGCTCTGAGCTATCCTTGGAGATGCCACAGCAGCCCCACCTAAGAAAGGTTGGCCCACACCCCCCACCACCCCCAGGCAGGAAATAGCCCCCAGTGCAGCTGAATGCCCATGACAGCTTCTACAGGGTCCACATAAGTGTAGGAGCCCGGGGGCCCAGATGCTAGCACGCTGGGGGCAGGGTGAAGTCCAGCTTGCCTATTCCTGGGCACCACGGCTAGCTTTCCCCTGCGCAGAATGGGAGGATGAAGGAATAACACGGTGCCTGCTCTAAGTTCTGATGAGCGGACGGACCCATGATCCGGACCCATGAGCCTTGCCTGTTCTGGCTCTGGCTGAATCCCCAGCCACGGAGATTTTAAAGAGATTCCCACCGTCCTGGCATCCTGAGCTTTGACCAGGTTCAAGGACTTTTATTCTGAAAGAATTGGCAACATGGAAGCCTCTGGTCAGCAAGAACAGCCAAGGCTCCTCTCCATGTGGACAGAAACCCTCTGGGGGCTCCAACAGGCACCACTCCTAACTCACCCCCTCACCCCCCCGCCTCCTGTGCCTGCATACTTTCCCCTGCTGCAACCCAGCCCTGGAGGAAAGGGTGGGCCAGGGACTGTGCGGGGGGAAGGCACGGTGCAGTCAGGCCTGGGTGGTGCTGGGGGGGGACCAAGTCTCCACACCCAGGTTGGGAGACTGGGCAAGGCCTGGCCCAGGGCATTCCTACTCGGCCCCGAGGAAGGGATTTGCAAGATGTGGGGCTCCAGGACGGCTGTCCGAGGTTCCCACCTTAATGTAGGGGACTGACCCACAGACAAGGGGAACAGATGGTCCCGGGGCCTTCTCCTCTACAGAGGCGTGGTTCATTCTCACATCTGTCACGGGCCTGTTTTATTCAGTCTCTTTGCTGATGAGCTGAGCGGAAGAATGTAAAATATGCTTATCAAATCCACAAGTAGTGCTGAATTAAGAGGCATTGCTAATACTCTGAAAGAGGAGACAGGGAGCCATGGAGGTGGGGAGCAGCTGGCAAACAGCACCCCATTCAGTGGGAGCTGATGAGAAACCAGGTTGGTTCCCTCATGTGTCAAGGATGGAGTGGGAATGAGTCACTCCTTCTGGGGGCAGCGGAGGGGGGTAGAGGAGGGGGGCAAGACTCCATGGAGCAGGGCTTCAAGGAGCTGGGTGGAGACTGGACTCTGTAACCCTTGCTGTCCTCATCATGTCACACAAATATACCGAAAATTGACAGTCCTTCCAGGACTGTGAACCTGCTGCCGGCCCCGTGCATCCTGACGACATGTCATGGAAGCACCCCTCTCCTAGCGGACGCCAGCTCTCAACCCTACATGTGCAGCTGTCGCTCACAGCACAGACGGACGCTAGCATCTGGCGACACAGAATGCTGGGGCTCCCTGCCCCCTTCCCAAATGCAGAGGTGATGATGTCATTCCGTGGAGCCCAAGCCCAGCTCCTTAGGCTGGGCGTGGGAAGCAGTCTAGGATCTGGCCGGCTTGCCTGGGTTTCTTCTCCACCCTGGTCATCCAGCAGAGCAGAGCAGATTGCTGCCCACACAGTTGCTTCCCCCCGAGCATCTTGACTGACAGCTCTTGTGCCCATTCTACCTGCCTCTCAGGTTTCCCAGCAAACCTCAACTCCCTTTCCGAGCTTCACTTAAAGGGTTCCCTCTCACTGGTGACCCATCCTCTCATCCCTAATCTAGACTGAGCTGACCAACCTCCCAGCAACACCATTCCCTGTATCCTGCTGCCAGGGCCACAAAGCCTCCTCTAGGGGAGCTGCTGGGTCTTAGTCACATTGGTGTCCACAGTGCTTGGAGCAGTGCATGGCTACCAGGCAGACAGTGGAAGACACCTGCTGAGTGACTTACATTGCAGGGGCTCAGTAAACCAGCCCAGACCAGGCACACGAACAGATCCCCACACGGTACAGGAGGCTCCAGTGCTACTGGAATCTTTGTGACCCCAGCAGTAGGAAAGAGTGAGCAGACCTCACTTTCTAGGCCTGAACACAACTGTCACTTTACATTCGTGTCGTTCACATGGCGCTGGGAGGCCTGCTAGATCAGGTGGTTCCTGAGAGCCTCTCTCAGAACTTCCGAGGCTATGATTTGACCTACATTTGCACACTGCACACTGAATGGATTATCTGAAGTCACATAGAACTTCTCTGATGGGCCGGACTATGCTGATGATAATCTTGCCCACATACATGGCGACTAACAAGTATTTCCACATGTAATTTTGCTTGATTTCTGGCCTGCCTAGGCAGCAGAGCCAGGAGTCTGGGGCTCATGGTGGGTTTCTGGCTTGCAGAGACACCTGAGCCAGGAAGGTGTGGAACCGAAAATGTACATCTCTGGTCCTGGCCTGCAGGCCACCGACCCTGTAGTACCGTGTGCCACTCACACACGCAGTGATAGCATAAGCCTTGAAGGAGACGCAAAGTAAGGGCACAGGATTACATGCATCTGCCTGCCTGTGGACCTCTGCTTTCCTGGCTTTTAAGACAGAGGTGTCCTGTGTGGCCCTTATCCAGAGACAGTTGGGGAGACATCCATGCGGCCCTGAGAACATCAACGAGTTGAACTTCAACTGGCATCTGGCATGTGAGTCCAGGGGGACAAACTTGCTGTATCCAGCCAGCTGTTGGCCAGGGCCTTCCTGGGACAAGACGCCTGCTAGAGCCCTTGCTAGCTGCCCAGATGGCCTTGCCTGGTTGTGGCATTCAATGCAACAAACCGGCTTCTGCAGTGAGCAGTGCTCTGCCCTGAGAAGGTACATCCCATAGGATGGTGGACAACAGACCTACCAGGCGCCCACAGAACAGACGCACACAGGGGTGGCTCTGGCTAGACAGGAGAGTGTGAGCACGTACATGCAGAGCACCTCCCTCCAGTCCTTCCACCCTTCATTTCAAACCCTCGCTCAAGGCCACGTCCTTGCAGAGCAGGGGCCAAAGCCCAACTGCTCCCTGCTGAGTCCCTCCAGGCTCCTGTACATTGGTCCACAACAGGTGCTTCTTAAGTGCTAAACGGCTATGCTTGGTTAGTCATGCCGCACCACACACCAAGGCAGCAATCCCTCCTCTAAGGCCTGGGGTCTCACTGTTCTCTGGAGGGGAAGGGAGGGGGCTATAGACGGGCCAAGGTAATCCTAATTAGGGGGGAGAGATCTTGTTGGTGAGGTCACAGGGCCAGGCCTGGGAAAGAGCTCTAGTGAGCGCCCAGGAAGCAGTGAGAGGGGCGCATAAACAGCCAACGCCTGTGACTGCTGGCAGCTGCCTCCACGGGCACCTGGCCCATGCACGCTGGTTCTCCCAGCAGTCCACCCAGGCTTTCAGGGCCCTCACCTTTCAGGAGAGTCAAGATAAAATTACTGCACAGCTCTTGTGACCCCTGCCCAGGTTCTGAACTTCTGAGAGCCTTAGTCTCTGGCCTGTGAGATGGGTTTGATGCAGCAGCACCTCCTGAGCTAACTGTATGCTATACCTGCCTTAAGCAGGTGGATGAAGATGATCCCAGACTGCCCTGTGGTTCTTCACAGAGAGCCCGTCCAGCTCAGGACCAAGAGGAAAAGTCCTTTTCCCAGGGGTCCTGGCCCAGCGAGTCCAACTTGTTCCTTCTGCCTTCCTGATCTCCAGCCTAAGGGATCCTCCCCTCATGGGGCCAGGCCCATCCCAGCCATTTGGAGCTGGACAGCGCCATCCCACGGTGATCCCTCTCTTAGGACCCCTAAGTGGACCCCTGGCTGCCCATCAGGAGGTAGGTCATCCTGCCATTTCATTCTGTGTCACTTATATTCAACAGGTGATAGGACCTCAGGCCTCTGGCACCTGTGCAGCTCAGGAGAGAGACAGAAAGAAGCTTCCCTCCCATGCCAGGCTCTCCATGTTCTCTAAACCCAGGGTACATGGCGCAGTGGGTCAAACCAGCACTTGTGGGCCTGGTGGCTAAAGTCCTTGCCTTGCATGCGCCAGGATCCCATATGGGCACTGGTTTGTATTCTGGCTGCTCCACTTCCCTTCTAGCTCCCTGCCTGTGGCCTGGGAAAGCAGTCGAGGACGGCCCAAAGCCTCAGGACCCTGCACCCAAGTGGGAGACCAGAGAAAAAGCTCCTGGCTCCTGGCTTCAGATCAGCCATTGCAACCACTTGGGGAGTGAACCAGCAGATGGAAAATCTCTCCATCTTTCCTTCTCTCTGTATATCTGACTTTCCAATAAGAATAAATCTTAAAAAACAAACAAACAAAAACAGTACTTGTAATTCCTGTATCACACAGCACTGGTTCAAATCCCGGATACTCTGCTCCCAATCCAGCTCCCTACTAACAAGCCTGGAAAAGCTTGGAGGATGGCCAAACACTTCAGACCCTGCCACCCAGGTGGGAGACTAGACAGAGGTCCAGATTCCTGACTTCAGCTTTAACCAATCAGCTTTAACCAACCATTTGCAACTATCTGTGGAGTGAACCAGTGGACAGAAAATTTCTTTCTCTTTCTGCCCTTCAAATAAACAAAAATAATCTTTAAAAATAAAATGCCAAAACCTATGGTGCTCACCTTGCATGCCTGGAGCTGTCTGGGTTCTAACCCACACAGATGCAGGAAGGGAAGCGAGAGAGAAGCAACACAGGTAAACACAGCCAGATCCCCAAAGCATAGCCAGGCTGACGCAATGCGTGCTGGGTCCCTGTGTGAGTCACTTACCATTCAATGCTGAGTCACGTGGCAAAGGCCAGATTCAAGTGTGGGTCTGTCTCTGGAGTACAGCTGGTGCCCCCTGGGACTGACTGTGCTGATTGAAAGCTTCATTAAAATGTGATCTACAGTCACACCTAACTTGAGCCCAGAACCTAGGTCTGGGGCAGCTCCCGGGTGCATGTTGCTCTCCATCACACACCTGCCGTGGGAAGCCCATGTGTCCAATTCCCTCTGCTGAGACCAATAGTCTTGGCTGTCATCCTCAGAGGTGTTCCTAATCAGCACAAGGCAAGTGGCATTTTCTCTAAGGAACCAACAGTGACTGTCTGAAGCCTGAAGCCAGCCCTCAGTGATGGTGTTGGGGTACTGGGGTGCGGTCAAGGCCAGAGCTGGCCCAGCAGGTGCCCTCAGATATGTGTATCAGTGAGAAGGGTGGAAGCTGGGGCTGCCAGGGACCCACCCCTCAATGCCCTTGAGCTTGTGTGTAGTGGAGCAAAGGAAGTGAGTGCTCAGAACACAAGGGAAATGAACGCTTGCCAGGCCTCCGTCCAAGCTGGACTAGGAGGTGGAAGATGAGGGAGGAGCCGCAGCTCCAGCCCTGGCCATTTATCCACACATACATGTGCACACATACTCATGTGGACACACACCAACTGTGTTCTTCTAGCACAATTCATATGCATACACGCTGTGCCTGCACCACAAGGCAAGAGCGACCCCTTTCTCCTCTGGAAACGGGTCCTGCCTTCCTATCTCATCTGCCCACCACCATTTTCTCACTAGGTTTCCAGGGAGGGTTACATCCCACATCTTCCTATGTGTGACTTGGGTATCCCTGTCTGCAGCAGGAGAGGGAAGGAGGGGAGGAAGCAGACAGGAGGGATGAGGAGTGGAGAGTTCACAGCTGGGTCTCCACAGTGCACATACACATCCCTGTATAGGAGCTTGGGACCTGAGACCCTGCTGGAGGTGTAGGGCCCCCAAGTCCAGCCAGGGCAGAGGGACAAGGTCTTCTCAGAGCATCTTCACTTCCAGCCTAACTCAAGCCCACAAGAGGCTGCCCTGGAACATTCTTTATCGCCCTGCTCACCATGGGCTGGCCCCCTGGCTCCAAGTGCCCTCTGAGCTCCTAGCCTCTCTGCTACTCCCCTCTGCTGTGTCCTGCTCAGGGTTGGTCCCCTCCCTGTGTGGTGGTCCAGACCAGTGGACTCCTGCTCAGGGTTGGTCCCCTCCCTGTGTGGTGGTCCAGACCAGTGGACTCTCCTGGCCCCTGGTCCTCCTTGCCTCTCTGAGAAGGCCCCACCTTGCTACCATATGGCTGTTGATGTCTGTGTGTGGGGGGGTGCATATGTCCGTGAGCCTCTTCCCACACACACCATGGTCATGAGCATGGTCGCTTTAACCCTAAGCTCTGAATCCCTCCAGCCTGACCCCTGAACTCAAGGCCCCTTTTTCTGGCCCTCGCATTCCTGTTCATCCTCTCCACAGAATACTTCTGGAGCACCTGCTCTGGGCTACAAAAGGGCCCAGGCCCCCCCCTCACCTTCTCCCCAGCAGGTCCAGCCTCTGGGTCTCGAATGCCTCCCTAGTGCAGTCGCTGTATGGGAACCACGACACCGCCTGCCCACTGACGCAAGGTGGCTAGAGAGGAGACAACATCAGGGAGAGGGTCCAGCAGACAGAGGAAACAGAGCAAACAAAGGCCCAGTAGCTCCAGGAAGTGCTGGAGAGAAAGGTGCATGGGGGCGTGGCTGCTGAGAGGAGGAGGAGAGCACGTGGGGCCAGTTGGCTGCCACACCTCTTCCCTCTGGCTCACCGTACAGTTCCTTTGTGCCCAGTGCCTCTGCCACACTCTATGTGAGCTGCAGACCAATCCTGTGCCTTCCCCCACTCTTCCTGCAGCTGCCCTGGGGCCTGGTTTCCACCAGCAGTGACAGCCAGGCCTCTGCCCGCCCTCCCTGGGCAGTTCCCTGGTGCTGATGGAGCCAGCCCAGAGTTGCCAGGGAGGTGTGCCAGGTGAGATGGCATGCACAGTGTGGGTGTGGGCAGCTGGGGAGGAGGCCCGGCCATGCCCCGGCCCTAGTCTACCCTCTTGGCAAGAGTGAATGCCTGCTCGCACGCGCACTTGCTCTATTGGCCTGGGGATCTGCAGCTGGGTGTGTGTGTTTGTTGCCGCTTGAGCCAGGGCAGTTACTATGGGTAGATAATAATAGCAGTCGTAATCCTTCATAATTGGACCAGACTTTGCTGTCTGCAGGGCACTTCCATGCCCGTGACCTCATCTGACTTCCACAACCGCCCCATAAAACGGGCAAGGCTAGAGTTTCTTCTAGCCCCGCTTTCCAGCTGAGCAAACACAAGCCCAGATGGCCCGGAGTCACATCTCCAGCAAGTGGCATCCTCAGGCCTGGGCCCTGGGTCTTGTGGCACCTTGCCCAGCTTGCACCTCCAGCCTGAACAACCTCACTACGGAGGAGCCCAGCTTGCCGCTCATTATCTGACAGTGGAGGGAGGCTTAGCAAGTATCTAGATCAAGGGCTTGTCCACGCATCTGATCCGGGCAGGGGGAGGCTCAGGGTCACTGAAGAAGGAAACACAGCCAACCCCGGGGAGGGCAGGGAACCAGCTGAAGGTGCACAGGCAACTGAGGAAGCCCTGGTTCCATGGCTGCAGGGCCGCAGGTTTCACGGGCATGCCTGTGTGCGTGTGTGTGTGCGTGCGCATGCACGCAGAATCATGGGAAGGACCCAGCTATAGGCAGAAGAAAGGCTCTGGTCCAAACCCACTCCTGACAAGCTGAGCTCAGGGTTTGCATCTATAGCTCTTGTCCTTCTTGTTCCAAGGGCTGTCCTCAAAGACAAATGAAACAAGAGTTCGGAAGCACTCACCACACAGGAACAGCCTCTAAGAATGCCAGGGGTATAGAAAGGGATGGAGCATGCATGAAGAGTGCTCACCACTGGACCAAGAGACAGCCAGCAGAGCTGTGGGATGTACTAAGACCTAAGAGTTCGGGAGCCCTACACCTGGTGCCAAGTTCCCACTTACATCACCTCTCCAACAACTCTGGTCCAGTCCACTGCAACTTTGATGAACTTGCCCTGTGGCTACCAGACCCTTCCCAGCATCACCATCCCTTACCCAAGCAGGCAGAGGGAGGAGTTATGGGAACCAGAATACAGCAGTTATACATACCAGGGGAACCACAGCCACCTCTGTCACACCATCTGCTCACAAGGATGGGGGCAGGGGCTGAGTCCGAGTGCTGGGGGCTTCTGGCAGGGGTAGTCTGTCTAGGGGTGTACCAGGCTTGCTAGGGTCCCAAGGCAGAGAGTAGGGCTCCCTACCTGTGTGCTGAAAGCCCCTGTGTGTGGCAGAAATCATGCCTCTGAAAACAGCTCCCAAGCCAGAAGCCACATAAAGGATGACCAGGTGATGTCACACCACTTAGAGCCCAGGATGGGGATGCAGGGGGGCAGGGATAACTTGCACGCGGCCTCCTGTTCATAGCATCCCTCATGTCCCCAAACTTGTCTTCAGTGGAAGTTTTCCAACATTTAGTGGCAGCTAAAAGAGACGGCCAGTGTAATGCAGCAAAAAACACTGAACCTAGACACAGGTGCGCTGGGGGCCTGAGGTAGTCAAAGCCCAGGGCAGGTGGCCACAGCAACACCACGTGTAACTTCTCCTAGCCTGTTTCTTTGTCACCAACATCAAGACGGAGGGAGGACACTCAGTGCCCAGTGTGCAGAGCTGTCATGGTTTGGGGCCTGGGGCCCGGCAGGTGCTCACCTTGCGGTCCTCCTCCCGCTCCGGAGCAGAGCTCCTGGTGTCCCCGGGGCCGCTGGAGGGCATGGCAGGCAGCTGGGGCGCGGGAGGCAGGCTTGGGGCGCGCGGGGCTGGGGAGCTTCGAGGAAGGAGCTACCGTGGTCTTGGCAGGCGAGGGTTAAAGTGCGAACATAGATCTTGGTGCGCAGCCGCTGGTGTGAGTACTGCCTTGGTCTTTCTGTAGCTTTGGGTTTCTGAAGGCTCACCTGTGCGAGAAAGGAGGAGGGTGAGCAGGGCAGGGCACCCACCCTCCCCCCTCTGGGGTCCCACCTGGTCCCCAGCCCCTAGGGCTATGCCTGGCTCGTGAGGCCTGCCGCCTCTGCCCTCACCCCTTCTCCCAGCCTCATTAGCATCGCAGAGATTGGGGAAGCTGGGGCAGATTGGGTCAGCGCAGCACTGGTAGGCTCCCCAGGGCCGCCTCTGGCAGATAGCCCTGAGTCCACAGCAGGCTCCCGGCCGCCGCCTGTGTGGCCAGGCACACTGGGTGCCGCTTGTGGAACTTCAGTGGCCTCCTGCCACCCCACCCTTATCACCAGCTTCCTCGGAAAGCTTCCGGTACCTTCCCTCCTACCCCAGCCAGCCTCTGGGGAATCCCAGCCTCCCTCAGACCCTCCCCACCCCCACCCAGGGCCCAGTCCCCTCCGCCACGCCATCCCGCCTCACATTTTCTTTCTAATGTGTCCTCACCCGACCCCCCACCCCCACACTGCCGGCACCACGTGGAGGAAATAAGTGGCAGTCACAGGATGTAGTGAAATGAATGTCTCCTCACTTCAGGACCAGTGCCGGGGCCCACAGCAAGCTGAGGTCTGAGCTCAGGCCACAGCAGCCAGTCTGGGGTGGGGGGTGGAGGGCCTGGTGTGCTGGGGTCTCCAGGGGCCTGCCCTGTCAGGAGTAAGAGGCCAAGGTCAAGGCCACAGCCAGGCCCAGAGAGGGGCAACCTCGCTCTTCCACTGCCTGCCCGCCCACCCGTCTGCTGAACCCAGTCCCCTTTGCCTTTGCAGCCGGGGCGGGGGGGTGGGGGCTGCAGGGGACATTCTGAACACACACTGCTGAAACTTCGGGGTGGGGGGGACATAGCAGGGGGGGCGTTCTGCTTCCTTTCCTGAAGTCAACAAAATCACAAAGCCAGGGCGGCAGGCCAGAGCTGGGTATGGAGGAGGGTGCTGCTGCCTGAACTCCCTTCACCGGGACCCCAGATACCACATAGCTCCCCACCCCCACTTAGGGAGAGCCAGCGGCCAAGTCTCTGCCTTGAGTGAGCCAGGCCTGCCCGGGAGGGGCTTGGCAGCAGCGAGAAAGTGGGAGGCAAGCTGGATCAGGGCCACCCACGCCCTTCCCCTTCCAGTTCCCGTTCTGCTTCCCCCGGCTCCCCTCCCTCTTGGGCTTCTCATCCCATCCCCCTCCAGCCAGGGCTCCCTGGAAAACCAGGAACCGGGAGATGACACAGGCTTGGTTGTAGGGGTGAGGGGATCTAGTAGGGGGAGGGATAATGGCAGCCCTTACCCTTGTGCAGGTAGGGGGAGGGATGCCTGTCTGGTGGGGGGAAGGAGGTGGGTGCTCAAGCCAGGCCCTGTCCGCAGGGAGTAGCAGGAAGAAGCTGCTGGGGGCCAGGACAGGAAGGGCCCATAAGTTCACCTCAAGACAGCACCCCCACCCCCTGCTGTGCTGCAGCAAGCCCAGGTAACAGGCACTTCTTTTCCCACACCCTTAGCATTTGCTCCCAAGTCCCTGGGCAAGGGAGGAAGGGGGCTGAGGGCACTGGTGACCTTTCACAGGACCCTGGACCACCTCCTCTGGCAGTCCCTGTTCCCATCTTAGCTCAGGGCTGAACTTGAGGCTGCAGTGGGTTAGGGCTTGAAGTCAGGTCTGACTCCTAAGCTATGGGATCAGGCTATTGGTGAAGCTACTCACAGCCACTCTTAGGGGCCCACATCTCCCCAGGATTGGGGGTTTCCAAATCCCACAGCCCTCTGAATTCAACCCAGGAGAAGAGTCTTTTCTACCTTTTCACATGCTGCTTTCTGTTCTTTTTCCAGAAGCCACAGTGAGGCACAGGGTCAGACAGAGGACTCAAACAGACATTCACTGCCTCACTTCTCCAAATGCCCGCAATGGCAGGGGTTAGGCCTGGTAGAAGCCAGGAACTGGACGCTCCATCCAGGTCTCCCCCATGGGTACCCAAGTCCTTGAGCCATCACCACTGCCTCCCAGGAAGGTGAGTTAGGCGCTGTGGCAGGACTCGAAGCAGGGAACGTTGACGGGGATGCAGACATCTTAACAGCTGCTCCAAACGCCCACCCAAGATTTTTTCCTAACAAGGTATCGATTCACAAGATTGAGCTGTACAAGATGAAAGACTCGGTCATCAAAATCTAGGGGCCCAGGAGGCACATCAGGAATAGCCAGGTGTGAGATGGGAGCGTGGAGGCCGATTTGTAACAGTCTTTGGGACAGCACAGGTTCTCTGGGACTAGGGGTGAGGAAGGTGCAGGTGTGACAACCAAGAGACTGAATGAAAGCAGTGAAATGCCCCAAAGTTGAAGACTCATACCTGCTTTCTGGAGGGCACAGCGGAAAAGGCAAGAGGAAAAGGATCTTCCACCTGCTTACACTGAGGGTCCCAGGTTCCTCCCTGGACTCAATGGGCGGGGGCCAGCATCACGGGCTGCAGGTAACGCTCCTGCTTAGGACACCTGCATCCTGTATCAGTGCATGGGTTCGAGTCCTGGTTGATCTACTTCTGATCCAACTTCTTGCTAATGCACCTAGGAGGCATCAGATGATGGCCCAAGTACATGGGCCTCTGCCACTCACATAGGAGGACCTAAACAGGGTTCCCATCTGGTCTGCCTGGCCTGGCTTAGCCCTCGCTGGTGTTACCATTTAGGGGAGTGAGCCACTAGATGGAAATTTCTCTGTCTATAACTCTGCCTTTCAAGTAAGTGAAAATTCATTTTTTTTCCCATGGCAGCTCAACTAGAAAGACAACTGTCGCATACACTGGGATGATATCAGACAGGAAGGCGCTGGGAGAGACTTGGGACACTGAGGCTGAGAGAAGATGCTCCTGGCTTGGTGAGACCCAGAGCCAACATGGCCTCAGCCTGCTCAGCTCCAGTCCTGAGAGCAGCTCACCAGGTGCCGTGTCCTAAGACCCAGGAGAGAAGGTAAGAAGGTCGTGGGATGAGAGTGAAAAGAATGTGACAACGGCCTGGTCCAGGCGCAGAGGATACAGCTCCCACCCAGGTTGACTGAGTTAAGCTCCCCGTGTGCCCAGGACTGCCGCCGCCCACACCCACTGTGTGGAGCCTGACAAACTCCAGGGACTGCTCACTGCCACACTCTGCCATACAAACCCCCAAACAGATCAATTTTGGATCCTGGTGGGCACCTGTCATGGAGGATGGGCTCTGAGGAGGGGTGACAGGTGCCCAGGGACTTGAGCCTTCACTGGCTACCTCCTAGGCTGTGCCTGCACAGGAAGCTGGACCAGAAGTGCAGTTGCTGGGGTCTGTGCCAGGGATGTACACACTGCATGAGGATTCCCAAGTGGTGACCTAGATCACTTGCTGCACACACGCCCCGTCCGTCACTTCTAAGGACCGTTGGTGGTTACATTGGATCCACCCAGATCACCAAGGATAATCTCCCCTTCATCACAAGCAGCTTTATGGAATCACACCCACCCCATGACCTCACAGGGTCAGGGGACTAGGACGTGACCCTCCCTGGGGACCCACTGCCTGCTACAAGCACATCCTGACAGGTGTATCAAGTACTCAAAAGAATCCTGGAGGTGTTTTTTATGGCAATGTGCCTATCAAAAAGACAACTCCAGGGGATGGCTGGGGAGTAGAAAGCTTGGCTTTGCAAGATGCCCTCTAAACAGGAAATCAATGGGGGACATTGACATGGGTGAATTAACAGCATGTAGATGAACACTCCTTAAAAACAGGAGATGTGAAATCGCTAGGAGAAACGGCAGAAAGGGCGAAGGGTGTTGTGCCCCTGAGATCAGCAAAAGAAGAGGTGTATCAGGAACAAGGACGTGCTATTTAGTGCCATTTGACTTAAGTTACGTGCATATGGCACGGTGAGCACTGAAAACTAGGAAGACACAGGGGGTGGGATAGCATGGTGGTGCTGCAGGGTAAGCCACTCTATGGGACATCTACATTCGGTATCAGCAAGTCTGGGCTCGGACCCTGCCACCTCCTCTGCCGTAGAGCCAGCTCTTTGCTAATGCACCTGAGAGGCAGCACATAATGGCTAAAGTGCTTAGGCTGCCGGCATTCCTGTGGGAGACTCGGATGGAGTTCCTGGTTCTGGCTTTGGCCTGGCCTGGCTGTGGCCGCTGTGAGCTTTTGGGCTGGGGAAGAAGTGAACCAGTGGATGGATGATCTGCGTGTTCTCCCCTGTCATTCAAATAAATAAAATAACTAAGAGTGAATGGGTGAACATTGAAAAGAGAAAAGGGAGGGGGCAGGGAAAAAAGAGAAGGGGGAGCAATAAGAGGCACTCGTCTTCCAAGTGTGGCCAGGGCTGGGGTCTGCCTCACCTGCCTCCGGTGTGGGTATGGGGACGGGTCTGTCGTCACACGCGCTGCTCACCCACACAGGCTCCATCAGCAGCTGTTTCGGCGCCACCTCCCTCTCCACTGCCTCTCCCAGCCCCCGCTGAACCCGTCATCCTCCACACACATCACTTCCACCCAGAGCAGCACGTGCTCTGCACGCCCACCTCCCCCACCTCCCTTCCGACCTGCAACTGTGCCACCTCCGCCCTCAGCCACGGTCCCTGCTGCTGCTAAAGACCCACAGTGTCACCCCCTCCCAGGGCCTCTAGGCCATCCCTGCTGCCCCAAACCATGCCCACTTTGCTGCTCAAACCCCAACTTCACAGCACCCCATTCCAAGTTGCACCTCCCCAGTGCCAGCCAGGAGGTCCCCAACAGCTCCATCCTGCAGTGCCCACAACTCTAAATCATTGCTGCACCCTAAAATATCCACAAACATGCCACCTAGGGGCCCTGCTTTTCCATCCCAGATCCTCTGCCAGGAAACACCAGCCATGGCCACAGCTATCACAGCTATCATAGCTATCACTCAGTCCCCCTTCTCCAAGCAGGCCTGGGTTTGGGTCTACCTGATTTCCCTCCCTGCCTGCATTGCGGCCCCACCCTACTCCAGGCACAAAGCACGTGACCAGGCAGAGCCAAGTAGCCTTAGGAAGGCTGTGGGATGAGGCGGTGGCTGCTGGCTGCCATGTGGGGCGAGCTTGCCAGAGATCAAAGAAGCAGGGAATGAGATGGAGGGATCAGCCTGGGCCCTGCACCTGCTGAACCTGTAGCCTGGAGCTTTTCTGAATGTCAAGGTTGTGGGAGCACTCATTCCTTCGGTGCAAATGTGGGACCAGCAGTCGGCAGGGCTGTGACACCCACGGTAACCTCAACCTAGTGAAATCCACCTGGGAAAGCTGACACTGTGGGTTCCAATCCTGGACTTTATTTTTTCTACCTTTGATTTATTCATTTATTTGAAAGGCAGAGTTATATCTAGAGAGAGGTGGAGTGAGGAAGAAAGAGAGAGGAGAGAGTTCTTTCATCCACTGGCTCACTCTCCAAATGCCTGTGGCAGCCAGGACTGGACCAGGCAGAGGCCAGCAGCCTAGGGCTCCATATGGGTCTCCCATGGGGTTGGCAGGGACCAAAGGACTCAAGTCAATATCTGCTGCCTTCTGGGGTGTGAATGTGTATGGCAGGAAGCTAGAGGGGAAGTACAGTAGCTAGAACTCAAACCAGACCCTCCAATACCGTATGTGGGTATCCCAGGTAGCATCCCTACCATTGTGTCAGGTGCTTGCCCCAAAGTGGATGCTCTGCTTCTCTCCAGATGAGAAAAACGCAGTTATAAGAAAGGTGAATAAATGTCCTACGGTCCTGGAGCTCACAAGTGGTAGAGGTAGCAGATGCAAGCCTGGTCTCTTCCAGTGAGCCACACTTGGCTTTACAGCCCTCATAGTCACCCACAGCCAGACTGGGACTGCTGTGGACCACAGCAATCAGAAAACAGAGCTTCTAGGGCAGGTGTCTGAGGCTGTGGTTGAGCTGTCCCTTGGGATCTGGACATCCCATATGCAAGGGCCTGGGTTTGAAACCCAACTTCACTCCCAATTCTAACTTCCTGCTACACACTCTGGGAGGCAACGGAGATGGCTCAAGTACTTGGGTCCCTGCCAGCCACAGGCAGAACTGGATTGAGTTCTAGGCTCCTGGTTTCTCTTGTGGGCATTAGGAGAGCAATGAACCAGATAGATCTCCCTCTACCTTTCCAATAAAGAAATAAAAGTTTAGAGCCTGGCGTGGTAGCCTAGTGATTAAAGTCCTTGCCTTGTATGCACCAGGATCCCATATATATACCAGTTCATGTCACAGCTTCTCCACTTTCCTTCCAGCTCCCTGCCTGGGAAAGCAGAGGAGGATGGCCCAAAGCTTTGGGACTCTGCACCCATGTAGGAGACCTGGAAGAAGCTCCTGACTCCTGGCTTCAGATGGGCTCAGCTCTGACTATTGCAGCTACTTGGGGAGTGAACCATCAGACGGAAGATTTTTCTCTCTGTAAATCTGACTTTATAATAAAAATAAAATCTTTTTGAAAAATGAGAGGAAGAAATCTTTAACAGAGAGGCGGCTTCTGGTCCATCTCACTTCCCTAGTGATGGTTCTCTGCAGGGGCGGCAGGGAAGGTGGGCACAGCCATCCTAACACAGCATGCTGAGGCAGCTATTTACTAGGCGCCCACCAGGTGTGAGATGCTGCCACCACTACAACTCTGACCTCAAGACCAGAGCTAAACATGGCCCTGGCAGAGGGGTGGCGGGCTTGGTGGCACATTCCTGGAAGATGCCACCATCACACCACACTCTGCACCCAGACCACCAGCTGCCCTCTGGAGGGCCAAAGTTCCTGGGGACAGGCCCACAGGCCGCCATCGCATGCCCCCGCCATCACGTTTCCTCACCCTCCTCCCCAAAGCCGTGGGACTCCCAGCACAATCTCCTGAGCCGATCGTCACCTCCCTCTTCACACAGCACCTGACCACCAAGTGTGAGACAGTCTTTCTTGCTCACACAAATGGTTACCATGACGCAGCCCCAAGGCGGGAGAAGAGGGGGGGTTCTACCCAAAATAGCCACTGCTAGGGAATTGAAATTGTTCTGGGGATCCAGAGGGAGCCCACAGCGACCCCACAGCGACTTCCACAGAGGAGCACCCACTGCCAAGTATTGTTAACAGGTACCCTGCGGGGAGAGGGACTCCCTGTGACCCAGGAGGCGGGGTGGCAGTCCCCCTTTGTTCCCCATCATATTGATTGACCCACAACCTGACCAGAGGAGGTGACCCACAGCCGTGGCGCTGTACTTCTCTGATCTGGCAATCTTCTCCACGGCAGGGTTCACACCTGCCCCTCCCAGGTCTGTCCCCACCCCTCCCCTGTACCTTCAGATCCCTAGGAGGACACAGACCGTCTAACTCCCCAGGGCACACCTGCTGGTAGAGGAGACATCCCCTGGCTTCTTCAGACTTCTAGGCCACCAACAGCATGACTCCACTCGATGGATTATGATAAGAACTTGGGTACTGATGTACCAAAGCCAAGGAAGACTCCGCGGAACATGGGGCAATCTCACTGGTGCTTCCTCACACCACACCCCAAATCAAGCTGAGTGGAAACTTACAAAGCAAAGCAAGATGATGAGGACCCAGATCCTCCAGGTCACTGAACTGTGCCCAAGAAGCGTGACTTGCTGAGGCTTGAGTGGGGGAAGGACAGTAACGGGAAAGAAGGCAGACAACCAACCGGGCCTCATGGAATGCAGAAATGAGGCTAGGGCTGCCTCTGGCATTTGCTACCTACTTGATGTCTGCATGGTTATTAGCTTATGTGGTTATCATTTCCTTGGTTTCTTTTCTCTCTTTCTTCCCATTGTTAACTTTATAATTGGGTCTTTTGTGAACAGCGTATTCAGGGCGACTGTGACTGCATGTGAGAATCACTGATGTAGCCTTGGGTTGAGCGACAGCAGCTCAAGAACAGCCACACGGTGTGCACAGGTGGGCATCCCGTGGTCTATAATCAGGTGGGAGTTCAGAAGTACGCTATCAAGAACTGGCAGCCAAGGGGGTGGACAGCGCCAGGGATCAATTAATTCATTCTTTATTGCTTGCTTTGTGAAAATGGGGATGGCCTCTTGAAGAATTTTCTCTTGGCAGGTGGACACAACATTGGACCTGGGGAGTAGCAGGTGCTGGAAAGACTGAAGGGGGAAGACGACTTCCTCCCTGAACCTGCTGTGGTATGGCCCACCACACCTGGGATGGTAGGGAGGGGGGGTCCCTATACTACCCCCAAGAGGAGCCAGGGCCCGTGTATTCCCACATCAGGATGAGAAGCTTCTAGCACCTGGCCCCTGAGCTGGGGCATCTTCTCCAGGGCCTAGCTCCTGCAGGGGCACCCAGCTCTGAAGTATAGATGGCAGGGGTCCCCACACTCAGCTATAGCAAGGCATGAGGGCCAGCAGCATCATGGGAAGTCTAGGAGGAACTTGCCTCCTTGGGGCCCAAAAGGATGGGATGTCCAGCAGGCTCCAGGAATAGATTTCCTGCAACAAGGGCTCCATAGCAACTCACAGGCCGTCCAGGGGGCCATGGCCGTGACCTCTCCAGCAAGGGCTGTACCTCTGTCCCTGAAGCCTCCTCCCTGTGCACTCAGGGATCCTCTATGACAGGTGGTTGTTCTCCTGATGGTTATTTCTGTATTCTTCAGAGTTTTTAGCCAGTCCATGTTAGGAATTCCTTGTTATAAGCTTTCCCTGTTTAAGTCCCTATGTGGCATCTGTCTCCTGAATGGCCTTTGCCTTCCCCCAGTGCCTGAGCTTGCTGCAGTACTCTGCCAGCTCCCCACACCACCAACAGCCAGGCTCTATTTCCTGTAGCTCATGGCCAGGCAAGATAATCTGAGCAGGGCCCCAGCATGATAGCATAAAGGCTAAATCCTTGCCTTGAACGCGCCGGGATCCCATATGGGCACCAGTTCTAATCCCATCGGCCCCACTTCCCTTCCAGCTCCCTGCTTGTGGCCTGAGAAATCAGTTGAGAACGGCCCAAAGCTTTGGGACCCAGCACCATGGGAGACCTAAGAAGCTCCTGGCTGCTGGCTTCGAAATGGTTTAGCTCCAGCAGTTGCGGCCGCTTGGGGAGTGAACCATCAGATGGAAAATCTTCCTGTCTCTCCTCTTCTCTGTGTATCTGTCTTTCCAATACATAAAAAAAAAAAAAAAGAACCTGGGCAGGTCTCCTCCACATCATGGTCCCCTGCCTGCCCCCCCCCCCCCCCCCCCGATCTTGGGATCTCTGCCTCCCTCCCCTACTCTGCCATGCCTAGTGAGAATGATCCAGAACTGACCGTGGTGATGGGATACACGGCCCTGCGACCGTGTCACATGCTGCTGAGTTGTCTGTGGGGGACTCAGACAGAACATGGATTATGCCAGGACAGTTGCTGTTTGCTTGTCTCCCGTTTCCCAGTACCTGGCTCAGGTCCCATCACCTCTCTACTTCCCAGCAGCATCCTGCCGAGGTGCACCCTGGGAGACAGCCAATGAGGGCGCAACTCCCTGGGGCCCTGCCACTCACACAGGATACCCAGATGAAGCTCTCAGTTTCAGGCCTCAACTTGGCCCAGCCCCGGCTGCTGTTGGTATTTGGCAAAGTAAACCCAATGTCTCCTTCTCCCCATCTTTCTGTGGTACTGCTTTTTAAATAAATAAATCAACTAAAAAAAAAAAAAACAAAAACTCAAGTCCTATGATGCTAATGGTTTCCCACTTAAAAAAACGCAAACCGTGGCCCAGCCTCACACCCACAGCTGGATACAGCTGGGCCCCAGCCTGCAGCTCTGGCTGACGCCCACCCCTCCAGCTTAACTCGCCCTCCTTCCAGGCCTGGTCCCCTCCTGTCTGTGCTCCCATCGCTGCATCCCCCACCCCCTGGAGAATATTGCTCGGCTGCCCTCTCTAGAACCTTAGACCAGTCCCCCTTCTTCCCTCGCCTGCCCTCTTCTCTGTTACCCACCCAGGGGTTATCAGATAGTTTCTGTGGAGTGGTCACTCAGATGCTTGCTCTCCCAGATGGTGAGGTCGGAGTTCATGCCCTACACCTTGCCTGCCTGCACCCTGTCAGGGGCCCAAGAGGCAAAGTGTGCAAGGTCATTCCCAGGCATCCATACTGTCCCTACACTATGCTGTATGACCTTCACAGCCCCTGTTCCAGGGGTTGCTCGGCAGAGCACCCCTCAGGCCTGGAACTCAAAGGGCTCTGGTGCTACCATTCACAGGCCCCAAGGGGCAGGGGTCCTGAGAGTCCTGGGGGCATCAACAAGCCACCTTCTAGGCCCTTGAGACCCCAGGCTGGCCTGTGACTTCCCCATCCCCACACTTCCCCACCCAGCAGTGGCTCCAGGCCCCTGGGCCACATCCTCTCTACACCAAAATGACAGCTGCTGACCCTCAGCCTACCCTTGCCTAAATCAAAACTGAGTGGGGGCTCCTCTCTCCACTCCTGAAAGAAGCAAGCAGCAACCCACTCCTCTCAGAACTTACCAAGGGAGCCCCTCCATTTTCCCCTCATCTCCTGCTCCACTTAACACCAAACAGCTGGCAGTGAGGGTCCTGGCAGTGGATCCCAAAGCTGCCAGCATCCACCGGGTCTCCCTGTACAGTATTGCCCCCCTCAAACCTTCAGGTTGGACCCCACCTCAGACCCTGGCTCTGTCACTCAGGGACTTAGGTGGGCCTCAGCTTCCCAGTCTATAACATGGGATGAACACAGGGTTTCTGCCACATGGGACGATTAGCAAGGCATCCGGCAAGTGGTCTTTTAAGAGTGATTTGGTAATTAGTCAGGGTGAAGGGTCAGCGATGGGCCCTGAGGGAGAACAGCTTGGACTAAAGACCCCCTCCAGGAGTGAGGAGCGACTCCCATGGTTATACCTAGCACTGACTGCCTTGGCCTCCCACAAAGCTGGGATTTTCAACCTGCCTGGAGGCCGGGGGCATCTCACAGCTAACACAGGCACACACAGACATAGAGGGATACCGGCAGCCACAGACACTGCCCAGGAGGGCCCAGCATCTCCCCTGCACAGGCGCACTTCACCCCGGGCCAGCCAAGGGGGGGTCTGGGGGCCTCCTAACCGCTGCCCTTTTTGCTTTAGAGACACCACGGAGCTGTGCCCCACAAGTGCCTGCAACAGAGTCCCAGCCGAGAACGGGGCAAGAGGGGCGAAACCGCAGGACATGGTTTGCTTCCACAAAATTAATCCCAATTACAAAAGCGTTTATGTGAACCGCTCACCATTTATGCCTAATTACCAGGCAGCACAGTCAAGCACCTCATCAAGGGGGTGCTGGATTAATTGCACTGCACTTCCACACCAGGGCCCCACCTTGTGGGTGAAGGGGCAGGTCTAAGACAGTCCCTGTCCCACAGCCAGCCACAGCCAGCCATAGCCAGCCAATTCCACCAGACTGCACAGAAGCCCCTGGAAGGCAGAAGTGCTTCAAAAGTCTCCCCACAGCCACCGTGTGTGCTCCATAGTTTCCCGGGTTCCAGACTGTCACCTTCAAGTTGGTCCCCCAGCCCCTGTAGAGCTCTGGTGTACAAAGCCAGCTACAAGGCTAGGGCCCCTTCTGGTGTCCACATGGCCCCAGGCAGCTGCGCACGGACCCTCCTTCCCTGTTAAGACAACCTACCCCTGGTCCTTACTCACTCTCAAGTCCCTTGGTGCCCCCCAGTCTCAGCAGCCTCTCTATAAACCCCAGAGTTACCCCAGGCTTAGGGCACCGGAGAGCTAAGGGCATGTGGGGAATGGCCCTCCCCAGGACAGGGACTCTGCCACTGCCCCTTGTGGAACAGGAAAACACAGGCCCCTTGGGGAGGCCAAGGTCCAGGGGCCATACATCAGGCAGGAGGGGCCAGGGCACGGGCACCCTAGCCGTGAACAGACACAGTCGGGTTTCCTCCTTAGACACCTGTGAGGCCAACTTGGATGGGAATCTTGTAAAAGACACTGAGAGAAAACAGCCAGGTGTAGCGCCAGAAGCAAGACTAGCCAGGAAGCACACACACACATACACCCCACCACAGGCCTGGGAGGCTGCGTCCATGGTGCAGACGGCCACTCGGAGGCCCACAGCCACATGGCTGGCCAGAAGCTGGTACAGCCAAAGCTGGAGATGCTGCTGCCAGGCCAGGGCCTGGTCTGGTGGGCCTTCACCTCTCTGCCTGAGGCCCACGGGGCTGGCATGGCTCACATCATCTTTCCCACCACTTTCCAGAAAATGAAATTCTGAAAGCTCATATGACTTCTCACAGTTCTCATGTCTATGTCGGACTACTCCTTGTTTGCTTACCAAGAATGTTGCCACCAACCCCCACCCCATGTCAGCCTCAGCAGAGGGAGTAGCCCAAAGGCCTGAGTGTGTCCTGTTGACTTAGGATCCACCAGCCTCCTCAGGAGTGTCACCCCAGGCTGGGCAGCCAGGCGGTGGGGGCACGGGGTCTGGACCTTGCCCTCAGCTTTCGGGGAAAATGACTGAAAAGCAAATGCCCCGGCTGTAAATGTCACCACCTCCTCTCTCAAATGCACCCGCTTTCCTCACCCATCTTCCAGCCTCCTTCGGCCAGCCACCCTGGCACAGGTTCCCAGTGGGGGCCTCCTACCTGCCCTCCAGTCCAAACACCAATCCTGCCTCCACAGGAAGCACTCCAGCTCTCTCCCAGCCTCTCTGACCCACACACCTGACTCCAGCCACTGCCTCCACTGCCCGGTTGTTCCCATAGACTGTTCCCAAACGTCCCACAGAGTGGTCTCCCCCAGCCCCCATGGCTGCATCCCCTGCCTCCGACCTCCCGCCCACACAGCCTTTGGCCTGGGCTCCCTGCTGCCAACCTCATCTATCCAATTTTCCAGAGACAGAAAGAGAGAGAGAGAGAGAGAATGAATCATGAATCCTCCATCTACTGGTTCACTCCCCCAAATGGCCACAATACCTGGGGGGGGGGGGTGGTGATCCAGGCTGAAGCCTAAAGCCTGGAACTCCATCCAGGTCTCCCACATGGGTGGCAAGTGCCCAAGCACTTGGACCATCTTCTGATGTCTTCCCAGGCACATTAGAAGTGGAATAGCCGGAACTTGAACTGACACTCTGATATGGGCATGCCAGCACCACAAATGGCGGCTTAACTCAACCTCACTCTACTCCAATCTTTCTAATGCCCCTAAGTTATCTTTCTTAGACATAAATGCAGGCATGCAACTCTAAGCCAGCACCATGGATGGACACCACCCCCACTTTCCACCCTCTGCGGTCTGTTGTCCTGTCACTGCGCACCCCCAGCCACATGGCCACGCTGGGCTCTGTGCACTCCAGAACTCAGCTCAAGCTGAGTCACCACCTCCAGCAAGCCCTTCTGGATTGTTCCTCTGCCCGAATTACACTTCCCTTCTTCTGCCCCAGGCACACCCAGCTGGGATCGCACCCAACCAGGATCTTGCCATGGAGCGGGGGGGAATGAGTCTCTGCCAGGCCCCACCTGGGCAGCAGGCTCCTTGATCTCTCATAGCTAGGGCCTTGTGCACGTTCCACAGGTCTTTCACAGATGTATGCACCTGAGGCCAAGACCTCCTAAGAGAAGACCCGGTCTGCCTGGAGGGGGGGGCGGGTCCAGTAACCCTCCACATGGGCCCCAGACCTGGAGATCAGGCTCCTAGGAGGGTGTGGACAGGAGAACCTCAGAGGACACTGCCCCTCGAGGGCTTCCCGGCTGAGCTCCCAGCGCCAGGAAGGCTGAGACGCACGGCACTGGAGCCAACAGCAACCAGCACTGCGTGCCATTGGATTAACCATTAAGAGCCACTGCTGCCGTGCCAGTTGCTGGGCCGCTGGTGGCTTAGACCCTCCCAGAGCTCCAGGCCATGTGGCAGGGCCAGAACCCAGAGGTCCTCCACAGAAGGGAGACAGGACAGTGCGAGGCCCACAAAGATTAGCTGGCCTGCTGGCCCCAAAGGCACCTGGGTCAGAAGCAACCGCTGGAAGGAAGGGTAGTGCCTGCCCCTCTTGGCCACAGGTTCAGGGTCAAAGTCAGTCTGACTCAGTCTTCCCTTCAGCCTAAGGGGGTGAACAGAAGGTCAGACCACATTTATAGGATGGTGAAGTGCAACAGGCTCCTCCCCCTGCACTCTGGAGAGGCCCCCACTTTTCGGGGGCAGCACTCTCTCCAACCCCATCTCCAATCTCAGCTCTGCGCTGACTGTTGTCCTTCAATACAGCATTCCCAGAGCCATACCTGTCAGAGGTGGCCGTCTCCCCCTCATTTACAGGGGAAAGCTTGCTGTGCCCGAGCTGCCAATCTAGGTCGGCCTGATGCCCGAGTCAGCTTCCCATTGGCCCTCTCTGCCCATCTGTCCCCTTCAGGCCTGGAACTACCGGATTGGTCCACAGGAGGCTCAGCCCCACACCTGCCTCCCAGGCCAGGCTCCCCTCATCCGTCTTCTCCCTGTCTCATTCTAGCAGCAAGGCTAAGACCCTCTCTTAAGTTCCATTTAACGGGGCTGCCTGCTTGGGGGAGGGATGGGAGAGGCACCCACAGGCTGGGCTGCGGGAGACGTCTGAGGAAGGGGGAGGTGAGGTGGGTGCTGTTGCCAAGCAACTGGAGCCTCTGGGGTAGGCAGCAGAAGCACTGCAGGCAGAGGAATTTCTACCTGCCCCCTCCCTCACCTCCCCACCCTGTCACCTGGCTCCTGCCACCTGCTGAGGTTGGGGGGGAGGAACCCAGATCAGAGAGTCAGGCACAACAGGAGCCCACATGCAAGACAAGGCCCCAGGCATCCCTCCCACCCCCTGCCAGGGCCTCTTGGAGCCCCATTCTGCACTGTGGGTGTGGCAGCCCTAGGTGCTCACTCCGCACTGGGGCTGGGTCCCCCGGAACCCCACGCCTGGGCCAGGCTCCAGGTCCTGGGGAGCCAGGTGGCTCACGACACAAAGGTTCTGTGAGGTTTGCTTCCTAGCCCTGGTCAGGACGCAGGCTGCGGTCCCGGTCCTGTCCTACGACGCTCTGGTGTGGGGGTGGGGAGGGGGAGTGGTGCTGGGTGGCAGGGAGCTGCCAGCTTCTCTCCCTCACTCAGTGCGCCCTTGGCGGGGACCTCACCCTTGACTGCAGGCCTCCAGGCCCACCTCTTACGCATTATGAGAAGCAGCGCCTCCCTCAGCCTTCCAGGGATGTCAACGTTCTTCCTACTCCCAGCTGTTCGTTTTTTATTTGTGTTGTCATTAAGAAAGGAACACACGTTTGTTTGCATTTTTTTTTCAAAGAATATAAAACTATGGCAAGGAAAAAAGCAGGTTGGAATACATCCTTCCAGAATGTCTTTCTATGCCTGCAGGAGCCCAGAAAACAAGTGTATCTACATGTAAATAAAAGTCAATATTGAGACAACTCCTGGGCATCGGGCAGGTCAAAAGGGGCACGCCTGGCACCACACTTCAAAGGTGAGGGGACACCTAAGTGACTCCCCTCATGCCCATCTGTGTCCTCCCTTAGCTGTTCAAAATCCACACAGTTGATCATCCTGTCAGGAATTCTCCCAAACAGGTTCCTGCCTGCCGCAGTGGTGGGGTCCCCCTCCCCAGGCAAGGGCAGTGCACACCCTACACACACACACACACACACACACACACCACCATGCCTCCCTGGGTTTCTAGGGAATTGACCTGGGGGCGAGGGGACACCCTCTTGGGGACAATTACCAGGACACATAGTTCACATCCAACAACAGCTGGGTCAACCGTAACTCTGATCCAGTCTCCTCCCTCCGCCTCTCGTCCTCCCAAGTGGGCTCCGGCTGATGACTTCCTAGGACTGGAGCACCTGCAGCAGCAGATCAGGAGGAGACCAGGCCTCCTGCCCTCCCCTCCAGGATCTGCCCTGTAACAGATGGTCCTCCTCCGTCCCCGATGTACCCAGACGGGGCAGCTGAGAATTGGCTTGGAATTAAAAATGACCTTGACATTTGAAACAGAAACAGGGAAGAAGATCAATAGGGATGACCGCAGGAAGGGGAGCAGGGTCTAAATGAGGCTGGCAGAAGAGGGGGCACAGCAGGACAGCAGCTGGCCATGTAGGAAAAAAAAATCCACTGCTTTCTTGAGCTAGGAAAGCCCCAAGAGTCCTCACTCATCCCCAGGTCGCTGTCCTCCAGACGGCGGGGTAGCTGATGATGTGACCAGCAAGGCAGATTGGTCCTGGCGGGCCCTGCCCAGTGGCTGTCCTTGCCGCAGCTGCAGGGCACCTGCACCCACACCAGGGGGCCCAGACCACCAGCTGAGGCTGGGGGAGAAGTGGGGGGAGGCATCTCCCCCTCACGGTGGATTCTGGAATGCTGGATTCTGGTGGGGGTCTGGGGGAAGGAAGGTGGGAAGAGGGGTGGAGTCAGGCTGCAGAGGCAGGAACCTGACGCTAAGCCCACATCTCCTTCCAAGTCACTAGCTTGAAGGTTTTGGATACTGGACTGCCTCTGCCTGGGGAGCGGGTCAGAGGGGACCTCTCTCCCCCTCAGCCCTCACAACAACCATGCCAAGCACCCACCCCTTCCTCGAGGTGACCTCCTGCTCAGTTCCTCTCCATGTCTGAGCCCTTCCTTGAGTGCCAATTTGTGGGATGGAAGGTACAAGAATCCCACACTAAAGGAGCTCAGACAGCCCCCTCCCCTCCTGCCCTTCTGTCCTGGCACCTCTCCCTATCCCTAAAGAGCCATCAGAGCAGAGGTTCTGCAGTGGGCAGAGGGTGGATGACCACACAGCAGCATGCCCAGCCCCCAATATGCCAGAGCGTGCCTTCCTGCAGCCCGGCTCCTCCCCTCTCTTTGCAAGCCCCACACTACAGGGGTTAAATGCCCTTCAAAGCCTCCCTCTTCCTCCAGGAAGGCTTCCAGGACCTCCTCAGCTGATTGTGACACACACATACACACATCCTGTCTCCCTTAGCTGGGAAGCTGGGCACCTCCTCCAAGCCAGGGCAGAACCTTGCTCATAGGCCAGCTGGTGGGGGGTGGAGGGCGGGAGAGATGTGGAGGTACTCAGTGACATCACTGCGGCGTTGCGGTTCTAACATGACACCAGCAACCTGTGATCTGTGCGACTCAGCCCTGCGGAGCAGCCTGTCCCCTACCTTGGAAGATTCTACATGAGAATTAGCACTTTCCTCAGGTGCCCACACCTTTGCAAACAGGAAGGCTCAGCTCACAGTCACCTAGTGCTTCATGCTGCCAAGGCCACTTCCCCCCAACACAGGCACCTCGCTGCCCTCTGCAAACCACTTATGAGCCTAATCTGCAGACATTACCATGTGATAGGAGAGAAAACTGAGGCTCGGACAAAGGGGCAGCACAGACCCCGTATGACACTCAGCCTGGTAGGTTCTAGGATCTACAAGGCACTGCATGGCGGACCATACAAGCGATTCCTGACAGCTGTACCTCTCCACCCTCAACAGCAGAGGCCAGTGACCTCTGGAGTGGGGGCCGGAGGAAGATGGGGGGTGGGAGTTGCAGGACGAAAGACCCCAAGCAGGGACCCCAGTCCAGCAAGCTGCAGGCAGCAGCAGGAAATGTCAGGGGCATGGCAGGGAGAGCATGTGATGGGCATTTGAGTGGCCCTTCCGGACTCAGGTCCTGGACAGCACAGCCAAGTCACCAGTCCAGCTCCACAGCTCTAACAGCCTAGGAGGAAAGTGTGCGTATGTGGGGGGAATGTCCTGTAAGTCCCCAACACAGGGCACAAGGCTGCTGCTCTCATGCTCCCTTTCTACCTGCGGGCCCCAAAACAGGAGCCTGGAGCCACTTCAGGGAGGCATGACCCTAATGAACTTGAACATCTGAATCCCACAGTTCTATCATGACACCTATTTTCCACAAACTTTTTAAAGACCCTTGGGGAATGGCTTTAAAGAAGAGAGCCCTGCTACCACCCCTACCTCTAGGGAGTGCGTGGAGACCAGGCACAGCACAGACACCCTGCTGGAATGTCCACCCGAGAACTGAGGTGCCCAAAGCCAGGTCCCTACATTGCCTGGCGGCCAGAAGCTTCCAGAAGAGCTGGAGTTGCAGCTGCAGCCCAGGGCAGTGCCATTAAGAGTGGGGCA
Organism: Ochotona princeps; assembly: GCF_030435755.1. Taxonomy (NCBI): domain Eukaryota; kingdom Metazoa; phylum Chordata; class Mammalia; order Lagomorpha; family Ochotonidae; genus Ochotona; species Ochotona princeps. The sequence continues at coordinate 65,049,834 of NC_080839.1, read as the reverse complement.
GGCTGGATCACCTACAGTGTGGGGACTGTAGACAGATTTTTCAGGGTGTCCCTTTCAGAGAGACCCAGGGGCTAAGGCCGAGTTGGTTAGGGAAAGGAGAGGACAATGCCAGTGAGGACTGGCAGGTGTACTGCAGGGGCACTTGGGGTTGACCCCTCGGGAATTCTCCACACACACACAGCTTCATACAGGAACCTGCACGAGCACACTGTGTGAGTGCTGGGTGGGGCGTGCTGTGATGTGGGAGCCAGCAGGGACCAACCTGTCCTCTATCTTGCCACTCCCAGGGAGGCCCCTGCTGGTTGTCCTTCCCCCTCCCCTTGGAAGGCTTCCCCGGATTTCCCGCTGCATGGGGGGGCGGGTGGAGAGAAGAAAAATGGAGCACCCTACCACCCTACCCTCACCCCTGGGCCTGAAATTCCACCAGGACAATCTGAGCCACAGAATCCTGAAGTTTGAATGAACCTGTCAGCTCCAACCCAGCCCCCACCCGGCAGAGGAATCCAGTCCGCAGACACCCCTGACAGATGGCCACTGGCCGCCTGGCCCTGGCTCCTGCACACACTGGGAAGGGGTCAGCTCCAGGCTGCGCTCAGAAGGAAATTCTCCCCTTCTAGGTCAGTCTCTGCGCAGGGAAGGCACTAGGCCTGAGCCAGCCAACATGGAGAGCCTTGGCCAGTCCTGGTCAGGGCCAGCTGCAGGAAGCAGGAGCGGAGACCATCTCGGGCAGGGGCGGGAGTGGGCGAGAGGCTGGAGGGGGCACCAAGGGCCCCAGCAGGGGTGGCAGGTAGGTGCCAACTGGTACACAAACTGGCCTGCAGTGCCCGGCCCCCACACACAGTTTAGCAGCTCTGCTTGTCTCAGCCACACCAGGGCCCCCATATCCAGCAGGAGCTCCAGCTAGACCTAACTCAGGGGCAGGCGGCTCTCAGGAGCTACCTGGAGCAGCCCCTGCCAGCCCAGTGGACAGCCCAAAGAGGGTGGGCCTGACAGCTGGGATCCCAGGCTCAGCTGTCACATCTGCCTGGGTGTGGGGAGGCTGCACCTGATCTCAGGAGTCCTCAGTAGCCTTGCCAGCCCAGGAGGCTCGGCCGCTGGCAGCCGGGGCTGAAACCTGAAGACTGCGCAGGCCCCCAGGGAGGCTGAGGGCAGACTCTGGGCACAGCAGTGAGGGGCACACCGGGTCACGGGGCGGAAAGTGCTTCTCCCCGCCGCCTTTGCCCCCGAGAGAGGGAAAAGGGGGGCGAGCTGTGCGACTCTGGGGCCTCAGTTCTTCCTCTCCGCCTGGCGCAGCCCAGGGCTGCCCAGCCTGGGTGCAGGACGCCATCTTGGGTCAAGGTGCAGCCACAGGGGGCTCCCCTTGGCGAGCCCCCCCCCAAGATAGCCAGCACCATCCCCTCCCTCTACACACACCGAGGGCGCCCACACCTACTCCACAGGCCTTGCCGCGGTGGGGGGGGCGCACGCAGCCGAGTGGGGGGCGGGATGGGGAGGAGGGGGTGCCCCAAGGAGGGAGGCTCCAGGAACGCGAGACGCGCACGCAGTTTGGCAGCCCGAGGCCGCGGGGCACAGCGACGAGGGGCTGGGGGGAGGCCGGGGGCGGGCCCTGGCCTAGCGCCAGCTCGGGCCGCGCCAAAGACCAGGGAGGCCAGGGCTGTCGGGAGAGGGAAGCCGGGGTGAGGGCGGGCCACGGAGCGCGGGGTCTCCCGGGGCGCGGGGCCCGCGACCCCCGCTCCTGCACCCGTGGCGAGGCCGCGCGTCCTTCACTTGTGCAGATGCGAAGCTCTCAAGGACACGTCTGCACCGGCCCGGCGGGGTGCGTGTGTCCGCGTGCATGTGAGTGTGTATGTGGGGGGTGGCGACCCCAGGCGTGTGGCCCCCACACCGCCGCTCCAGCCCCGGCCCCACGGCTCCCACCCCCGCGTTTTCCGGCCCCCCGCGGCCCGGGATCCCCGCCCGCCCCCGCCCCGCCCCCACACTGCGGCGTCGCCGCCACCGCCGCCCCGGCTCTCACGGCCCGCAGCGGGGGCAGGGAGGAGCCAGGCACGACGCCCCGCACCCCGCCCCGGGCCGGCCGTCCCCTCCCGCGGGAAGGTGCACCCCCAAAGTGTGTATGAGGGGGCGCTCTCCCCACCCCCTCGCACCCCTCCCAGATCCGCGGGCGCCCCGCACCCTCCAGCCACAGGTGGCCGCAGGAGGATCGCGGAGCTGCGCTCGGCGGCCCGGCCCCCCATCACCTCGAGGCCCGCCCCCCGGAGGCCGCCCGGGTCCCCCCCCTCGCCCAGCCGGGCCGGGAGCCGGGGGGAGGGGCGGGGGGCCGGGTTGTGCCAGGCTGCCATTTTCTGCCGCCGCCGCGGAGCCTGCGCGGGGGCCCGGCCCCCCACCCGCTCCTCGGCTCCCCGCGGCTCGCGGCGAGGGGCCGAGCATTCCGGGTCGGGGGTCCGCGCCCTCTGGCGCCCCGGCAGCAGGCCCCAGGCGGAGCCCCCGCGGGCCCGGGAGGTGGTGGTGAGGGGAGGCACGGCCCGGAAGGCGGGGGCGGCCAGGCCCCGGGGCCCCTGCGGCAGCGCCGAGCCGGGCACCACGGCCGAGGCCAGCGCGGTGGAGGAGGAGGGCCCCCCGCGGCATTGTATAGACTTGAACTTGAGCCCGGAGCCCGGGCGGGGGCGGGGAGGGGGGTCCGCGCCAGGAGCGGCCAGGACGGGAGGGGGCGCCTGCAGAGCCCGCGGGGACATAAACAAACCCTCCTCTGCCCCGCGCCGCCCCCGGCCAGCCGGGCCGGCCGTCCCCACCCCGCAGCCCCAGCCCCGCGGGCACCCCGGCGCCGAGTTGCAGAGCTCCCGCGAGCGTGCCCCGCAGCCGGGCACTGCCTGCCCCGCCGTGCCCCCCGCCCGGCTTCCCGCCCCGCGCCAGCGTCCGGGCCGGCCTCCCGGGCCGCCCGCAGCGGCGCTCATTACCGTGTGGCCGGTCGGCTCGGGCCGGCCCGGCTGCGCGCCCTGGTGCCGCGGCGCCGCGTCCCGGCTCGTCCTCTGCTCTCGCCGCCGCCGCCCGCGCGCCCTCCCTCCCTCCCGGCCCGCCTGCCTGCCTCGCTCGCTCGCTCGCTCGCTCCCTCCCTCCGCTCGCTGTCGCGCTCCCTCTCTCCGCCTCCTCCGCCGGGTCCCCCCCTCCCACCCCTTCTCTCCGCCTTCCTCCTTCCCTCCCTCCGGCCGCCCGCGGGCCCAGGCCTCCGCCCGCCGCTCGCCCCCCGCGGCCGCGCTGGCCCCGGCCCCGGCGCTGCGGAGCCGGCCCGGGAGGCAGCGCCGCCGGCTGGGGGGCCCCCGGGGCGCCGCGGCGGGAGCGGCCTGGGCGCGCGGCCGGTCCTAGCGCCCTCGGTCCGACGCTGCGGCCCCGCCGGGGGGCCCCCCTGCACGCTGCCAGACGGAGGCTCGAACCCCGCACCAACACCACCCACCACCCACTCCAGAGGTGGCCGGGGCATTCCGCCTTGGCCGCACCGCCAGCCCTGGCGCCGCTCGAGGGGCAGCCAAGCCCGGGCAAGGGAAGAGGGGTGCCTTACCGCAGCCCTCCCTCTCCCCGCGGGCCGCCCCGCTACCTGGCGCTGCCTCTGCGCTGGGTGCCCGCATCCAGCACTGGCCGCGGGGACAGCGGCCCCTCCTCTCTCTCGGCCGGTGTCAAGTGCCTCCCCCCCGCAGCCCGCCGAGCCCCCGGCGGCCTTCGCCCTGCAGTTCTCCCGACCTCCGCCAGAGCCCACTGCACTCTGCCGCTCTCAGCACCGGAGATGGGGACAGCAGCGCCGGCCCATCCCCGCGGCCAGGTGCGGCGGCCGCCGCCCGAGTGCAGGCCACACGGGCCCCATCGGCGGGGCGGAGGGCGCAGCGCCGGGAGCCTGCAGCCCGAGCCACCCTGCATCGGATGAGCTCGCTTGTACCTGGAGGTGGCCGAGTCGAGTGGGGTGCCCCCCCAGTTGGGCACTGGAAGGAGTTCGTGGAGTGGGAGGCTGAGCGGAATGACTCGGAAGGTCTCTCCCAGCTGTAATATATTCCCTGCGTTTCTGCACCGCCCTCACCCCCTCACTGTGGGAAGAGGGGTTCTCATTCCTCAGCCTGCTGGCCTGGCCCACCTTCAGCCTCCCCCAGCTGCACACCCCATCCTTTCCCCAGACACCGCCATTGCCACTCATGGGCAGGGGCTGCTTGCTGAAGCCGGCCTGCCTCGTGCCTGCTCCCTAGGCACCATTCACTGCCACCACCAAGCTCATTTTTTGAGGGTCATGGGCACCTAATTCCCTGTGCTACAGGTTGCCTTGTCACCCAAGAGAGGGGCTTCCTAAAGCCCCTCGGTGTCTCAAGCCCAGAGTCCACTCTCCAGGCAATTGTCTTGGCCTTTTCCATGATCAGCCACGCTGCTGTTGCGAGGCCCTGCGGTCCATGGCCATGCATGCCTGGCCGGTGGTAGGGTTACTGACATCCCGGAGCCCAGCACTTGGTTTAGAGCAGGCACTAGGTAGGTGCACTTGAGCCCTGCAGGACCCTGGCCCTTGGCTGGCGACTTAAGCCTGGGTGCCCAGGAGCACCCTGAATGCTGCTTCCCGCCTGGTGCACCTCCACCTCTACCTGGGGTTTAGGGAACCCCGGCCCTTCCACAGCAGGGACCCCAGGGGAGAGCTAGGCACCCTGTGCCATCAGCCATGGGAGGCGATTTGTTCTGCCCTCGGTTTACAGAGGGAGCAACGGAGGCCCAGGCTCCTGTGACTCTGAAGTCACTGTCTCCCCTCTTTTCCCTTCCCCCACCCCCACCCCTGCTGTTACTGACGTGTGCTGACCCGGGGCCAAGACAGGCACAGGTAGGGTTTTGTTCAACAGTGCTGTGACTGGCGACATTCACAGGGGCTGATGAAAGGTGTGACCTCGGATGTGCACAGCCGAAGAGATCCTAGGGGGTGTCCAGTGAGATGCCACTGTGTGGTGACAGAGCTGGTCCCAGCTGCTGGCCCCTAGGGTCCTTAGTCCCTAAGGTGACAGTTGGTGCTGGCTCACCCTCCTCGCCACCCGTTGCACCTGGGTCAGCTCAGAGTCCTTCTGCCTTGGGCCTCCTGACTGGAACTGCGGCCACACAGGTGGCGCTGCTTAGGAAAGGAGGAAGGTTTGCCCGGCTCACAGTTTTGGAGAATCACAATCCCAAATCAGGAGTCCCCTGGGTCTGAGGTCTGAAGAGGGCAGTGCGCATGGGTAACAATGAATTGCATGACAAGCCGGGAAGCAGAGAGGGAAAGAGCTGGGCTAAACTCTGCTACCATTTCTCCTCATCTGCCTCCTGAGAGCAATGCCCCATCGCCCAAAGACCTGCTGCTGCACCCACATCCCAGAGACCAGAATTGCCCCCAGCCTTCATCTGCCAGTCATTGATGCTAATCCATAAATCAACATAAGACAGTGGTGTGAAACGGCGGTATCAGGAGGCAAATCCCACTCCAACCACAACAGGCATCTACGCTCCCTCACTCGTCTCAGCCCCACCGTGGTCACACGGGAATCCCAGTTGATCCCAAGTAACCAGAGGTGCTAACGAACAACCCCAAATCTCAAGGACTTAAAAACCACAGTGCTTTCTGTGCAATACAAACATGGCTGTCCCTCAAAAAGAAATTACATGTAGAATTACATGGTCAGCTATCCCACTCTGCATATATATGTCCAAAAGAATGGACAGCAAGTGCCTGAGGGGGTATTTACATATTCACAGCAGCATCATTCATAACCCGTGGCAAGTGCAAGCAGCCCAAATGCCCATTGAGGATGGAATGGGTGAGCAGTGAGTGGCAGGTGCACTGGAATATTACTCAGCCTGAATCACAAAGGACATTCTGGGCTGGCATTGTGGCCCTGTGGGGTAAGCTTCCACTTGGGATACCCACGTACCATATCACACTGTTGATTTGAGTCCCAGCCAGCAAACGGAGTGCCCTGCAGGGAGGACCAGCTTCCTACTGGCACGCTCAGGTCTCCCTGGGGATTCCCTCAGCCGTAGAGCCATCCCTGGGCCTGAGGATTGCCAGGTTACTTCCTCGGGCCCTCGGCCAGAGGCAAATCATCTCGTTTTCTGAGAACGTGTTGAATCAGTGAGGAGCAGGCTGCCAAGGTCCCGTGCTGCCTGGATGACCACGCACGCCTGCCGTGGGTGTGTGAACATGCTGATGTTGTGAATACAGAGAAGGGTCCTACAGCCTCAGGATCCCATTAGCCACCTTCATGGAGCCAATCGTAGACACAGCCATCGTGGAAGACTCCATGTGTACCACTTCAACTATGTTACCCTCTTAACTGAGTTTCTCAGAGAAACACACACACGTGTGCGCAGTAAAAACACAGGTGCATGGGCCTGGCACCGTAGCCTAGAGGCTAAAGTCCTCGCCTTGCATGCATTGGGGTCCCATATGGGCGCCATTTCTAGTCTGGAGGCCCCACTGCCTATTCAGCTTCCTGCTTGTGACCTGGGAAAGTAGACAAAGACAGCCCAAAGCCTTGGGACCCTGCACCTGCATGGAAGACCCAGAAGAGGCTCCTGGCTTCAAATCGTCTCAGCTCCAGCCATTGCAGCTGCTTGGGAAGTGAATCATTGGACGGAAGATCGTTCTCTCTGTCTTTCCTCCTCTCTGTATATCTGCCTTTCCAATAAAAATAAATAGATCTTGAAAAAAAACACATGTGCATGTACACATATACGTACAAACACACACGCATACAGAGAGGCTGGCTCAGCGGCTTCCCCAGCAGACCCTCCAAGCTCTGTTCTCACTTCAACACTAGCCCCTGTCCTGTACACAGACGTAAAGTCAACATGGATGTAAAACGTGTGTATGTTAGTGTATAGCCACATACATGTATGTGAATGCATGTGTCATCTGTTCATCACCTACCATCCATCACCTGTCTTTCTCTCTGTTCATATGCGCTTGTTCTGTTCTCTGAGAGCATCTAGAAGCAGTGACAGCCCAAAGGCAGTGAGCACCCTAGTGCCAGGTCTTCGTCTCTAAATACCATTTTTCACTAACAAGAGAAGTATTTTCTTGGATAAATGGCAGATTCCAGAGTTGGGTCAAGCACAAAATAAAATGAGTCAGAGCATATCACACGTGTAAGTAAGAAAATACTCCAAGGATCGTAAGCTATAAAAGGGATTCCTGCCAGCAAGATCAGAAGCAGTTTGAGAACCAAAATAAGCAGTGATACTAACAGATTATAACTCACAGAAATCCACATTGGTAGAAATAATGAGTCAGTTAGAAGTTTAATAAGGAGTAGTCTTCTTTTATGTAAAGATTTATTTATTTTTATTTGAAAGAATAACTGACAGAAAGGAGAGACACGGAGAAAGATCTTCCATCTGCTGGTTTACTCCCAAATGACTGAAAGAGCAGAGCTGAGCTGATCACGAGCTAGGAGTTTCTTTCTGGTCTTCCATTGTGGCTGCAGGGTCCCAAGACCTTGGGCCATCCTCCACTGCTTTCCCAAGCTACGAACAGGGAGCTGGATGGGAAGTGGAGTTATTGGCTCTACTAGTGCCCATATGGGATACCGGTGCTGCTGGCAGAGGCTTAACATACTATGCCACAGCTTTGACCCCTACAGTCTTGAAGCACTTTCTCACAAAGTACTTACTAATTATGAAGAAGGAAAGAGTAATTTCGCAATGGAAAAGCCTGCAGCCCTTCTGTTTAATCAAGGGCAGCAAATGGGCCAAATCAAAGTGGCACGCCTATTAACATGATGCGTGAGAATAACACAGCTTTGCTTCTGTGATGGTCCTGTCAGTCCCTGTCACGTGTACAAAACCTGAACGTGATCTGGAGATGTCAGGCAAAGTGAGGGGCACTCTTCGAAACAGGGTTTCCCAAAAGGATCAAGAGCACAGAAGTCTAAGAAAGACTGAAGGACTGTTCTCCGGGGAAGGAAATGGCAGGCACAGAGGAGCTGACTGTGTGGTCCTGGGTCGGCTCTGTGTGCAGAGAAGGACATGGCTGGAATCACTGGCTAGGCCGGGACAGGAGCCTAGGACCAGTGGTAGTCGTATGTCTGTGTTTCTGTTCTTTTTAAGGAGATTATTTATTTAACCTAGAAGAGTTACAGAGAGAGGGGCAGAGAGAGAGAGATTTTCCGTTTGCTGCGTCACTCCCCAGATGACCACAACGGTCAGAGCTGGGCTGCTGCTTTCCCAGGCTATCATCAGGAAGTCAAATTGGAAGTGGAGCAGCTGGGACTTGATCCAGTGCCCAAATGGAATGCTGATGCCACAGGCGGGGAATTAGGCTGTTATGCTACCACTCTGCCTTTCTCCCACCCCATGTTAGTTTTCCAATCTTGGTGTTTGAAGTTAAAAAAGAGAAGTCTATGTGTACTATGTTAAAGGCATTTGAAAGAATTGTTTATTTAAGACACATTTATTTGGAGGAATTAAAAAGAGAAGGAGAGACAGAGAAAGAAAAGAAAGATCTTTCATCCATTGGTTTGTCTTCCAAATGATGGCAACAGCCCAGTCTGAGCCCGGCTGAAGCCAGCAGCCAGGAACCGCATCCTGGTCTCCCACACGGGCCATGGGGACCCAGCCCTTGGGCCATCTTTCACCTCCTTTCCAGGGAGCGGGTCAGAAGATCAGCCTGGGAGAGCAGTGGAGATGAGATTGTCCCCTGAATGGCTGCAACTGAGCCTGGAGCCTGGAACTCCAGCCAGGTCTTCCACAAGGGTGAGGGCTTGGGCCCTCCTCCACTGCTTTTTCAGGCACAGTAGCAGGGAGCTGGATTGGAAGTAGAGTACTTGACCCAGCACCCATGTGGGATATTCTTCCCTTTGCAGGTGGCGGCTTAACTTGTTGCACCACAATGCTGGCCCCTGTCTCCAGTTTTTTTTTTTAAAGATTTATTTATTTTATTACAAAGTCAGATATACAGAGAGGAGGAGAGACAGAGAGGAAGATCTTCCGTCTGATGTTTCACTCCCCAAGTGAGCGCAACGGCCGGTGCTGCGCCGATCCGAAGCCAGGAACCTCTTCCGGGTCTCCCACACGGGTGCAGAGTCCCAAGGCTTTGGGCCGTCCTCGACTGCTTTCCCAGGCCACAAGCAGGGAGCTGGATGGGAAGCGGAGCTGTGGGATTAGAACTGGTGCCCATATGGGATCCCAGTGCATTCAAGGCGAGGACTTTAGCCGCTAGGCCACACCGCCGGGCCCTGTCTCCAGTTTTTAACCACCAATTAGAAAAATGAGGTGACCCAAAGCAGAAGTTAGTGGAAGCAGTATTCTAAACCGTGGGCCACTTGGGAGTATCACATGAGGCTACAGGTGGGAAATAGACCAGGTACGTGAGCAGGAACTGAGGAGACGAAAGTCCCGGTTGATCTGAGGCCCTGAACGCCAAGAGGAGGGTAGTTTGCGGTCAGTGCAGGCAAGGGCTTTGGGGAGCTGTAGCCATCTGGCCAAAGGCACTGCTCTCATCACGAGAAACAGAGATAGGCAGGCAGGAATTCCCAGAGACCATATAGGAGTCCCAGAGACAAAATGGGGGGCAGAGGAGAAATGGTACTTAATGCTGATGAGCAGGGGGAGAACCCCCAGAAAGGTGTGCCCTGCACACACAGCTTTCTCACCCTTGAGGCTGTGGGGGTGGCTCTCAATGGGGTGCGAAGAGCAGGGGAACTGAGAAGAGATGTTGGCTCAGACAGGCAATGGGGACCTTGATAGGAACAAGGGCCTGGGGCAGAGGGACTTGGCACTGGGAGGCTGGGCTACAGAAGCAGGAGCATTTTTGCCACCTGTCTCTTGCTATATAACGGAGTAACTCAGAGCAGTACGGCTGACGCTGCGCCCACTGCAGCACGGTGGGCTCCACGGGTGGCTTAGCAAGGCCTGCCAGGCCAGCTCGCACTCTTGGACTACAGCCAAGTGTCCTGCGGGGCCGAAATCAGGGTCACCCTGTGGTCGTCGTGGGACAGCATGGAGCTCCTCTGGGGTTGCTGGACTGACGGCTCCTGGGTCAGAGCTGGCTGCTGGCTGATGCAGCCCTCAGCTCCCAGCCAAGTGTGCCTCTTCCCAGGGTGCCTCTCAACACTCACAGCTGGCTCTTCCAGAGCCAGGGAAGGTGAAGCAAGAGACAGTGCAGCCAGCACGGCGGAGGCAGCCTTTTGCAGGGAGCTGTAGCTCACTCAAGGCCTCCACCCATGCTGATGCAGGCACATCGCCTGCCCCTGTTCCCAGGAGTTCTCAGCTCACTTCTCACTGCACAGCCCCTGGACCTGTTGCCTTGTGCCCAGCAGCTGCAGGCCTGGCCAGCCAGACGGGAAAGTACTGAGGAGGGCGGAGCCGGGTAGAATCCTCCCAGCAGCAGCTGTGGATGGAGCTAGGGGCGGGGCTGAGGTGGGGCTGCAGGTGGATCTCTCAGGGAGGTGCCAGGGGAGAGCAGCAGGGATGCAGCTCAGCATGGATGGCAGGTGCAAGCAGTGCAGTGATTACCAGTGGTCCCCTTTAGGACAAGGGTCCTGTGGGCTGCAGAACAACGCCCCCGCCCACCCCAAAGCTGTCCAGGTCCCAATTCTAGGAAGCCAGAAATCTTGGAGGTCACAGAGCAGGGAATGAGTTGGTTTGTTGGCTGCCTGGGGTTAGGGAGGTCAATCTGGATTCTCCTTATAGGGTGCCAGCACCCCCATCAGGGTTGTTGAAGCAAAGGGGCGGGAGATGGGGTCACAGTGAAGACAGAGGAAGGGGCTATAAGCCAGGTGACAAAGGCAGGCGAGGACCTGGCCCTGCCCGGTCGCTTTCCAGGGGGAACACAGCCCTGCCATGGCATCCCCCCCGGCACTCCCCTCTGCCCGACACCAGGGCCTGGGCCCAGGAAGTCAGACTGAGTCAGGAGGTGTAGGTGCCAACCACAGCACTGCTCTGTTTGCTCTTGACCCAGAGTGTCCTTTCCCTCCATCCTGAGTCCCTGGGGAGGACCATCCCCAATCCCCCGAGAGTCCCCGTCTGGGGTGACAAATGTGACTCCTCCTAGTGAATACACTTCCTATGGAGCCTCAGAGAAGCCACCCATGTTTCCCAGGGCCACGTAGCACCAAGCTTCATCCGACTGTCCAAGAAGGACTTTCCCCACCCAAAGGCCCTCCTGTAGGCAGGCTTTCCCAGGATGGCCGTGGGTGAAGGGCAGGCTTGGAGGTGAGGCCCAGTTCTCTTAGCAGTTGCTGCGAGCTTCAGGTGGCTTATGCCAGCAGTGATGGCTGAGCCTGGGCCATGGAGTGGTCAGCTGATTAAATGAGATAATGCTGAGTGCCTGGGATGGCCTCTGGCACACAGCCTGTGCCCACAGACTTCAGTGACCATTACCATGATTGTTCTTCTAAATCTGTTTATTATTATTATTTTGGAAACACACATACATAAATATCTTACATGTACAGATTCATTCCCCAAAGGCTCACAAGAGCCAAAGCCATTTAAGTCTTACACGTGGGTGGCAGGGAACCACGTCCTTAGGGCATCACCTGCTGCCTGCCAGGGTGAGCTTTGGCAGGAAGCTGAACCAGAACCTGAGCAGCTGGGACTCAATCCCGGGGTCTTGACCATGACACACAGTGTCCCAAGGGATGTCTTCCCCACTGTATCAAACAGCAGCCCCAAACGTCACTGTGGTCGGTCATAGCCCCTCTCTTCTTTTCTTATGTGAAAGGCAGAGATACACAGAGAAAAAGGGAGAGATTTTCCATCCTTTGGTTCACTTCCCAAATGGCCGCAATGGCCGGGGCTGAGCCGATCTGAAGCTAGGAGCCAGAAGTTTCTTCTGAGTTTCACAAACAGGTTCAGGGGCCCAATGCTTTGGGCTGTCCTTTTGAAAAAGTTACTATTTTATTTTGGTAATCTTTACATAGTTGATTAGGGCACAAAGGATCAAGGGCCACAAGAAAGTGGGTAAGACCATTGTTTTCACATTTTTTTTCCGTACCTGGGGTAAGGGGTCAGATCAAGGCAGAAGCCCCACCCAGCCTCCCACCCATCCTAGGGTCCCCGACATGGGGCATGCTCCGAGGGCACTGCTCAAGCGGTTTTGATAGTTCAATAGTTCTGAATTGCTGCAATCTAGCCATTCCAAGCACGGTGAGATCTGTCCAGAATCCACCAGCTGACATAGTCCACCTTTGAGTCTCCATTTGCCCAGACTTTCACTGCCAACACATGGCTGGGGTAGACGACCGATTTGTTCTGTCCTCTGTCCTCTGTTGTGGTACCAGGTGTCCTCTGCAGGTTCCGATGGACTGCCATATCCTCCATGTGCTCCTGGACATGCTGTCAACTATTCCGTCTGAGCCTGAGGAAGACCAGCTTTGACACATGTATTCCATGATCAGACCATGGAACCTGCACATCTCTTCATGGTTGGGGTTCTGAGATCAGCAGTTCAGTTGGAGGGATCCCCAAGGAAACTTAGTCTGAGGTGATCCCAGACTTAATTCTTGTGTGTGCATGCCAGTATAGGGTCTGGCACAGTCTGTCATCCCAATCAGCTTATGCTGGGTGGTTGCAATTGCTGGGCCAGTTCTGTTTCCAGCCATGTCTTCCACACAAACCAATGGGTGTTGCAGTTCAGCTTGATTCTGCCCAGCACACAATCGGGCCTCACACAAACCAGTGGGAGCCACCAGCAATAACCCCCACCAGGCCTGCCCCATTTGGGCTGTCCTTGACTGCTTTCCAAGGCCTTAAGTAGGGAGCTGGATCAGAAGTAAAGCAGCTGGGATACAGACCGGCACCCATACAGGATGCTGAAGAGAATTAGTCTTTTTGTTTGTTTGTTTTTTTAGAATTTATAAATATTTTATTGGAAAGTCAGAGATATACAGAGAGGAGAGACAGAGAGAAAGATCTTCGTCCATTGGTTCATCTCCAAGTGGCCTCAATGGCTGGACTTGAGCCAATCCGAAGCCAGGAGCCAGGAGCTTCTTCCGGGTCTCCCACAGGGTGCAGGGTCCCAAGGCTTTGGGCCGTCCTTGACTGCTTTCCCAGGCCACAGGCAGGGAGCTGGATGGGAAGCAGAACAACTGGGATCTGGTGCACAGACAGGATCCCATCACATGCAAAGCGAGGACTTCAGTCACTAGGCTACTGCGCCAGGCCTGAGAATGTCTTTTGAGCCACTGCACTGACCTCTCTTTTTTCTTCTTTTTTAAAGATTTACTTATTAAAGGCAGAGTCACAGAGAGGGAGAGACCACATCCCTCTGGTGGTTCACTTCCTAAGTGGTTGGGACAGCCGGGGCTCAGCCAGGTTGAATCCAGGAGCCATGAACTCTGTCTGGGTCTCCCACATGGGTGTAAGGGTCTGAGCACTCGAGCGCTCGTCCACTGTTCTCCCCAGGGAACTGGATCAGAAGTGGACCAACCAGGCTTTGAACCAGCTCCCCCGTGGGATGCCAGTGTTGCAGGCAGCAGCTTAACACACAGCCCCACAGGCCTTTTCAATCCACCCTGGGGAGATGTGGCTGTGATCAGATGGGGGTGGAGAAGAGAGATGAAAACGCTCCACAGGGCAGAAGCCGGGTTCGCCTGCTCCTGGGGACAGGAACTGGGAGCAGGAACATCAACAAAGGCCAGGCAGCCTTGGCACTGCTGAGGCCCCCAGCCACACCTGCCCCAGGGATCCACAGGCCCCCCCCCACGGGTCCTAACACCCCAACCCCATTCCCTGAAGCCAGCAGACAGCCCAGAGTTGGGGGGTGGCGAGGAGGGTGCTCCCAGTCCCTCTCTACCTTGGAAAGGCTGTTTGTCTCTCACCAGGGAGGGACCTGCCTCTGCCCTTCTCTCCTAAGGCCCTGATCTCTGACCTCTGACCTGGTCATCAGGTAGGAGGGTCCTCTGTCATCACCTGCTGACCAGCCACACACTTCCTGCAGCCATAGTCGGAGAGAAGCAGGGCCGGAGCGTGAGGAGTTTTATTTTCTCCTATGAGCAGTGAGCCCCTCTCTCCTCACACTGGGTCCTTTCTCCCCACTCCATCCCTGCAAGGACAGGGGCCTGCTGGGGCTGTCCACTCTGGGGAACCCAGCAAAAGCCTGCAGGCCTGCAAACTGAGGAGCAGCAGCAGGAAATGACGAAGGCTCAGCTTCGTGTCCACCGGGTGTGGGAGCGGAGCTTCGGGCGGGGGACTCTCTCAGGCCTTCAGACCCTGCTGCAGGCCGGGTCGGGGACTGAGCCAGCCGCTGGCTTTGCAGTACTGGGTGGCACTTTCTAAGCCTTCACCAAGTTCAATGCTCTAATCCCGGAGAGCTAACCTACAACGGAAGTTAGCGGAGCGCAAGGGGGTTGGACCACAGCGTCGCAGACAGCGGCACAGCAGCACAGTGGCTGCACCCGGGCAACCCCACAGGGCTGACCCCCGATACCCAGCGCTCCGGGTGGGGTGGCGGGGGCTCGGCCTGTGCCTGCCCGCCCGCGCCGCCGTTGCGCCCCTCGGCCTCCAGGTGGCGCTGACAGGGGCGGAGCGGGCGCTTGTCACCGCGCTGGGGCGGGGCCTCGGAAACGCTGACTTCTGATAGGCTGGGCTCCGTCTTGCTTTCCTTTCTCGTTCCCAGCAGGTCTTGGGGGAGGGACCCAGGCCCTGCAGAGTGGACGAGCAGGAGGGGGAGCCCAGAGGGATGGAGTGGGCGGGTGGAGCGGCAGACCTGGCTATCCTGACATAGGTCCTCTGAGTGTGCTCACTCCTCAAGGTCCATCCTAATGTCACGTGATTGTTTTTTCCCTTGTCAATAAAGTTCAGTGGGCATTGTGGTGCAGGTGGGTCAGTGGCCGCTGTGGATACCTGTATCCCATCCAGCTTCTCGCCACTGCTGTTGGAGCTGGCCCACATTCTTGGGTGTCTGCCATCCACGTGAGAGATCTGGCTCCTGGATTTCACCTGGCCCAGGCCTGGCTGTCGCGAGCCATCTGGATAGTGAACCAGCAGACGGATCTCTGCCACCCTGCCTCCCAAATACACTTCTTTTTTTTTCAAAGTTTACTAAGTTTCTAATTAGCCGAGTTTTCTATTTTTCATCCCTTTATGTGATGCCTAATAAACGGACACATCAAAAGAATGGTGGAGGGCTTGGCAGCGTGGCCTAGTGGCTAAGGTCCTCGCCTTGTTCCCATGTGGCCACTGGTTCTGGTCCGGCAGCTCCACTTCCTCTCTGTCTCTCCTCCTCTCAGTATATCTGACTTTGTAATAAAGGTGAAATAAATCTTTAAAAAAAAAAAAGAATGGAGTTGATAATAATTGCATTTGGTTTATAAGGGGGTTAAGCACTAGTTCTCATGGTTTTCCTTAGCCTTTGGATGCTGGAGGAGGTCCATGACCAAACCCCATTGGTGGGTACGTTTTGTGTCATTTGCAAGTTGGACATTTGCTAAGCTTCCACTGTTGGACAGGATGGGGTTTCTGGGAGCAAACCAGGCTCCCGCCTAGAAGGAGCTGGGGGTTGATTGAGAGAGTCACAACCACGGACACTTTTCACACTCCTGGGGCACCAAAGGAGAAGTGGTCACAGGGGCTGAGGTTTGGAGGAAGTGAGCTCAACTCTCTGTGAACACAGCCCTGGGGCACCCAGGCCCCGGGCAGCAGCTAGACAGGTGAGCTGGTGGTTGGTGCTCACCTGCTGCCTGGTGGGGGAAACAAAGTGCTGAAGAGGGTGTAGTACATTCCAGAATATTCTCTCTGGATGTCAACAGAAAGCCATTTTGGCAATTAGACGTGACAAGAGGATTGAAAACTTAGTTCCCCAGAGAAGGTGGCAAAAACAAAAACAAAAACAAAAAACAGAACCAGGTGGCAGACAAAGCCTGGAGGTCCAGAGGGAGAGGTGGGCTGCCAGGGGAGGGCAGGAAGAGACTGCGTGGGCAGACAGGGGCTGCAGCACCAAAGTGTCTGTCCCAGTGCCTTCGTGCCATGGGCACATGAACCACAGTGCCATGCACTATGGGGGCAAAAGCTTCCCTCTGCCTCGGGAGCCCCAGCTGAGGACTTTTTTTTGTTGAGTGAACCGTGTGCTTTTCTGGTTCCCTTAAAAAGCTGCCAATCTTCAGGGCCCACCCCTGTGACTCACCCTGCACCTGCGCCAGTCTTCTGCCTCCTGATGTCACACAAGCCACACAAGCGTCTGCTGCCCATCGTGCTGCCTCAGGTGTGTCCAGAAAACAGCAGGTGCCCAGGAAATACTTGCTGAATGAATGAATGCTTCTTGAAGAAGCACACACTCATTTAAAAAAAATATTTACTTATCTGAAAGGCAGAGAGAAAGAGATCGTCTAGTTAACTTCCCAAATGGCTGCAACACCCAGGGCTTGGCTAGACCGAAGCCAGCAGCCTGCAGCCCCATCCAGGTCTTTCACATGGGTGGCAGGAGGCCAAGCACTAAAACCATCTTCTGCAGCCTTTTCAGGCTCAGTTGCAGGGAGTCAGATCAGAAATGGAGCAGCTGGGGACTCAAACCAGCACTCCAATATAGAATCTGCTGCACCACAGTCCAGTCCTGGCAGACACTTTTTGTTCATGGGACCTGTCACATGCAGGGTAGAAGGGGCGGCACCTCAAGCCTGGGCACCCTAGCCAAGCCCAGAGAGCCACCTGTGGGGAGTCTTCGACAGTGCCAGGTACCCACACCCCATTGCTGCAGCCTGTGAGCCAGGAAGTGACTTGTGTGTCTTGATCTGTTGTCCTGTGCGAGCTGCAGGCACAGGGGTCCAAGGATCATTGCTGTGTGTCCAGCTCTGTGGACAGCAGCACCCTCCCTCCAGGCTGCTAGGTGGCAGAGGAGCCCTGATGGCCAAGGTCTTGGGGAGCCCTTGGCTCTCTATGGGCTCTCCCACGATGTTTGCCCTTGGCACTTTATTCTGCAGGTGGGCCTTCTCAGCACTAATTCCAAACCCAAATTGGGGTGAGTGGAACACCAAGCAGGGGTGAGTAGGGGTTAGGGCACCACTTAGAACACCTGCCTCCTGCATTGGAGTGTCTGGGTTGAGTCCCCGCCATTCCGTTTCCAATCCAGCTGCCTGCTGCTGCGCGTGCTGGGAGGCAGCAGGTAATGCTTCAGCCAGTTGGATCCTGCTGCCCATGTGGGAGACCCCACAGAGCTCCGGGTTTTTGGCTTCGGCTTGGCGCAGCCCTGGCTGTTGCCAGCGCTGGGGAAATGGACAGATGAATAAATGTCCCCTCCTCTTCCTCTCTGTCTCTTTGCTTCTCAAGTTACATGTAAAAAAATTTTTTTTCCTAAAAACTCTACTTTGGGCCCAGCACAGTGGCCTAGCGGCTAAAGTCCTTGCCTTTAATGCACCGGGATCCCATACGGGCGCCGGTTCTAATCCCAGCAACTCCACTTCCCATCCAGCTCCCCGCTTGTGGCCTGGGAAAGCAGTCAAGGACAGCCCAAAGCCTTGGGACTCTGCACCCACATGGGAGACCTGGAGGAAGTTCCTGGCTCCTGGCTTCGGATCAGCGCAGCATCAGCCATTGTAGTCACTTGGGCAGTGAATCATCGGACAGAAGATCTTTCTCTCTATCTCTCCTCCTCTCTGTATATCTCTGACTTTCCAATAAAAACAAATAAATCTTAAAAACAAAGCAAAACAAAGAAAAAAAACCTCTACCTCATTTTCATTAAAATAACTTGAAGTGCAATCCTTGGTGCAGAGCCACTGGGCTCTCTCTGCACAGTCACCAGGCCCATCTCTGGGACTGGCCGGGAACTGCTTGCCCACTCTGCGGTGTACTCACGGAGTGCCCAGCACTGTGTCTCCTGGCCCCTTCTCCCTTGCGTCAAGCTGTGGGTGTTCCTGGGAGGGCTTACACCTCTCCTGGGTGTCCCTGAATGGGAGACTCCTCCACAGCTGCTGTCACAGAACGAAAAGGTACTCTCAGGGGGCCGTGAGGATTGGATGGACAGTCCCCACACCCAGGAGGCACCTGTAGGCAGGCACTTAACCTCACCTGGGCATGCGCACATGTCATTACAGGTGCTGGCTAGGGGCAGGGTAGGTCAGGTGTTATTCAGGAGGACAGGCTGTAGTTGATGGCGTTGGTTTATTTAGGAGAAAAAAGTGGTAGGGACAGGCACTTGGTTCAGGGGCCAAGATGTAACCTGGAGGGCCTGGTTGATGGCTCAGTGGCTAAATCCTTCCCTTGCAAGCGCCGGGATCCCACATGGCTGCCGGTTTGTGTCCCTGCTGCTCTAGTTCCCATCTGGCTTCTTGCTTGTGGCCTGGGAAAGCAGCAGAGAATGGCCCAAGTCTTGGGACCCTACACCCTCTTGGGAGACCTGGAAGAAACTCCTGGCTTCAGATCAGCTCAGCTCAGGCTGTTGTGGCCACCTGGGGAGTAAACGTATGGATGGAAGATCTCTCTTGTCTCTTGCTCCTAACCTCACTAATTCTGGCTTTCAAGTCAAACAAATCTTAAAAAAAAAAAAAAAAAAAAGCAAGCAAGCAAGCAATAGAATGGTATTATTTGTAAACTTTGTTCAAATCCCAGCTTAGCATCTCACAAGTACTGATTAATAGGCAGAAATTTAATCTACAATTGATGTGTGCGTGAGGCACAAGGAAACAGGGATCAGAATGGGTGAACCTGTCACCACACCCTCCACCAGGGGCCACCTCTAAACCCTCCCATGAGTAGTACCCTGAAGTCTCACTGGCAGCCAAGCCACTGCCCAGAATTGCTCCTGGCTGGCCACCATCCCTGGAGCCTATTAGAGTATCATTTTAATAACCATGTGTAGTAGGTTAAGCTTCAGCTTGTGGTGCCAGCATCCCATATGAGCAGTTTTTTAGTCCAGACTGTTCTGCTTCTGATACAGCTCCCTGCTGCTGTACCTGGGAATGCAAAGGAAGAGGCCTAAGCCCTTGGGCTCCTGCACCCACATGGGAGACCTGGAAGAAGCTCCAGGAAGCTCCTGACTTTGGAGCAGCTCAGCTCTGGCTGTTGTGACCACTTGGGGGAGTGAACCAGTAGATGGAAGACCACTCTTTCTCTTTGTAACTGCCTTTCAAAATAAATAAATAAATAAATAAATAAATAAATAAATAAATAAATAAATAAGCAAGCCTTTACACAATTTGCATGGCTGGCATTCCCTCTGCCATCCTGCACCCGACGTCATGACACCTCTGGACTTCCTAGAAAGGCCAGAAGCAGGGTCACCTACAGATTCCAGGAAGTCTCCTCCCTTCCTGCTGGTCACGTAGAGGGATGACCCTGAACCTCAGTGGGTTTAGAGCCCACAACCCCTCCTCCCTTCTCTTTCTAATGCCTGGCGGGGTCTCCAAGGCTTTCTTGTGTCAGAGATGTGAGCCTGGGTCCCTCAGGCCTGACACGGGCACTGGCATGGGTTGTTCATGAGGGTGGGGCTGGAGAACACAGCATCACCCGTAGTGAGCAGGCAGGAACTTGTGGGGGCATACTGGTATGCTCGCTCCTGGGGGAGGCATGCAGGACAATGGAGGGGGGACAGCACTTGAAGTTTGGGTTGTCACTGTGACCACTCTGTCTCTTTTGCCACTTAAAGTCCCTGGGGCGGCCAGCTACAGTGGTAGCCCAGGGTCAGGTCTTCCAGGAACACCCCCATTTGGCAATTACCTATGCAAATGTTGCCTTAGTGGCTGAGTGAAGAAGTCCCGTCCTGCCATTTGCACGCAGCTCCGGCGTGGGGCTTTTGGCGCTGGAGTTCCCCTGGCCTTGGTTGACTTCAGAGACAGCATACTCCCTATGCAGCTGACCAGGGCCGAGGGGATGCAGCCGGGACATAATAGAAGGGCACCAGCGTCTCCCTACAGACCCGTCCCTCCGCAGCAGATGAGTGCAGTCAGGAAACCTCTCGGCCTGGGGACGCTTTATCTGGCCATGGCTTCTGGGGATGGGTACCCCCAGGAACAGGGTGGGTGCAGACCCTGAGCTTGGCCGCTGGGGGCAGGGGGCCTGGCCTCAGCAGCCCAGCACAGCCAGAACCCAATCCCCTGCCCGAAGAGGCCACACATCTGTGTTTCCCTGTGAAAAAGACTGCCATTTGCAAACCATTGAATTATTTTCAAAATGCCTCTTGGGCCAAACCAAATAGGACTTCAGTCCCAGCTCTGTACTGCTCGCCAAATGAAGAGCCATAGCAGCGAGCACACTGAGTGGGGCGTGCTTTCCACAGGCCTGCCCACAGCACCATGCTGGCCAAAGAGACGGTGCAGGAACAAATACAACATTGGTGTGGGCCACTGGGCAACCCCAGCCCGGAGGCCTCAGCCCTTGTTGTCCATTTCCTCCCATATCCACCACAGACAGCTGGGCTCCAACGCCCTCCTAGGCACCAACCAGGGTTGGATTATCCCAGTGGGTCTTTACTGCCTACTTTTCTTTTTTTTAAGATTTACTTATTTTGATTGCAAAGGCAAATTTACAGAGAGGAGAGACAGAGAAGATCTTCCTTTCATCCAATGGTTCACTCCCCAGGTGGCTGCAACAGCTGGAGCTGTGCTGATTCGACACTAGGAGCCAGGAGCTTCTTCCGGGTCTCCCAAGAGGGTACAGGGCTCCAAGGCCTTGGGCTACCCTCCATTTTTTTTAAAAGATTTATTTATTTTATTACAAAGTCAGATATACAGAGAGGAGGAGAGACAGAGAGGAAGATCTTCCGTCCGATGATTCACTCCCCAAGTGAGCCACAACGGCCGGTGCGCGCTGATCCGATGCCAGGAACCAGGAACCTCTTCCGGGTCTCCCACGCGGGTGCAGGGTCCCAATGCATTGGGCCGTCCTCGACTGCTTTCCCAGGCCACAAGCAGGGAGCTGGATGGGAAGTGGAGCTGCCGGGATCAGAACCCGCGCCCATATGGGATCCCGAGGCGTTCAAGGCGAGGACTTTAGCCGCTAGACCACACTGCCCCTATCCTCCCAGGGCACAAGCAGGGAGCTGGATGGGCATAAATCAGTACCCACATGGGATCCTGGCAGTTACAATGTGAGGATTTAGCCACTAGGTCTTCCTCGACCCTGCTGCCCACTTTCAGTTCTCTCCCTGCTGATGAGCGTGGGAGAACAGTGGAGGATGGCTCAGTTGTTTGGGTTCCTGCACTCAAGTGGAAATCCTGGAAGAGACAGCTAACTCCTGGCTTCAGCCTGATTTAGCCCTGGTCACTGTGACCATCCGGGGAGTGAACCAGCAGATGGACGATCTCTGTCTCCTGCTTTGTCTTTTCAACTCTGCCTTTCAAATAAACAATGTGGGGAACCCCCCCCCAATAAAACCCCACAACCTCCTTTACTATGTTTTCAAACAAAATAAAGACACTGAAGGAGCCCAGCAGAAAGGAGCCGGGAGGAGACCAGAACTCAGCGGGGCTCTGCCGAAGTAGCCTGGGACCCGCCACGGGCAGGTGTGCTGGGAGCGAGCTGGCTGGTGTGGGGAATGGTATTCCTGGCAGAGGACAGAAGCGCCGCAGTCAATGAGGGAAGGTGGGGTATGTGCTTGCGGGGGGGATGTGAGTGACCTGTGTGTTTTGTTTTTGGGGACGTGTCCCACCAGCTCTCAACTCTCCCACCCCCACCCGAGGCCCTGCTGCACACTGGCCGGTCACACCCCCTGTGCCAGCTCTCCCACAAGAAGCCCCTGACCACCTGGATGCCTTAGCTAGCACCTTCATTCTCCAATACTCTCGCTCCTTGGGTTTGCCCCAACCCTTGCAGTAGTGGGAACGAAACAGCCCATAGGGCTGGTGGCAGAGCTCTAGCTAACCCCAGTGTCTGTGGAGTTGGGCAAGTTGAGGCTGTACTGAGGTGTTGCATCTGGGTGACCTCTTCAAGACCTCCCAGGCCTGCCTTGCCAGCCTGGGGTGGGGCGTGGGGAGCCCCCACATGTTAAGCACAGTCTCTGTTTAGCAGGAGGCTGTTTTGCTTAAGGAGTTCATCTGTGGGAAGAGCTAAAACCAGAGTGGCCCCAGAAATGCTGGTCTCCCAAAATGCTTAGCCACACAGGCAGCACCTCCCAGTGGCTGCTGACCAGCCTGCTTCCCTGGACAAATTCCTTCCCTCCTTCAGCTGTCTCCTCTGGCTGTGGGAATGGCACCTGGCAGGGATGTGCCTAAAGCAGTGTCATGTGCATGTATCAGCTAAGGCTGCTACCCAACCCTTTCCTCAATTGTTGGGTTTGGCTTCCCAGGACCAGACAGCAAAGGAGCATACCTCTTCGTTCCATGGCAGGTGCCAGCTGGCTTTACCTTGGCCAGCAGTGGGAGGGTGTGTGTGGACACAGTGGAGGGGGTTAAGAACTGGAGATGGTGTCTTGCTGATTTTAATGTTGTACACACAGGGAGTTAATTTATCCTCCAAATCATGCTCCTCTCCAGGCCAACCTGACTTGAGGTTCCACTCGGTTCCCTGCTCCTCCCCGACTCTGCAAGCTGAGCCAGGGGAGACCATGGAGAGCAGTGGGGTTGGGGAGTCAAGCTGACAGAGGGCTGTGTGAACGCCCCCTCTGGGCCTGGCCCTTCTAGGAAGCGGGAGCCCCTCGGTGGAAGCTTTGTCGAGCAGATGACATTAAATAGATCACATATGTATGCACACCTGGCACACAGCAGGTGCTTGGCACGTGCTCACTCCCGCCCTTCAGAAGGAAACCCACCTGGCCCTGACCAGTCAGGGACTCGTGCCAGCCTGGCATACTGTGTCTCACTGAGCTGTTCTGTGTGTGTGTGTGTGTGTGTGTGTGTGTGTGTGTGTGTGTGTGATTGCACAGTTTCTGGACTGTTCTGGATGTTTCTTACATTGCTTCCCTCCTGTACATCTTTGAGCTGTTCTGTTCTCCAGCGTCTTAGGTGCCCGGACCCTGGCTTCTTGGCACTGACTGTGGTTTCTGGGCTTCTAAGCCCTCCTCCCCCCTAGGTCCCCGCCCAGAGGGAGTTCCTGTCTTGGGTGTGCCGGCTTGAAAAGCTTTTAAGGGAGCCTGTGTGTGCACATGCAACTGGAGGGAGACCTTGTCCAGGGAGGGGGACAAAGACCCAACCTGCACCATAAAACAGGGACAGGGCAGGGCAGGGCAGGAGTGGTGCGGGTGGGGAGTAGGCAAGGGGGTTGTGGGCCTGGTGGGCAGAGGCCTCTGCAAACAGAACCCCTCAAGGACCCCTCCCAGCCCCACCCAGCTTTAAACCCCACAGTGTGCACAATTTGCCTCCAGAGACCCCTCAATGACCCCAATCCAATCTCCCCGCCCCCCCCCACTTGCCAGCGATGGCTGAAGGCAGGAAGATAAGCAGACTCCTTGAACCACATCAACCCGGGGGGAAATTCCGTTGCCCCCTTTGAGGTTGCAGTGAGCACTGTAAACTGGGCTGGGGTGAGGGTGGGACGTGGGGGCAGGGAGGGGTGGCCAGATAAGAGAGCCTCGTGGCCTGCGCCCCAGACCCCAGGGGAGGGCCACACACAACCAGCCCCGTCGCCTTGCTGGCGGGGATTTCCTGACGGAGACCAAGGAGGAGATGCAAGCAGGGTGCAGCGCAGAGCTATGGAGCTGGGCCAGCACGTGCCTGGGGCACCCCACTCTGCCTCCTGCCTGCAGTCCAGGCTCCTGAGGCCAAGTCATCTCTCACCTGCAGCTCCCCGCAGCCCAGTGGCTCTCACTTCCCCTTCCTGTTCTCTGTGCCTCCCCATTACACTCCCTCCCCCGTTTCCTCCTCCCGGAGTGGAAGCAACTCAGCTCAGTCAGGGCTCCCAGGTGGGCTGGGTGATGAGGGATGAGCCCAGCTTGGTCACTGGGCAGTGATAAGGCAGGGAACCCAGCAGTGAAACGGGCCTACAGAGCAAGGCATGTCCACCAGGTCCGCGTGCACGTGTGTGTGTGTGTGTGTGTGTCCCTGGTTGCCCCAGCAGGCAGCCCAAGCCATGTCTGCTGACAGAGCTGTGGGCACTGCCCTCCAGGGGAAGCCCAGGACTGGGCTCCCAGGTCCACAAGAATAGGGTTGTGAATGTGTGTGGGGGGGATTTCAGGCAGCAGTACACAAGGCCTGATGAACCTGGGCACCTTTTACGGGGTTCTGGAACGCGGCCATGGCAGCACAGACAGCTCTGTGGCGTGGGAGCTGGGCCCAGCTGCAAAGCCCCGGGGGACAGGCTGGCACCAGGCTGGCCGTGGAGCTGCCTCCCCCAGTGCAAGGGCAGGTGCATAGCCGAAAGCCTGATTCCCTGAAAGGAAAGTGCAGGCCCAGGCAGAGGCTGCGCTGGGTTTTTGGGTGTACAGCTGTGCATA
The DNA here is from genome assembly GCF_030435755.1 of Ochotona princeps. Classification (NCBI taxonomy): domain Eukaryota; kingdom Metazoa; phylum Chordata; class Mammalia; order Lagomorpha; family Ochotonidae; genus Ochotona; species Ochotona princeps. The sequence continues at coordinate 65,025,551 of NC_080839.1, read as the reverse complement.
CACTAGGACCTCCCTGTGCCCCTCTCTGAAACTGGGGTGTGTGGGGGGAGGTATGCACCTGTTCTGTCACCCTTGGGCCCCTGCAAGGCAGGCCTGGGAACCCAGCTGGGGAAGAGTGCAATGGTGACAGGGACAGGACAGGCTTTTCGGCTACTTGGCTAAGGACTTGAAGCTGGCAATGAATGGTAATGAACTCTGGTAGCCAGCACTGAACCTGCCTTAGAGTCTGCAGGGTGATCCCCACTGACTCATCACTCAGAAGAGCCATTCTCTCCCCACCTCCCGCCCCAGTTCTGAGCAACTAGGCCAGCCCATGGCCTTCCCTGCCTTGGCGCTGCTGGCCTTATGTTGAGGTCTGAAGACTGTCCATTCCCACCAGGTCCGCCCCAGATCTGTAGGTATGAACCAAGCTTGAGCCTTCACCTCCGAGGCCCCGGATCACAGCAGCCGGGAGACCTGAGGTAATGACTGTCACACCTGCAGCCCTGGTGTCTTCTCTCGGCTCCCCGGAGGGTGCTGTCGTGGGGTCTGTGCATTAAGGCTGCCCCTCACTGTCCCTGGTGAGCCCTGGCTCTCCTCCCTGGTCTTCCTTCAAGAACTGGGAAACCCAAATGCTGTTCTGGTTGGGGTTTGCTGGTCTGGTCTTTGTATCATGGTCCCAGCCCAGCCATGACCCCTGGCACTGGTGGCAGGGTGGGGGTGGGAGGATGGCTCTGGTGTGCTCTACCTGCTTGTACATATCTTTGCTTGCCTACAGAGGCCTGGCTTCCCAAGCTGAGGCTGCAGAGAAAGCCTGGGGATCCCTGGACCTGCGACTTGCAGTTGGGCCCCGCGTCTCCAGGAATCATCCTCTCTGACCTGGAACACCTGTGGGAGATGGTGCTGCAGGTGAGCAGCTTAGCTGGAGCCTGCATGGTCCCTGTGGAAGATTCCATCTGCCTCTTAGGGAAAGTGTCTCCACGTAGAAGCTGCACCTGGCGGGGGGGGGGGGGGCAGGTGCCTGTCACACACCATTTCCAGAGCCAGGCAGGGCATTAGCAGCCCCCCACTCTGGGGCACTAGCCCTCTAGATCTGTCCCTGACACACTGCCCCTGGGCACCCCTGGCTGTTCTCTCTTACCATGATGTCACCCCACCTGCACAACTCTGCTGCTCCCGGACCGCAGGGACCAACAGAGGCTCAGTATAAGAGCCCTTGGCCAAGATGTGGGACCTGGAACCTGAGATCCTCCCTTCTCTTCCTGTGGTGCAGAGTGTGGGCTCTGACCACTTTCCTCCTGCCCCAACACTTCAGCCTGTTCTCACGACGTGGTGCACTGGCCCTCAGGGTGCCCATGCTACCTGCGAGCTGCAGCCTAGAGCTCCTGGCTCGGCCACTCTGGAGGCAAGGCCAGGTCATGGGCTGTGTTCACAGGCCCAGCCTCAAGCCTGGCAGAGCCCTTGCCCATCCAAGCACCTGAGAACCTCGTTTTACGTGTTTTCTAAGGTGCTCAGCATTTGTTGCTATCTTGCAGCCTCCCAGGGAAGATCCATCTGCCTCCCACACTCCAGCATGGCCCCTGGTCACACACCAAGGCCAAGTGACTGGATTTGGGGTCTATCGAATGAGACGTTCGCAGAGCCTCTTTTCCAATAAGGTGCAATGGGAATCCATTTGGCTCTAGGCATCGCCATAGCAACAGCCAGGGACCACAGGAGTGAGCGGGAGTGATGCAGCAGAGGAGTCCTTGAAGGGACTTGGCTAACAGGTGCAGAGGGCTGACCCATCCCCAGGGGCAGGGGGCTGGGACCCTTGGACCAGGGTTCAAGGGGCTCATGCTGCTTCTAGGGCTGGGACACACTTAGTAGCTGCCCGGGGTCTCACAGAACGGCAGCCTCATCCCCGACGTTCAGGGGGATGCTAACAGGACACGCATGCCACGAGGTGTGTGTGCACTGTGGCTGCAAACATCGGGGCCTCAGCCCATGGGCTACCTATCCAGGAGAACGCACAGACACCACACTCACCATGCGGGCCAGGACTCTGTTTAGATTAGAGGGAGAGGCTACCCCTGTGCCAGAGAGGCTGCCCAGGGAGGCTGTGGACAGGGTTGGGGGTGCAGACTGCCATTCATGTGACCAGGAGACCAAGCCCATTGAACTTCCTGACCCAGAGCCAGAGAAGTCAAGGTTTGTGAAGCAGGTGATTTGCAACTCTCAAACGCAGATGAGCCTTGGTCACCGCCTTTCTTCCTTGGCTGAAGCCCTTGCTGGTCCTTTGGGTGCTCGCCTCTTCCTGGCCTCTGTGGGCGCCTCAGCCTGGCGGGGTACTTCCTGGGGTGCTGTTGGAGAGGGAGCAGGTAGATGGGACCTGAGAGGAAGACTTAAAGCTGTGGCCTCCTGCTGGCCGCTGCTTTACGTTTCCTGAGGGGTTGGGGATTAGACTCTATCCTTGCGGACCCCTTCTGGGGGTGGGGCAAAGGACGAGGGTCTGCAGAGTGAGGAGTGGGGGGCACACGCGGGGAACCGGCTGCAAGGCCTCTCACTTCATTCCAGCCACTGCCCTTTATAAATATTTATAGCGGCTCTTCTACTAAAAATAACATCCTGGAGCTCAGGGAGGAGAGGGGGAAAAAAATAAACGAAAATCCCCACGAATCGGAGTCGGGCGTCACGTGCCCGAGGCTTACGCGGGGAGAGCCTGCGTGGGAACGGCGCCCCCGGGCCGGCGCCCCCTGGCGGCCACCGCGGCAGCAGCGCCCCGCCTTCGGCCCGCGGCCGCGGCTATTTTTAGCGGCGCCGCCTCCTCCCCGCGCAGGAAACGCGCGGGCCGGTAAAGGTCAAGGGTGACGCGGCTTGGGGCGCGCACACACAGACACAGAGACATGCGGGAGCGCTCCGAGCCTTTTCTTGTGTCTTTTCCCCATTTCCTGACGCCCGGGCGAGCCCCTGCCCCGCGCGCGGCCCTGCGCCGCCCGCAGGCCCCGTGCAGGTGTGCGGCGGGAGGCTGGCGGGAACGCGCCGCCCCGGTGATGTTCGGGGGTGTGGTGTGTGTGTGGGGAGGGTGAGGGGAAGTCCGCGCCTCCGTCGTGTCGGGGACGGTGTGGCTCGCGCTCCTCCGTCCTCCGGGCCTGTCACAGAGACAACAGACGGCGCCGTTAATCCCGCGCTGCGCAGGGCACCTGCGGGGACGCCCGAGCCCCTGGGTGCTCCCCACCCGTCCCTCCCAGCCCTCGGGAGCCAGGGGCTCCGGCAGGCCCCTGCAGGGCTAGTGTGTCCTGACTTCCCCCGTGGCTGCTGAGGGCTTAGGCCCAGTCCTGGCCTGGGTGCGCGCAGCCGCACCGGGGAGCAGCCTTCCATCCCGACTGAGGCTGCAGGGAGGTAGAGGGGCGGGGGTGGGGAGGGCTGTCCTGGTTAGAAAATGCGGCCCCTGGGCGTTGGCCGTGACTGCTCTAACCAGAAGTTGCTTTGAGTTTTAGAAGAACTATATGGGGGGAGAAGGGAAGGGGCGAGGCGGGGAGGGGGTAGGTGGAAATCCCGCGGCTGCCCCTTTGACTTTGAAAAAGCTCCTTTTTTCTGGGTTTGCCCGGAAGCTGCAGTATGCTAGAGCCGGGGCTAGAGCGATTGCAGACCTTGGGAATAAAACCCGGGGAAGGACATTTCCGGGCGCAGGTAAGTGCGCAGTGCCTGTGGGAAACGGACCCAGGCAGTGGGATGACCGCGCGCAGTGGGGCCTGGGACCTGCCGCTGAAGGGGCAGGGGCGATGAAGACCCCACTCAGACTCACCTGGGCCTCTCTGCGACCCGACTCTTCTGCTAACCTGGATAGAGACAACACGCAAAGGTCACCGCCAAGGTCTCCCCACCATTCCCCTCCTCCTCCCGAATTGCCATGGGAGGTACAGTGGTTAGATCCTGCCCTCTACAGCAAGCACAGCCGACGTCAGCTACACCATGGAAACGGAGCCACCTTCAGGCTAGGGAGGTGGGCGCAGATCCCCTGCGGTTCTTCTTGCTCACCCTTAGGCGCCAGAACCAGCTGGATCTCCAAGAGCCTATGTCTGTTTGCTCCCTACCCTGGGGTTGGGGACGGGTGAGCTCTGAAGGGCGTGGGAACTCAGGGGGCAGCCTGCAACGACATGGGGAGTCTGCACTCAGGGTGAGGAGTGCCAAGTAGGAAGGGTACCCCCAGCAGAGCAGAGTTCCAGGACGAGGTGGGCACAAAGGTGGGGCAGAGCAGACGATGTCTGCCTGACACAGACGTCAGCATCCTTCCGCCCCACGAAGCCCTGTCTTCTGTCTCTCCCTCTCTGATGCCCGGGCCTCCACAGCTAGTGCCTGTCACCCTGCCGCAGGACCATGTGCCGAGGAGCCAGGCGTCCGCTTGATGCCTGGGCCACCCCAGCTAGTGCCCATCACCCTGCCGCAGGACCATGTGCCGAGGAGCTGGGCGTCCACTCGATGCCTGGGCCACCCCAGCTAGTGCCCATCACCCTGCCGCAGGACCATGTGCCGAGGAGCCAGGCATCTGCTTGATGCCTGGGCCACCCCAGCTAGTGCCCATCACCCTGCCGCAGGACCATGTGCCGAGGAGCTGGGCGTCCGCTCGATGCCTGGGCCACCACAGCTAGTGCCCGTCACCCTGCTGCAGGACCATGTGTGAGGAGCAGGGCACCTGCTTGTGGACACGCTGGGCTGCATGAGGACTCAGGGTGGCTGGGGTCCCAGCCCACCCTGAGTCATACCTGTGTGAAACATGAGTCTTGTGCCAAGAGATGGCACTGAATAGCCATGGACGCACAACAGGTTCTGACGCACTGCACGCTGCCTGCTGCTGCACAGTGGGTTCTGATGTCCTACTAAGTGCCACATGTTCTGGGCACTGAGTAAAGAGAACAGCATGACCAGAACAGACTACATGCTCTCTGCCTTGGGAGCTGATGGGCTGCAGAGATGCAGTGACAGCCCTGGGAGTTCCCGCTCAGATGCTCAGCCGCCTCACAGTATTGCTGTCATGTGTTTAAGTAAGACACTCAAGGATGAGGGTGAAAAGGGTCAAATGTGGGCCCTCAAGGGCACAGGCCAGACTCAGTCCTTGCCTTGGCCCAGCCACTCCCATGGGGCCTCAGCTCTTCATGGTCCTAGGTGGTCCTAGGTGGTCCTAGGCCTCACTCCTGGCTTTGGATAGGTCTTGCTTGTCATAGCAGTTGGGGGCAGGACTGTCCTCAGCTGACTGCTTTGTCTTGTCTTCTCCCTGGGGAAGCCACAAAACCATTATGACTGTATCTCCTCTCTTCATTTTCTGAAAACCTATAGCTTTAGGATGCCCTTTAGCTGGTGCTTCTTTGTGTCTCCTATTGTGCCGCGGACACCTGAAGGAGTCATCTTTGGCATGTTTCTGTATCTGGTGCCAGTCCTGCCTCCTAACCCACCCCCTCCATCGCAGCATCAGGAAGCCCCTGTGGGTAGAGGAGTGGACCGCACCACCTGCTGGGTGGAACCTGACTTCAGACTGGGAGAAAGGGTGGCAGGAAGTGGGTGGGGATACTAAGGACCTTGGAGACAAAGGGTCTGGGGCATGACCCCCAGGTCCCCCCAGGCAGCAGGGGTCCTGCTGGGTTGCCTTTACCTCTGTCTTTCCCATTCTGTATCTTCTCTTCTTCTTCCTCGGCACCTTCCTCTGCTGTGGAAGTAAGTTCAGGTTGGCCAGAGACCCTTCGGTGCAGGGTGGACGTGGTGACTGGCGAGGCTGGGGATGCGCTCCAGCTCTGGCTGCACCCACCTCAGCAGTGGGGAGCGGGGCCCAGCAGCCCTGAATAACGGCCAGCAGAGCCATCTGATGGGACCCACCTTGCTGCTGGTGACCAGGGGATGGTGGGCGTGCCAGGCTCATTTTCCTGAGGAGATAGTGTTTCCTAGGGACACTCTTCACGTCTTGCATTCAGACTCCAGAAAGTCACCATACAAGTGCACGGTGTGGGAACACCTAGATCAACACTGCTGCCCCGCTGCCGCCCCCTCCTCCCCTTAAAAGAAGGAAAAAGGAAAATCTAGCGTTTCAGTCAAGGACCAACTTAAAATGCCAGCACAGCACCACGTTGTGATGTGTGAGAAAGGTGGGGCCGTCTGTGGGAGTTTCCCCAACCTTTGGGGGTGGGAGGACCTGGCAGGAGGCCACAGGCTGATGTGCTCAGCTAGGGGCAGCAAGAAGGTGCGGTGAGTATGCCAGTCTCCGGGTGCTCACGTGGCACTGGAGCCTGGAAGACTGAGCCAGGTCCTGGCGCGTTCCAGCAGGGACAGTGAAAACCACGTCCCATCTGGGATGGGCAAGGAGGTGAGGACTGTCTCTTGGAGAGCAGCAGCTGCTTGGAGAGCCCAGTATCTGCCATCTCACACAGGGAAGGCGAAGCTGCCCAGGAGGGACTAGGCACACATTGGTGGTGGGGGGTCCCCACTGGGCACACCTGCCCCGTGATGCGAATCAGGTGCGGTGATTCCTAGACCCTTTCCAATTCCGGGATCCCATTGTTTGTGAAAATATTTTCCCGATGTGGAGACAGGCAGGGTGGACTGGCCTCGGATGTACACAGTCTGTGTGGCCCCTCTCCTGATGGAAGCCCAGGGCTTTGCTGGGGAGGAGGGAGGCAGGTGTTTTGCTGCAGCCAGCCTGGCATGAGAAGGGGACTTTACTTCTGCATTTTATCGGATCATTGTGCCAGGTGGTCACTTGCTGCGTCCATCTCTAAGGCAACTTCCCACCTGCACTATCCCCCATTCTCCCACTGGAAGAGCTCTCCCAGAGTCCCCATAGATTTTGCTTTGTAGGGGATGGCTGTGTGCTGTCCTGTTATTCTGTGTCATGGCATACTTGAGCCCTCCTGGGATCAGCGCCTGGACCACGGAATTTGCATAAACCCTGGCAAGCAGCCGCAGGGCACGAGAGAAGTTAACCGCCATGGCCCGAAGCCCCTTGGGGATGGCTTGTAACTGGCGTCTATGAATGGCTGGTATCTGTGTGAGCGACATCAAGGAGTTGTCCCCAAAGGCCCTGTCTTCTTCTGATGTGGTTCAGGGAGGGCCAAAGGCCAGGCCTGGGGAATGTAGCAGAGTTAGAGACCCAGCAGCCATCTCAGCCAAGTTGGGTTTAGAACCAGCTGGGTCCCAGAGTGGAAAGCAGGCTACCCTGAGGCAGAGATGTGGCCAGAGCCTGGGGAGCCCCTGCCTGCCCTGCAGGTGTAAGACTTGCCAATGCAGTTCCCAAGGTACACGCAGGACCTGCCTTCCCTAGGCTGTCTCTAGTAAGGCATGCCCAGCGTGGAAACTTCCTCAAGCTGCTGCCAGAAGCACACAGCAGATGGGAGGAGACAGGCAGACTCTGGGCATGTGCAAGTGGGGTGCTGGGGAAAGAGCCGCTGGCTTCCTGGTTGCCATGGGAACCAGCGGTGGTGGGAGGCTGCAAGGCCAGTGCAGCTCCAGGGATTCCAGGGGCGACAGTAGTACCCTCTCTCTCTCCTTGGTTCTGTGTCAGGGAGAGGTCTTGGGTACTGAAGGGGGGTGACAGGCCCAGGTCCGGAGCCTCAGGTATCTTTGGGAGCTGAGCCATGGACCACAGGAGGGACTGGGGTCTCAATGCCAAATCAAGGAGCATAGGTGGGGAGATGGCGCAGGTGCACAGGGACCTGGCTGGGAGAACAGCTGAGTTCCTGACCCTCAGAGCACTGGGCTGATTGTGTCACTGTCCCCACCACAGGCTCATGTGTGGGTGCCACTGGCTACCATGCCCCTAGAAGGCAAAGACTGAGTGGTGAGTGGAATGATGTGGTGTGGGCCGGGCAGTGGCAGTCACTGGGGCATGCATGAGGCTTCACCTGATCGCAGCTCCTTCACCAGGGATGACATGGTGTTGGTGATGGAGTCGGCGGCCACCAGCAAATCACTGCGGAGGTTTCTCCTGGTACCTGAGGGGAGATGCCAGGGTGGTGGGCATGGAGAAGAGAGCTGGCTAAGTGCCTCATCTTGCCCAGGCCCCTGGCATGCAGGTGTGGGTGTAGATGCAGGGCTGGAGGCACCTTAGCCCCTCTCCTCACTTGCTCGCTGCTCTGCCTGGGCTTCCAGGGTGACAGAACCCCACCCCGCTTCTCAAGTTGCCAAACACTTACTCCTCACGACCCTGGCAACTGCACCCTTCCTGTGCTTGCTCTGAAGGCCTTCCCAGCTGGCTCTGTGACCTGAGGAAGGATGCTACCTGCTGCCTCCTCAAGGAGGCAGAGTTTGAAACACAAGTCCTGCACTATCTCCCCATCACAGCAGGTGCACACCTCTCGTGGCCAGCAGCGGCCCATCTTAAGGGAAGGGACCAACAGCTGCCTCATTCCTATCTCTGAAAATCCAGCATGGTTTAGCTAAGAGCTAAACTGCCCAAGCCTCCGCTGGGAGTCCACATTCCCAACTTTTCCCGGGTTGCACAGTCCCATGCTGTAGGCACCCACCTTGTGCAAAGGCCTCCTGCACATCTCCCCCGACGCCGCTCAGCGAGTCCTGCGGGCAGTGGGTGGGCGTGGAGCCTGCAGATGTGGAGCGGACAGGCATGGGCATGGAGCGGCCACCTCCATGAGTGGGTGATGTGTGTGGTGATCCTGCGGCCTGAGCCTAGGAGGGCCAGAGAGTGAGAGAGAACAGGTGAGTTCAGGGATCTGACATCTGTGATGGGGAATGTGAGGTGCAGCTGCTGTAGGCTTTGGTGCTGTGGAGCAGGTCATGCATGAAAGGCAGCTGTGCGGCTGCATACAGAACAGACAAGAGGAGGAGGAAGGGGGTAAGGGAGTGTGTGTGTTGGGGGAACGTCAGGAGCCCCGACTGAGAATGGGTGGGAAGGGAGAGGACAAACTAAGCTGGGCCTGGCTCAGGCCAAGAGGAGGACGCAGGGCAACCCAGGGGCCTTTCTGTTTGTTTGTAAACTGTGTTTGTTCTCACGTGATCTCCAACAGCCCATGGGCACAAAGGGGCTACCTTTTCACATCTATTTAATAGGAGAAAACCAAGAATGAGAGCCAGAATGTTGTGCCTGGCTTGCCATCCTGAGAAAGCTGGCACAGCCTCTCCCTGGGGAATCAAGCTGCTGATTCTGGGTGCAGAGAGCCTGGGGCAGGCTGTGTTCCAGGGCTGGGGTCAGTGAGGCCTATCCTGGGGCCCCGGTCAGACACGCACAGCCAGGTTTTCTGTGTACCTGTGGCGGAGGCTGGGGAATAGGACACCTGTGAGGCAGAGGTCAGGTTTTCCTGGTGAGAGCTGGGGTCAGAGTCAGAGTTGGGGCTGATGAGACAAAGCCGGACGGAGGCAGCTCACAAGCATGGAGGCTTCTCCTGGGAGCAGGGGATGCTGGGTGTGGCACCAAGATGGGGGTTTTCTGCAGAAGCAAAACTGGGCAGATGCAAGCCGAGGTGGGAGGAGGTCTGCGTGTAGAGAGAATCATGGTGGGAGGATCCCTGCGTGTGGAGAGAATCATGCTGGCAGGGACGCAGCTGGGAAGCCCCAGGTAGACAGGCTCTGCCTTTAGTGGGTGGGCAGCGGAGGCACCCAAGAGCCTTGGTGCAGTGCCCTGGCTGGTAGGAGCTGAGCTCTACAGAAGCATGCTCTGTTCTGGTGTGGGTCTTACTTAGTGCCACCTCTATGTGTGTGCAGAAACTAGAAGATGTGGAAAACCAGAAAGTGTCACAAAAACCTGCTCCCAATGGAAGCCGAGATCCTGTGTTGAACTGATTTCAACTGCAAGTGTTGCAGGTAACTTGGAGGATTCCTGTGGCCACAGATTCTTCCCACAACCAACTCTCTTTTCCCTTCTGAGGCAGCCATTGTCCAAGATCTGGGTGTGAAACTTCTTACCCAAGTGCATCTGCCCAGTTACACATTTTATGCTGTTAAATTGTGCATGAATTGTCTTATCCTGCATGCACCGGTTTGCAATTTGCTTTTGTCACTTAGCATCCTTTCTGGGCTCTGTCCACTCAAAATGGATCACAGTAACAATAAAGGTACTGGGGGGACTGGTCCGGTGGAGTTATTAGGGGTCACTCTGACTGGGTTGGGCCACAGAACCCACTGGTTTGCTGAAGATGGAGGGCAGAACAGACTAATCAACTATCCCAGTGAAGCTTGATAGCAAACTTCTGGGCAAGTGGAATCTTGAAGGTGGACTATGACAGCCGATTGACCTTGGAAGGATGTCCTCATTCTTAGAGTGGTAATATCAGCAGCATTTCAGAACTATTGAAACAACATGAGCAGAACCCTCAGAACATACTCCACAATGGGGACCCTGGGATGACACCAGGTGGCAGTTCCCCATCCCCAGGTACTGGGGTGGTTGGGAGGCTTGGCGTGGTATCCCCCTCCTCCCCACATACGGGAAGAAGAAAAAGAAAATGTATGAACAAAGGTCTTATCCACTATCCCCTGATCCTGACCCTTCCGACTCCATGCAACTATGTAAAAATCATCAATAAATTTCAAAAACAACAATAAAGGCTACAACTGTTAACATTTATCAAGGAAAGCATAAAAAATTTAAAAATATGGTTGAAGTATCATTGACACCCAAACGATGGTATGTTAAAGACACAATGAATGCCATCAAAATGAAAATCTTTTGTTCAAAAAGCATCATTAGAAACTGAATGTAGCACAAAAGTGCCAACCCTATGAACTCCACAGGAGAACCCACGGAGAGGCCTCACGGTCTTGGCTAGGAGAAGCCACAGAACAGACTTCTGTGTCTCAGAGGTCAACATCAGGAAGCTGAAGCCAAACCACAGGCAGGCAGAAACCTTTGGCATATGATGTGTCTGATAATGGATCTGAATCTAAAACGCTTCCAGCTCAGTAGCACAGGCCAAATAACCCAATTTTAATATGGGCAAAGAATCTGGACAGGCATTGCTCCTGAGATACAGTGTTCCCACCGAGCACATGAGAAGATGCTTGGTATTACCAGACTTCAGAGAATGCCAATCAAAACCACACTGTACCCACTAAGATGACTATAATAAAAGGGGACGGATGATAAGGGCTGGCCAGACTGTGGGGTTGTAGGGGCCACAACGCACAGCTGAGAGGGTTGGGGAACACCACACTGTGGGGTTGTAGGGACCACCACGCACAGCTGAGAGGGTTGGAGAACACCACACTGTGGGGTTGTAGGGACCACCACGCACAGCTGAGAGGGTTGGAGAACACAACAAATAGCTGCTTTGGAAAGCAGCCTGACAGTTGCTCAACAGGTTAAACATATTTTTTTAAGGAATGCATTTCAGATTCTTTTTAGAAAAGATTTATTTTCATTGCAAAGCCAGATATACAGAGAGGAGGAGAGACAGAGAGGAAGATCTTCTGTCCGATGATTCATTCCCCAAGTGACTGCAACGGCCGGTGCTGCACCGATTCAAAGCCAGGAGCCAGGAACTTCCTCCAGGTCTCCCACACAGGTGCAGGGTCCCAAGGCTTTGGGCTGTCCTTCACTGCTTTCCCAGGCCACAAGCAGGCCACAAGCAGGCCACAAGCAGGGAGCTGGATGGGAAACTGAGCTGCTGGGATTAGAACCAGTGCCCATATGGGCTCCCGGCGCGTTCAAGGTGAGGACTTTTAGCTGCTAGGCCACGCCGCCAGGCCCTCAACAGGCTAAATATTGAGTGCCATGATTGCCCAGCAATTCCAATCCTAGACATATACCTGAGAGAGATGCCAACGTGTCCATACAATAGCCTACAGCAAACATTCATAGCGCCATTACTCAACATAGCCCCAAAGGGGCCAGTGCTGTGGTGCAGTAAATAAAGCTGCTGCCTGCAAAGCCAGCATCCCACATGGGAGCTGGTCTGGGTCCTGGCTGCTCTATTTCCAATCCATCCTTGCCATTGGCCTGGAAGAAGCAGTGGAAGATGATACATGTGTTTGCGCCTCTGCCACCCAGATGGGAGACCCAAAGGAAGCTCCTGGCTCCCAGCTTTTGCCTAGCTCAGCCTCGCCATTGCGAGGAGTGAACCAGCAGATGGAAAATCTCTTGCTTCTCCCTCTCTGTAACTCTTGACTTCCAAATCAATCAATCAATCAATCAATCAATCAATCAAGTTTTAGGAAAAAAATCTAGGCAAAAAGCAGAAACAACTCAATAAAAGATTTAAAAACAACAGTATATTCACACAATGAAGTGTTTTTCAACAATAAAAAGAGAAGTGTGGCTGAGTATTACGAGACTGATGAACCTTGAAAACATTTTACTAAGTGAAAGAAATCAGTCACAAAGACCATACAGTCTATGATTGATTGGGTTAATTGTTAAGGTGAATATATTCTTGGAACTCTGGAACTTCCTAAGAAAAACCTGTATCCATCATGGGAAAAACCCTGCTTTCTGAAACACCAGCAAGCAAATAGGAGATAGGAATGATCCTGGGGTTTCTAGAATTTCCAGGCAGGACAGTTACCTTCGAGGCATGCTGCTTTACTGTCTAGACTGAAGTGATAGGATTGGAATCCTGAGCTTTTGCATTGTAAATCTTTATTGAAGTAATTGGATCAGAATCTTAACCATTGTAAACTTTTACCTGCTCTATGTCACAAAATACCCCCCCATTATGTATTTACCTGATATCATGTAGGTATTGATTTTCCCTTAGATACTTGTTATAAAAATCCCACACTTAATTTTGTTCAAGGCACTTCTTGCTCATGGCAAGAGGTTGCCCCCAGACTGGAAATTAAAATCATTTCACTCAGGCCTGGTGCCATAGTCTAATGGTTAAAGTCCTTGCCTTGAATGTACCAGGATCCCATATGGGCACCAGTTCTAATCCTGGTGGCCCCGCTTCCCATCCAGCTCCCTGCTTGTGGCCTGGGAAAACAGCTGACGACGGGCCAAAATCTTGGGACCTTGCACCTGCGTGGGAGACCCGGAAGAAGCTCCTGGCTCCTAGCTTTGGATTGGCTCAGCTCCAGCCATTGAGGCCACTTGGGGACTGAATCATCAGATGGAAGATCTTCCTCTCTGTCTCTCCTCCTCTCTGTATATCTGACTTTGCAATAAAAATAAATAAATCTTAAGAAAATCTTTTCACTCGCCATGGACATAAAATTAAAATCATTTCACTTGCCTTAGAGTTTTATTCAGTTTCACTGAACCCAACAATGATGCTACTTCCATGAACTGTCTACAACTAACAGGCAAATCTACAGTGACAGAGAGTAGATTAGTGGTTGTCCGGAGAAGGAGGAACAATGTCTGCTAATGGGTGTGGGGTTTCATTAAGGGGGTGATGATGTGTTCTAAAATTGTGGTGATGGTTCTTGTAGAACTCCATGATTACATTAAAAACCACTGCATTTCATGCTGTAAAACAGCAAATTGTATGGCATGTGAATTATATCCCTATGAAATTACTATTAAAACCATGCCATTAAAAAAACAAAGATAAGCCCTGGGCTGGGAAAAGTATTTGCAAATTAAGAATTTGTATCCAAAGCACATACATAACTCTTCTAACTCAATAATAAGACAAACAAACCAATTGAGAAACGGACAAAGGTTTGAATAGATGTGTCACTAAGACGACATACAAACTGGCTAGCAATCACTTGACAAGTGCTCCACATGAATAGTCCTTGGGGAAATGGGAATCGAAAACACATGGCAAGACCATTTGGTACCCACACATTAGCCACCATCACCAAGTCGGGCAGGGCTGGGTGGAAACAGACTCTCTGCTACATTGCGGGCGAGACTTTGAAAGAGGCAACCATTTGGAAGGCAGTTTGGCAGTTTCTTCAAGTGTTTTTTTTTTTTTTAAAGATTTATTTATTTTATTACAAAGTCAGATATACAGAGAGGAGGAGAGACAGAGAGGAAGAGCTTCCGTCCGATGATTCACTACCCAAGTGAGCCGCAATGGCCGGTGCGTGCCGATCCAAAGCCGGGAACCAGGAACCTCCTCTGGGTCTCCCATGTGGGTGCAGGGCCCCAAAGCTTTGGGCCGTCCTCGACTGCCTTCCCAGGCCACAAGCAGGGAGCTGGATGGGAAGTGGAGCTGCCGGGATTAGAACCGGCGCCCATATGGGATCCCAGGGGGTTCAAGGCAAGGACTTTAACCACTAGGCCACGCCGCCGGGCCCAAGTTTATTCAAGTGTTGGACCTAAACTCCTAGATGGCCCAGAAAATTGTCTTCCTGAGTTTCTACCCAAGAGAACTGAAGACATACCCACCCAAAACTTGTATACAAAGGTTCATTAATGATAGTTCCATAGTAAAACAGGGAAACAAAGCCCAGTGATGCCCAAGTACCCGGACCATTTTCTGCTGTTTTCCCAGGCATGTTAGCAGGGAGCTGGATTGGAAGTGGAGCAGCCAGGACTTAGGCCAGTGCCTATGTGTGATGTTGGCACTACAGGCAATGGCTTTAACTACCGAGCCACAGCACCAGCCCAACCCTCTCCTGCTTTTAGGTGATTACATTCACCACCAGCCTCTCTAAGGTGAGGGAACAAGCACAAAAGAATAAGATTCATGCTTTTTACGTTTGAAATGCCACCTTCCAAGTGCACGTGAGCAGCTGGACCTGGCAGTATCAGCCTCCAGCACTCTGAGGTAAGGGCAGCAGGAACTTGAAGCAGGGGCCTGACTCTGCAGGCGCGAAGCATGAGGTGGGCTGTGGGTGATCTCAGGGCAGCAGAGCAGAGGTGACCGCCTGGACTGGATGGCATCCCTGAAGGCAGACCTCACATACCCAGGTGGCTTGGGGGCTTTCTCACAGGCAATGATGGCCCAGTGGGGATGGGGGTGACAGCATCATGTGTGTTCCCACGGAGCTTGGGAGCCTGGGATTGCCAATGCCTGGGCCAGAGCCACAGGGTGGGGGCAATGCCTGAGAGAACCAGCCACAGGCTGGCCCCTCAGACGGCCAACCTGGCCATTGGCACACGGTGTGTGCTGTTCAGCTTGGGATTCTGACGTCAGAGTCTGGGGATTTGGGCTGGGCACAGAGGCTGCTTTCTATGAACCGGAGCCCGGGCACCCCCACAGTCCCATGTTTTAACAAGACAGTAAGGGGAGAGGAATGGAGACCACCTGTGGTTGGAGGGTTAGGCTCGGGACAGCTTAAGATCCAAGCCCTCTTTGAGGGCTGCTTCCTGGCACCCACCCCTTGAGGAAGATGGCTGGGAAAGCCTCCCTTTCCCTCAGGGCCGCACATGCCTCTCCTGTGCTGACCACAGTGCCTGGGGCCCAGGCGGACTCTGCTTCGGGCAGGGGAGGAAAGCTGCAGGCTGCCCTCTCACTGCATGGCCCTGCCTGCATGCATGCTGGGTGGGCCGCGAGGCTGAGGCTCGGAGAGCATGCAGACAAGGATGGCCCTGGAAGAAGGCAGAGGTCTGCGCAAGGAGGCAACGGATTCTGTGCCTGGATGCTTTGCACGGCACAGCAGGAGGGTTGGCGGGTGCTCCTGTGGGCCCTCTACCATAGGCATGGTCTCTGTGCTGCCCGGCCAGCCCCTGCTGGCTCCCTGAGGCACCTCCCCCAGGGTCAGATGAGGTCCCTCCTTGCCCCAGCACCACATTGCTTCTTATATTTCCACCCCATTGTGCTCAGCACAGGCAAACATTAACAAATACTGGCTACATGACAGCCAGGTGCATCGTTTTTGTGGTCCCTTTTCTTCTGCAATGGAAAGCGGGAAGGTACTCAGAGCAGGGCCTGCCCCCCAGGCACGGCTGGGGCCATTAGTTCACAGGGAATGTACTAATCAGACCTCCGTGAGGCCTCAAGTGACCCCGCACCCCCATACAGCCTTGGGTATGGGTTTCAGGACCAGGGGTCCTCAAAATTGACCAAAGACCTCAGGAAAGAGGTGTGTGGATGAGGAGAGAGGCAGGGATACATGAAGAAGAGAAGCCTTGTTAACTTGAGAGGATGCATAAGGCCGGGACAGTGGTTGGGCCCCACATTGCGCAGAAGCCTCAACCTAGGAGACGGCGTGTCACTTGGTATTTAAGAGACCCACACATTATTCTCAAGAACTCGCATCTGAGTCCCAGTTCTGGTTCCCAACTCCAGCTTCCTGCCCACACAGACCCCAGGAGGCAGCAGGAGACGGTTCAAGTAACTGGGTCCCTGCCTGCCTCCCACGGGCCAGACCTGTGTAGCACTGCCAATTCTGGGATTTCTCCTGGGATTTCTCTCTAGATTTCTCCCTAAGGCCTCAGGCTGTTGCAGGTATATGGGAAGTGAAGTGAAAGGAAGCATTTTTTTCTTTCTTAAATAAAAAGTATACAAAATGCTGGAGGTTGAGCCTTTTTAAAATAAGAAAGATGTCCCTGGACCTGGTAGCCTAGTGGTTAAAGTCCTTGCCTTACATGAGCTGGGATCCCATGTGAGTGCTGGTTCTAATCCTGGCAGGCCCTGTTTCCCATCCAGCTCCCTGCTTGTGGCCTGGGAAAGCAGTTAAGGATGGCCCAAAGCCTTGGGACCCTGCACCCATGTGGAAGACCCAAAACAGCTCCTGGCTCCTGGCTTCAGATGGGCGCAGCACTGGCCGTTGAGTGAATCATTGGACAGAAGCTCTTGCTCTCTCTCTCCTCCTCTCTGTATATCTGACTTTTCAATAAAAACCAAAATCTTAAAAAAAAAAAAAAAAAAAAAAGCAAGATAGCCTGTCCTTCCCCTGACAGTTCACTCCCCAACACTTTCACTGTCCGGGGCTGCTCCAGGGCCAACACTAGGATTGGGGAACTCAATCCAGGTCTCCCAGGTGGGTAGGCAGAAACCTGATTACTTGAGTCATCACCCACTGCCTCCCTAGGCAGGAAGGTCCTAGCAGGAAGCTGGAGTCCAGGACATGGAATGGGGTGTCTTACACGGCCAGCCAAACATCTAAACCATCAACCGTTTATTGGTCAATACCTAGGCATTTCTCTGCTTGGAATTTGAGGGCTGTGAGTGAGAGGATGCCTCTAGGCTCCTGGCACCACCTGGGCCGAACCCTCAGAGGCAGTGGTCTGCAGACAAGCCTGTGGTTCCAGCAGTCAGGGCCAGTGCTTCTGGCCACAACTGCCTCTTCCTGTGTAAGCCACTGGGAGACAGCTAGATGGCACCTGGAATATTTCTCGGAATAAAGCCCTGCGATCTGTGATCATTGCCAAGAGACCCCAGCTCAGCCTCAGTTCTGGCTACTCTAAGAAGAGGAGGGCGTTCTTCTGAGGCTGAGTCATGCTCACACAGGACATGTTTTACTTCCAACCTGCTACCCCTGACAGAGGTCATATGCAAAGGGAGCTGATGAGTGCAGGGAACAGGACTAGCGATTGCAAGGGAGGCTTGAATGCAGCACAGGTCAACCAGGCAAACCCAGTAAGCAGCTTGTGGTTCAGGTTTTCTAAACAGAAACCTCCGGTAGTGGGGGAGAACTGTGCTGGAAGCGCAGGGCTAGGTGAATGGGACAACCAACCAGGGCAGCTCTTTGCCCTGCTGGCTCTTCACTCACCAATCAGCAGAGACCCCTGGTGCCTGGGCAAAGCCGCTCAAGATGTCTACTTGCGAGCTCATGGGGCTCAGGAGCTTGTGGCCCCGCTCCAAGCCCAAGTTCACCATTTATCCCAGGACAGAGTCACCAGGTCACACATGGAGCACTACAAACATGGGGACTGAGATCTGTCTTTGCTGGCTGCCTCAGGCTCGGATCAGAGCGTGAGACTTTTGAGGCCAGAAGGGCCTGGGCCAAGTCAGGCCCTCTGTGGTCTGAGGCTCAATGTGCCCTCGCTCAGGACAACCCAGCACTGAGTGAGAAACGTAAGCCAGGCAAACGCGGGGATTAGACCAAGTGTGTGATCTAGAACACAGCATCTGCCATGAGTGCCAACACAGGTGGAGAAGATGCCAAGGAAGGTGAGCTGAGGACACTGCCGGCCCTGGGCGGCCCCGGCCAAGCACGGACAAGGACTCGCCTGCTGTAGTCTGGGTGGCAGCCAGAGGGCCAGCTGCGTGGGGATGGGTGGAGAGCACTGTCTTTAGCAGCAAAATGAGCCTGCCCTGCTCTTGGCCCTACCAGGCACTCCCAGCATGTAGCCTAGCATGTGGCAGGGGCTCCACAAATAGTATTTCTTTCTCTTCTCATGAAGCAGATTAGACTATTTTATTACCTTGGTGCACAGGACAGCTGGGTCATCAAACTGGGGAGGCTGCAGGTAGAGCTGCTGGAACCTGAGAGCTGACACCCTCCGTGCAGGGTTCCCCTCTGCCCCCTGCCAGAACGCAGAGCAAAGCCGGCCTCACAGTAACAGAGTGGGAGACACTCCAGTCTCCGCCGCTGTCTGCCTCATGGACACCTGCCAGGTAGCAGATGGCCTGATGGGCGGTTACCTTCACTCTGCAGCAGCAGGTTTAATTTCCACAGACTAGCCTTTTTACTGCTGATTTTCAGAGGTTCTCTCTGAAAAACAAAAGGCTGTGCCAGGAGCAAGCAGTGCCAAGTCTGACGCTTGGGCTAGGTGCTGCGGCCTGACACACTCAGAACTGTTTTTTTGTTGTTGTTGTTCCCTTCAAAAAAGGCCAAAAGCTCTACAGCCCCTTTGATCTGGTGCCGGGGTGATCGTGCAGGAAGAGGCAGCTGGCTCAGTGGCTACAGCAGGGATCTGAGCAGACAGGGGATGGCAGATTGTGTGGCCATGCTGGCTGTCCTGCTGCATCACACGCACGCACCTGCCAGAGAATCAGGGCTGGGGAGAGAGGCCACAGCTGATGAAGGGTGGGGAAGGTGCAGCAGCCAAAGATGCCCGCAACCTCTGGGCACCATCAAAGGCAGCAGACTGTCTGCAGACCACCTCTGCCAGCAGGTCCCAGTGTAGTGCAGACTGCTAACAACATGTTTGGATCATGAACATCTGGGAGAGGAGTTGCCTAGCTTCACGATGTGGCTCTCGCCACAGCTAACTTGTATCCAGCCACCACATGCGTCCACTGGGAGAGACAGGGCTACCACATCGTCTGCCCGAGGGTCCCCTACACGGGGTTCCCAGGTCACTTCAGCGGAGGCCTCTGCATGGGGTTCCCAGGTCATTTCGGCAAAGCTCAGATCACCTGCAACCATTGCTTACTATGGTGACCTTTGGGACTAGCTGCCAGAGGTGGGATCAGGCCATGCTAGGACTGCTGGGTATCCTGAGTTCATGGCACTGGCAGCTGGTAGGAGGCTATGGTGCTCAATCTTTCTGATTCTGTCACCACTCCTGACTTTCTCCAAGACAGCAGGGCACTAGGGGTGAGGTTTCCCCTTACCTTCCTCAGCGGGAGGAAGATGACACATTACCCAGTGTCTTTGTTGGGACACTGAACGATCTCTTAAAACTCACTATAAACCCACAGCTCAAAAGAAAGGTGAGGGTCAGCACCATGGTGTAGTAGGTTAAGCCTCTGCCTGTGGTGGTGGTGGAGGTGGTGGGTCAGCATTCCATATGAATATCAGTTCAAGTTCTGGTTGCTCTACTTCCAATCCAGCTCCTTGGCTTGGAAAAGCAGCGGAGGATGTCCCAAGAGCTTAGGCTGCTACACTCCCATGGGAGACCCAGAAGAAGCTCCTGGTTCTGGATAGGCCAGTGCTGATCATCATAGCCACCTGGGGAGTGAATTAGCAGATGGAAGATCTCTTTACTTCTCTCTAATTTTGCCTATCAAGTAACGTTAAGTACATCTTATATTTATTTGAAAGGCAGAGTTATAGATGTAGAGGAGAGAGAGAATAAGAGCGGAGAAGTCCACTGCACATGCTGGCAGGCACAGGAACCAGAGCTGGGGGCCATCCAGTAAGGGTAACGGGGTTGCTCTGACTGGGCTGCCGCTCCCCCTGGTGTGTATGAGGGCCAGGCCTCAGCACCCATTGGTTTGCAGAGGAGGGCAGAACAAACTGATTCACTAAGAGAAGCTTGACAGCAAAATCCTGGGAAGTGTGCTGTCTCAGCCAATTGACCTCGGAAGGATTTCCTCATCCTTGGAGTGATGATATCAACAGCACCTTAGAACTGTCAAAACCACTTGATCAGACCCCTCAGAAATTGCTCCACATGGGGACCCTGGATGACATTGGGTGGCAGTTGCCCATCCCTGGGTACTGAGGCGACTGGGAGCGGGGCATGGTTATTCCCCTTGTATTCCTCCCCTTCCCGTATATACGGGAAGAAGAAAAAGAAAATGTGTGAACAATGGTCTCACCCACTTTCCCTGATCCTCGACCTTCCCCACTCTGATCAACTATGTTAAGATTATTAAAAAGAAAAAAAGGAAATAAAAAATAAAAAGAGAGAAGGAGAGAAAGAGAAAAAGCGAGAGAGGGAATCTTTGATCGGCTGGTTCACTCTTCACATGACCTCAGTGCCTGGGGTTGGGCCAGACTGAAGTCAGGAGCCGGAAGCTTTACCTGGATCTCCCACCTCGGTGGCAGCAGGCTAAGTACTTGATCATGCTCTGTGGCTTTGCCAGGCACATCACCAGCCAGCTGGATAGAAACTGGGAACTGAATCAGTGGCTCTACAGGATGCTGGCATTACAGGTGGCAGCTTAAGCTGCCAAGTCATACCGCTTTTTTCTTAATACACAATAATATAGATCTCTGAAGGATGCATGTGTAGGCAAGAATCCATGTGGCCTAAGAGACCACCTCGGTTGCAATTAGCTATCTCTCTGCATTGCCTCTGACTGTACAGAATGCTGTCCACACAAACACGTTTGGAAGCCAGCACTTGGCTGTTGTCCAGTGAGCATTGTCTGTCAGCTTTTTGAAGTCCTCATAAGCATTTTCAAATACTTGGCAGACTTGACTGCATGGCTATTGTAACCTGTGATGTCCAAGAGTCCAGCCAGACCCACTTCCGCACCCTGACCACCTTCCTGTTCTCACTTGTCTACTGTCTCAGGTGGCCAGCATCTCCACACCCAGATCATCTTTCCCTTGTCCCTGTGGGTGATGCACTGCCAAGATTGGGGCTACAATGCTTGGAGGAGGTGGCACACCCCATGAGCTCTATGTTCCTCCAGGTGGGGTGTGTAGGGAATGTCCCTGGAAGTACTGGGGGGTGGTGCTCAAGTGCCAAGTGCAGTAAGGCAGAAGGACAGCTTAGGACAGTTTGGAGCACAGTGGAGGAGGGACACAAGCCAGTGAGGGTCTGCTGCTGGCGAGGCTGGGCAGACACTGACAAACTGCACAGGCCTTGTACTCACTCTTTCTGCTGGGAGCCCCTTGTAGGAACTCAAGGGGGAGGGAGTGTAACACTCCTGTGTAAACACACCTATGAGAGACATTGGGGAATGGGGGTGGGGGGAACGGGTGGAAACAGAAACATAAATCAGTGAATCAGGGCTTGGCGTGATGGCCTACTGGTTCAAGTCCTTGCCTTGCACGTGCTGATATCCTATATGGGTGTCAGCTCTAATCCTGGCTGCCCCACTGCCCATCCAGCTCCCTGCTTGTGGCCTGGGAAAGCAGTCGAGGATGGCCCAAAGCCGTGGGACCCTGCACCTGCGTGGGAGACCTGGAAAAAGCTCCTGGCTCCTGGTTTCGGATCGGTTCAGCTCCTGCCACTGGGGAGTGAACCAGTGGATGGAAGATCTTTCTCTCTGTCTCTCTTCTTTGTCTGGCTTTCCAAAAAAAGAAAAAAAAAAAAGGAAAGAAAGAAAGAGAAACAGTGAACCCTCAAGTTCCTAAGGTGCCAGGCGCCAAGATGGTAAACTCTCTTTGGAAGTCTTTGGGGGGTGGTCAATGGATACTCCTGTGGTGCAGCCCAGGGCACGGGACTGTGGGATGGACAGCCAGCACACAGCCTCGGGCGTTATTGACGGGGTGGACATTCAGGAGGGCAACAGCTGTGCTGAGCTGGCTTGTGCTTGTGATCCAAGGGCAGCACACCAGCCATGAAATGCCCATTGTGCTACTCAGGAGGGGTATTTGTGCAAGGTTTTCCTTTTATCATCCAAGAGGCCAAGTTCACCGCTTTAACACATGTGATAAAATGCTGCTCAATGTCAAAATGAATGGCAATCCCTCACCCAGCAGGAGGAAAGTGACCCATACTTCTGTTTCACGGTATGGCAGGGCCAGAGGGCCTGGAGGATTCTAAGAACATGTGGACCTGAGTCACTTCCCAACAAGATGTGTTTAAAGGTTACCTGAACCAGGAGTGGGAGTGGTCCCTGTGGCCAGTTGGCACCAATAATTTCTTCATGGACAAAGAAGGGGTTTTTCGTTTGTTCATGTGTAAGTCTTAAAAAACAACAACAACCCACTTTCTCTTAAACCTCATGATATTAGTGCTCATGAGGTTTGTGGGAGCCCCCAAGGGTGGACTGTGGCTAAGAGGCAAAGTCAAGACTGGGGATGGGCCTTCCAGGTGTGGCCTCAATATGGTGGCTGGCCAACCCATCCGGGTCTGGGAAATCAGAAAGGGCACAAGGGCAAAATCCCTCCTGATGGCCCAACCTCCAGAAGCCCACATCTCCACATATCCCTCAGACCACATGATTTTCACAGCAGCGGTGACATTGCCCATTGCTGACCACTGGGTCCAGAACATAAACTAGGCACCTCCTATCCTCATGTGACTTCCTGGCCTAATGTCACAGCTTTTACACCTGACACAGGCCTGGGTAGAAAAGGTCATGATCTTCTAACAGGATAGATCAGTGAGAAATAGGGGTGGGGAGTACTGTCTGATGGAGGCTGGAGCAGCCCATGGCTCAGGGGCACCGAGGGTCATTAACAGCATTGCCCACAGGTGCCTGGTTGGCATGCTGCTCCCCTGTAAGCTGAGACACACTTCTGCCACTAGGTTTTTTTGCTCAAACCACTTCCAAATAATTAAAAAAATAGCTATAGATATTCTGTATCCTATATATTATCAGTATTAAAAAGGGAGAGAGGGGCCCGGCGGCGTGGCCTAGTGGCTAAAGTCCTCGCCTTGAAAGCCCCGGGATCCCATTTGGGCGCCGGTTCTAATCCCGGCAGCTCCACTTCCCATCCAGCTCCCTGCTTGTGGCCTGGGAAAGCAGTTGAGGACGGCCCAATGCATTGGGACACTGCACCCGTGTGGGAGACCAGGAAGAGGTTCCTGGTTCCTGGGTTCGGATCGGCGCGCATCAGCCTGTTGCGGCTCACTTGGGGAGTGAAACATCAGACGGAAGATCTTCCTCTCTGTCTCTCCTCCTCTGTGTATATCTGGCTGTAATAAAATGAATAAATCTTTAAAAAAAAAAAGGGAGAGAGATTTTATTCTATGCAATCAGTATCTGCTACATAGACAGCAGCAACAGAACTAATAATGATATTCATGTGTTACCTTGACTTTTCTCTCCTGTTGATAATACTGAAATTTGTGTCTGATTTCTGAGTCATAATCTAGTGTCTTGAATGAATATGTTATATGGTAGGACCTTGAGCAAGATGGCTGCTATAGGTGATTTTTTTCACTATGATTCTTACAACCATCAATACAGAGAGCTATAAGTCAAAATGCTGTGAATGTGGCTAGTAGTGTTTTTCTTGCAGCAAAAAAAAGATGTTTACTGAGGCTCCACTGTGTGGCAGGTGGGGTGAGAGGCTAGGGATGCTACAGTGACAGAGGCGGACAATTTAATTACAGTGTGACGGTGACCAGGGCCCTGATCACCTTTGACTCCATGGAGCCCACTGCATTCCCAAGTGTGCTCAACCACAGGGTGGGTCGGGAGCTACAGAGTTCCTCAGCACCAGGTTTTATCTGCAAGAGCCAGGCAGCTCTGCCATTCAATAGAATCCCTCCATCTGAGAAAAGACAAGAGAAAGGGGTCATAGCGGGGATGAGAGGAAAGAGAAGAATTTCCAACCCAGGTACTCATGCCACTCAAGCTCTGGCAAAGTGGCTGGGGCTAGAGGGGAACCAGGGAAGGGCACCAGAGCTTTTTAAAGTCACAGTCATTACTCACTTCTCTTACACTCCCCTAAAGTCACCCCTATCCTGTGACACTGTGAAGTAACAAGCCCAAGTGTGGTTTTCCACCCAAGGGTCCCCATCTGAACCTTTCTAAAACCATTGGAGTCATCCTTGGGGTGAGGCATTGTCTCCGGCAATGGGATGACTGGTGGCTGGGGACCCGTGGCTAGCATCGAGCAATGTGGGGTGCTGTGTTGCCTCCTGATATGAGCGCACTCTGGCTGGGCTTGGTTCTTCATCTGCTCTTGTTCGTCTCTGTCTGTGTCAGTGGACCTACAGGTGCAGAGCTGCAGTTAGCCTGAAGCTACTAAGCGCAGACTGTGACAGCCCAGACAACAAAAAATGGGGACAGAGGCTACATCTCCTGAAACATTTCCGGGACATGTACTTAACCTTGGGTTCTCAGAAAGACCTTGGATTCTTGGAAAGTCCCAGGAATGTGAGAGCGCTTATCACAAGAAACCATCCCATTCCAGGATGTGATCCTGCTTTTCTTTTATAGCTCATGCAGTAAGCTGATTGCCCCAAATTGGTTTCTGTACATAGAATTGGAAGGACCTGTTTGCCTGGTTCAATTGTCTGCTACTAGACAGGGTGTAGCACTTACTGACTGAATAGTTTAGAGTGCACGATGCTTAAATTAATTGGGTATCTGTTTTATGCCACTACAGTTGACTGGATAATTTGTATTGTGGACGGATATAAGCTTGGTTGATTGAACGATTTGTATCATGCACCAGAGCTCTCTTAGTTGATTGGATAATTGTTCCTTAAAAACCCTTGAACACGGATGATTGGGGCTGCTCCCTTCTTCCATTTGCACTGGTATGGGACAGTCCACTGGTTGGTGCCAGCTGGCGAATAAAGACTCCTGGATTTCTAGGAGTCTGCATCTGACTCATACTTAGGAAGGACCTCGTCAACTCACAACTCAGACGGGAAAAAGGCCAAGTCAAATCAACTTTTATCAGGCTGGGGCCTCCCCTGGCCTCATCTTCATCAGCATACCCCAACATCCAAAGCTGCTGCCTTCTCAGCCTCTTGCTGATAGTCCGCTCCCTGAGCCCTCTCTTGCCTCTCCTTTTACCACCAATCTTCCTGTTCCCTCTCCTGTACTTTTGGAGCTCCACTGCTCCCCTAACTTGGAAACATAGTGTTTTGTATTCTTTTCTGTTTGTTTTATTTTGAGAAGCAGACGCAGACAGATAGACCCAAATGGTCTCACAGGTCAAAACCTTGGGCTGAAGCCAGGAGCTGAGAGCCCAATGCAAGTCTCCCGGGTGAACGGCAAGTGCCCCGGCACCTGAGCCATCAGAGCTGCCTCCTTAGGATCTGTGGTAGCAGGAAGTTGGAATTGGGAGCTAGAGCCGGGATTTGAGTCCAGGTGCTCTACCGTGGCACATCAAACCACCTAGGCCCAACACTGTCCCCTAATCTTTTTTTAACTACTTTTTTCTTTATTTTTGATCATCTTTACATAGTTAATTAGGGCACAAAGGTTCAGTGGCTACAGGAAAGTGGGTAAGACTATTCTTTTTTCATCGTTTTTTCCTATATCTGGGGTAAAGGGGGAGATAAAGGGAGAAGCCCCACCCAGTCTCCCACCCATCCCAGGCCCCTGATGTGGGGCATGCTCCGAGTATCTTGCTCAAGTGGTTTTGACAGTTCAACAGTTATGAATTGCTGCCAATCTCACCATTCCAAGCACGATGAGGTCGCTGAAGAATCCACTGATTTACATAGTCCATCTTAAGAGTCTTCATTTGCCCTCTCTTTCACTGCCAACATATGGCTGGGGTAGTTGATTGATTTGTTCTGTCCTCTGACTTTTCATGGTTAGGGTTCTGAGTCTGGCAGTTTGATTGGGGAGATCCCCAAAGAAACTTAGTCTGAGGTGATCCCAGACCAGATTCTTGTGTGTACTTGGCACGTACAGGGCCTGGTACAGTCCATCGCCCCAATCAGCTGGTGGTTGCAATTGCTGGGTCGGTTCTGGTTTCCAGCCCCGTCTTCCACTGGAACCAATGGGTATTGCAGTCCAGCCTGATTCTACCCAGCACACACTCGGCCCTCACATAAACCAGTGGGAGCTGCAGCCTAGTCGGAGTGACCCACAATAACCCCCACCAGGCCCGCCCCCTACCCTGGTTCCCGTGCTTGCTAGTATGTGCAGCAGACTAGTCTAGTCTGTCCCACATCCCATTCGGCTCTCATACATGTCAATGGGCATTGAAGCCTAGTTCAACCTAACCAGCTCCACTATCTAGCCCACACACATGCTGTTGGGTGCCTTTCTGTCTAGCCACCTCTTCCCCTGTCCTGGTTTTCGTGCTCTCCAGTGGGAGTGGTAACCCAAGAGGGAGCAGTCCACTATTTCCCTACTAGGCCACTTCCACTCCCAGATTATGCCCTCTCCAGGTGGTTCTGGGATTCAACTTGACAGATTTGGCCTCCAGTGCCAGCCTCTGCCAACTGACACCATGGCAAAGCCCAACCAACCTCACCCACTCCAATTTCTGCTTGCACCAGTCAGAACAGTCAGCCCAACCTGGCTTCTCCCTGATCTAGTTCACATGAGGCCCATGGGTGTTGTAGCCCTGCCTGGCCTGATCTGCCCCCATCCCAACCCATGCTCCCCAGTGGGAGTGGCTGTCCAACAGGGGAGCCCTCCACATTCTCCCGCCAGCTCTGCCCCCTCCCTCCCTGGTTCTCACGTATGCTGTTTGGCATTGCGGCCACATCTGGTACAGGCAACCTCACCTTGGCATTCTGTAATGTGCACTGGTTTTTTGTCATGACTGAACCTGGCTCGACCCACACTCTGTTCCAGTGCTCGGATTCAACAGTGGGTGATACGAACTGATTCAGCCTGACTCCTCCATTAGAACCTTTCCCAATGCCAGATTTTGCGCATACCAGTGGTTCCATAAGCCAGCCCTACTCAGTTTACCTTCTGTCCTAGTAGGGACAGTGGCCTTTCCTGACTGGCCTTCAACTCAAATCTGGTTCTTACTGTTCGATGTTTCAGCCCAGCCAAGGCTCGTCCATACCCCAACACAGCTTACACATGGCTTGGTAGGGGCTGAGACCTAGCCCACATCTTCCCTTGTCCTCCAAAGCACCAGATGGTGTTGGAGTCTAGCCTGGCTTGGTGCATCTAGTCCCAGTCCACACTTGTACCAAGGGAGACTACAGCCATATCCAGATCAGAATGCAGCCCCCATTCCAGCCCCCACACTCCTTGGTGGGAACCTCAACCCAGCTAGGTTTGTCCCCTTGGCTCCCCAACTGGGCCTGTTCCCAGCCACAGATCGCGCACATGCCAGTGGTTGCTCTGACTCAGCTTGGCACAGCCCCTTGCCTGTCCCGGCCCCTGCCTTAGATGCTGTAGCTTAGCGTGTCCCCTAATCTTAATCTATAACACGAATACATTTGTGTTTTTAGGAAAATAAGGGTTAATGCTTTTGATTTCAACATTCTATACTTCTGTCATGAAAAAACCAAAAAGCCTCAAGGTAAAGTAAAATTCAGCTTTAGCTTATTTATGTATGCTCTGAAAAGCTTACTGTGTTATATAAACAAAGGGTGTTACAACTGTGGATCGGCTGTCAGTTGATTTCCTTGTGTGGCTTTCAGGAAGCATAAAAACAAACACAAACCTTCCCCTAAAGACCATGCAACAGCCATGCAGCTCCGGGCCACCTGAGCCCCCTTCAGAGCTGGCAGGCACTGGCAGCATCTCTGCTGTGGTCAGTACCTGTTTCAAGAGGCCACAGAGCCAGGGCATCCAGAAGCGGTTCAAGGACATGGGATATCTGAGGTCATCCAAGGAAGCATTTGTGTCCATGCACAGTCATTTACAACGGAGTCGCAAGGCCTCAGGGCACTCCCCACCCCCACCTGGAATCCTGGAAGTTGCTTCAAGCAGCTAAAGTCACTGAAGACACAGAACAGCAGACAACAAAAGAACCGGAAGATGTGGTGGGAGCCTGGCCGATCATGCATAGTTAAATGAACACAACAGATGTGCACTCAAAGAAAAAAAAATCCAACAAGCTCTGGTTTCAAGAACATGCTCCCTAGGTAAACATGACTGCCACTCTCAGGGCCTTCATGGCTCCTGAGGGTCTTGTGCATGGCCCATTCCTTGAGATGGTGTGCAGGGAGGAGAGGGGACAAGCTCTGACATTTATAGGAGGACCAGGAAAACATGCAAAGGTGCAGGGCTCTGGCCGAAAATTCTGAAGTTCACTTACTGCCTGCTTTTGCTCTTCCTCCTAGAGGTGGTTGAAGATGAAAAAAGGTGGAGGGGAAAAGAAAAAAACAGAAGAGTTAATGCTCATTGCCACAAACACTGGGAAGTGATGGAGGGAGAAGGCAAACGAACCAGGACTCGTCCATCAAATGAGCGTGGGCTGAAGATGGCCAGGGTCGGCTTCTCTGCCCTGCCTATTCAACTTGATGCTCACTTTGAGAGTTGGGAAGACAGAACCTCAGAAACCATCTAGCGCAGCTTCCTTATTTATAGGTTAGAGAGGCCCAAGGAACTTGACCTGCAGAAGTTCACGTAGCTATTTAGGGTCTACTGAAAGAGGAAGTTCATGAGCAACTCAAAAGTCTTCAGCATTGTTGCTGTGCAGCAACACCCACCTGTGCCGAGATACAGTTACCCGGACAGTGGTTGTCCAGGTGGGATGCACGTAACTGTAGCAGCAGGCAGCAGCAGCGGCACCTGGGAAGTTGTTAGAGGTGTGGATTCTGTGCCACACCCTGTGCCTCTACTGAACTGGGTGCAGCTTTCAGCTGGCTCTCTTGCTCACTATGAGTTCCCACCCAGCGACTCCTCCTGACTGCAGGGGCGCCTTCCTAGTGTTGAATGTGTGGGAGTCCCACTCCTCCGCTGCTGCTCGACAGCTGTTTCATGGACTGATGCGCATGCCCCCTTCTCTGGGAACCTGGAAACGGCTTCCAAAAACAAGTTTTTCAACATCAGGGTTCCGTGAGCTAATGCACAATTTCTTGTGCACAGGAATGGGAAATCAAGATCCAGAGTGTTTCCAAGATACGCGGTAGTAATGATACAATATGCCCAGCAGGTGCCTGCTAGTCACCAGCTGGCCAAATGGACCCAGGACATGGGATGCACACTTCCGGATTTCTCTCCAATCAGCCCTCCACTCCCCTGTTAATATGGGTCTCTTCACTTCCTCTTTCTATGCCTTACCAGGGGTAGATGTAGTCGGGGCCTGCTCTTTGCCCTGGTATGTTAATCTATAGTGACTGCAAAGGACTATTTAAATCAGAACTACCCACACAGGTAATCTATACCAGCTGTGTGTCTAGGAGGTCTGGAATGGACCAATGTTCCCGACCCAATGCGACGGCAAGGAAGATCTCAGCAAGACAAAGAAATTACAAAAATGGGAGCATAAGTAACAACGCAGGGAGAAGATGGTTTTGGTTCCTGCCAGAGAGAGGTGTGGACTAAAAAGTCGTGTGAGAAGACTTCAGTTCATCCCGGAAAAGGACTCTCCATAGCCAATGCCAGCTGTCAGTTGCTCAACTAGCCCCAAACTCCCACAGGCCCTGGTGGGATGCCTGTCATTTCTGGAGAAGAGACACTTCCCGCCTTGGCTCTGGGTGAAGGGGGTTGGGGCTTGGGGAGCGACATCTTTTCCTGCAGCTGTACTTCCCTAGAGGGGGTGCGACACCTGTCTGTCTCACATGCATTTGGCAGGGCTAGCAGCTACGGCAGAACCACCGGACAACTGGAAAGAACGCGTCTCAATTGCTGGCGCAGAATTATGGAACGGAAACAGAGATGGCAGGGGAGGGGCAGGGGCTGTGCTGCTGGGCTGCATCTGCTTTCTGAGGTCAGAAGACGAGTGAGGGATTTCTTGGGACTGTCCCTGAGCCACTGCTGCATTGGCATGGACCTCCCTGACCCTGGCTCAGCAGAATGGGGAGCTGCAGAGGGCAGAGCTTCCCGCATGCATGTCTGGTGAAGAGCTGGAGTCACCGTATGTGCAATGGCCACATATGTCAGCTTGAGACGGGGCTGGCAGACAGGGCAGAGCTGCGCTCTCAGGGCTTGGCAGGGTCAAGGTTGCCTTGGGCTGGTGCCATGTGAACTCACCAACAATTCCCCGCCCCCCTACAACCATGCAGCCTCTAAGACTCTGTCAATACAGGGGTCAGGCCAAAGGCATCCCACCTGCGGCTATCAGTCAATCGCCTGCAATCAACAAACACTGTCCGAGGACATTGGGCCTGGCCGACTAGATTTAGTGGGGTCACAACACTTCAATCGTAAGGTCAAAACTAGAACAACTTCTGTCACCTAGAAACCTCTGAGCTTCCCTACCCGGGGCGGGAGGGTGGGGGGAGTAGTCGGCTGAGTGACCCAAGGAAGGGCACGGCTGCCGTGGTCACTGATAGGACATCCATGCTGAAGCCACGACAGTAGATGCAAATGTGGGACAAACAGAAAATGCGAGAAAAAGACATCAGGGGTATGAATTAGAGCCTGAAAAACCAACAGCCACTCCCTCTCTCCCAAGTGCACCAGATGTTTGAGATGGGGTGGGGTGGGGGTTACCTAGCTACACTCACTCACTCATCTGGGGGAAGATGCAAGGAAAGACATACAAAGGCTTCTCTCCCATCCTTACACCAGAGAGGACCCCGGGCCTGCCTTGGGAACAGTGGTCAGTCTATTCATCTCCCTTCACCAGACACCAAGTGGGACATCTTCCACTTATTTTATTAAATAAACAGCTGTTACTCTTTAATCCTGCCGTGTTCTCAACAAGGGTAAGCCTTTTGCTGAGAGGAAAGACCAGTGGTACAGTTGGTTAGGCCACCACCTGCAATGCCAGTCACGATTTCAGATATAATTTCCCAGTTAACACATCTGGGAAAGCAGTAGAAGATGGCCAGGCTATGAGCCTGCAACTCCAACTGGGTCCCCCACAAGGGTTCAAGGGCCTGGGTACTTGAGCCATCTTCTGCTGCTTCCCAGGCATATAAGCAGGGAGTTGGATCCAAAGTGGAACAGCTGGAATCCAAACAAACATCCATATAAGATGCTAGTGCCACAGGCAGTAGCTTAATCAGCTGTACCACAACAGTGGCTCCAAACAACTTTTTTCATTTTTTTTAATAATTTAGAGGGCCAGATGCAATAGCCTAGTGGCTAAATCCTCGTCTTGCTTGTGCTGGGATCCCATATGAGCACTGATTCATGTCCTGGATGCTCCATTTCCCTTCTAGCTCCCTGTTTGTGGCCTAAAAAAGCAGTTGAGGACGGACTAAAACCTTGGGACCCTGCACCTGCATGGGAGACCTAGAAAAAGCTCCTGGCTCCTGGCTTTGGATCAGCTCAAGCTCTAGACGTTGTGGCCACTTGGGGAGTGAACCAGTGGATGGAAGATTTTTCTTTCTGCATCCCCTTCTCTATGTAAACCTGCCTTCCTAACAAAAATAAATCAGTCTTTAAACATCGTAAAGTAATAGTGGGAAAGAGAAAGAAACAAACTTTGGGATTGGAGTTGTAGCATTAACTCATTCTGCTTTGCTGTTTTTTTCTTTTTTTTTTTTTCCAAATGTTCATTTGAAAGAGAGACAGATTTTTCTATCCACCCAAAAGAACGCCACAGCCAGGATTAGGCCTGGCCAAAGCCAGCAGTCAGAAACTCCATCCTGATCTCCTATGTGGGTGGCAAGAACACCCACTGCTTTCTTTTAGGTATGTTAGCAGAATAGCCCAGACCCAGTGCTGATATGGGATGCAGGCACCTGAAGCAGTAGCCTAGCTTGCTGCCTCATGGCTTTGGGCGTCTCTGCCTAGCTCATGGGTGCTGGCAGGGTGGGAATCACAGGTCACTGGAGGATGTGTGAGGCTCTCAGCCGGCAGCTCCAGGCAACACAAAGGGCGATCCAGGGGAAGGGAAGGGTACTGGTTACCCAGAGGGGATGCATTCCGCTAGCCCTTCCGTCTGGCTTTTAGGTAATCACACGAGGGCACCTGGCCTTCTAGGTGCGGGTCATGTTTGATAGCGTTTTCTGAGAGGTTTCACAAAGGAAGATGTGAGCAGATCCTCCCGTGACCGCCTGTCCTGCAGGTGCACCATTCCATGACAGCACACGGCTCCAGCAGTTACACAAGCCATACACCTTTTTTTTTTTTTAAAGATTCATTCATTTTACTACAGCCAGATATACACAGAGGAGGAGAGACAGAGAGGAAGATCTTCCGTCCGATGACTCACTCCCGAAGTGAACCGCAACGGGCTGATGCGCGCCGATCCGAAGCCGGGAACCCAGAACCTCCTCCGGGTCTCCCACACGGGTGCAGGGTCCCAATGCACTGGGCCGTCCTCAACTGCCTTCCCAGGCCACAAGCAGGGAGCTGGACGGGAAGTGGAGCTGCCGGGATTAGAACCGGCGCCCAAATGGGATCCTGGGGCGTTCAAGGCGAGGACTCCAGCCACCAGGCCACGCCGCCGGGGCCAAGCCATACACCTTTGTAACTCCCCAGAGGGTTCATGGGAAACACGTAACTTTGAGAAACACTATGCATGCAGTTCAACATCATTAATTTTAATCATTATTTGTTATTTTAAATTTCAATTACCATTTTTTTTGCATGCTGAAGTAAACTGATCCTTCAATTCCATTTTCCCATGAACCTTCTCAAATGCCCTCATGTGTGTTTAAGCACAACTCTGCTATGTGCTGGGGTGACTGGGTTGCTTTCTTCCATCCAAATGCACACGGGCCAGCTTGCATGCATGTGGTTTTCTATACATCAGACCTGTTTAGACCCAGGGGATTTCTGAGAAGCCTGGCTAACAGGGTTGACATGTCTGCAAAACAACCAGGGACCCAAGACTCAGCTCAAGACTCAAAGAAGTTCCAGAAGTTTGAAGGCACAAACACGGGCCTCCATTGCTAACAAACACCTGTTGGCTGCTCTGTGGAGTGACAGGCATGGAAGCGGAGGAGCTTGGGGGAAAGCTTCTCAGTCCTGGAGAGACCTGGTCCCCTAGAACCGTGCTGATCTGACAGCACGGCGTTCCTTCTTCCTCACCTGCCTTGCCTGTGTGACCTCCCTCCAGCCTTGGTCGTGTGAATGCCTCACTCAGTGAACTCTGTGCCGTGTCAGGAGACCCCAAGTGCTCACAGCCCTGATGGATGGGACCTCAGGAGCTAAGAGCGTGGGTGACCACCCTGGCATTGTCTCTGCACAACTGGGTGAGTGTGTCTGCTCAGTGCCCAGGGGAAGACATTCGGATGCTGAGCATCTCTGTTCTGGGGTCCATGGGCTGTGTCGCACTTTACAACATAAATGAACAAAACTTGAATTACTCTGGATTTATCACGCCCCGAGTACACAACAGCTTGACTTACAGGCTGTTTAACTCCTATGACAACAAAGTGGCTGATTAGAA
This sequence comes from Ochotona princeps, assembly GCF_030435755.1. Lineage (NCBI taxonomy): Eukaryota > Metazoa > Chordata > Mammalia > Lagomorpha > Ochotonidae > Ochotona > Ochotona princeps. Next base: position 64,992,128 of record NC_080839.1, on the reverse strand, counting down.
CTGGCATGACCAGGTTGGTTTGTCCCTTCTAGGCAGCAACTGGTCATCTAGTTCTGGATTCTGGAACACCCAGGGAGAAACAAACATGATGAAAATGGTGCTGAGCAAGCGACTGAGTGCGGAAGGTCTCACCAACGTGGGCAGGTGGACAAAAGGCAATGGCAGGGCTCGTCATCGTTCCCTCCTACCCTTGGGCCTTCAGCTTAGCTCCCTAGATTCCAAGGTGTTCAGAGCCCCCCACCAGCCCTCCGGGACCACCAGCCAGTCCACAGCAGATTGTGAGGGCTTCTCTGATTCTGAAACCCGGTGAACAAATGTCCATGACAATCCCACCTCTCACCTGTGTATCCAAGACAAGTTTCACCGGCTCTCCTTCTCGGGCGAACCCAATGCAGTTGGCTTCTGTACCTGTCATTTCTCAAATATTTAGGTGGAATACCTGAGAACTATCTTACAAGAAACTTTAAGTAGTTGAGAAATATTCATTTCTACATCACTAACAAAGTCATTTTTTCCATCAAACTCAAGGATTATCCTGTTTGCACTCATTAATGTTTATCATCAGGCTTTCCATTAATTTCAGTGTTTTCTGTTATTAGGTTAGACATGAGGAGGAGCTGGAAACTGGCTCTGGGAAGTGACGCGGAGTCCTGAGCCTCACCTGGTCCTGACAGGGAGAGGCTGCGGCTGTGCTAGCGGGCAGGAGAGGGGCGGCCAGGGCCCTGCGCCCTTACCTTCAGCAGTTTCATCAGCCCCTCCAGCTGCACCATCAGCTCCCGCCGGCTCTCCTGCAGCGCCGACATCCTCTGCTCCAGCTCATCTTTCCTCTGCCTGTCCATGAGGAAAAGTCTGTCAGATGTGCAACTTGGAAAGGAAAGGAAAGGGACGCTTCTAGAAGGGCTCACCACTGGGCAAAAGGTTTTCTAACTTGAACAATTCTTTTAGAGGCTGGTGTTCTAAGCTGGCAAAGCTGACACCTGCAACACCAGCATCCCCACACGGGCACCAGTTTGCGTCCTGCCTGCTCCGTCTCCAGTCTAGCTCCCCGATAATGGCTTGGGAAAAACAGTAGAAGATGATCCAAATGTTTGGGCCCTTGTACCCAAGTAGGAGACCTGTATCAAGCTGTTGGCTTCAGCCAGTGCTGGCCGATGCAGCCATGTGGGGAGTGAATTAGCAGATGGAAGATCTCTCATAATAAATAAGCTGATTTGGGACAAAACACGATATGTGAGTGGCTAAATCCTTGCCTTGCATCTACTGGGATCCCATATGGGCACCAGTTTGTATCCCAGCTTTTCCACTTCCCTTCCAGCTACCTGCCTATGGCTAGGAAAGCAGTTGAGGATGGCCCAAAGCCTTGGAACCCTGCACCCAGTCAGAGACCTGGAAGAAGCTCCTGGCTCCTGGCTTCAGATTGGTTCAGTTCCAGCCATTGTAGGCATTTGAGGAGTGAATCCAAGATGGAAGATCTTTCTGTATCTCCTTCTCTCTGTATATCTCCATTTCCAACAGAAAAACTTTCAAAAAGTCATAAAAAAAAATTCCTGTTTTTTTAAAGATTTATTTATTTTTGGGCCTGGGGTAACCTAGCAACTAAAGTCCTCGCCTTGTACATGCCAGGATCCCATACAGGTGAGGGTTCAAATCTTGGTGGCCCCACTTCCCATCTAGCTCCCTGCTTGTGGCCTGGGAAAGCAGTTGAGGATGGCCCAGAGTCTTGGGACCCTGCACCCATGTAGGAGACCCAGAAGAGCTCCTGGCTCCTGGCTTCGGATGGGCTCAGCTCCGGCCATTGCGGTCACCTGGGGACTGAATCATCAGATGAAAGATCTTCCTCTCTGTCTCTCCTCCTCTCTGTATATCCGCCTTTCCAATAAAAAATGATTTATTTTTATTAGAACTGGCACCCATGTGGGATCCCAGTGCATGCATACTGCACCAGGCCCATTAATTTCTCTTTTTACATCTAATTATTTGACAGGCAGAGGGGCAGAGAGAAGCTGAGAGAGTGGGACAGAGAAATCTTCCATTTGGTCATTCTCCAAGTGGCTCTTAGGTCAATGCAAGGAGCCTGGAATTTCACCTTGGTTTTCTATGTGGGTGGTAAGGAGCCCAACAACTCAAACTGGCACCTTGACCAGGAAGAATGTCTCTAATGCAAACAGTGGCTTAACTTAGCACATCCCAACAGAGAGCTGATCTTGCTACCATATAAATGGTAATGCTATGTTACCTGTTTTGTCTACCTTCTTCTGCTAATGTGAAGCTAACAGGTAAAAATGCTTTGCAAAATGCATGCTGCCAGAGAAAGGGGTTATATTAGTTAAATGAACGATGCAGAGGGGCTGGGCGTTTGGCCTGGCAGTTAAGACGAGTGTAGTGAGTGCTAGGTTTAAACTCTCTGGACTGTAGCTCCCGCTGAGGCACATCCTGGGAGGCAGCAGCTGATGGATTTTGGTTGGTCCAGCCCCAGCAGCTTCAGGTATTTTGGGGAGTAAACTAGCAGATGACAGCTTGGTCTCTCTGCCTTTTTTAAAAATAAAAGCAAAAAGCCATTTCATATGTAGTTTCTATTACATTCCTAAGCAGGAACAATGTTTCGGCTCCACCCACATCTCTCTCCTACGCCTTACCCCCTGCAGCCTCTGCCAGTGGCCCCGCTCATGGCTAACCCAAATCTTATTGATTCCTTCCTGTCTGTACCAAACAGTGTCGGGGTTTCCAGGAAGTTCATCTGACTGCATCGGCAGGGCCAGCTTCATTAACTGCTGTTGTTATCAAGACCTCTCCGGTATTATACATCCTGCATGCCCGCCATTGCTGCCAGAATGCAAAATCCTCGAGGTCAAGGGAGTAGCCTTACTCCTCTCTGCACGCAAGGAAGCTTCTCAAAATTACTGAAATTACTTATTTAAAAATAACATTTAAAAAATTTTACTGTCAGGCAGAGTGACAGAAGGAGATGGAGGCAGAGAGAGGGGGAAGAGAGAGTTCCCATTTGCTGGCTTATTCCTCAGACGCCTGCAACAGGCAAAGCCTGGAGTCTGAAACAAGGCCCCACCTATCCCAGCGGAGTCTCCCCCATGGGTGGCAGAGACCTAAGCACCCGAGCCTTCACCTGCTGCCTCCCAGGATGCACTAGCAGGAAGCTGGGTTGGAAACTGGCATTTTGGTTATGCAAGACATGCACATCCCAAGTGGCAACAAACATCATCTCTTCATGTGTCCCTTGACACGCAAACTTTATTTTGTTTTAAGAGTTATTTCTTTTATTGGAAAGTCAGATATACAGAGAGGAGGAGAGACAGAGAGGAAGATCTTACATCTGATGGTTCACTCCCCAAGCGGCTGCAATGGCTGGAGCTCAAATTACAAAACCAGGGGCCAAGAACTTCTTCCGGGTCTCCCATGTGGGTGCAGGGTCCCAAGGCTTTGGGCTGTCCTCTACTGCTTTCCCAGGCCACAAGCAGGGAGCTGGATGGGAAGTGGGGCCACCGGGATTAGAACCAGCGCCCATTTGGAATCTGGGCACGTTCAAGTCGAGGACTTTAGTTGCTATGCTCTTGCGCCAGGCCTGACACACAAACATTCTTAATGTACATGAATTCACCTACTTCTTTCATAGTTGATAATTTGGAAAAATGACTTTCTATTCTAAAATCCTAAGGAAATTCTCCTTGTTCCTTCCCCAGGACTTTTTTTTCAAGCTTTGTCTTCATGTTGAATCCACCTGGTGTTGGTTTCTGTACACAGTATCAGTCAATATGCTTGTCCATATGCATCAACGTGCATCAAACGTCCCCCTTTCTTCAGTGATCACAAGCACTGTGTTGGAGACTCAACACTGATTTCTTAAACTCTAGAGGGCCCGGGGTTTAGATTTAGTCCCTGCTTCTTGTTGCCTTATGGGGATGTCCCTGGCCTTGGCCTGTCCCGATTCCATATTTGGGTCCTCCCAGCTTCTCAGAGCACTTCCAACAAGCTCAGTTTCGATGACACATATTCTCCCAGATGGCCGTGTTCTGCTTCTGCAGATGTGGAGAGCCCCTTGTGCCTATGCTTAGAAGGGGGAAAGAGAGCTGGGGTGTCGAATGCTGGTGGCCTTGAGTTACCCTCTGTGCCAGTCAGCAGCCTGGGTTTTCCCAACTGCTCTAACTGCTGATTCCTCAACTGGTGACCATGAACCAGAGAATAACCAGAATCTCAGCCCAACTAAACACACAAACCAAAGAGGAACCGAATCGCGGGATCTCTAATGATTTTCACCTATACAGTTTAAACTCCTTATGACTTTGCTTAAACAGTAGAGTATCCATGGAAAGACAATTATCTCTATTTTACAGGAAAACAAATCATGGTAGAGACTAAGTGACTCTAAGCTGAGATAATCAGAGAAAAAAAAGGTGGCTTTGGCTGTAAACAATCCCAGATGCTAGCACATTACAAACAGCTGTGGACTATCAGATGCCACAAACTGGGCAGAAAGAACCCGATTTGTAAATCTGGAGACCTGGTGAGACACTGAACTTGGTTTCCACAGAGTCCCTTCTCAACAGGAGATGATGTGCATGTCTTTCGGAGACAGGTGGGACATCGGATCCTAGTATTGGACCAGCCTACCTACATGGGACACTCCACTTCCATTTGGAGCCTGTGCCCTCAGTGTCTCCAACCCTGGGGACAGCTGGCAGTGGTGGAGGCGTGGGGGGGGATCCCCACTGCACATGGCCTGGCCCTGCAGAGTCCCCACTCACCTCAGCAGCCGCAGCTCAGCCAGCAGGGTGGGGTTTTGCTGGGCCTTCTCGGGTGTTGGCTGGGAGGCCTGCTCGTGCTCCAGGCGCAGGCGCTGGATCTCCTGCAGGATCTCCCTGTGTGCAGGTTTGGGTAAGACAAGAGCTGGTGGCCTCTGCTCTCTGTCCTGCCCTTCCCAATCGCCAGCATGTGAGCAAGGAGCTTTCCTAAGCCAGGGTTGCAGACCGGGTCCCTCAACAGTCCCTTGTGGTAGGAAAAGTCAAGGGAGGGTTCCAGAACTTGGTCTCCCCAGAGGAAAACGAACACTGGTGCTCCTCTCCCAGGCTGACTCTGGGGTCTTCCCTCCCACCACCACCTCCTGACCCCGTGGCCACCAGCTAGCCAGGGCTCGGCCCATTTGGTCCAGGTTCCTTCTCTGCATGGCAGCTTGTGTCATGTTGTCTACCCTCCAATCCTTAAGGAGCCTTTTATTTTTTGATTTCTTCTGATTTTTTTTTTATTAATTACGTTGCATTATGTGACACAGTTTCATAGGCTCTAGGATTCCCCTAACCCCTCCCCGTGCCCTCCCCCCATGGTGGATTCCTCCACCTTGTTGCAGTATTACAGTTCAAATTCAGTCAAGATTCTTTCATTGAAAGCATATACCAAGCATAGAGTCCAGCATCTTATTGTTCAGATAAATCCAACGGTTTCTTGGGGAGACCATTTCTGGTCTGAAGGTAGAGCTGGCAGAATATCATCCCGATCAATTAAAAGCCACAATATAACATCAACAACAATAATTTACAACATTATGGAATTATTTGACATGGTATTGAGTAACCAATATGTTAAAAAATGCAAGTTTTTAACCACATCCTGTGACTACTTCATTGACATTTCAATTTTAGTTTATATATGACCGGCTTCTATACACCTTAAAACGGCTATAGGGTACTATTCAGCTGTCTTGTGTCTATTTTCATTTTAGTATTTAGCAATTTATAGTGTTGAAGCATAATTTTGCTGAACTTGGCAGGTTTTAGGATAGTCTAAACTGGCTTATAACTCTAACAAGGCATATGTCAACAGTTGAGGTGCAGAACAGTTTTAGGAGGGGTGTGCAGAGAAATCTTCAATACCTTAGTGAGGAGTAACTAATCTTTGTGTCCTACCTAGTAAGGTATGTGTGAGTCCACGCTGACCGTTTTCTGTCTGGTTCTACGCTTTCCTTGTTGTTCTCTATCGATCTATTCTAATTATTTTTTTTGGGGGGGAGGGGACCTCCGGAGTGACCCTGATGGTCATTGCAAGATAGGATGGGGATCCAAAGATGGAACTAAGTAAGGACCAGAGAAAGCTCCTCTCCCTAGTCCCGAAGGGAGCCTTATTATTATTTTTTAAACTATTTTAAGAGTCAGCAGACAGTCTTGGAGCTAAAGGGGTCAAGACAAGATGAAAATGCCACCAGAAAGGACAGTGGAAGAATCATGAGTGAGGGTAACCAGGGGCCAGGAGGCGGCCTGGGGGAAGCAGTGATTTAGAGGGGCAGGTGCATGTGGTTGTGAGTGCCCAGCTCGTGGTCAGCCACAAGTGAATGTACAGGGTGCATCCCGGATGTGGGCTGGCCTTTGCTCATGGGGGAGGGATCTTCCTGCTGAGTGGTCAAAAGCCACACGGTACACAAGGAAAGGGACCCCGCTTGTACCTGCGGGATGTGCTCATACCTGTTTTTGTTTTCCAGTTCTGCAATGAGCTGTCGTTGCTGTTGGTTGGCATCGAAGTTGAAGCTCAGGTCTGCAGGAGGGCGGGTCTACAGGGGGGGGAGAGAGCGAGAGCGGTGTTTTGGCCTATGTCCACCTAAGGCACTATGATGAGCCATTTTTCAAAAACAGACACCCACCCGTGTGTAAGGTACAGCCTGGTGAGTCTTGGTGGGTTCCCATGGTTGTTAGGGCAGCTGCTTCAGTGACTTCACCATATAGACCCCTTTGCGTGGGGGCTTCCTGTCTGCTGCCTCCTGCCTTGACCACAGGTCATCACTCCATCTGCTGCCTGTTTCTTGTCTTCTCTAGAAACTTCATCTCAATGGAATCACACAACAGACAGCCAGGTTTCACCATCCTCCCTGCGCCTGGGCAATGTCCTATTGTCCAGCTCTGGACCATTACAAAGCAGGCTGCTGTGAACTTTCAGGTATGAGGTTCTGTGCCAACACATGTTGGCAAACACCTGGGGGCGCCATGTGCACTCTGAGGAATGGTTGAACTGCTTTCCAATCCCACACTCCTGCCAAGAGATGAGGGTCCTACTTCCATCACATCCTTGACAACACCTCTTGGTATCTTTCCAGTTTTCATTGTCCTAGTAGGACGTGAAGGTCATCCATGTTTTTTTTTTTTCTCAAGAAACTGAAACATCATCAATATATCATAAAATTCACGCTTTAACATTTACAAATCAGTTTTTTAGTGTATTTATGAGATCGTGAGACCATCACCACTAATTCCACAATATTCTGATCCCCAAAAGGAACCCTGTGCCCATTAGTAATCACTCATTTCGCCCTTCCCCATGTCCTCACACCCACTATTCTACTGTCTATATTCTTTTTCTACTTTATGGATTTGCTTCCTCTAGGAATTTCACACAAATGGAATCAGACATTAAGTGACCTGTTTTTTTCAATATTCATTTATAAAAAATGACAACAACAAAGAAAAATAAATATTCACTTATTTATTTGAAAGGCAGAGATAGAGAGAAGAGACAGGGAGATCTGCCATCTGCTGGTTCACTCTCCAGATGGCCATAACAGCCAAGGCTGGGCCGGGCTGAAGTTAGGAACTTCTTTGTTGAGTTCAGAGGCCCAAGTATCTGGGCCATCTGCTGATGCCTTTCCTTTTCCAGGCACTGGACAAGAAGTGGAGTAGCCAGAATAGGAAGTGGTGCCCATGTGGGATGCTGGGACCGCAGGCGGTAGCTTTACCTGCAGTGGACAATGGTTGCTCCCACTATGTAACCTTTTGTGTCTTGCCTCTTTCACTCAGCAAAATGCTTTCAAGGTTCATCCACAATGTAGCGTGCGTGTCAGTACTTCATTCTTCCTTATGGCTGAATACTATTCCACTATTTCTATTTAACCGTTCTATTTCTATTTCTAATCCATTTCTATTTAACCGTTCAACAACTGAGGGACATTTAGATTACTATGCTGAGTAATTCTATGAACACTTAGGTAGATGGTTATATATTTTTTAAAGATTTATTTATTTTTTATTGGAAAGGTGGATGTACAGAGAGGAGAGACAGAGGAAGATCTTCCGTCCGATGGTTCACTCCCCAAGTGGCCGCAACGGCTGGAGCTGAGCCAATCCGAAGCAAGAAGCCAGGAGACTCCTCAGGATCTCCCACGTGGGTGCAGGGTCCCAGAGTCTTGGGCCGTCCTCAACTGCTTTCCCAGGCCACAAGCAGGGAGCTGGATGGGAAGTGGAGCTGCCGGGATGAGATCCGGCACCCATATGGGATCCTGGCACGTGCAAGGCGAGGACCTTAACTGCTACACTATCGCTCCGGGCCTGAGGGTTACATGTTTTTGCCAAGTTTTTTTTTTTTTTTTCGACTCTTATGTTGCCCCGTCTCTTGTCTCTTGACCATCATTGTGCTTGTGGGTGGGAGGTGAGAGCTCACAGTGGTTCTATCTGTATTTCCCTGATGACTCACACAGAGAGCCTCGGGCTCACTGGTTCTCTCCTGTCTTCTCTGGAGAAATCCCGTGGTTGTGATTTGCATATCTGCTGCCTCCGATGGGAGCTGATTCACGCGGGAGGGTCGGCTGATGCTTCCTTGTGCTAACTGGAAGAGGCTCTTGGGCAGAGCCATGCTGCCTCTGCATGTTTTCAGTTCTGCTTCAGGCATTACTGCTGCAAAGCAGAAAGCTGGTTTCCCGTCTAGAGCAGGAAGATTCAACAAGTAGTTCTCCCCATGAGGCATTTTCTAAACACTTAGGGAATGAAATAGCATAGAAAACAAAGGTGGGAAGTTTTTTTTCTTTAAACTAAATTACCAAATATTTGCATGATACAAGAAGCAGGCTAATTGACAGAGAAAGCTTCCATCTACTGGTCAACTCCTCCAAATGCCCCCAGTGGCCAGGACTAGGCCAGACAAAAGTCAGAACTCAACCCAGGTCTCCCGTGTGGGTGGCAAGGATACGGGTATTTGTGCCATCAGTGCTGTCTCCCAGGGCGTGGCGCTGGCAGGGACCTGGAGCTCAGGGCAGAACTGGGAGCCAAGCTCAGGCCCTGGGTGCAGGATGTGCGTGCCCCAGGCAGCATGGCAGCCACTACACCAATCAGTCCCCCATTTTAGAGCAGATGGACAGGATGCCTTCTCTTCCTTGACAGAAGCCTGGACTAGCAGCCAGCTGAGGAAATCTGCTGGGTGCTATTCAGTCCAGTGAGAGGTCAAGTTGAGCCTTGGAGCAAAGCCTGCTTGAGGCTGAAGAAGGCTGGTTATGAAGAATGGGTCTGCAGCTCAGGGAGAATGGAGCCCAGAACTCACGGCTCTTTCTTTGAGAGGGATCAGAGCAAAGCACGATGAGAGAAGCGCCTCTGGAAGGCCTGTCTTGTGGCCTAACAAACACGAGGCCTGTGGTCCTGCATCAGGAAGGTGCCTGCCAGGCAGAGGCGTTTCTCGCAGAAGAGGTTACCACAGCAATGGGGCGACTGGCGAGCGATGCCTGAGCTCCTCAGATCCCTTACAGAGCTATGTTGGCTCCTAGAAGTGCCTTTGCTCGGGTATGAAGAGGGGCTGCTAAGTTCCAACTCTGGGAGCAGCTGGCGCCTTCTGCGAACTGCGCTGCCACACCTGGGCACCACGACCTGTGATGGTCCCCTTTGCCCAACCCAATTTCAAACAGTTGAGTGTGCACTTAACAGCAGAGAAACTTAGGACTTGGTAAAATCCTATCTTAAACACCTCAGAGTTTCTTTAAGGAGGGGTGGTGGGAAGCCATTGCGGCCATTTGGGGAGTGAACCAGCAGATAGATGTCTCTCCTCTCTGTGTAACTCTGCCTTCCAAATAAAAATTGCATGCATTCATTTGTTAAATAAATGGTCCCTGAGGTCCTACTGTGTGCCAGGTACTATTCCTGCAATGGGGGTGGGTGTTGGGACTAACACACTCCCTGCCATCCTGGAGTTTACAGGACACTGGGAGAGATATCGTAACTCAGAAAGCAGAGGTCAATGTGGAAGAACTACAGGGCTGTGCGGCAGAGTGTGGCCTGTAAATGAGGTGTTCATCACAGTGTTCTCAGATATGGTGGGACCGGCAAGCAAGTCAAGACCCAAGAAGGGAGGAGGGTCCAGGGCAGTGGAAAGGGCCAAGCACAGGCCCTGTAATGCTCAGCCAGGCCACTGACGGGTGCAGAGAGCCCTGTGGAGCTCAGGCTGGCACCGATGGGGCACTGGACCAGGCTGGCTGGGGCTGGGGTGCTCACCCAGACAGGAAGCCCTGGCCATTTATGCAGTATGCCATGGACAGCTGTTTTCATTTCAGCAGAACGTGGTATGCAGCCACTGCAGGGCTTTCCACAGGGGATGTGGAATCTGATCACTCTACATTTTCATAAATAAATGACAGAATCACAAGTGCGGAAGAATTCAAAACAATGTAAGCAAATATCCAACCTTTAAGGACATGGGAGCTAAAATCTACTCCTTACACATGATTTGCACCCTTCATTTGACAAGTACCTTCTGAGCTCCAAAGAGGAAAGCGTGCCCAGAGGGAGACATCCAAAAGCCACTGCCTCAGTCAGGGCAACTCCACTAGTAGTCAGCTGGTCAATAACTCGTGAGCCCTGTGGACAGGATGTGCCTTGACATGGTATGAGGACAATGGTGCATCACCTCTGCCTGCTCCAAACCACTAAGTTTGCCTGACAACCGCCACAAGTCCAGCTAAGGGGTGAGCTACAGCATACTTGACCAGCACTCCTCAAAACTGCCCAGATCATGAAAAACTACAAAAATCAGAAACTGTGTCAGCCAACACGGGCCTAAGGAGGGATGGCAAGTCCATCTGATGTGGTATCCTGGACAGAAACTGAGAACCCTGGTAGCAGTGCTGTGGCACTGCGGGTAAGGCTTCTACCTGCCATGTTGGCATCCCATATGGGCACTGCTGCTCTACTTTCCATCCAGCTCCCTATTAACGTGCCTGGGAAGGCAGTGGAAGATGGTGCAGTGTTTGAGCTCCTACACCATGTGGGCGACCTGGCTGAAGATCCTGGCTCCTGGCTTTTGCCTGGCCCAGCCCCAGCTGCTGTGACCTTTTGGGGAGAGGACAAGCAGACGAAAGACATTTCTATTTCCCTATCTTTCCTTCTCTTTGCAACTCTACCTTTGAAACAAATGACATAAATCTTACAAAAAAAAAAAACCCACAAAACTTGGAACACTAAAATCTGAATATAATCTTGAGCTAACTATGTGTTAATATTGGCTCATTAATGTCAACAAACCTACAGTATGAACATGTTGGTAATAAGGGAAATTGGATGTAGAATGGGAGAGGGCAGGTGGTCCCTCTACACTGAAAATTTCCGTATAGAACCATGCCTCTTTCTGAAATAGTTTGTTAAAAGCAAACACCACTGTTGTGACCACTAAGCAGGGAACCCACTGTGGTGCGAGGGGAATGGAAGTAGAGAGATCAGTTAGTGTCACTACTTGCTGGGAAACACGTGTCATTTCACCTTCCTATACCTTCACTTGTCTGTTGAATAAAAATATTTACTGAAGATCACATGGAAATGATTCAGAGTTACAGTAGAAGGGGCAGCACAACACTCTACAAAGGTTGGCGATTACAACTCCAGATGAAATGTGACTTAATGCACTCACATACTCCTCTTCTGTACAGTTCGAGCAAGTAGCAGAGTCGGAACTAGAAGGAACTGCAGACAACCAAATGCTGCGATGGCTGCTCATAAGGAGGGTGTCTGGTCTTGTGGTGACTGCAGGCAGGACACCATGCCCATGTCCTCGCTGACACTGACTTACTTGAGTGCATCCCTGGCTCTTACCTGCAGCAGATGTGGGCCAAGAAACAGGTGAAGGCCTCGTAACTGGCCTTTACTTGGCAAACACAGCAGCTGTGCTGAACACTCTGTTCTCTCCCTTGATGTCCCCAAGTCATGGTTAGCAGCCCACACTCTAGTGTGCCCCACATACTTCTGTTCTTATTATTTCTAATGGCATCTGCTGTTGTATAATTTAATTAAACCTCATGCTAGATGAAATATGAGGTTGGAAAAACAGTTGTTATTTCTATGAAAAATCATATTCAATGAGTTGGAGACTCAACAGGGAAGAGCTTTTATAGTAACCTGCCCCTGGATTGGTTGAAGTTGAGATACCTTTACAGACCAGGAGATGTTAAGGTGAGGAACTAGTACTCTCCCACTGCAGGAGTTTTTAAGTTCCTGTTATGGTAAAGCACTGAAAATGTAAGGTGGACTTAGACCAGGCCTGTCTGTGCAAAGGAGACAGCTTGGAGCGCCAGAGGCCTGCATTCAAACAAAGGGCTTATTTCCACGTCAACGTGCACGCCAGGATGTCAATGCTCAGGGACGCACATATCATCTTTATGGCTCCCAGTGTTAATGAGAAATGTATTGTGAATATTTAAATATAGGAAAAACAACAGAAAGTAATCGATTTTCACTGCTCACAACTAGAGTCTATACTGAACAAGATTTTGCCACATTTGCCTCAATATTTTAGTAGACACATTGAATACTATAAAGATACTTATTGTATTTATTTGAAGGGCAGGGGGTGAAAGAGAGAACTTTGATCTGCTAGTTCACTTCCCAAATGGCTGTTGGCTGGGGCTAGGTCAGGCCAAAGCCAGCAGCCCAGCATTCCGTCTGGGTCTCCCACGTGTGTGGCAGGGTACAGGTACTTGGCCATGCTCTGCTGCTGTCTCAGGTGCATGAGCAAGGAGGGTGCTGGGTCGAAAGTGGAGCAGCCAGGACTTGAACTGACACTCTGATAGGGGATATGGGTGTTGCTCAGTGGCAGCTTGACTTCCAATGCCAAGCTCTAGGTTTCATTTGGAAAGTTTGACTTAAGAGTCAACAATTTTTTTTTAAAGATTTATTCATTTTTATTACAGCCAGATATACACAGAGGAGGAGAGACAGAGAGGAAGATCCTCCATCCGATGATTCACTCCCCAAGTGAGCTGCAACAGGCCAATGCGCGCCAATCCGAAGCTGGGAACCTGGAACCTCTTCCGGGTCTCCCACGCGGGTGCAGTGTCCCAATGCATTGGGCCATCCTCAACTGCTTTCCCAGGCCACAAGCAGGGAGCTGGATGGAAGTGGAGCTGCTGGGATTAGAACCGGCGCCCAAATGGGATCCCGGGGCTTTCAAGGCGAGGACTTTAGCCGCTAGGCCACGCCGCTGGGCCCGAGTCAACAATTTTTTACTCTATTCTAGCTTAAGGTGAATTGATACAGAGCAAAACATGTCTTGAAAGAGATTTAAGGTGCATTACCAGGACGCACGTACTCAATGGACTAACAGGAAACTAATACCATGGCTTTTGCTCTCTGTCTGAAACTAGTGAGCCACAGCTAACTCTCTGGGTGATTGTACCTTGGCTCCAGCTCAGAAAACACTGCTCGTGGTCTACGGTGAGCAGCCCTAGCTACACTGCAACCAGCTGGAGGCTGTAAAAAGCCCAGCATTCAAGGCCAGGCAAATCGTTGAGAAGTGGGCTCAGGCATCTGTAGTCTGCTCAGGTGATTTCCATGTGCAGAGCTACAGGTGGAAGCTTTGCTCCAAGTGGTCTGAATTCCCTGTGAATACAGACCAAGCTGGGACATTGTAAACATTCATGACACGTTTAACCAAAACCAATTTACTTAGCACCAAATGCTAAGACCATGTTATAAATAGATCTGACTATAAATATGGAGAGTGTTCTCAAATGAGTGCTTTAAAGACAGCACATTCCTGATGCTGCAGCAATGCAGTGCAGCAAAGCTGTAGTCTGCGGAGTAGTCATCCATGTGGCTGCCAGTTTGTGTCCCAGCTGCTTCAGTTCCTATCCGGCTCCTACTAATGCAGCTGGCAAGGCAGCAGAAGATGGTTCAAGTGCTTGGGTCCCTGTATTCATGTGGGAGACCCGGAACAAACTCAAGCCTTCCCATCTGAAGCCCTGCTCCAGCCCTTGTAGCCATTTCAGAAGTGAACCAGTGGATGCAAGATTTCTCTGCTTTGTTTCTCTCTTTAACTCTGACTTTCAAATAAACAAATAAATCTTTTTATTTTTTTAAAGTATATTCCTACAAAAAGTCACAATCTGTATTTGAATCTCAGGTCCAGCTGGGGAACCTTGGGCAATGAGATTAAACCTGCCTGTGTCTCATTTTCCTTGTTTATAAAATCACAGTAGCACTCGTACCTGTCTTCTGAGATTGCTAGGAGAACTAGAGATGCTATTTCTAAGCCATCTAGCCCTCGGCTCTGGAGACAGGGGCTCCGAAAATGGTGGCTACTTGGTCTAACTCAGTTGGGTTACAGTCATTGGGCAGGGTAAGCCCTTGGGGAGAGATGTCTCAAACACCACAGAAGCAGAGGCTCAATGAACTTGGGACACAGAAGGAGAGAGATCAGTTGCAAGTTAGTAATCATCAAAAATCAAACAGCAAATGCCACTGTGAGACTGAATGGAAGAATAAGTCAAGGTCACAGTGATGAGACACGGGACAGGTCAGGACCAGAGGACCATGTTCCCGGACTGACAGCTCTGATATTCGAGAGTGAAGGCTTCACAGAGTGGGCCCCATTTCACTACTGCATGAGCTACCTGGAGCTGACCCCAGAGAAAGGAATGCTGTGAGAGTGTGGGGCTGTGCAACATGTCCCTTAGCTTTCTTCCAAGCCGGTTGTTCTGAACTTCCCGTTTTCTTTGTATCAAACTGCTTCACAGTAAACATGACATCTTATGGTGGTGCTGACTGTGGTTGAGATGTCTAAGAATCTGCAGTTCGTGCCTGGATCTACTACACTGGGCACTGCTTTGGTTTCCGTCAGAGAGGTGAGCAGGTCTGCTTCCATCAAGGCTGCCTTTAAGGGGGTTCCGGGGGTCACAGCGGCAGGTTGCTGAGCCGGCCTGCTGGGGTTCCCCTGGTGGAAGCAGGTCTTTGGGAAAAATCAATGCACAGCTTATCTGGCAGGTGACAAACACATTCTTGTGAGCACTACACCCCGCTTAGGCAAAGCACTTGTATCAGCATGCGATTAGAAGCTTAGGCATCCTCTCTTGAACAGAAATCTGGTTATGAACTCTTTCTGAGGTGTCCGCTATCTACAAGATAACTGCTCTGTGTAAAGCCAACCCCGGGATGAAAGGGATTGTATCAGTACTTGGCCCCAACAATGGTCATTTGCACAGGAATTAGAGAGGGGGCATCAGCCGTGTGCCTGCTGTGGGAGGGAAGACTTAGCTTGTGTGGGGGAAGGTGTACTACTTCTGCTTCAGGCGCAGAGGTTGTGGGGCTTTCACTTCAAACATGCAAAAAATATCAGGTGGAAGCAATGAGGTTACGTGATAGCATTGAATACACTTTAGGAACTCAGCCTTGAGCCTGGCATGGTAGCCTAGCAGCTAAAGTCCTCGCCTTGTACGCACTGGTATCATTAATGCCTTATTTACTTGATTTTTTTGGAAATTGGTGTCAGGTAGGGTTAAGTCCACCAACTTTGGTTTTGCTTTTAAGACTGTTAACTGTTCGACTGGGTCCTCTACTCCCCCAATGTTTGAGAATTAGTTTGTCAATTTCTACAAAAGAAAGCCTGTGGGAATTTTAGTAATGAGTCTATTCAGCTTGGAGAAATAGGTTACCTTAACAACACTGACTTTTTTAAACCCTAATTTTGGCATCTTTGTTAATTTACCTTATCACTGTTTTATTGTATTCATTCTCAACATTTTTCATGAATTATATCCACAAATACTTCATATATGTATATATTTACAATTTATTTATTAGAAGCTCAGAGTGACTAGGAGAGACATACAGGGAAAGAGAGATCTTTCACTCAGCTGCCTAACTCCCTAAAAGCCTGAAACAGCTGGGGCTAGACTAGGGAAAATCAGATGCCAGAAACTGCACCTGAGTCTCCCATATGGGCGGCAGGGACCCAAGTGCATGGGCTGCCATCACTACCCCAAGCATCCGGAGGGAGCTGGATTAGAAGTGTGTAGAAGCTGGGCTCAGACAGTCTGTCACAGGACGAGATGTCCCACGTGGCAGCCCAACCTGCTATATTCCACAGTGCCCAACCCAGTATTTATTTTTAATGCTATGGTAAACAAAATTTTTCCTCATCTCATTTTCTAATCATGTGTGGTTAGCAGTTAGAAATGTCATTTTTATAAATTTACAAACTTTACATCTTTCAGTACTGCTATATACTTACTTAGTTTTTGTAGACTCCTTATGACTTTTTATATCCAATCTTTTCATTTTCAAAGACCATTTATATTTTAACCTTTCCGGGATTTATCACCTTTTCATGTCATGTTGCACTGGCTAAGTCCTCCAGTACAATTCTGAACAGAGGTGGTAAAAGCAGATGTCTTTGTTTTACTTCCGGTATGGTGGGGAAACCTTCAAGTGTGACATTAGCTCTAGGGTCCTGCTTTTCACAGGGTGAGGAAATTTCTTCCTGTTCCTGGTATGTGGGAAAGTTATTTCATATGTGGATGTTCTGTTTGTCAAATGCTTTAAAAAAAAAAGATTTATTTACTTTTATTGGAAAGGCAGATATACAGAGAGGAGAGACAGAGAGGAAGATCTTCTGTCCGATGATTCACTCCCCAAGCGGCCGCAATGGCTGGAGCTGAGCCTATCTGAAGCAAGCAGCCAGGAGCTCTTCTGGGTCTCCCAGGCAGGTGCAGGGTCCCAAGGCTGTGAGCCATCCTTGACTGCTTTCCCAGGCCACAAGCAGGGAGCTGGATGGGAAGTGGAGCTGCCGGGATTAGAACCGGTATCCATATGGAATCCTGGTGTGTTCAAGGTGAGGACTTTAGCTGCTAGGCCACAGTGCCAGGCCTTGTCAAATGCTTTTTTATGAATCTTCTGAAATGATAATTTTCTCCTCTCTTTTGTTAATAGGATAAATTACAGTGTTCCATTTTTATGTGTTCCATGCATTTGCACTCCTGAGATAATCTCACCTGATTAGGGAGTAGGATCCTTTCATATACTGTGGGACTCAATTTACTCAATCTATCATTAAACATTTTTGCATCTATGTTTATAAGAGAATTTAGCCAGCGATTCAGAATGAGTTGGAAAACATTCATCCTCTTTTATTTTTTGGAAGTGTCAAAGCTGGATTGATATTATTACTTCTTAGAGAATGATAATATCTAACAGCTAAACCATCTTTCTTGACATTGTCTTTGTGGGAAGCCAACTGTGAATTCAATTTCTTAAATAGGCATATGACTACTTGATTTTCTACTTGCTCTTGTGTCAGCTTTGTTGTAATTTGTGTCTTTCAAGAATCTGTTTCATGTAGGTTATCAAATCTACTGGGAAAACATTGTGCATAATATTCCTTGTAATCTGCATCATCCTTTATCATCAGCAGGATTTACAGCATTGTCCTGTATCTCCTTCCTGATGCTGGTGATCTGTATTTTTTTCTCCTCTTTTCTTGTTCAGTATTGCTAGCAGTGTATTAACTGTATTGATTTTTTTAGAAAAAGAACTAAATTCTGCCTCTTTTTTTTCCTATCGATTCTTTTTTTCCCCCCCCCGAAGATGGAGAAAACACTGTAGCCAATGGCTCTTTCAACTTCTCCCCAGCCATCTTCTTCTTTTGGTCCTTAAGGTCTCTATGCCCTTGAGGTTCGTGTTTACTATTCCCCCACTGCTTGTACACCGAGGTAATCCTGGTACCTGCCGCTCGCAGGGATCCTTCATCTACTCACATTTCCTGCTTCTGCAGCCAGCCGGGCGGCGTAGCGAGCTATCAGCCGGTGCTCCTCATCCAGTCTGCTAGGACTGTCCAGGACACTGCCACAGAGACAGAAATTGAATAGGTGTCTATTAAACATCTGCTACTCTTGTTTTTAGGAGGAAATCTCGTAAATAAGTTTTTAAAAATGCTAATAAAAGAAATGCATAGATGCTAAAAATGATCTACTATCAAAAGAGCCCAGGAGAGATGGCTAGGCCTTGCGGTCCTCCTGATTGGCAACACCTCCCTGCCACTCCCACACCACCAGATGGGGCACCTCTTTGCTAAGCTGGGATACCCAGAGAGGCTGAGACAGGAAATGCTACCCAAATAAAAAATAAAGATGTTTTAGATCTAGATCTTAGATTAAAAAACACCCAGAATAAACTAAAGCATGAAAACAAAGGGCTGAGAAGCCAGCCAGACAATGGCTGGGCAAGAGCGGGGTACTCCAACCAGACCAGGCCCAACATGAACTTGGAGAGCATTCCATGTGACAAAACATTCCCTTCAGTGCCACTTCCTCTCCTTTTACTGTGCTTGTCCTACAAGTAGAGCTTCATGTCACAGGAAGCTGGCTTAATTACTTTCTTTTATCAAGAGTATCAACACTCTAGAAATTTAAAGACAGGACAATATGAGATCATGCATGAGAGAAGAGGTCCACAGTGGTAGTTTAGCTCTGTGTATATGGGGTCTTCGGAACTGTTTATGAAATAGCTGGCCTCTTTACTTTTATATTTTACATCGACTGTCATTTTTCCATGCCAGGGCAGAACCCGATTTAAAGGGACCGTGGCCATACAATTCTTTTTAAAATTGCTAGAAGGGGCAGGCATCTGATCTAGCAGACAGAACTCCAGTAGCTCATATTGCATGCAGTGCTTGGTTTTCATATCTGGTTCTTGCTCCTGACTCTAACTTCCTGCTCATGCAGACCCTGGGAGGCAGTGACGGTGGCTCGAGTGACTAGGCTCTTGCCACCCACCAGGAAGGCTCTGAATGAATTCCTGATTCCTGGCTTCGGCCCAATTCAGTGCCAGTCATTGTGGGCACCTGAGGAGTGAGCCAGCATATGGAAACTCTCCTGTGCATCAGTTTGCCTTTCTCTTCCTATCTCTCAAATAAATTAAAAGTATTAAAACATCATTTTTTTTTCCTCTATCACATCTCATGTGCTTAGGAAGCCTGATCCTGTTTGTCCTACACACACCACTGTGGATGACATGTCTGTGTTAAGTGGCTATGCTTTCTAGTCAGAAACTAAAATCTTGTGTTGGTGAGAGGTTTTAAGGTTAATGAAATTACCTGAGGGCAGTTAGAGAAGTTCTTCATTCTCTGTTTGGGTGAACTTTCATTTTCAGAATTAGCCAGGAAATTTCTGACTTCTTCGAGGAAGTTACACAGTCAGTCCCTTGGGCCAACACTGAGGTGGCGACAGTACTCACCCACTGCTGGGCCCTCATGGGGCCTGTGGCCACCAAGGCTTGCTCAGAGGGGCCTAGCTCCTTGACTATGAGACCTAGGGATGCTGGCTAAGCCCATCAGAGACCCTGCGCAGGCTGACACGCAACGTAGCTGTCCAGAACTTTTTTCCTGTAACAGCTTCTCACTCCCCTGGGCAGATGCCTTTATTGGGAAATCAGTAAGCTGTCCTGAGGTCTAGTCCTAGAAACCAAGAGACCAGGACAGAGCACAGAACTCGAGTGCTGGACAACAGGACACCCTTTATGTTAAGCATGGGGCCCCTCCTCCTCCCCTCTCATGGGGCGAGCTGATCAGACACACTTGGGAAGACAGTTTCTCTGAGGCGCCAGAGATAACTAAGCGCCCAAGAATGGCAATGCTTTTAATGATACTAGAGAAACAATGAGAAATGGCAAAATGAAGTGGAACATTAAAAGCAGTCCTTCTCATAGCTGGATCTCCTCACTGATTACTAATTTATTCTTCTGTTATCAAGGGGAATGGCAGTGAGGGCAGAGCAGGTGACCTACCCAAGGAGCCCTGGCATGCAGCGGGCAAAAACTCAGATCAAAATGCTAGGCTCTAGCCTTTGCTACACATGCATTCTGTATGCTGCGGTTTTTCTAAGAGCCAGGATCTCCAGGCAGGGTTACAAGTTGCTGGGCATCATGACTCCGTGTTGCTGTGACACAGCGCAGGAGGGAAGGCCTTGCGTCACTTAAACTTGATCTGTCAACCTCCTTTCAGAGTGGGCCGGAGGCATTTGGCAAACTGCAGGTAACAACACTTTGCTTTTTATTAACCAGTTTTTGTTTCCCCCAAAAAGATTAATTTTTAGTTAGCATGTTATCAAGCATTTTTCCATTCCAGCTCACTGAGTGATCAGTCATAGTTCCATATTAATAGTGATGCATGACCACAATTTTACAATACAATAGGTAGGTAGGACCATTATAATTGACACAATGATTCTCATACAAGAAACCCCTTATAATATGATTGTGGGATTCCCAGAACTACTGCTGGGAATCATAGGCCTAAAAGCAGCAACAACGAGAGATTAAAAGCTAGTACACATCTAACAGGGGCATGGCATTCAGTATCATGGATTAGACAGAGCACCTGGGGGCTGGCCAGTCCTAAATGCTGAAAGTCCATGGCAAAATTGCATTATTTAGGTAAAAATGAATGGGGAGAGCAGGTACCTCGGGGAATGCAGCCTTTGGGACAGAGGTTTCCACCCTCTGCAACAGTGATTTGAAATCAGGGAGTTAACCCCACTTCCCAGGAAACTCTGAGTCCATGTGCAGAGAAGTAACCGGGCATGGCAGGTCCCCTTCTCGCTGTGGCCATTGTCTGACTCCGTGAACACAACTGGTCCCTACTCAAGATGAGCCCCGCACGCAGAGCTTTCTCCAGCCAGGAACTAGAACCACCCTGTCCCCCTTCCCCCATCCACTGTCACCCCCGGCTGCCTGTCTGCTGCTCAGTTCTACCACTGACCGTGCACAATGCTGCAGACGGGCCACATAGGAGGCTATCAGCGCGTGCTCATCGGCCAAGGGGCTGGGGGCATCCTGGCTATACTGTAACCTGGGAACAATGGAGGCAGAGATAGCAAGCGTGACACGAACACACACACACACAGGGAGAAATGAACATGGGTTAAAATGGGCACACAAAAATGAAAATAATAAGTCATGATAAGAAAAATAATACAAAACTGCAGTGCACGATGGGGAATGTAGAGCATGGAAGTCCACCCCAGGGATGCTGTGGTTAGGCACGGCGCTGGCTGACACCCCAGCCCGGGGTGGGGAAGGACTTCCTGGGAGGGCCCCCAGGGAGCCTTGGCACCTGCTTCCTTCAGGCTTCCAGTTCTGAGGAGGATATGTGTGCTTTAGGAGATGCTCTCCGGTGTCACATTTGAGGCATTTAATATTCCTAAATGATCCCCTAACACCATGCTTTTACCGTTTTCGTTTACATTCCGGAAATATCAGTGACACCACAAGTTACCAGCTCAATATTTTGATTTCCATACAGATGCTGCCTTTACCATCAGTCTGTTTTCTTCTGTTAAACTGGTACTTGAGCCAAACCAACTCATTAACATCATACTGACTTGTAACACAACACGGTACACAGGGGCCTCAGAAGTTTATGGAACATGAATATGAAGAAAAAAAAAACAGACATGGATTTTGTTTTTTTTCCCAAAACTTTTATTTCTATTTTCCACAAGCTTTCTGCTTTCTTTATAACTGAGAATTTTTTTTTGAAGATTTTTGGAATTTTTTTTCTATTGGAAAGGCAGATATACAGAGAGAATGAGCGATAGAATTAATTTCCCATCCACTGGTTCACCCCAAAGTGGTTGCAATGGCCAGAGCTGAGCTGACCTGAAGCCAGGAGTCAGGAGCTTCTTCCAGGTCTCCCAGATGAGAGCAGGGTCCCAAGGCCTTGGGCCATCCTCTACTACTTTCCCAGGCCACAAGCAGGGAGCTTGGTGGGAAGTGGAACAGCTGGAGTTTATCCTTTGCAAACCCAGCCTAACTTCAGCAGAAGGCTCCAGGAGATGCTCACGTGGACGTCTACAGCTTCCTCCTCATGCATTCAGCCAGCCAAGTGGCAGCCTCCTCAAACTTCGATGTCCATCTCCTATCTCAGCCAGGCTGCCTTTCTCTGCTTTAGTCCTGTGCTGAAATTTGGGCCGATCTCCTCAGGCAGGAAGCCAGAAAAATCACAGGGCTCTGCTCACTGGCTTCCCTTCCCTCGGGGAGACGGTTATATCCAGACTAGTTTTCCAGTCATTTGTAGTGAGACGGCCAGTCTGCTATCTGCTGTTTCACCACAATCACAGTGGAAGTGTTCTCTGCAGTAACTCAGTTTTTACAAAAATTGATTTTATTTACTTGAAAAGCTGAAACAGAGAGAGAGAGAGAGAGGAGGAGGAGAAAGAGACAGCGAGGGAAAGAGAGAGAAAAAGAAATCTTCCATTCACTGAGTCCTCCCCAAATGTCTGTAACAGTCAGGACTGACCTAAGCTAAGGGTCAGGAACTCCACCTGAGTCTCCTACATGGGTGGCAGGGGCCCAAATGCTTGTCTCTTCTGCTGCTCTTCCAGACACAGGGAAGTGGGTCGGCCGGGACTTGAACCAGCACATGGATATGACATGCCAGGTCGTGGTGGCTTAACTCATTGTGACACAATGTTGGCTGCGAGTAATACATTTTTGGGGTCATATTTTTTAGAAAAGATCCACTCCAAACTGGAAATGAAAACAAAACTGCTTCTTCATGATGGATGGAGAAGTATTGCTCTCTAACTTTGCAGGCCTTGTAGGAGTGTCAGCTTTTACACTGATGTAACAGTTACAGGCTTTTCAAAGCAGGTAAGAGGTGATTAGATTTACATTTCAGTAGAATTATTTGCTTTATGGGAAGTAAAGTTCCAAATGGGGGGAGAAGCAACCAATTAGAAAAAATGATGGTAATAATTCACGTGAGAGACAAGTGTGTAGGAAAAGTCTTAGCAATAGAATGCAGAGACACAGCAGAGTCTTAGAGTTCAGCCAAGTTCTTGGGCAGAGCTTGGCTGGGTGCAACAGGATGACAGGAATCCAGGTTTTGACTGAACTACTGGGAAAATGGAGCCGCCATTGCCTGTGTTGAGGAGGAGTATAGGAGCAGCAGGTTCAGTTGGGGAAGACAGAGGACTCGGTGTGGAACATGCTGGTTGTGAGGTAACTATCAAATATCCATGCAAGGTGCCGATTATGAGGCTGGGATACTGTGGAGTTTGAGCTCAGGCAGAAGGTCTGGGTGGGCCAGTCAAACATACGTGGAGGTCAGCAGTGTGCAGCCAGTGGCAAAAGCCATAGGGTGTAGGCAATGG
The DNA here is from genome assembly GCF_030435755.1 of Ochotona princeps. Classification (NCBI taxonomy): domain Eukaryota; kingdom Metazoa; phylum Chordata; class Mammalia; order Lagomorpha; family Ochotonidae; genus Ochotona; species Ochotona princeps. Next base: position 64,968,970 of record NC_080839.1, on the reverse strand, counting down.
GTGATGACAGGAAGGAAAGTGGTCGCTCGGGGTACTGCCGTCTAGGATCCTAACAGATACAGAAAAGCAAGCACAGAAGACCGGGGGCACAGGAGGAAAACCAGGACAGCACAGTACCCGGAGCCAAGTGTAAATGATGTCGGAGAAAAAGGATAAACTGTGTATGCCAAAGGCCGCTGACCTTGATCTTAAGACAGCTAGCCAGTGGGTGTAGCGCTGTGCAAGTCAGGAATGATTTTGGCAGAGTACTGGGAGGCCCCAGTCTGACCAAAGGGAATGGCATGACAGGAATGGGAGGTGCCTATGAGAGACAACTCCTTCGAGAAGATTCTGTAAAATGGCAGAGATAGAGATCAGTAGGTGCAGCTAGAGGGGGAACTGAGACCAAGAGAGGGTTTCAAAGAATGTTCTTTTCAGAAGAGGAAAACCATATGCAGATTTAAAGGTGATGGGTCAGCTTCGGGGGAGAAGCAGGCAAAATGGTGGTCCCCGAGACAGACAGGAGGGTCAGTGTCCTGCATCCTGAGTGAGTGCCCTGCAGGGACCTGCCGAACAGAAGAGGTGGCCACGGTGTGGGAGAGACATACGTGGCTGTGCAGGTGGAAAGGAGCAGCTTAGGGAACTATTTTTGTAATTGCTTTTTTTTTTTTTAAGATGCAAAAGATGACTAAACTCTATGAACTTACAGGAAGACTGCCACTCAAAACTAGCAGGGTCTGCCAGACACACATTGAAACCAAAATGAAAAGCATTATTAGCTGCTGCCTGTGGCAGATTAGAAACTTAAGTGTCCATTAATTTCCTGATGACTTTTTTGCAGTATGTGGGATGTTACGTTGTTATACTTACTTTCTAAGTTACACCTGTTTTCTCAGATTTTCTTAAACTCCTAACTTTGGGTAAAACAGAAAACCATTCTCCATACACTGTGTGTCTAGACAGTCACAATACATCCGTTTATAACTTACACATAGGTTTTGTTTCAGACATTTGTTTTTTGAAAGTGAGGTCAAGAGCTTACAACTCAGAATATTTTCCTAAAAAACAGAATCAGCTGCTGTGAGAAGTCAGATGTCAATTCAACCTACAAAGGATGATATTCACACTTAAAATACATAAAAGCTCTGATGGCACCTGTGCTGGGAATGGGACATTGGAGACCTTGGAGGCATCACCCCATCCAGGCAGAATGCCGCAGAGCCACACCCTGGCACAAGGGCTGCTCAGAGGGAGCTGACACTGCTGGTAGCAGGAGACGATGGCAAAGAGAAATGCCAACTGCATTCAGTGGTAGGATAAGAGGGGCATGGGCCTCTGAGGGGACAGAATAGAACTGTACCCAGTCTGCGGGGTCAATCAGAACAGAGGCCAGGGGCAGGGGCCACACAGTGGGAGAGAAAGGCGCGTGACAGAAACCCACCTACACCCTGTGAGGGCAGTTCCAGGCTGTGCTCCTCCCGTTGAAGCATCCCCCGCGCTAACTCCATGGCAAGGAGGACCCAAGCTGGCGCCAGAGGTGTCCTCATGGAGCGGCAGCAAGGTCAAAAGGGACATTCCTAGAAATGCTTGTTTCCCACAGGACCTCTGCCACCAGAAGCCCTGGGATTCTGCTGGATCCCTCTGGGAGCAGGGCCTGCGAATCTGCATTTGAAACAGGTCTGTGGGTCTCTAGAGAGTCAGGATGGGAGAGAGCTCCCTCCATGGGTGTTGTGGTCCTAGTGGAACATGGAGAGGCATGCCATGGGGGGCGGGGCAGGACCAAGAGGCACACTGTGGGGGCAGCGCCAAAGGGAGAAGGGCTGGAGCGCAGGCATCAGAGGGACAAGGTCACAAGTGGCACAAGAAACTAAACCACAGCAAAACAACCCTGTGAAGAGATGGGCAAAGGAAATGAAGAGACATTTTTCAAAAGAACAAATTCAAATGGCCCATGGATGAAAAAATAGGCTCCCTAGCTATCAGGGAAATACAAATGTAAACCACATTGAAGTTCCACCTAATTCCACTGAGATTGGTCTACATTCAGAACTCGACTAACAATACCCACTGGTGTGGATGTGGGGAGAAAGGTACCCTCCTTCACTGATGCTGGGAGTGCACAAGCACTATGGAAGTCAGGATGGAGAGTGCTAAGAGATCTGTCGAATGATTCAGCTATGCCACTTCTGGGCATATATACAAAGAAATGAAATCTGCATATGAAAAAACGACCCGTACTCCTATATTTGCAGCAGCACAATTTATAATAGCAAAGACATGGAAACAAATCATATGCCCATTGAAAGAAAAGGGGATAAAGAAACTGTGGTAAATCTACTCTATGGAATACTACTCAGCCATGAAAATAAATGAAATCCTCTCATTTGCAACAAAGTGATCCCAGCTAGAAACCATTATGGTCAGTGAAATAAGCCAATCTCAAAAGAACAAGTATCATATATATAAGACAGCTTTCTTGCAAAATACAAGATCAATAGATGTATATACATATACTTGTCTAGAGGAACAGTATAATGGAGACTATCATATCAAGATATGAAGCTACAATGTAGTGTGTATTTCTATTTCCAAATCAAAGATGAACTCCCCATTAAACTGTCAAATATATCTTGATACTAGAATGCTGGATTTTATAGATAAGCTTTTCTTTATACCTACAATATCAGGATACTCTTAATTTTTTTTAAGATTTATTTATTTTTATTGGAAAGAGAGGAAGAGAGACAGAGAGGAAGATCTTCTGTCTGATGATCTACTCCCCAAGCAGCCACAGCGACTGGAGCTGCGCCGATCTGAAGCAAGGAGCCAGGAACTTCCTCCAGGTCTCCCATGCAAGTGCAGGGTCCCAAGGCTTTGGGCCATCCTCGATTGCTTTCACAGGCAGGGAGCTGGATGGGAAGTGGGGCTGCCGGGATTAGAACTGGTATCCATATGGGATCCTGGCGTGTTCAAGGCGAGGACTTTAGCCACTAGGCTACTGCACCGGGCCCAACTTATGACTGTTTTTGAAGGACTATACTATTGTAACAATATAGAGGAAATCAGTGTGTGTTGGGGGAAAGTTTAAGGAGGGAGAAGGAAGAAATTCCAGAGCCTATGGAACTGTACCATAAGACAAATTTTAAAGAGAAAAAGAAAAAAAAAATGATTGAAACTATGCAAGAAAAAAAAAAAGAAAAGAAAAAAAGAAAAAAAAAAAAAGAAAAAGAAAAAGTAGCACAGGCATGCTCAAGGCCGGGCCGCCTATGGCAGCCTGTAGTCAGCAGTGACAATGATGTACCATGTAGGAGGCTGCAGAACGCAGCAGTTGAGAGTATGTCCTTGGGCTCTGGTCTATACTCTGAAACTCACTAGCAGTGTGAACTTGGAAAATAACTTCTCTGCTTTAGAGCACTCATCTATAAAATCACACTACAGAATCCACCCGGTGAGTGATTCACTTCATGGCACGTTGGGAGGGCTAACGTAGCGTCCACAACAAGTACCCGGCAGGCAGAGAGCAGTCATCATGGTCAGCACAGCTCTGCGACCAGCCGGATGCCTTCCCACAAGTTCTCTTTCCTCTTTGAACAATCTCACAATCAAGGAATTCTGCAAGCCTTGCCTTTTACATCTCTAGCCCGGACCTTGGCCCTGGCTCTGGAACCGGGTATTTCATGGCCAACCCAGCACCTCCTTGGGGCTGCCCTACCAGCATCTCGGACCCATCCTGCTTCCTCGCCTGCTATTCTTCAGGTACACCAGTTCAAATAAACAGCATCACTAGTCACCCAGCCATCGAGCCAGCAATGTGGTCTCCTGTGTCCAGCTGCCTTGCATTTCTGCTGCCTCGGTTCTGCTCCCGCCTCTGCTGTCACAGAGGGATTTCGTGCCACACTGCTCACCCACTGCGCCACAAGCCACAGGTCAGGACACTCTTCTTCCTTTCTGGTCCTCTACTGTTGATTCCCCACACTACACATAATCAACTGTGGGCATGGTTCATGAAAAACTTTTAAATTGACTGTGGTCACTTTAACTGCATGATCACACAAATGCATAGAATAAAACACACTGACTTGTACCCCCTGAAATGGATGGATTTTTCCAGTCCATGAGTTATATCTCCAGAGAATTGCTTGAAAATAAACTGGGGCCCTGACTAATAATTGTGAAACCTCTATACGTGCTGCTGGGGCAGAATGAATGTGTGAGTGGAGGTGGGATGGTGGAGGACTGATCGGGTTCCGCACTGTGAGAGCGGGAAGTCACAGTGGGCTGGGGAGCAGCCAGAGGAAGGCACGTGGTGCTGAGCTAGAGACACAGGGATGGAGAAATACTTAGACACACGTTTTTATTCAGCCAGTTCCAATAGCCTTCTCCAAGAAAAGGAGCCCAGGTTCATGAGGGAAATACCTTGTTCTGAGGCTGGGGTGGGGGGATATATTGCAGGAGCCTAGAGCTAACTGGGATGCCAGAAAGTCAGGAAGGGGCTCAAATTGCAATATGCTGAAGACATAGAGGACTTAACCTGGGAGAACAATCAATAGCCAGAGTTGGAATGATTTCAGCAACAAAACAAAGCAGCGCTAGGCTATAATGCAGTGTAAAATGTCAATGCCCATGAGTTCCAACTCACATCCACGACAGGACACAAGGCCTGCAGGTGCTTCCAACCCAGGGCGTGGAGCTTCAGCCCCAGCATGGAGCAAGGCTTGTGCCTGGGGACTCTCACAAGACCCAGCAGGGAAGAGAGGTAAACCTCAGACACACCACTATTTCCCCTCTGTGCCACTCTGACCCAGAGCTCCTAACCTCGGGAAGATCCTGAGAAAACCACAAATGCCAAGCTACCCAACACTTGACCATGGGCCCTCCAAACAGGGTCATAATCACCAAGGGAAACAAGAAACAGCCCTGGGCCAGAGAAGATGGAGAGATGTGACAATTCAGTGAGATGACACTGGCAGACTAACACCTGGAGTTCAGTGAACAGCAAAGTGCCAAGTTATCACTTGTCCTGTGTGTTAGAGGAAGCAGTGGGGCAACGGGAACTGGCTGTACCATTTTTGCAATTTTGCTCTCAATCTAAAGCTATTCTGAAAACACTTAAATTTTTTCTTCTTCTTCTTCTTTTTTTTTTTTTTAAATCCAGGGACAGATTAGATTCATTCCTACTCTGGAACCTTTGTACTTCCTAATCTCTTAGTCTGGAACCTTCTTTTCCTCAGATGCTGTCAGCTCTCTCCTTCCTCGTTCAGGTTCTTAACAAAGTGTCACATTATCCGGGTCCTTCCCTGGCCATCCTACCTGAGGTCTGAGGGTCTCTCCTGGTTCACTGTGTTCTTCTGCTTGGCGGTTTTCATGACCCTTTCTCACAACATTATCTGCTGCCTGATGTCTCCCCAAGACTGGGAGCTCCATGAGAGCAGGGCCTTGTCTGCATAGCCAAATCACCACGGCCTAAAATGGCGCATGCTAGGCACGTGGGAAGTTTTGTCTGATTGAGGAATCATGTCTCAGACACACTCCATATGTCACTCTCCATATGGCAGCTGGCTGTGAAGAACTCACATGTCAGGTGAGTGACCAAGCCAGCCCCTGGTCCCAGGCCTGTCTGACCTTGGACCCAGGCTCTTTCCTTAACACAGGTGTTCTTCTCTCCCAGGGAAACAGAGTTGATCATGGTGAATGATGGGAATAGATAACACATGCTGGCAGCAGAGGGCTGGACAGCTCCTGCATGCATCCCTCAGACAGGTAAGCCCCACAGACACACACAGGCACATTTAGTCTCCTACTGTTAGAAGTGGGGAGCTGATCTGCAATTGGGAAAACACTACGGCGGGGTTGGGAGAGGAGTTTCTTTCTTTTGTTAAAGATTTATTTATTTTTATTACAAAGTCAGATATACAGAGAGGAGGACAGAGAGGAAGATCTTCTGTCCGATGATTCACTCCCCAAGCGGCCGCAACGACTGGTGCTGTGCTGATCCGGAGCCAGGAACTTCCTCCAGGTCTTCCACACAGGTGCAGGGTCCCAAAGCTTTGGGCCATCCTCAACTGCTTTCCCAGGCCACAAGCAGGGAGCTGGATGGGAAGCGGGGCTGCCGGGATTAGAACCGGTGCCCATATGGAATCCCAATGCATTCAAGGCGAGGACTTTAGCCTCTAGGCCATGCCGCTGGGCCCAGGGAGAGGAGTTTCAAGTCAATCTTCTTTCTGTCCTTGATTTGATAGAGCTGAGTGAGATTTTTTCTCATGGAACCTCCACTATTATACTTTTAACGTTAAGTGCAAACATAGACTTTGGAGGTTATCGCAAAGTTGTGTTAGATAGAATGCAAAGACAGTAACATGTGTTCCAACTACTTCACTTCGACTCCAATAACTTCATTCTGGCATCACTGGTCCTGAGACAGACATCTAAGGAAGCCTCTGGTGAAGGCTGGAAGTGTCACCAGGGCTGACTGGGCTTTGGTAGGATGATTATTTACTAACTTGCCTTCCTTGGTGGCAGTGTCCTCCCAGTTACTAACCACCACCTGCTCTCCCGCTAAGGGGAACCACAGTGCTTCACATTTCTGGAGAACCCGAATGGCCACACTGGTCTCCTTGTGCACGTTCAAGCATAGCAATAAAGATGCATCTTGACACCTGTTTTCTGAATTCCAGAAGAGCCAAGATTTGTACCTTCATTTCTGCCTTAATCACCATAGGGGAAAACCACTAACCAAACAGACATAAAGGCCTCTTACTCCTGGTGTAACCACATTTCATTATTTTTCTTTGCTGAATCCAAAAACTGAGCCACAACACGCTGCTTTCTAAAGTCCCTCCTGTTGGCTGTGGAATTCTAGGGGCCTAATAAATACAGTTATATCTCATCTGTCTAACATCCTTGTTCTAAATCCACGAAGAAATGAAATGCTAACTTTTCTCGAAGGATCAGAGAGTAAATATTTTAGACACCGCAGGATGTAGGATTTCTATTGCCACCGTCAAATCTGTCAGCATAGGAATGTAGCCATAGATAATATGTAAGTAAATGGACATGGTTGTATTCCAATAAAACTTGATTTACACATGACATCCGAAGACTGTGGCTTGCCAACTTCTTGTCCTCATTCGGGCCATGTAGGGGCTGGGAAATGCTTTGAGACCCATGTAACTGGGCCAGCATTTATCATGTGTCCCTGAACTTGTGTCAACGTTTGGACCTGCACAGGACCAGAGCCATAATAATTTTGATTCCAAATTGGTTCTAAAGCCTTCTACTCCTCCTGTAAGTTTTGGGCAGCTCTAGGAATTCACTGTGATGGATGTGATTAACCAAGAATGACAGGTACACTATTTCTCACCAACACAATACTACAGGGCAGAAAGTTCTAGGATTCACCTGTCTATTCCAGGACCAACTTTTGGGTGTTAACATGACAGGACCATTCTGGAATGCAATATGCTACTCTGCATTGTCCCTGCCAAACTTGTGGTTGTCTAAGTTGAGATCCCACATGGGTTCTCAGTAGCTCCTCAGTTTGATCTGGATTTGAAGGCAGACAAAAGCCTATGCAATGACTAGGGACATAGCACAGGAACAGGAATATTGAAGGATCCATGGCCAGTGACTAGTCCTTGTGGTCTAATGAGAGGTCAAATGAAATGCATGAAGTCAAGGCCTAATGAACAAACAGTGGTGGGCACTTGACCTAGTGGTTAAGATGGCACTTCATTTAATGTTGGAGTACCTACATTCAATACTTGGCTCTGGCACTAGCTTTCTGCTAATGCAGACCCTTGAAGGAAGCCTCAAAGGCTCAAGTTGTTGGATTTCTACAACCTGTGTGGAGATCTGGACTGAGTCTTCAGATTCCAGTCAAAATCAAATGCTTAGCTGTACTGCAGTTTTAATACATCTATTAAGTGTCTACTACTTATCAGATACTATCTTGGGTGCTAAAATTATGGTGATAAGCAAATGTGGCTCCATTTCTGTGACATGTACAGACTTGAGAACTATACTAATAATAGTCAAGTATTTCTCAATGCTAAAGTTGAGAGAGGATGTCTGAAGGTGGGCCTTTAGCCTACCAGGTAAGCTGCCACGTGGGATAGCCATATCCTGTGCTGAAGTGCCTGGGACGAGTTGTAGCTTGGCTCCTGCTCCCAGTATTTTGCTAATATACACCCTGAAGGGCAGTAGGCGGTGGATGGCACAAGTACATGAATCTCTGCCACTCACGTAGAAGAACAGGACTGAATTCTGGCTCTTAGCTTCAGTCTGACCCATACCCCTGCTGTGGTGGGCATGTGGGGAGTGAACTGGCAGGTGGAAGACTTGTGTTTCTCCTTTTCTCTCAAATAAATTAAATAAATATATGAATAAAAAAATCAAAATTAGGGGGCAGACGTTTAGTGCAGCTAGGGATACCCACATCCCACTCCACAGGGCCTGGTTCAAGTCCTGGCTACTCCACTTCTGATTCAGCTTCCTGACAATGCACAGCTCGGGAGGCAGCAGGAGACGGCTCAAGTCCTTGTCATCCTCATAGGAGACCCAGATGGAACTCTACATGCTTGGCTTCAGCCTGGCCCAGTCTGGGCTGTTGCAGGCATTTCAGGGAATGAACCATTGGCTAGATCTCTACTTCAAATAACATTAAAAAGAAAAGTTAAAAAGCCCAATAAACAAGCAAATGAGGCTTTGGGGGGATGTCACAGACAGATTTAGCATCCATCTAGGGCAGCAGAAAAGTCCTCCCCCCACAAAATGACAATCAAATTGAAGCTTGAGGGATGAGTAGTTGTCAGTGGGGTACAGAGGTGGATGAAAAGGTTCCAGGCAAAGGAAATGTGCAAAAGCCCAGGGGAGAGAATTTGTTACAACCTGGGCAGAGGAGGCTCTTGGGGAGCCTGGGTGACAGCTAGGACCTGGTTGGGCTTCAAGAGAGATTCAGGGGGAAAAAAGTCAATAGTGACATACAAAGTTGTACATATTTGCCTAAAGGTATCAAAAGAAACATTTGGTGATTTTTTTAATATGTAAATAGTAATGCATTGTAGATGAAAAAAACAAAAATGCCACACGGTGATCTAGTGACTGGCTGTTTCTGTGGGTGGCAGGGAGAGAGAGTAGCTCCAAAGATGCCTAGGTCCCGTACACTAGCAAGAGTGTCTGCTTCTGCCTCTCAGATGCACAAATACATAACCAACCCAAATAAACAAAAACCCAGGGACACAGAACCAGCTACTCCAGCCAGGAGGCCGTTAGCTGGGCAGAAAGCAGGGGCTGATAGCAGCCTGTTTTAGACTGGCGTGCTCATGGCAGATGATGGCTGAGGTTTTGAGTTGGCATCCCAAGGTGACACAGCAGTATCTCCTGTCGACATGTTCACACACCACCAGCATATTTGTTAATGTGCAGCACACCAATCAGTTCAGACTCTCAGATCTACAGGGCAGGAACTGGCAGCCCTCTTCCGCAGGGCATCCTGGAGCACCGGAGATACTCCTGAGGGCAAATCAAGTGTCTCTTGGCCCTTTGCTGCCAAAGGAAACACGATGGTGAGCATGAGGGCAGAAGACATAAACACCTTTTGCCTGCATTCTTCCTCCTCAAAGGACCACATCCTCACAGAGGGAGGAGTCAGGGAAAGATATCTGCGCACTTCTCCCTGCCTACGTGTGCCTGGGCTGTATTTCAAGTTCATGGAACAGATGGCACTGTCTGGGAGAAACCTATGAGGACACACCCACCCACACAGCAAGGGCCCTGCAGACCCTCCAGGACGGCCATGTTATTGGGGTGTAGGGCTCTGAGAGTTGTTCAGCACACTCTGCTTTTGCTCCTCCCTACCAGGAGGAGTCCCATTCTGATGGAATGCCAAGGGGATAACATTCCTGTTTGCCAAAGAATCTTCTTCCCAATAAAAATCCTAGAGAAAAATCCTAATGAAAAGACCTGCTGCTCTTTCTGCCCTCACTCCCCAACCCCTCAACCATTTGCTTCCTCTTGCATACACAAGCTCAGAGGGATTAAGGACCTTCTATTGATCAACAGGCTTAATTTACGACAAACTCTACCCATCAATGACATTTCCTATTAAGCCAGTCATGTGGAATGTAAGGTAATGCAATATTTTACATATATAATATTAATGCAATATATAGATATGTAACAGTATCATAGTTTTCTCATTTATTTCTCTGCTCTGGGTGGAATAAACAGACAATGTGATGCTATTTGCTTGAAATACCTGGAAAAGCAAGTCCCTCCCCCAGATGAGAAGTATTGATTAATAGGTAAGCAGCAGGAAGAAAACCTGGAGGAGGAATGTGTCTCTGAGTGAGGCCGGGGGATCCCCAGAGTGCAGGAGTGTACAATTTAGAAGGTCCCTGTAACAGGCAATGATGCATATAAGATGCTGTGGGTCACAGAACACCTGCTGTGGTTTTGGGAGTCAGGGAGGCTTCCTGAAGGAGGAGAGTCAAAGCTAAGTTGAGGAGGCAGAAGTAGCTGACAAGAAGGAGGGGAGGGAGGTCCTCCAGGCAGGAGGAAGCTGCTGGGGGGAGTGCAAGAGACTCGGGTACTTCTTGGAGTAGTTGCCAGGTGCAGAGAGTGGGTGAGAGAGGGCTGGGGAGCCTGGGGAGGCTGGCGAAGGTCCGGCCAGGAGGGCCTGGAAAGCCACATTGAAGAACCAGCAGGGACTCTTGTAGGACGCTGCTGCCAACCGCTGCTCAGGGCTTCTAAACACCAATCAACTCAAAGAAACAGCCATAGTGCAGACCCAAGAGGCCCAGGCGGCTGGTGGCTAACGCACCGGAGAGCATGCCACATTTCCATGCTCTTAGAAAGTGCCACAGAAAAAGCCAGCCTAACTGGAAAGTCCTTATCAGGATATGAACATCTTGCACCTTGCCTCTCAGAGACGTCTCACTGGCCACGAGGAGACTGGATCTGGGGTGAGGTAGACAGTAGGCCTGGGGAGCCTGAGGAGGGTCAGAGTTGTACACAGGGCAGCTTTTCTTTAAATATTTACTTTGCTAGCTAAAATAAAGCAGGGGCATTTTTAAGGTTTGATATGAAAAGGAGTGAAAAACATCCTTAGTTAAAGCACTGGGTCTAAGCTGGGTTGCACGGGAACCCCTCCCTGTTTCGGGGAGTCAACATCCTAAAAGGACACAAGGTCAAGAGATACTGCAGGCAAAAGCCTCTAAAGCGCATGTGAAAAGAAAGCATGCTAGCGCCTGGCGTGATAGCCTAGCGGCTAAAGTCCTCACCTTGAACACGCCAGGATCCCATATGGGTGCTGGTTCTAATCCCGGCAGCTCCACTTCCCATCCAGCTCCCTGCTTGTGGCCTGGGAAAGCAGTCAAGGACGGCCCAAAGCTTTGGGATCCTGCACCCGCATGGGAAACCCAGAAAGAAGTTCCTGGCTCCTGGCTTCGGATAGGCACAGCTCCAGTCGTTGCGGTCACTTGGGGAGTAAATCATCGGACGGAAGATCTTCCTCTCTGTCTCTGCTCCTCTCTATATATCTGCTTTTCCAATAAAAAGAAATAAATCTTTAAAAAGAAAAGAAAGCACGCTAGAGAAAACACCTGGTGTTTTAGCTATTCCTGCCCCCACCGATCAGGGTGTGTATGTGTGTAAAAATGATGCTTGCGGGGTAACCTGGCAACAAAAGTCCTCGCCTTGTACGCGCCATATCCCATATAGGCATCGGTTCTAATCCTAGCAAACCTGCTTTCCATCCACTCTGTGCCTGTGGTCTGGGAAAGCAGTTGAGGACAACCCAAAGCCTTGGGACCCTGCACCTGTGTGGAAGACCCAGAAGAAGCTCCTGACTTTGGATCAGCTCAGCTCCGGCCATTGCGGCTGCTTGGGAGTGACTCAACGGATGGAAGATCTTCTCTGTTTTTCCTCCTCTCTGTATATCTGACTTTGCAATAAAATAAATAGATCTTTAAAAAAGATGCATGGATTTCAGAGCTTGTTTGCATCCAAAAGAACTCCTCTTTTAATTCCCTTTTCTGTGATTTTTTTTGAAGTATCTAGAGCAAGAGGTAGACCATACCTCTTTTGGAGAGCATGCTGCCTGGGCTGCTATAGAAAAGGCCCAAGTGTGGGCTGGGTGTGGGGGTCAGTGTGCATGTGCAGACTATCCCTGGGGCTGTGTGTCCTCGGCTATTGATTCTAGATGACAAGGCTCCATGCTGTGGTTTGATTTCCCCATGTCCCACAGGAACCTCTACCTCAACCTGATATTTCTTTCTGCCCAAATCTTCCTCCTGTATTGGACCTCAAGCCAGGAGCTTGCTGGCCTTCTGTCTCCACCCCTCACACACACAGTCTGCAGAAGCCATTGTTCCCCAAACCCCCAGCGCCTGCCTTCACTCCCACCTCCCAAGAGGCACTGCACATGCACTCTCCTGTGACATCCTGCCTTCCGCTCAGCTGTCAGTCCTGCACTCCTGGGAGCGGCTCACGCTCAGAACTACCAGCCGTGGGGGAGTGAGGGTGGGTGAAGTGTGTGTGTAAAGGACTCCGCTGTTACAGCACCTCCGTCAGCTTCAAGTATGCACACTCCATTTTTCTAAGTACAGACCAGGAAGCAGTCAGGCTTCTTGTTTGCATTACTCTTAGTTCGGACTGGGGGAAAGGTTAACCTTAATTGCCTGACTGTAAGTGAAATCTAACCCCAACCAGAAGTGGCTTGGGGCCCAGCCACCTGCTGGGCCCTGGACACCTGACCACAGTGAGCACCCTGCTGTTGCTGACCACTAGGTGTTAATTTCCAACTACCTTGCACAGAAACACCAGCGGAAAAACCAGGTCCTGTGTTATGAAGAATTTATAGGTGCTACTTGTTTCTGGAAACACCCACTTATTCTTGCCTTTCTTTTAAACATGTATTTGTTTATTTGAAATCAGATTTACACAGAGAGAAAGAGATAGATATCTTGCATCCACTGGTTCACTCTTCAGATGGTCACAAAGGCAGGAGATGGGCCATTTTGATGCCAGGAGCTTCTTCCAGGTATTCCATGTGGGTGCACAAGCACACAGACCATCTTCAGCTGCTTTCCTGGGTGTATTAGTAGGAAGTTCAATAGGAAGTAGAGCAGTGGGACACAAACTGGTGCCTAAGTGGATACCGGCATTGCAGGTGGTGGCTCTACTCTCTAAGCCTTAACACTGGCCCTGGTTCTTGCTTTTCACTGAGCATTAATTTCCTCATTTCACAAGAAGGAGGCAATTCAGTAGCTGTGTGGTTTCTGGCCCATCCAATTTCCTTTTGCTTTTGCTTCCTTTCTCAGTTTTCCCAGTATTTCTGGAGTGACTTCTCTCCACCAAGAAGTCAGCAGAAAACGGTCCTTGTCACTCCAATCTAATCCACAGATGACAAGACAGATTTCCTTTGCACTTGGCCCCAAAGCCATTTTAATGCTGTGGTACAATTCATCTTTTCACGTGGTCGTACTTCTACAGCTCAGGAATAAAATTTACATGGTGGCATCGTCTTGTCCTTCTTGTGAAGTGCATGTTAAAGTAAAAGGCTCTGACAGACAAAACCTTGCCTTGAGGACTCCCGGTAGTTTGGGGCCGGAGTCATGGCACAGCACATTTAAATGCTACCTGTGAAGCTGGCATCTCCTATTGGAGCACTGCTTTGAGTCCTGGCTGCTCCGATTCTCATCCAGCTCTCTGCTCATTTACCTGAGAAGGCAGGAGAAGGAGACCCTAGTGCTTGGGTGTCCTGCCAGCCACGTGGGAGATCCAGGCGGAGCTCCAGGCTTCTGGCTTCTGCCTGAACCAGTACTGGGCTCTGTGGCCATTTGGGGAATGAACCAATGGCTGGAACACCCCTCCCTCCCCCTCGCTGCAATTCTGCCTTGCAAATAGTAAATCCTTTCTTTAAAAAGAGATTCCTCACAATTGGGCTTTACCCAGGGTTGGTGGCTTTGACATTGACCTGTCACCCACTTGAGCTGTGCCAATAAGGCTGGAGCGATCAGAACAGGCAGTACTAGTTATCCCTGGAGAGGTGAGGTGCTGGGGGGATAAACAAAGTTCCTGGAACAAATTTAGGTGATGAGAAGTATGATATAACACACACACCCCTGTCTCAGGGACGACCCCAGAAGCAGCCTTCGGTTGTCTCCTTGGCCCTGTCACCTTCTCTAGGGACCATCAGCCATTCCCTTTGAACCCCCAGTTTCCAGAGCTCCTAATTCTGGGGGTGGGTTTTCAACCAGGCTTCTCTCTCAGTCAGTGAGGGGTTTGTGTTTTCTCCAGTCTGCTCAATCAGTTACAACTCATCCCATCTGCTTGTCCACTCCTAAAACGTTGTTGCTATACTTTCCACTTCCATTTTGTCTGTCCTTATGGGTTTTTATTAAAAACCAACCAACCAACCACATGGACAAAAAAAAAAACCCAAAACAACAACAAGAACAACAATAAGCCCCCGCTTAACTGACAGCAGAGCTGGAGGCAGATGTCTGGCGGAGACAGCAGCTGGGTGAGGGAGGGCCCTGGGCGCTCTGGCAGCCTCGCTTACACTGCAACCCTTTCTGCTCTTGTCTTTGCCTTGTGAGCGTTTGCCTATTTAAGTTATTATTATTATTATTTTAATTTAAGCTATGACAGGGTTATGGAATAAAGGACAGACAGATCTTTGATCCACTGGTTGTCCCCAAATGGCCACAGCTGAGCTGATTTGAAACCTGGATCCAGGAGCTTCTTCTGGGTCTCCCATGAGGGTGAAGGGGCCCAAGGACAATGAGGAATGGGTTCAAGGTCAGGTGAGAGCCAGGATCCAAGTACAAGGTCGCCAAAGTTTGCACCCTGATGTCCTTTGATTAGAGGAAGTGGCGTGGTCGTCTACCTTGGCAGGTGCTCCCATCTGGTCCAGGTCCTAGCCAACAGGCTAACAAGGCTGTCATGTTGGGTAGCTCTGACCGAGTGCCTGAGTCCTCCCTTCCAGGGAGCCCCACGGCTCGCTCCTTGCTTCCTCCTAAGCCTAGCCACCAAGCCTGCCTGATGAGGAAATCACCCGGGGTACTTGTTTAAAACGTGCTGTGTGCAGGATCCCATCCTCAGAGATTCCCACTGGTTGGGTGTGATGTGGTCCTGATGGGACTCCTGACAAGTGACCAGGTGATGCATCTCATCACATCAGGCAAGCTGGAGTGCTGCGCTAGGAGCTCCACGCCGCAGGAGCTGACACTGGGACTTGAACGCTAATGAGAGATGAAGTCATAAAACTACAATGCAGATGACAGTTCTGCAGCCAGGCTAACCTCAGGCAATCGGGACACTGGGCACAAAGTGCTGCTTATTTTGAGTAATGACTCTTAGAAAGAATCCCTTCCTGACCTTTCCCTTGAGAGAGCTCCGGCACTACTATGGTCACTGGGTTCAAACACACAGAAATCACACTGTCCAACACAGGGCTTCTAAGGGGGAATCCATGAGAAGGGCACACGGTACACAGAGGAGAGAGAACCTCACCCCTTAGGGACCCTGAGGCAAATCCTTTGTGTAACCAAGACACAAGGGGGACCCCTAGGGATTCTTCATCCCCCAGGTTTGTAAATCATCGGCAGCAGGACTTCAGAGCATATTTTAGGTATTTCATTGGAGGTCAATTCCCTTTGTGTCAGAAAGCAGAAGCGATCTTTGACACTCAAAGGATTCAAAGGTGTAATTGCAGAAACTCCTGGTTACAGAGACCACTGTTTGGCATTCACAAAAAGCGTCTTCACCAGCCGACTGCACTTGGCCTGAAAGCTTGCGGCTTGTCACAAGGGACACTTTGGCCTGAGGCACCACTCAGGCCTGACCTTAGTGGAGAAGGTGGGAAGGACTCACATATGGGGGTGGGGCTCTGTGGTGGGCACTGCCCAGACCTGTCCCCAACTCCAGGGCAGAAGGCTACGTACCTCTTGGTCGGCGTGGGCACTCCAGAGGATGCATGGTTGACCACGGTGTCATTCATATTAGTCAGAGGGCGGGGAGGGCTGAAAGAAAATAGTGAGTATTATTAATATTAGTGATGGTATTAATTATTCCTCACATGACAAAGGGAGACAGGGAAGGCTGGGACCAGCAGTCACTCCTGACAAGCACAAGGGGACCACATCAGACGCTCTCTCCCCCAGCCACAGGAGAACTGTGTTTGGCAACTGACCACCGAGCCAGAACCAGAAGGAGGGACCCTGGCCGCTTTTGCCACAGAGATCTGAATTCAGGGATGTGAATTCTGACATGTAGTGCACTCTGATGCCCCTTGAGCACCGGACGCCGGGCATTCAGCCTTTGTTGTCCAGCACGGAAGTCAGGCACTGGTACCAGGCTGTGGCTGATCCTGGTGTCTTGCTGTCTTGTCATGACATCAGGTAAGCTGGAGTGCTGCGCTAGGAGCTCCACACAGCAGGAGCTGACATTGGGACTTGAGTGCTAATGAGAGATGAGGTTCACAGGTTGTGAACTTCTCACCCAAACATACTGGCCAATTCTTAATTTGAGTGTGAAATGCTGGGGCTCACTTTTTTTTAAAAAAAGATTTATTTATTTATTTATTGCAAAGCCAGATATACAGAGAGGAGGAGAGACAGAGAGGAAGATCTTCCATCTGATGATTCACTCCCCAAGTGACCACAACGGCTGGTGCTGCACCAATCTGAAGCCAGGAGCCAGGAACTTCCTCCGGGTCTCCCACGTGGGTGCAGGGTCCCAAGGCCTTGGGCTGTCCTCCACTGCTTTCCCAGGCCGCAAGCTGGATGGGAAGTGGAGTTCCCGGGATTAGAACTGGTGCCCATATGGCTTCCTGGTGCGTTCAAGGCGAGGACTTTAGCCGCTAGGACACCACGTTGAGCTCTGGGGCTCACTTTTGTTAAGCCTGTCCTAGAACCTCCACAATGAACCCAAATTTTGGGCTCCAATCCTATTTAACACGTTGTCCTTCATAACCCAATCCAGGAAGGAAAGCAACTTCTGGTTACTTCTCTTTGGCTACTGGATTCCTTTTTCTGTTTTTGCCAATAAATTGTTTATAATTTTTTACAGTTTAATAATTTTAACACATTATGTACATACACGTTTAGACTGGTGTCATCAGCAGCAATTGGCTCTCAAGGTCAGATTTCCCTCCAGCAACAGCCTGAGGAAGAAAGTCAGGCCTCCAGACGCCTCTTGGGAAATCGTTTCCCATGTTTGAAAGCAGCAGAGAGGTATGTTCTTCCATGACATAAAAGTGAAGTCAGCAGGTGCCCCCATGCCCTTCAGAGTTGGTGATGGGAAATACTTTTGTGGAAGTCACCCTTTGGCAGTTGGTGTTTAATATGTGCAGGCTTCACGGCCCTACAGGCTGCACAGAGCGCACACAGGAGGCTGACGAGGAAACAGCTCCCAGAGAGGCAAGGAATTTAAAGGCTTCACACAGCTCTCCCCCGAAACTCCCTCCTTTTTAAATATTAACTTATTTGAAAGGTAGAGTGAGAGAGAGAAAAAGAATCTAACCTCTGCTGGTTCATCCCTCAAATGGTCACAATGGTTTGGACTGGACCAAGCCAAAACAAGGAGCCAGGAGCTTCATCCTGGTCTCCTACATGGATAGCAAGGACCCAAGCACTTGGGCCATTTTCTGCTGTGTTCTCAGGGGCATTAGTTGGGAATGAATAAGAAGTGGAGTGGCTGAAACTTGAACCAAAGCTCCCATGGGATGCTGGCTTCTGACTGCCGCACCACAATGCCAGCTCCAGGTGCTGGTTTAATTTTATTTCTAGGTGGGGGAATATGTTTGTTTTTAAAGTATTTATTATTTACTGAAGAACATCCAATATGGAAAGCAATTTGCAAGGAATAGATTTACATCTCCTAATTTTCAAGCTGTAATACTTACTGTCTGTATTCCTCACTTTGTGTGGAAAGTCCCTAAGTCAGGCAGTCAGAGTTAAAGTATGACTTTCTAGGCTAGAATCCAGTCCTAAGTTATCTATTTGACAATCTGTCTTACAAATCCCCAACCCACATCTCCCCACTCGCCTGCAGCCCCCAACTTTCAACCTACTCTTGTGCGAGGCGTGGCTGAGTTATAATCACTGAATCAACTGTTTTGAGTTGAGCAATGATGGAGATAAACAGAGATGAGTTTACTTTTAGTGCTAAAATTGAGTTTTTGCCCTTTTTAAAAATTTTTAATTAGTTGTCCAATTGGAACAAGGCGAAAGAGTGATCAGATGTCCAAACCCAGTGTCCCAAGTAGTGTCACTAGTTGTCACTCTACGGCACTAGGACCATTCTGGTCCTGAAAACAGAATGGCCTCTACTGCCTTAATGAACTTTTTTTTCTTTTATTAGCAACTCATACCCAAAATAAGATAAGGACAATTTCAAAGTTCAAAACAAATGCAGTTACATAGGATATTCATTATTACAGATGATATGGAATTCAATTTCCCTTCCGACACACACAGAGGAAAAATAACAATGGGACAGCTTTTTAAATTCTTTAAGCATGGATCCATGTGATAAAATTTCATGATTTACAGTATTTGGTTCAGTCTGATGTCACAAGTCTGTATAATCATCTATATTAGATATCATTATGTTCAGCTATTTAGCATAGAGTTGCCTTTCTCAAATATTGAAAACCAGACAGCAATGATTTTAGTCTAAACTATCAACTCATCATACTTGCTCCCGAACTGCAAATGTCTTCTGTACTCCTAGTGTGCTCTGCTTGAGAGCCGAAGGTCTGCAGATCGAGGTGAAGGGGCAAGTGCCTTCACTCCGGGATTGCCTCTAGAGCCACTCTAGGCCAGCTGTGCAGGTGTGCTCCTGGACATGCAACACCACAAGTGACTTCCGGCCCTGAAAGGCTTCATGCTGTCTGTGCAATATAGCCGAGGGACCTGTTCCAGGTGTGAAGTAGACAGTAACGACGCAAGTTACTGAGACTTAGGAAACGGCAGAATTGGCATGCTTATCTGCTTTGTTTTGCTGATTTGTAACATTTGAAACCAACTGAGTGAGCTGAACAGTCCCAGGTGTTCAATATCTGCCTCTGGTTCCCGCATCAGCAAGGTCTCACTGAACGCTGAGTTCAGTGGCACCAGAACAGCCACCAACCAACAGTCACCAACCATCTGTGGATGAGAAGCCTGGGAGGTTCTTTCTTTGTTGCTACCTTAGTTGCCCCTCCCTTTTTTTGTTTTCTTTTGAGGATGTTGTAGCAGATGGATGATGTAGGTAGCAGGTCATTAGGTAAGTCAGAGATGGGCCAGTATTGTGGCACGGTGAGTTAAGCTGACACTTGCAACATAACATTCCATAGTGGAGCAATGGTTCAGGAACTGGCTGCTCTAATTTGAATCAGGTCCCTGTTAACATGGTGGGAAGCAGCAGATGACGGCTCAGGTATCTGAGCTCCTGGATGGAGTTCTTGGCTCCTGAGTTCAGCTTGGCTCAGCTCTGGCTTTGGGAGCCATTTAGCGGGATGAATCAATGGATGAGAGATATTTCTGTATCTCCTAGCCTGTCTTTGAACAAATACACAAATAAATCTTTCTTTACAAAAGCCTAGGGGGTGGAGGGTCTGCATTGTTGTATAGTGGGTAAAGCTTCCACCTATGACACTGGTATCCCATATGGGCACTGGTTCATGTCCCTATTGTTTCACTTGAGATTCAGCTAATGGTCTGAGTAGTGGGCCCCTGCCACCCACGTGGGAGACCTGGGAAAAGCTCCTGGCTGGTGACTTTGGCCTGGTACTGTCCTGGCTGTTGTGGTCATCTGGGCAGTGAACCAGCTAGTCGAGGTGCTCATTCCTCTCCGTCTCTCCCTCTCTCTGTTTCCCTCTTTTTGTGTAACTCTGACCTTAAATGAATAAATTAATCTTTTAAAAAAAGACTTGGAGAGAATTTACTTCTTAAAATCAAAGGGTAAGAGCTGTTCTTACTGGTGCCCAGTCACAAAAGCCAGATTATTTTTTCTCAGTGACGTCATTATGGGAGATGGGGGCGGATATACCAACAAGTCATCACCATGCCACGTAATGAGTGTGGCAGTGCAAGAATAGATGAAGTGAGGAGTCACGGACTATGCGTGGTTGTTCCTGCCTACAGGAACAAGGGGAAGGGCAGCCAGGGAAGCAACATGAGCACCAGAGTTTCCCAGACTTAAAAGAAAGAAAGTTAAAGGTATCCTTGATAGACTTAGTATACATGGCACATTTGGCTAATTTATTTGGTTAGATTCAGGGACAACATGCAGCTGAAAATACATTTGAATAGGTAGGATAGGGCTAGGATATGACTAAAGCACGTTCTGTCACAAATGAAGAAATCTTACTTTACAATGTAGAAATGGAGAAAGCAAAGGTTTTGTACACCCTGCCCTCCCCGCAAAAAGATGTGATTGTGGTTGTGTGTCTATGTTTATTTTAAAATTTTATTTATTTTAAAGGCAGAGAAAGATTCAACCTGCTAATAATAACCCAAATATTCACAACTGCCAGGATGAGGCCAGGTCAAAGCCAGGAGCCAAGAATTTAATTTGGGTCTTTCACACAGGTGGCAGAAACCAGAGTACTTAAGTCTCGCCTACTGCCTCCCGGGGCTTGTATTAGCAGGGAGCTGGAATCAGCAGTGGAGCTGGGACTCCAACTCAGACCTGCTAATCTGGCATGTGGGCATTAAGCTGCAGCTTAGCTGCCACACAGATACCTGCCCTTTCAGGTAGGATTTTAAAAGAACTCCAGAAGCTTATGATTAAGAAAAAAACAAAAACAGAAACAAAACCTGGTTTCACACAGAAGTCGCTAGAGAAACTTTTTACCAAATAAGATACCCAAACCCTATTCTCGACATAGTAGTCCTGACTCCTGAAAGGGACACCTTTCAGATGCACACCCCCATTCAACTATCACTGACATGGGATGGGTATGGTAGGAGGAAAGGACAGAAGCCTTGAGGCCAGGCACAGGTGACGGCAATTGTTGGACCAGTGATGATGAGGGTGGGTGATGGTCATGAGGATGGGGGAAGAGGCAAAAGACGTGGCGGAGGTAAAAGAGATGAACGGTGATGACTAGTCAGCGACAGTGTCAAGAAGATAACTTGGCTGCCGGGTAAATGGTGCTGTTTGTGCCCGACGTGCAACACAGTCTGTGGTGCTGGACTGCTGGGTGTGGGCAGAATGAGTGGGGGAGGCAGGATTTCAGCTTTGAGATTGCTGGATTTGAAGGGCCACTGAATTCATTTAAGTGGCTGCCTAGAAAGCTGTTGAAAATAAAGACCCAGGCCCAGCATGGTGGCCTAGCAGCTAAAGTCTTCGCCTTGCACACACCAGGATCACATATGGGTGCCGGTTATCATCCTGGCAGCCCCATTTCCCACCCAGCTCCCTGCTTGCATCCTGGGAAAGCAGTCAAGGATGGCCCAAAGTTTTGGGACCCTGCACCCACGCAGCGTGCCAGGAGGAGGCTCCTGGCTCCTGGCTTCGGATTGGCTCAGCTCTGGCCATTGTGGCTGCTTGGGGAATGAATCAACAGACAGAAGATCTTCCCCTGTCTATCCTTCTCTCTGTATATATGACTTTCCAATAGGAATAAAATAAATATTAAAAAAAAAAAGAAAAGAAAGAACCTAGGTGAGACATTGAGTTTGAAAACGCAGGAGAACCATCATTTTAAAAGCAGCTGCTTGCCAGAGAGTCCGGATCACTATGAGGGCGCAGGGGCGGGTCACAGTCCTAGAGCCTTGAGTCGGTGGGCACACTGGCCACAGGCCACAGGTGCCCGCTCAGCTTGCAGGGACCCATTTTCTCCACTTAGTTCTCCAGTGGAGGCTATGGGAAGAGACTCATCTAAACTAAAACCCTGAGTTCAACTTCTCTGAACGTCTCACAACTCTAAGAGCATATCATCAGTGCCTGTGTCTCTAAGAAGAGCAAAACAAAACAAAACAAAACACCTTCCTGTAGAGACCTTTCATCTATTGAGCATTTGCTTATTCAATGTGTCTCTATCAAGCGGCCAGAGCTGTGTAAGCATCTGGGGAGTGTGGGGGGTGTAAAACTCAAAAATATAAAAACTTGAATCTTTGGAAGAAGAGAAATTCAGAAAAAAAAAAAAAAAAAGCCTATAGCCCATACCCTTCCTCTCCCCACACCCCCAACACTGCTTTCTAGCTTCAGTCACCTGGTCTGATTCGCTTTAATGAAAACTGCAGAAACAGTTCGTGACTGTTACGTTGTGTGCATTCTGAGTGCTATGATGCAGTCTCGGGACATGAACCACCCCATTCTCTGGAGTGTCCGACGCCTGGTCGCTGCTAAGGGGCCCTCAGGGTTATCACATCAGCCGCGTACTACACCTGCGCAGGTGACCGCATGCAGCAGCCCAACGTCGCAGCATGGCACCTGAGCCAGTTGATTCACATCACTCACCCCCAGGCACTACATTGCCTTGCTCTGTCACAAGCACTGGAAAGTATTTTAGACAAGAGAAACCCCAGAGATACAATGTTACTTCAGGTACATGGTTATAATTGTTCTGTTCCATTATAAACTAAGTGTGCTAATCTCAATGTGTGCGGAATGTATAATTAACTTTTATCATAGCTACACATGTATAAGACAGAATACAGTATGCATAGAGTTATAGATAGTCAGCAGTTTCAGGAACCCACAGTGGATCCTGACATGTCTCCGGTGGAGAAGGGGGAACACTGCACACTGTGGGGTGGTTAAGCACTGAAGGGAAGAAAGAAAAATTGCTGCATGCTATATCAGCCCACACCACTAAAAATACATGTATTTCCGGAGTGCTGAAGAGTTAAACATATAATATACGTTTAATTATAAAAAGGGTGGCGATACGTGAGGTTATGAATAGAATTTTCTAAGCTCAAAAGTAATTGAAAAATTGGGACAAAATAAATTGATTAAAAAAAAACGAAAAAGAGGCTCTGGTGTGGCATAGTATGTAAAGCTGCTGCCTGAGACTGCGACGTCCCACATGGATGCCAGTTTGAGCCCTGGCTGCTCCACTTCTGATCCAACTCCCTGTTAATGTGCCTGGATAGTCATAAAAGATGGACCACATCCTCCTGCACCCCCATGAGACCCAGATGAGCTCCTGGCTACTGCTGGATTCAACTTTGGCTATCACAGCCATCTAGGGTCAGCAGACGGAAGAGCTCAATGTATCTCTGTCTCTCCCTCTTTCTGTAACTTTTCCAAATAAATAAATTTTTGTTTAAAAAAAGAAAAAAAAGAAAATTTGAGCACTTATCCAAATAAATTTGATACAGCAAGAATTTAAAGGCCTTAATTTCTAAGGATTCACAAACATTCATAAGAGAGCTATTAGGATTTTAATTAAATAAACAGGAAGAAGTGAAAATAGATTTTTTTTAAAAAAAAGATAAAATAGCTCTAAAGAAATTCATATTAAAAAAAACAATATATTTTGGGCTGATGTTCTGGTACAAGCTGATATCTGCAATGCCAGCATCTCATACTGGTGCTGGTTTGAGTTCTAACTGCTCTACTTCCAATTCAGGTCACTGCTAATGCACCTGGGAAGGCAGCAGAAGATAGTTTGTCATTGGGCCCTGTTGCCCACATGGGAGACCAGATGGATTTCCAGGCTCCTAACTTTAATCTGGCCCAGGTCCTCTCTGTTTCTCCCTCTTTACCTTCTATACATATCTATATCTATATCTATCTACCTATCTATCTATATATATAGATCTATATATATATAACATTTTTTAAAAGATTTTATTATTATTGGAAAGCCGGATATACAGAGAGGAGGAGAGACAGAGAGGAAGATCTTCTATCCGATGTTTCACTCCCCAAGTGAGCCACAATAGTCGGTACGCGCCGATCCGAAGCCGGGAACCAGGAACCTCTTCCGGGTCTCCCACGCGGGTGCAGGGTCCCAAAGCATTGGGCCGTCCTCAACTACTTTCCCAGGCCACAAGCGGGGAGCTGGATGGGAAGTGGAGCTGCCGGGATTAGAACCGGCGCCCATATGGGATCCCGGGGCTTTCAAGGCGAGGACTTTAGCCGCTAGGCCACGCCGCCGGGCCCTATATATAACATTTTTTAACAATTTATTTTTTCTTATTTGAAAGGTAGACCTACAGAAAGAGAAGAGATAAAGATCTTCCATCTGCTGGTTCATTATCCAAATGGCCAAAAGGGCTGGTCCAAAGCCAGGAGCTTCATCTGGGTCTCCTATGTGGGTGCAGGGGCCTAAGCACCTGGGCCATCTTGTGCTGCTTCCCAACCTTAAGCAAGGAGCTGGATCAAAGTGGAGCAGCCAGTACTCAAACTGGCATCCATATGGGATGCTGACCCTGCAGGTGGAGGCTTAACGTACTACACCATAGCACAAACCTCCCAAATGTTCTAAATCAAACTAAAATCAACATTAAATTTGTTACAATGAAATTAAATTTATATTAAAATTAAAAATTAAATATCCTCTTACAAAATACTTATTTTTATGGGTTTAATATATTCTAGGAGACTTTTATACATTTTTAATTTACATCATATTTATGAATGGATTAGTGAGGTTTCTGTTACTACAGGGAAACACCCAAGACAAATGACTTAGGAAGAAAAGACGGCTTACTCAGCTGACCACTTTGAATGGCAGGTGCAGATTTCAGGTCGAAGTGTGGTAGCATAGAGTACCAGTGCCTGGGGAGGGGACCCCAGGGCCATTCAGGAAGCCTCTCTGTGAGAGCCGCCTCATAAGTGACCCAATGTCCCTGTACTGGGCCCCACCTCCTAAAACTGCCTCCACCTCAGCAGGGGGCTTCCAGGGGACAAGGGTCTTCAAGTCTGGGTGGCAGGGTCTGCTCAAGTTGGCAGGGTCTGCTCAAGTCGTGCTGATCAGTGCTTGCAGCATCTCAGCACCCCTGCCCACTGTACCTTCCGGCTCCTTCCTTCAAGCTGCTCTCAAAGTACATAAAGGGGCCCTGGAAACTGAGTGCTGGGGTGCCAGGACTCGCTCCCTCACCTCACCACGCTCTGATGCCCACTTTAAAAACAATGGCTCCTTGGCCCGGCGGCGTGGCCTAGTGGCTAAAAGTCCTTGCCTTGAACGCACCGGGATCCCATATGGGTGCCGGTTCTAATCCCGGCAGCTCCACTTCCCATCCAGCTCCCTGCTTGTGGCCTGGGAAACCAGTCGAGGACGGCCCAAAGCTTTGGGACCCTGCACCCGCGTGGGAGACCCGGAAGAGGTTCCTGGTTCCCGGCTTTGGATTGGCGCGCATCGGCCCGTTGCGGCTCACTTGGGGAGTGAAACATCGGATAGAAGATCTTCCTCTCTGTCTCTCCTCCTCTCTGTATATCCGGCTTTCCAACAATAATAAATCTTTAAAAAAAAAAATGGCACCTGATAAACGGTACTTAGGCTGGAGACACAACACAGGTCCTTAATTTACCTACTAGTCAAATGTGCAAGTAAAAAGTTAAAGTCAAGGGCCTGGCGTGGTAGCCTAGTGGCTGAAGTCCTTGCCTTGCACTCATTGGGATCCCATATAGGTGCTGGCTCTAATCCCGGCAGCCCCACTTCCCATACAGCCTCCTGCTTGTGGCCTGGGAAAGCCTTTGAGAACAGCCCAAAGACTTGGGACTTCCTCTGTGTGGGAGACCCGGAAGAGGCTCCTGGCTCCTGAATGGCGCAGCTCAGGCTGTCGCGGCAGCTTGGGGAGTGAATCAGTGGATGGAAGATCTTCCTCTCAGTCTCTCCTCCCCTCTGTCAATCTGACTTTCCAATAACAGTAAAATAAGGGGTCTGGTGCAGTAGCCTACTGGCTAAAGTCCTTGCCTTTGGGATCTCATATTGGCGCTGGTTCTAATCCCGGCAGCCCTGCTTCCCATCCAGCTCCCTGCTTGTGGCCTGGGAAAGCAGTCGAGGACAGCCCAAAGCCTTGGGACCCTGCACCCACGTGGGAGACCCAGAAGAGGCTCCGGGTTCGTGGCTTCTGATTGGCTCAGCTCCAGCCGTTGAGGCCACTTGGGGAGTGAATCATTGGACAGAAGATGTTCCTCTCTGTCTCTCTTCCTCTCTGTATATCTGATTTTGCAATAAAATAAATAAATCTTAAAAATACATAAATAAAATTAAAATAAATCTTAAAAAAAGTTAATGTCAAGATTCTAGAAAACCATGATAATACCTCTCTCAAGGGTTTTAAAAAACATCCTCACACTCTGACTCAGTAATTCTCCCTCCAGGATTTTATCCCAAGAGGCGAATCAGAAATGCAATGACAGATCTGTATCAAGATACAGCAGGAAAACATCACTTAGGACAGGATAATTTCGGAAGTAACCCAAGTATTCAATTACAGGGGAAGGGGAAGGTGGCATGTAATATGGCATATTCATAATTATAGGACATTACAAAGTTATTAAAAATAGTGCAGATGGAAATACTTCAATGACCTGGAAAAAGGCTTAGCATGGAGGAGGCAAGAATAAAAACAGCACACGGGCAAAATAACTGTAATAGACATTAACAATTGCTGACCATTTAACAGACATACATGCATATGTCAGACACTAGAGTTGTAGCCTTCAACACATTATCTTCAAAATAACCCTACGAAATGCAATGCAATAATTTATACTCACATGCACCGGAGTCTCAATTACACAATGCAAAGAGCATAACACAAAGCATGCCAAAATCACTAAGGTAAGTGGAACCATGGGAACTTTCCCTGCTGGTTGATGCACTTCCCCATGTTATCCAGTTTAACCTCTAGCAATTCTCAGTTAAAAAAAATGGGATTGATCAAAACAAAACAAAACAAAACAACCCAACTAGGGAGCAAAGCCAAAGAGCCTGTAAGAACAGTGGGTCACACCGAGTGTAAGTGAGCCTGTGTCAGTTCTGCTACTGCTGAGGAAGCAAACTGTTGCATGAACTAACAGGAAGAGCGAGCAATCTCAGATTTTAGCTTTTCTGAGACTACTCTCCGACAATGGAGTGACAGGGCTGGCACTGTTGCAGTGGGTAGAGCTGCTACCTGTGGCGCTAACATACCATATAGGTGCCAGTTTTGTGTCCCAGCTGCTCCACTTTTGTTTTTTCAAAGACTTATTTATTTTCACTGGAAAGTTAGATTTTATATAGAAGGAGGGAGACACAGAGAAAGAGCTTCTGTTCACTGGTTCACTCCCAAATAGCCACAACCACTAGAGCTAAACCAATCCAAAGCCAGGAGCCAGGAGCTTCTTCCAGGTCTTTCACTCTGGCACAGGGTCCCAACGCTTTGGGCCATCCTCCACTGCTTTCCCAGGCCAAAGGCAGGGAGCTGGATGGGAAGTGGAGTAGCCAGGATACGAACCAGTGCCTATATGGGATTCCTGGAGAGTAAAAGATGAGGATTTAGTTACTGAGTGATTGTGCTGGGCCCAGCTGCTCCACTTCTGATCCAGCTCTCTGCTAATGCACCTGGGAGAGTAACAGGGCCAGCAATGGAGACCTGGCCACACTCACAATAACAAATATGTGTCAGACTCAGTTTGAACACTCCCCTCAGATTCATTCAAATCTACCTGCCAACCATCTTGTGAGGTGACGTCACCATCCTGATTTTACAGGCAAAGAAACGGAGGCATGAAGAGATGCAATGTGCTCAAGGTCAAAAAGCCAAATAGTGGGATAAGTGGCCAACATGGTGGTGCCCTGAAGTCTGGATTCCCAGGCATTCTGGTGTAGTACCACTCTGTCTCTGATTGCCACACCTTCAGGAAAACACTGTTTTTCTTTTAAAGACTTATTTTATCTTATTTTTTATTGGAGAGGCAGACATACAGAGAGAAGATTTTCCATCTGCAGGTTTACTCCCCAAGCGGCCACAACTGCTGGAGCCAAGCTGATCTGAAGCCAAGGGCCAGGAGCCTCCTCTGGGTCTCCCATGTGGGTGCAGGGTCCCAAGGCTTCGGGCTGTTATTGACTGCTTTCTCAGGCTACAAGCAAGTAGCTGGTTGGGAAGTGGATTTGAACTGGCACCCATATGTGATCCCGATGCGTAAAAGGTGAGGACTTAACCTCTCGGCTACTGTGCCAGGCCCTGAAACACTTTCTTAAGGCTACTTATTTGGAGTATAAACCAAAGGCTAGGAACATGATCTGAGAGCATAGATAGGACAATGTTGACTAGCCTAAAGGTATACATGTTGGGTGATTCATGTCGTTAGAGCTCTGATTATAAATGTCTATCTAGGGCCCAGCGGTGTGGCCTAGCAGCTAAAGTCCTCGCCTTGAAAGCCCCGGGATC
This sequence comes from Ochotona princeps, assembly GCF_030435755.1. Classification (NCBI taxonomy): domain Eukaryota; kingdom Metazoa; phylum Chordata; class Mammalia; order Lagomorpha; family Ochotonidae; genus Ochotona; species Ochotona princeps. Next base: position 64,940,663 of record NC_080839.1, on the reverse strand, counting down.
CCATATGGGTGCCGGTTCTAATCCCGGCACCTCCACTTCCCATCCAGCTCCCCGTTTGTGGCCTGGGAAAGCAGTTGAGGACGGCCCAAAGCTTTGGGACACTGCACCCGCGTGGGAGACCCGGAGGAGGCTCCAGGCATCGGCCCGTTGCGGCTCACTTGGGGAGTGAAACATCAGATGGAAGATCTTCCTCTCTGTCTCTCCTCCTCTGTGTATATCTGGCTGTAATAAAATGAATAAATCTTTAAAAATAAATAAATAAATGTCTATCTAAAGGCAAATCATCTGGCCCCAGAGCTTCCATCCTTTGTTCTTTTTTTGAAATATTTTATTGGCATAGGCATTGTGGCACCAGTGGGTCAACTGCCACTTGGGGCCCCCACATCCCATTTCAGAGTGTCTGTGACTGAAGTCTGCCTCCTCTACTTCCAATCCAGTTTCCTGCTAATGTGGCAGCCTGAGAGGCAGCAGATGATGGCTCGAGTACTTGGGTCCCTGCCACTCAGGTGAGCCCTCAATGGAATTCTCAGCTCCTGGCTTCAGCCTGGCCGGGGCCCTGCTCTTGTGGGCCTACTGGGGAACAAAGCAGGACACAGAAGATCTTTCTCTGTTGCTCTGCATTTCAACTCAACAAAAGCTTTAAAAAATAAAATAGCTGACTCTATAGAATGTCTTCTTTTCCCCCTCAATTATTCAAAATTTGTGACTAACATGCTAACAATTGCACCTTTTTGTGGATTACAGTGCAGTAACTGCAGCACTTACACACAGCAGAAACCAATGAAGCCAGACAACTAGCCTACCTTCTCTACTGGTCCAGTTCTTTGTACAATATACACAACATGAGAGTGAGCTGTAGTCACCACACTATACATCGGAACCAGAAATTGTTTCTTTTGTTCCGTACCAGCCTTTATCTAGCCTCTGCTACCCCTCCTCCCCAACTCTTACCAGTCTGTACTAATAACTATTTTAAGCTTTGATCAACAATTTGGGTGTTCCCATTCTTAACCACTGCCAGGCTGCTCTACATAAAGCTCAATAAGTCAGAACAAATGGTTTCCTACTACAACTTTATCCACATGACTTTCCACATTAATCTTAATTTCAAAGCTCCGTAAGTTTCTAATCTTCAACTACCAACATATATTTAATCAGCAACCGATCATCTCAGCTAGACTGGTGGCTTACAGAGAAATGAAAGTTCACCCCTGGGTGCCGTCCCCACACAGGAGTGTTATGATTTGTTTTGGCTTTTCGAATTGGCTTAAGACACAGGGGTGAGCGTGGTCTGGGCAGCACCCACTAACCAAGGATGTGGGCGTAGCACGCTGACGCAGTTTTAAGCAGGACTTCTACTGCAGATGGCGGGTGGATGGCAGAATCAGTGCACAAAGCCGGCTCTGAGGCTGGAGGCCAAGGAGCTCATGGATGCCGGCCACCTTCCCCATGGATTCTTAGATGGAGCCTCTTCTGTGGATAGTCACTTGGATAGCCAGGGACATGGCCCTGCCTGGTTCCCTAAAAAAGCATCTTCTCATTGGCTTGCTCTTTGCTCCAGAGCACCTGCAGCCATGGAGGTGGAGGTGAGTCCTGCAATTTTCTTCTTCCAGTACAGCACGTGCCAGACACACGCCTGGAGGCTCTGTTTACTGTTAGTGTGAAAGTGAGAAAGACTTTATTGTGTCCTAAAGCCTTCACATATTCCATCGGTTGCTACTATCAGGTGCTATTTTGCACAATATTTTTACATAGGAGGTAATCATTGTAGCTAAATGCGCTGAAGTCTTTTGTAACCTGCTATTTTGCCTCCAAATCCAAAGACATGTGTTGCTTCCAAAATTATCTTCTCTACCTTAACTTGAGTCAGACCTTTCTTTTAATTATGTAGCAGTGCCTGGCACTGTGGTGGAGAGAGGTTGAGCCACTACCAGTGATGCCAGCATCTCCATTTGGTGTTGAGTCCCAGCTGCTCTATTTTGGAACCAGCCCCCAGCTCATGTGCGTGGGAAAGCAACAGATGACACCTGACACCCATGAAGGAGAACCAGATAGAGTTCTGGTCTCCTGCCTTCAAACTGACCATTGTGGTCTCCTAGGTAGTGAACCTGAGGATGGAAGCATAGTTGATCTTCTTTCTTTCTCTTGCTCTCATATTCATATAAATAAGAATAAATCTAAAACAAACAAAAGCATGCAGCAGATATAATCATAGTTTGCAAAACCTACCCCACAGGTTCCCTGACTTCTCTGCCCATCACACCACTGGAGCCCTCTAGGCTCTGCAGCCAGCTCTTCTTCTAAGGCCCCACGTTCAACTCTTCTCCCAGTTGCCCATCCCTGGAATGCCCTAGTTCACAGAGAACAGCTCCTGGAATTTCAGCATTCCCAGACAGCTTCTCTGAACACAAGCTCTACTTAAGTGAACGTAGGCCTTAGCACACAAAGACCAAACAGGATGCGACAAAAACAACCAAGTCGAATACTATCTCCACTGACAAAAAGCTTATAATCCAATCAGCTCTCACGATCATTAGTCATGGCCACACAACAGATCCTTATGCTTAACACATCCTAATTTGCAGATCTAGGTTTACTCTAAAACCATGTAAGATCATTTACAACAGACATTGAATTAATGTCATTTCATTTGATATAAACAAACATCAGTACAAAAGAACATGAAAAACCCTGTGAAATGAAATGAATAGCTTTGGGATTTTTCTGGCATATTTTACATAAATTTCTCCAATTTTGAATTTTTTTACATTTTTGAGAGGAACAGAGAAGAAAAAGATCTGTTGGCTCAGTCCCCAAATGCCTGTGACAGTCTGGGCCTAGCAGAAGCTGGGAGCCAGCAATTTAGCACGGGTGTCTCCCACGTGGATCTCCCACGTGGATGGCAAGAACCCGATGATTCGCCCCCTCCCTCACCTCTGCTCCTCACAGTTTGCATCAGCAGGAAGTGGGAGTCATGAGCTGGCACTCAGACAGGGATGTGAGATGTGAACATCCCAACCATCACCCCAACTGTGAAGTTAGCCAGGTGGACATGAGCCTATGTATGTATGAGGGGCTACAGAGAAATGGAGGTTTCTGTGTGACGGAACAAGGCAGCAGGACTTGCAAGCAAGCCAGCATTTATATATTGGCAGTATGGCCATGGTTCAGTAACCTGATTAGGTGGGGCCTTCCTTCTGGGTACAGCTTAGGGGAACTCTCATCTGCCTTTTGACCCGGGGGACCATTCTGAAGTTCTAGGAGGGATTCCACATCCAACAACATTCCAGAGAGCATGCAGGGGGCTGAGGAAAGTGGGCCACACCCCGCATGTGGCATCCAAAACTGTGTGAGTGCACAGTTGGCCCTCAGCTCCACCTGACACGCCCACCTGGTCCGCTGGGTGCACACACATCATTCCCCCTCACTCAACTTGGCGAGCCTGCTTGCCTCTGCTTTCTGTCTCACGTTTGAATTCTTTCTCACATGAAGACAAGAACCCTGAGCAAGTGGTCGCCAGGCCAAAAGCCTGCCCCACTTCTTTACATCTGGCACTCTGGGGAGAGCTGGGAGGGCACTGAGGCATGAGATTGGCTGAGTATGAGCAACAGACATGCAGGGACCAAGCCCTTGAGACACACGCTCTGCATGCCGTATAACTCTCTGTGAAACAAAAGTCACACGTGCAAGGATACGAGGGAGACCATCACCGGAACCCACTAGGACCTGGTGCTAAACCACAGGATAGGCCACATGCAATACCCAACACTCCTCATTCAGGCATTACGATCTGCATAATCCACATGCACTGTTCAGATGCTGATTAACAGGGTGTAAGTGATTTCTCAGGTTTGAGAAGCTTGACCCTAACTCAGGTTCTTGGGCTTGTACTTCTCATTCGGGGTGAGGAGGAATCAATGGGAAGAGGACGAGGAATTTACCAAGTATCCTAACTAAACTTCCACAAAGGCTTCCTGGAGTGTTAGGACAGCCATGCTTATTTTGGCTGTGATCTCACTGTGGGTCCCTCTACATCAAAAGTGGGGAACGAGGCCCAGTGCGGTAGCCTACGGGCTAAAGTCCTCACCTTGAAAGCGCTGGGATCCCATATGGGCGCTGGTTCTAATCCCGGCAGCTCCATTTCCCATCCAGCTCCCTGCTTGTGGCCTGGGAAAGCAGTCGAGGGCGGCCCAAAACTTTGGGACCCTGCACTCGGAAGAGGCTCTGGACTCCTGGCTTCGGATCAGCTCAGCTCTGGCCATTGCAGCCACTTGGGGAGTGAATCATCGGAGGGAAGATCTTTCTCTCTGTCTCTCCTCCTCTCTATATACCTGACTTTGCAATAAAAATAAATAAATATCTTAAAAAAAGTGGGGAATGTCCTGCTGGGTGCCCATATAAAGCCGACAAAATCATTTGGTCTGGTCCCACTGAGGGAACCACAGGTGAGATTCGTAATTCAATAAAACTATAGCAGGCTAATTAAAAAAAGATTTATTTATTTTTATTGGAAAGTCAGATATACAGAGAGGAGGAGAGACAAAGATGAAGATCTTCTATCTGATGATTCACTCCCCAAGTGGCCTCAATGGCTGGAGCTGAGCCAATCAGTAGCTGGGAGCCTCTTTCAGGTCTCCCACACACGTTCAGGGTCCCAAGGCTTTGGGCCATCCTCAACTGCTTTCCCAGGTTACGAGCAGGAGGCTGGATGGAAAGTGGGGCTGCAGGGATTAGAACCAGCATCCAGATGGGATCCTGACACGTTCAAGCGAGGACTTTAGCCGCTAGGCTACTGCACCGGGCCCCCGGCAGGAGGTTACTCTGGCCTTTCAGAAATGTATTTTACTGTTTCAGACATTTATAATAATTAACTAACGGGGGAGAAAATGTGAAATGTCCCAAACTAATGGCTAACCTAGCCAGGCTGCAATACAACTATTTACATGTATATAAATTGAAACCCTAGCAGCAGACAGAGACCTTAAGTTCAATGTCTGCTGGTTCAGCACAGCCATGTGAAGAATGAGCCTTGGGAAACAGCTTCCTGCAAGGAGAGGCTTGCCAGACATTGCTGTTGGCACGTTCTCTGCTGGGCAGGATCTGCAGCCCTACCTGCCGAGCACCTACCAGCTCTCTCTGGCAAGAGAATGGACTGCAACTGTTCAGTAGTATTACTCACTTTACTAGCCTTATGAAAAGAAAAAAAAATTCACCAGAAAGGAACCAATTTATTTTAGAACCCTTTCCATGAGCAATTCCTCCTTCCTCATTCTTGTTAATTCAATTCAGAGAGGAAATTATTAACTACTTCATACAGATGCCAACTCTTATGTGAAGACAGATGAGAAAAAAATGGCAGCTTAAATGCTTTGGCTCAGAGAGCAGCTGCTCATGTCCTGACCTGTCTACACGGCCATTACTGACTTTTTTTTTCTAAAATGGGGTGGGGGACAGCCCCCACTGCCAAAGAAGACAGGTCCATCCTCACGTACTTCTGGCAGACAGGGAAAGCTGCATCGTGCTGCCCTTTCCACAGTGACACCCCGCCACCAGCTCAGCAGCCTCAACGGGGAAAACAGCAAACCGCTGCTCTCTGGACCAACTGCTTCTTCCTTCTCTACTGACCTGCAGTTAGCTCTAAGGAAATGGCCATTGCCATGATGGAGGCACCCCTGCCAGGTAGCTCACCTCACAGAGCAGGTCCCAGGGACAGCTCCTTGGAAGAGCAACATGGAGCTGCAACCGTCAACTCCTCTCCCCTCAGCAAGTACATGACCCCGGCAAATGCAACCAAGGGCAGGGGGCAGCTGCATCACCCAGTCCGGGGGTGTCTCCTGGACAGCTTGGAACCACAGAATCCAGGAGCTTTCCCCATCCCACTCCGGTACTCTCCTACATGCCACCAACTGGAAGAGAAGGGAGCATGTGTCCCTCTGCCAAGCAGTCATGGTGGGCAGCTATTGGGAGAATTGATGAGGCTCAATTCTCTTGACTTGGTGATGGGAGCGTTTAGTGGGAATGCAAGCAGGGCAACAAAACAGGCCAGTACTGTTCTGCTGCTCTATCCTTTTTTTTTTAAAAAGAGATTTATTTTTATTTTTATTGGAAAGGCGGATATACAGAGAGGAGGAGACAGAGAGGAAGATCTTCCCTCCGATGATTCACTCCCCAAGTGGCTGCAAGGGCAGTAGCTCAGCCAATCCGAGGCCAGGAGTCAGTAGTTCTGCTGGGTTTCCCATGCGGGTGCAGGGTCCCAAGGCTTTGGGCCATCCTCTACTGCTTTCCCAGGGAGCTGGATGGGAAGTGGGGCCGCCGGGATTAGAACCAGCGACCATATGGGATCCCGGTGTATGCAAGGTGAGGACCCTAACCACTATGCTATCACGCTGGGCCCCCTATCCTTGCTCTGTTCCTCAATTCACACAGGCAGCTTTTTGGGGTGGGGTAGGGAGGGGCCCCTGCAGTGAGAAACCTTGGCCCAAGAATCATTTTCAGTTACTCGGGGCTTCCGACGGGCATCATCTTACTGCTGCCATCTTTGTTCCTGGGCTCCAGCCCACATACTGGTGGCAATCATCCCGTGGCTACTGCTACCATCCTGCTGGTGTCTAGAGAGGAATTCTGGACCTCAGGGGACATGTAATGGCTGACGTGGCTCCCAGCACAGCTCCCTTCCTGTGCCCACTGTGCTGCAAGCCCTCAGCTCGCTGTGTCCCCAGATCAGGACCAGGTGCGCCTCCTGTGCCGTGGCTACCCAGGCAGCACAGCCCTGGCGCTGCCACCTTGACTGCCACTGCCGCTCCCCTCTGTTCTGAGTGCTCTGGACTCACACGCTCACATGTGCTGCCGAGCGTGGCTGCCCTGATAAAACAGCAGCCAACAGCACAGCTCAGCACCACGGGAGGCACACAAGGACTGACGCTTCAACCCTCCCAACCCAGCCCGGGCTGACCGCCGGGGAATGTGCTGGAGGGCCTTCTTACTCAGAGACAGGAAGAGAAGAGAAAAGGCAGGTCAACAACCAGGCACACGATGAGCAGTAGTGTGACAGCAAAAACCAAACCTACAGAGCTGGTTAGAACAAGAGTAACTCCCGTGTCAGAATTACAAAGGCAATGAAATGGAAGAGGGACACAACTTGGAAGGCTACCGCCTCTGAGGACCTGCTGAAGGGCACTGGGTGAAAGTAATTTCAGGAAAAGAAAGACACAGTGAACACTTGGGACTGAGATGCCGTAATTAAAATATTTTTTTAAACTTTGACAGGTGGAGAGAGACACAGAAAGACAAAAAAAAAAAAAAAAAAAAAAGACAAAGAAAGAGGGGGAGAGAGAGAGACCATGTGCTCCCATCACTGTTTCACTCCCAACTTTGTACAGCACTTGGAGCTGGGCAGGGGTCCAGCTGTGCACCTCAGCACCCAGTCTTGGTCTCCCATGTGGGTGGCAGGAATCCAGCACCCCAAGCTGTACCACTGCTGCCAGGTCTGCAGCAGCAGGAAGCTGGAGACAGGAGCGGCTGGGCTGAACACAGGGACGCAAGCATCGTACCCACCAGGCCAAGTGCCTGCCCCTGGGATGCCATGATTTATATAACAGGAAAACATGAAGACCTTGTAAAGAGGCAGGAGAGAGTGGGGAAAACATGGGTGTGGGGGAATTGGGTCCTTGTTCCAGTTCTGGGGCTGAGCAGATGCTGTGACTTGCAAGTGAGATGGTGGCGGAGGGTACAGAGGAGGGAGGTGGGATAAGAAAGAGATGGTTCCAGGGCAGGATTTCTACCCTGCTCCTCCCTTGTAGTAACCCAGGTGAGAAGCAAGGGGTACAACGGGGCACGAGGCCCTGTCCTGCTTTCAGAGGCTCCCCGAGGGGCTCCATTTCTGCAGAACTGAAAGCCTCACCCCTGCAGTGAACACTCCCACAGGACAATCTCACAGCCCCTGCTGGGTGCTGTAACAGCTTTTTATTTAAAAATGCAACAATATCAGAAAGCATCAAAGAATAAATACCAAAACACAGTTCACACACACTTAGAAAATTTGTAAAAACTTTCCCAACTAGGAAAATTTTGAAAACGGATTCTCAGAAGTCAATTAACCGAATAATCACCTAAACAAAGACCAAAACAAAAACCCTGGTGACAGCATTTGATCCTTACGTGTTTGTTCTTCTTTACCTAAATATCATCTTTAAGTTGCTAATTCCCAAATTTCTATTTCCAACCACACACATCCTCTGGAATTTTCCCAGACTCACAGAGCAGGTCCCTTTACCTGGAAGGGACGTGCCCAAGACTCCCAGGGGTGCCTGGGGCCAGGGATGGGGCCAAACTCTGCACTGGCCTCTGCACCTTACCCGAGCACCTCCCATGCCCGTGCCTGTAACAGGGGTGGCCTGAGGCGCAACAGCAAAATCATCACGAAACTCTATTTTTCTTTTATAACATTTTTCATGGGCAGGCTTCCTAAGATCTGCCAACTGTGGTATGTGATTTTTTTTCCCTTTCCCTTTCAGGTCAAAAACTGTCACCTTTTCACTTAAAGGAAGTGCTTCAGAGCCCTGGTGCCAGCATTTGGCGCCATTATTAAACAACAGGAGGACAAGTGAGCACTGTGACCCCATGGCTGTCAGTCTGATTGCTGCAGCAGCTTCACAGAGGGCAATGAGTGGGTAGCAGGTGCAGCCTGCAAAACGAGGACAGAGGGAAGATTCATGTCCCCAGCTGGATGGAGCAGGACGGTGACCAGACTTCATCATGCCATTTAAAACTCACGAGTTACCTGTTTCTGTAATTTTCCAGAAAAACTGGAAACTTTGCTTATTTGAGACGCAGTGAGACACACACACTCATTCACACGGGGGTGGGGAGGAGACAGTGAGACAGTACACAAGTGTTCACTCCTACCTGCTGGTTCACTCCCTAAATGTCAGCGTTCGCCAGCACTGGGCTGAGCTGCAACCAGGAGCCAGGAGCTCAACCCAGACCTCTCTTGTGGGTAGCAGAACCCAGTCACTTACGCTATTAACATCACCTGCCAAGGCATACATTAGCAGGAAGCTGGGATCAGGTGCTAGCGTGGGAAATCAAGCCCAGGTGTTCCAGTGTAGAGTGTGCATGTCTTAACTGCTACACTAAATACGCACTCCCACCTCATCTTACTGCACTGCAGGGGACGGGAACCTCAGAGGACCAGGCCACAGGTAAAGCTGGCCATTTGGCCTCCACTGGGATCCTAGCGGTCACTTCCACAGTCATGCTCCACCCTTCCACTGTGCAGGCCAATTTGCCTTCTCTCTCTCTCCCACTCCACCCACATCCAATCGGGCAGCAGATCTTGTCGGCCCAAGGCACCCTGTAATTGCGTCCTGGTCAGTTCCCATGACCTCTGCTGCCATCCACTGAGTTCAATTGGGGTTACCTCTCACCCATGTTTCCTCAGTAGCTGCCTAGCTGGCCTCTGTCCTTCCATCCTGACCCTCTTCCGTGTCTTCTCTGCAGCAGCCAGAAGGCACGCACACACTTAAAATGAAAGCCCTTGCAGTCAAAACCATCCTAGTACATTCTCATCTCCTCTAGAGCACTCATCTGAGGCCAGCCCAGGCAACCTGCTCCTTCTAGCCTGTGCAGCATCTCTGATTCCTGCGGCTACTCGCTTGCTGAGTGCCCTGAACATGCCAGGCATGTCCCAGCTGCAGGGCCTTGGCACAGCCTGCTCCTTCTGCCAGGAATGCCCTTTCTATGCACATCCCAAGAGGTCACCCCACTGCCAACTTTGAGCCTACATTTGGAGCTTTTCACCAAGGCCTGAGGCACTCCCCCCACCCCCGCAGGATTTCCCATCCCTCTTTCCCTGTTCCGTTATCCTCTATAGCACTTGGTGCTTTCTGGCATTCTCGATATTTATTCAGTTGGATTCACAGTGGTCTCCCTGTGAGAGCAAGGTTTTATCTCCCACACCCTGCCCTCCCCAAATGTTGCTTTGAATATGTTAAGTACAACAAATATTTGCTACATGATTGAATGGTAAACAACAAAAAGACTAAGAAGGAAATAGTACGGATTAAAAATCAGAGATCACTTGCCTCATTTCATGATAATTACCAACACTAATTTTGACAGGAGGAGAGAAATGTTAAACATGACTCATTACAGGCACCAAACACGCTGGGTACACAGCTAACCTTCTGACTTAGGGACATGATTCAGCTACTCGTTTGTGCACTAGTAAGATTCCTTTTAACAGCATTTTAGTTTTTAGTTTATAGGTCTTGCATTTAGTTCATTACGTTTATTCCTGTGGTATTTATAATACTGTAAAGTGGCACTGATGTTTAAAATTCTATCTTCTAATTGTTGACAACGTATAGAAACAGGATCAAGATTTCTGATGTTGACCTACGTTCTGAAAATTGATAATTTCACTTGATAATTCTACTAGGTTCTTTTGTAGATACCTTAATTTTCCAATATACAGAACCACACTGTCTGCAAATAAAAACAATAAAAAAACTTTAAATTTAATTATTGAATTGGGATTTTAGGGCCAAAATAATGGTATAAATTCTCATGTTCAGATTCCTGTGAAGGTGTGTTTATGTTCATACATTTCTCTTAGGCTCCTGGTCTCTGTAACTGTAAATTGTAAATACTCTTACTGCTGAGTTTCTCACAGGGTTACAAAATGCCACTTGGTAGATGTGAGAAGAAAATTAAAGTGGCCATCCTACAAACTGAAATACTAAGTCAGGTGAACAGTGTGTATTAGTGTCCTAACCTACCTGGGGACAGAGACACCTGGGATGTACTACCTGGTATAGCACCACACCTTCTGCCTGTACTCATTCGCTTCACTTAGATGTGGCAATGAGTATGTTACAACGTTGAGGGCCCGGCACAGCGGTCTAGTGGCTAAAGTCCTCACCTTGAATGTGCCATCCCATACGGGTGCCAGTTCTAATCTCGGCAGTCCCGCTTTCCCATCCAGCTCCCTCTTTGTGGCCTGGCAAAGCAGTGGAGGACAGCCCAAAGCCTTGGGACCCTGCACCCATGTGGGAAACCTGGATGAAGCTCCAGGCTTCTGACTTTGGATCAGCTCAGCTCCGGAAGTTGCAGCCACTTGGGGAGTAAATCAGTGGACAAAGACCTTCCTGTCTCTCCTCCTCTCTGTATATCTGACTTTGCAATAAAAAAATAAAATAAATCTTAAAAAAAACAATGTTGATACACTGGCTATATTTCCTAAATTAATCATGGTGGTTCAATTTGGGGAGTGCCTTTTTAATCCTTCCATATGATAACACTTTAACATGTTTAAGCTTTCTAAACAGCTTAGTTCACACCAATAACATCAGTAAGAGTTAAATTAATTTCTTAAAAAGAAGATGTTAAGTATTCGTCTCAATAAATCTGTGCAGAAACTCTAAGAATGTTCTTCTGGACGCTGGATTTACCTAGAAGTAAACATGAGGCAGGGGCAGCTTGGAAGAAATCACTAGAGAAGAAGTAGACTCCTAAGTCCTAACCACAATTCTGCTAAAAAAAAAAAAAAAGAAGAAGCGAAAAAGCCAAGGAGGACAATTATTAAACACAATTTTTATGGAATTCTTCCTTAAGTTCATGCCTGGAGCCCAGGAATCCAGTCCCACTCTTAGGGTCCTTTCACTAACATCATTCCCAAGGGGGAGAGCAAGACAAAGGAGAAACTGCTAACACAAGGAGCAGCTTGCCTCCCACGTCATTTTAAGGGGTAAAAGAAGAACTACTTTCCCAAAAGTTCACTGAAAAAGACACTTTAAAAAAATCACATCAGAGGTGATCTCTCCCTGGTTGCTTTCCCAGGTTACACTAGGATTAGCAAAGTCGTCAGCTAAACAAGTTTGTTGTTGTTTTTGTTTTTTTTTTTTTCCCCTTTTGATAATTTTCTTTCTCTAAAGAGTGCTAGTGAAAGTAAGTGAGACAGTTATCCCAAGTGCTGGTTCACTTCCCAGATGCCACCCCAGGAGACAGAGGCTCCAGCAACTCAATCCAGATCTCCCCCATGGGTGGCAAGAACCCAAGCCCTCAGCTGCCACCTGCTGCTCCCTGGCATGCACATTAGCAGACAGCTGCAGTCAAAGGCCAGAGCCAGGAATTGAAACCAAACACTCTGATTTGAGATGTGGATGTATCAATCAGTGTGCCAAATGCCTGATCGTGTGTGTGTGTGTGTGTGTGTGTGTGTGTTTGAGAGGCAGAGAGATGGAGCCAATACTCTGTTGGCCCATGTACCAAATGGTTGCAGTGGCTGAGGCTGGGCCAATCCAGGTGCCCCACGTGTAGATGGCAGGAATCCAGTGATTCTTACTTGAGTCATCACTTCTGCCTCCCACAGTCTACATTGGCAGAAAGCTGGAGTGAGGACTCAGGAACTTGAGCTGGTGTTAAATTCAGGTGCAGGCACTCTGATACAGGATGCAGACATCCCAAGTCTGTTTCCTGTTACCATAACAAAATATCTGAGACAGAGGAACCTTATAAAGAAAAGACTAGCTCATAGTTCTGGAGGCTCAAGTTCAGGATTAGGCAGTCCCATCCATTTGACCTATTAGAGAGGGCGGGCAGCACCGTGGGGGAAACGTGTAGGAACAAGGGATCAAAGTCCCAGAAGGAAAGTCAGACAACAATTCTGGGATCATGTTTGCTCTTAAAATAATCTGCTCCTGTGGTAGCGACCTTAGGCCCCTCTAAGGGCAGAGCCTTTGATGACCTAATGACCTCCCATCGGGCTTCACCTTGAAGGTCCAGCCAGCACACTAACGACCCAGTATCCCTCATATGAATTTTTGAGGGACAAACCACATCCAAACATCAGCAACAAACAAGGTTCTATCACATTGCCTCAAAGAGATGGATTATAGGAAATGTGCCAAATTGAGTTCAATTCAACCAAAAATTAAAATTATGCTGTGAGGTTTAGCCTCAGAAACATCTTTTAAGGTTATACAACTTCCATCACTAAGAAATTGTTGGTAAAGCTCCTTTTATGAAATATTTTTCCAGGAAAATCTAGAAGACAATGATGCAGCAGACATTTTAAAATTCTTAGTGTTACAGGCTGAAGAAAACCTTGGTATGGTGATGATATTTACTCTAGTTACAGCTGTGTAAGAAAAATGAAATGAAACAGTAGATCAGGTAAAAGCTAGAAGAGAGGAAGAAAAGAGACAAAAACAGAAACCCAAGAAGCTGAGAGGAAGTATTATATGCACAACCGTTGCAACTGAGAATTTCTTAAGTTGGAATGCCAAATTTGATGCAGAACTCTTGGAAATTAAAAAGAAATTGATGAAAGAAGAGCAAGCAGAAAAAAAAATACATTCAGTGAGAAGCAACTGTTTGAAACAGATGGTAATCTGGACACATGATATCCAGTTCTTGGAGGATGGGCCGGAAACCACGGGAAGTAGCGGAGTGTTTGTTGCAGGAAATGGATGATGTGGAGCTCAAGGATGATGACTGTGACTATCCTGCTGACCCAGGAAGCGACTCAACTGACTAACGGACAGGCCCCTTCTGCAGAGAGCTTGACTGCCATAGCATCCATAGTTTAGCTGAAAGGGTTTTGCTTTTCCTTTTTTTTTCCTAAGAAAAAATAATTTTCAGAATATTCTTCTGATGGCCTTCATCACTGAACTTAATAAACCAACTTTAAAATTTCAAAAAAAAAGAAAAGAAAGAAATTGTTGGTATTGGGGATGTGGGGCTGGTGCAGTGGCATAGCCATCTTGTCTCCCTCCGGTGGTGCCAGCATCCCACACAGGCACTGGCTCGAGCCTCAGCTACACCACTTTCCATTCAGCTCCCTGCTACATCCTGGGAAAGCAGCAGAGGATGACTCAAGTCCTGAGACCTAGAAGAAGTTCCCAACTTCACAAAGGCAGACACTTCACAAAGTTGATGGAAAGTGAAATTCCAAGGGGCAGGCTTGGAGGGCTGGGAAATAATATAAACTTTTAAAGGGCAGGAAGAAGGCAGGCCTGGTCAAAGCAGGGACTTTGAACTGCACAGATTAGCAGAAGATTCAAAAAGAAAGGTGAGCTCTGATTACACAGGACCTTGACACCAGCATAAGGAGTGCCTTGCCAAATCTACGGGCAGTGGGGTTCTGTCGATATTTAAATAGCGAAGCAATATGACAAAGGCAATGATTCAGGAAGACCAAGTTGTTAGAAACATGCAGATAGAGTAAGCTGAAGAAGAGTGAAAGGGGCTAACGAAGGTCTTCAAAAAGTTTATGGGGAAAATGCATCCTACAAAACACCATGCATGGATTCAAACGTTTATTTGCATCAAAACATCTCTTAATTGCATTTTCCCCACAAATTGTTTGAAATACCCATAGATAATAGGTTCTAAACTCGGGCACAAGTCAAAAATGATACAATAACATAACTTTCAAGAATAGGTGCTAATTTCAGATCACTCTAAATTGTAACCAGCAGACAAATCCTATCAAGAAATTCCTCTCAGTGAAATACAATTGTGAGGCTCGAGGCTGACATGAAATTATGCTACAGTATAACTGAGTTTTGGACAAGAAATGAAGCTCAAAAAGAAGTGGATTTCTCCCACTATCCAGGATGACCATTTTACAAGGATTTAAAAAAAATAATCATAATAAACTGCGTAGTCTAGATTTCTATATTATTAGCCCCAACACTGAAAAAATTCTAACACAAAAGCCTTCTTCATCCTGCCATATGGATAACGTTTGTGACAGCAGCCTGAATCCTTCATGACATCCCTGTCAACACTAAGGCATGAGCACACATACATACATACACATGCATTCACACACGTTCATAAATAAGAACAAGTCTACTTGGGGGGGCAGATGTTAAAAAGGTGTGTGGAAAATGAAATGGTAAGATTAAGTTTATATGGGTGCAAAAAATTGTGAAATCCATTCATAAAAATATATCTTATTTTTCTTAAATTTGAGAGAGAGGGAGAGAGAGAGCGAAAATCTCCCATTTCCACGCGTTTGCTATTGCAGGGCTGGGTCAAGGTAAAACCAGGAGTGGGGAACTCAACTTGGGCGTCCCATGGTGGGGGTGGTAGAAGCCCAGGGACTTGAGTGCTCGCCTGCTGCCTCCCAAGGTGTGCATCAGTAGGAAGCTGGGAACCAGGAGAGGAGGCAGGGCTTGAATCCAGGCACTCTAAGAGACTGGGACCTGGGCATCACCGCACTTTACAAACCTGACCTTGGAATTTCACTTCCCATCAACTTTGTGAAGTGTCTGCCTATTTGTAGACTCACTAATCCCAGAAACATGAGACCAAGTCATTGTCTTCCAAGCGGGGATTAGACACAAAGATGAATAAAAGAATATGTGATGCAGCAAGGGAAGAGGCCACAGAACAACCGGTGATGCTTTTTCCTTTTACATTTGATTCAATTTTTGAGAGGCATTGAGACAGATACAGAGAGGTCTTATCAACTGAATTACTTCCCAAATGCCAGGCTGGGCCAGGCCAGAGCCAGAAACTGAAAACAGGTCTCCCACACAGGCAGTAGGAAACCTAATTAACTTGGGCCATCACCACTGCAGACCAGGGTTTCATCAGTGAGAAGTTGGAGAGTACATGGAGACTGAACCCATGGACTCTGATGTGAGATGCCTACAGCTTAACCAGCGCCAGGACCACAGGCCAAATGGTGGTCCAATGCTGCAATCTCAGGTAAGCTGCAGAGAAGAGGAGAGACAGAGGAGGATCTTCTGTCCGCTGAGTCACTCCCCTAGTAGCTGCAATGGCTGGAACTGAGCTGATCTGAATCCAGGAGCCAGGAGCTTCTTCCGGGTCTCCCACATAGATGCAGGGTTCCAAGGCTTTGGGCCATTCTCGACTGCTTTCCCAGGCCACAGGCAGGGAGCTGGATGGGAAGCAGGGCTGCTGGGATTAGAACCGGCACCCATATGGGATCCCAGCGCATTCAAGGCAAGGATTTTAGCCGCTAGACCACTGCGCTGGGCCTCCAATAAATAAATCGTAAGAAACGAACAAAACAAACAAAAAAACCATATCACCACAGTAAGACACAAATAGTCACAAACTAGCATGGCTATAATTCCAAATAATATAACAAGTATTGGCAAGAATGTGGAAAAACTCACTCTTTTGTATTGCTGGTGGAAATGTAACACAGCAAGATCACTTTCAAAAAAAAAAGTTTGCTAATTTTTAAGAAAATTAAATATATACCTATCCTGCCATATATATACCTATCCCCCAAATTCTCCTAGACAGCTAGTGAACAGATAAAAATGTGTGTCTACAAAAGACAGGCATGTTCATAGCACTCTCATTCATTAAAGCAAAACCCTGGAGGGCCAGTGCAGTGGTGTAGCACACTACATTTTCACCTGCATTGTCAGCATCCTATATAGTGCTGGTTTGCGTCCTGGTTGCTCTAATTCTGATACAGCTCCTTGCTCATGCCCTGGGAAAAGCAACAGAACGTGGCCTAAGTCCTTTGGCCCCTGCACCCATGTGGGAGACCTGGAAGAAGCTCCAAGCTCCTAGCTTAGGACTGATCCAGCTCTGGCCCTTGCAGCCATTTGGAGAATGAACCAGTGGATGGATGATCTCTCTCCTGTCTCTGTGAATCTGCCTTTCAAATAAAAATAAACAAATAAATCTTTGGGGAAAAAAAACCCTGGAAATGAGACAAATGTCTATCCATTGTCGAATGGCTAAACAAAACAGTGCATTCATACAGCGGAATATGTTTAGTTTAAAAAAGAAACCACCTCTTTTCACTTGTAACAACATGGACAAAACAAAAACCAACCTGCTAAATAAATAAGTTAGAAAAAAAGACATGGGTTATATGATTCCATTTATGTGAAATCTCTAGAAAAAGCAAAACTACAGAAATAGGAAGAAGTATCGTGGTCCCTCCTCTACCTCCCCTTACATGCAGTGTTTCTTCCCATGATTTTGGTTACACATAGTTTGAAAACATCAACTGGAGAATTCCAGGAATAAGTCAGTCCCAAATACCTTCCATCATGACCCAGTACCGATGTTGTGCTATTACCAGCTATTGTTGCAGTCCTCTCCTGGTGCCTGGTGTGCGAGGTAGGCTCCCCCATGGCACTGTGTGCATTGTGAACATGCAGCAGGTGCAGGGCCCTGCGCCACCCACGGCTCCAGGTACCCACTGGGGTCCTGGAAGGAACCCCTTGTGGGTAAAGGAGGGAGTGTGGATTGCTCAGTGCCTTTGGACTGCAGATGCTGCTGGGACTGACCACACAGGGACAGGAAGGAACTGCTTTTTGGAGGATGGTAATATTATAAACTGGATGGTGGCAGTGGTGACAAAACCATGTAAACTTAATAAAATGACTGAATTTTATGGTACGTAAGTCAGACCTCAATAAAACTGTCAAAAAGAGAAAGGAAAGATAAATGGAATGCATAATATTACTTTACATGGGTTATAACGGCTATTTAAGCATAAAACAGAGTAAGGCAACAAGTGCTGGTAAGGATTTAGAGAAAGGAGAACCTCTCCTTATGTCCTGCTGCTGGCCCTGGCCTGTGGGACAACAGGGCGGGAGCTCCTCAAGGAGTCAAAAGCACAATGGAAGTAATCCTACTCCCCCTCAGGCCAACAAAGGAGTGAGGCTAGATATTTCCAGAGACACTCGTGCATGGCCCACGGTAGTCAAGGACAGAGAACAGGCCCAACCCGCATGGCTGTCAGATGAACAAACAGAAGGCCAAAACCTGACACCCACATCACGGAGCAGCACTTGGCCTTAAGAGCAAAGTTCTTGCCACATGCTACACACAGCATGCCTGCATCTTGGGGACCTCGTGCTATGTGAAACAAGCCGGTCACAGCACACACACACACACACACACACCACAGTTCCTTTCCTAGGAGGCATCTGGAGTCATCGACGCTACAGAAATGGGAAGAAGAGTAGGGGGTCGCCATGGGTGGGGGCAATAAGGAGAGAGGACAGCACAGGCTAATGTGCACAGCATCTCAGAAGCTGGAGATGTGAACCAATGTTACTGAATGGGACTCTGAAAGATGGTCATGATGGTAAGGTTGATGATACATGTTTTCACTGGGAAAAAAAATGAGAACAAAATGAAGGAAAACCAAGGGAGGATGATCTGGGTGTGCGAGAGTCTGAGTTTACAAGCTGAGTGCTCTGTGGCAATGCAAGGGTGTGTAGGGAGAGCAAGCCCCACAGGTAAGGCAGGGTCACAGCCTGGTGTCGGTCACTCCCCCTATCCCCACCCCCAGGAATGGGGCTACGCTCTGTCATACTCAAGTCACGCTGCCTCTCCCTAATTCACCCTCACCATCACACATACGGTTCACGTGACCCTCTCTATCTCTCACACTCACATGGAAATCACACATTTGGACCCTGATGGATGGGTGAGTGAGGGTATGCAGTACTACCTCTCTCTGCTTCCCCCACCCCATGCTGAGAGTCAGCTGAAACTCTTACCCTGTTTCTAGGACCATGTCAGATGAGGCATGGCCCTCTTTGTACCATCCTTCTTTTTGGTAGAGGAAACTCCCTGGATAAGCATGTTTCTTTTCTGTTTTTTTTTTAATCTATATATATATTTTTTATCATAAAGTCAGATATACAGAGAAGAGGAGAGACAAAAAGGAAGATCTTCCATCCATTGATTCACTCCCCAAAGTAACTACAACAGCTGGAGCTGCATCGATCCGAAGCCAGGAGCCTGCAAGCTCTTGCGGGTCTCCCACGCGAGTGCAGGGTCCCAAGGCTTTGGGCCGTCCTCAACTGTTTTCCCAGTCCACAAGCAGGGAGCTGGATGGGAAGTGGGACTGCCGGGATTATAATCAATACCCATAAGGGATCCCAGCATGTGTGTTGTGAGGACTTCAGCCACTAGGCTATCTCGCTGGGCCCTAGATAAGCATGCTTCAAAATCACCAAAGCCAGGGGTAAGATGTGAATGGCTAACCCCAACACGCAGCGACCTAGCAGCCCCACAGCTCTTGGCTGTGTACCTGGGAGAATAAACAATGGCTATTCCTCTCCTATGGGGTCAGAGTCCACTGACTGGACATTTCAGGTGCACGATGGCCCGGTGATAAAGACATCACACCACCAACGACAGGCTTATGCTTTATTTTGCTTTTCAAATTGTGACAGGGCCTGGCGGCGTGGCCTACTGGCTAAAGTCCTCGCCTTGAACGCCTCGGGATCCCAAATGGGCGCCGGTTCTAATCCCAGCAGCTCCATTTCCCATCCAGCTCCCTGCTTGTGGCCTGGGAAAGCAGTCAAGGACGGCCCAATGCATTGGGACCCTGCACCCGCGTGGGAGACCTGGAAGAGGTTCCTGGTTCCCGGCTTCGGATCGGCGCGCTCGGCCCATTGAGGCTCACTTGGGGAGTGAATCATTGGGTGGAAGATCTTCCTCTCTGTCTCTCCTCCTCTGTGTATATCTGACTTTAAAAAAAAAAAGAAAAGAAAAGAAAAGAAAAAAAAAAAGCAATCAAATTGTGACAGCACAATGCAGCATGACGGAGTTAAGAATCAAGATGTGATGCTTACCTGCCCAAAACAGCCCCAGATTATAATCTTCCAAGCAGGATCAGTCTTAACGGAGATCAGGAGCTCCGTAAGGAATTGAGAGTCCTCTCAGGAGACTAGCAACTGCACGTTGCGATCCAAGAGAAAAGTGCCAGCGAGCCAATGTCCTCCAAGGGGACTGCACAGATGAACTCACATTACGTATTCAGTAAACACGGGCACGGGTGGGCTTCAGGCCTTCCAGGGAGAACGCTGGGTGTGTGGACGAGTGCCCACACCCACGTGCCGGCTCTGCTCCCCATCCCCGCAGCATGCTCGTGCAGTCCCTGGGAGGCAGGGGGCATGGCCAGGCACGGGGAGACCCAGACTGAGCTTTACGATTCCAGCCTCACCCTCTGCAGGCAGGTGGGGAACAAACCAGGAAAGGGAATCTCGCTGCGTATCTCTTTTTCTCAATTTCTGTCTTTCAAATAATTAAATATTTGTGGAAGGTCCTGGTTTTGACACAGGCCAACTTATCAATATTATAAATTATGTGACATATAACAATCTGGGAATATAATGAGGCCAGTTAATAACTGTGAAAATGAAAAACAAATGTTGTTTATTTAAAAAAAATTGCAGGCATCAAGGCAATGAGTTTGGTTTAGGATAATTCGCCACAAGTGTTCCTGTTACAAAAGCCATTTTTTAACATTAGGCTCACCCATCACTTTTTAAGAAGTCCCACAGATTTTGTCTGACAAAGGCCAGATACTAGAAATTCTAGGCTTTGGGGTTCATACAGCCTCTGTCCCAACAACCCAACTCTGTCCCTGTAGCCCTAAAGCAACCACACAAACAGGCTCATGAGTGAGTGTGGTCCCAGCTAGATCAAAATTTGTTTATGGGCAATGACATTTTAAATTCCATGTACTTTTTACTTCACAAAGTATTATCACTCTTTCTTTTTAAAGATTTGTTTAAAATAAATCTTCAAAAAATTCTAAAGGGCCCAGCACAGTAGCCTAGCGGCTAAAGTCCTCACCTTGAAACCATTAGGATTCCTTCCATATGGGTGCCGGTTCTAATCCCGGCAGCCCCACTTCCCATCCGGCTCCCTGCTTGTGGCCTGGGAAAGCAGTCGAGGACGGCCCAAAGCCTTGGGACCCTGCACCTGCGTGGGAGACCAGGAGGAAGCTCCTGGCTTCGGATCAGCTCAGCTCCAGCCATTGTGGCCACTTGGGGAGTGAATCAATGGATGGAAGATCTTCCTCTCTGTCTCTCCTCTCTGTATATCCACCTTTCCAATAAAAATAAATAAATCTTTAAAAAAAGATTGGCTTAATTTTTATTTGAAAGGTAGAATTACAAAAAGAACAATAGACAGAGAAAGAAGCAGAGAGGGAGGAAGAGAGGGGGAAAATGAGAGAAAGAGACAGCTCTGAGAGAGAGAAGATCTTCCACCTGCTGGTTCACTCTCCAAATGGCACAATGGCCAGAGCTGATCTGATCCAAAGCCAGGAGTCAGGAGCTTCCTATAGGTCTCCCACATGGGTGCAGGGTTCCAAGGACTTGAGCCATTCTCTACTGCTTTCCCCGGCTACAAGCAGGGAGTTGGATCAGAAGTGAAACAGCTGGGACTCAAACCAGCATCCATGAGGGGATACCAGCGCGGCAGGTAGAGGCTTAGCCTGCTATATCATGGTGCTGGCCCTATATCCTTCTTTTTATCTGTCTTCTACCATTTAAAAATAACAAAACATTCTTTGATCATAGGCACTCAAAACCAGGTGACAGGCTGGCTTGAGCCTGCAGGGTGTGGTTTTCCAACCCCTGTGAAAAGAACAGGTGAAGCTTTGGTGTTTGTGGTGGGACACTGAAATGTAAGAATATACATGTTACAAGCCAACATGGGGAAGCTTTGCTTTCTCTCATAAATAACCACAAACTGAAATGCAATGGTGACTAACTGCTCATTAAAGAAATTAGGCTTAAGGACTATGTGGTTAGATAATTAAGTCCTAAGCAATAGTAAACTGCTTGAACTTGAAATAGGAGAAAGTCTATGGGAAATGGCATGTAAACATTTTGACCAAAAGAAGTAACTGGTTTCTTGGAGACATAGAAGGAAGAGATGCTGGAGTGTTGCTAAGTGAATCAGTTTTCTCTCAAACGCAAGCCTGATTTGGCAGGTTTTGTTTACTCTGTCTTCTCTGCCCTTCCCCAGAAGGCAGCAAAGGAAAGGTGCCTGCCATCTAGCGGAGGCTCTGGGAAAATTCAGGGCCGCGACGTGGGTGACTTTCCCTGGGACACAACCATTGCAAAACCGTGAAAGTGGGTGGAGATACTTGGTCATGCAAATTATGTTTATCATCAATCATTCATTTGTGTTTATCATGATGCAAATTATGTTTGTCTTCAATCATTCATTAGTGTTTATCATCAACCATTCAGAACCTGGGAAGTCAGTAGCATGAAAGGCAAGTTTTAAGTGGTTTTTACAGCATCCTAACCTCTTAGCAGCAGTTTCAGCAGCTCTAAGATAACAAAGGATGGTCCTGTTGCCATCACTCCAGAGAGAAAACCAAATGAAGATCCCTTAGTGTTCACCCACTTTGCCTTCAGTTATCTCTGGGGCCTCCCTGCTGTCACTCAGCCCAGCACTGGCCCACACGTGTTCAGTGCTTTCTCTAGTCTGAGGCTAACCCTGGGATCAAAGACACTTCATATGCTCATATGCAACAGACGGTTCCGAGTGTGCTTGTGTGTTTGTAAACTGGGCCTCAGGTCTGGGGTGGGTCAGCACGGCCCTGGCTCTGTGCCTGGGTAGCCTTGGGCTCTGTCAGTCATTCATCTTGGTGACAGGTTAACATTCACTGAGGTTCCTGCTGTGGAGCATGGCAGGTCCCTGGTGAATGTCAACCACTTTCAGTGCTAAATCCCTGAAGGCAGGAACAGAACCCCACCCTGTCACCATGTACCTTTTCTCCTACTCAGCTTCCATTCTGGCCCTAGTGAGGCTTGCATCTCACTTCTGGGCATGCAGTGACAGTAACACCTGACTTTTGAACATTGACACTCCAGCAGGCCCTGCCCTTTCCACACTTCCGCAGTTAGGAGGAGGTCGGACACCCTGTGGCATGGCTGGCCCACCCTGGCAGCCCTGCCCAGGTTCTTCTCGCACCCCCTGCCTGAGCTCATTGCTACCCGTCTCCTGGCTGACATTCTCATAAACCTTAAGGAGGCCCTACCTTTCTATTATTTAGACCAAACCAGTATCACAGGCACACTTCCTGTCAACATTATTCCCCAAAGCCTTCCTTCACCCGGCCAATGAGATCAAGCCATCTTGTCAGTGACTTCAGCTGTACAGAATGGATGTGGCATGGGCATTTGCTTCCCTGTGCCCTGCAGTGAGCAGGCCAGCTCTTTGGGATACCCCAAGCAAGCCTGGGACTGGTCGAGACACTGTGACACCACTCATCAAGCCATTCTCATAAACCTTAAGCAGGCCCTACCTTTCTATTATTTAGACCAAGCCAGTGTCACAGGCACACACTGAGGAAACAGCCACACTCCAAGGGGCTACTCCCCCAAGTAAAACTATTCCAGATCTGTGTAGGAGGTCCTTACCTGGCCCCACATAATACAGCCAATAAGAAATCAAAACTGGGCCATTTGAGAGATGACTCGCAGGTATGCAGTGCCAGGATTCCCATCTCCTGTTGGGGGTACTGATTGGAATCCTAGCTACTCTGGTTCACTCCCAGCCTAGGACACCCCAGTCAAGCCAGTCAGAAAGGCTTAGGACACTGGGGGGAAAGGGAGGTTTGGGCTGAGGCGCTTCACTGGCAATGAAGAGATGAGACTGAAGGCTACACTGAAGAGGCGGATTACCCAATACACTTCTGCTGGTCAGGACACAAATGACCTTCGATTCCACAACCGTGGCGAAGAGGCAGAAGAACCCCTTCCCACATCCAAGGCGGCTGCAGTCACTTCTGCTGCAGCACTGTGTGGGCAGGTAGAGGTCTGCAGGCAAGCGAGGTGTCCACGGGCAGGAGAGGTGTTCTCCATTGTGAGAAACTTACAAAAGGCCATATGAGACAGTACCCACTTTCCAAGGACATGTATGAATAAAGAAATCCATAATAAGACTTTAGGGAAGAGAAAGGGACATACAAATATGAGGGGATTTTTTTTTTTAGTATGATAAGTAGCACAAAAGAAAAAGGTAGAAAACTGAATACAACAGTAATACGAATCTATTTTAATTAAAAACAATAATTATAAGTGATTAATTATAATAACCCCAGTGCTATAATAATAACAATAATAATAATAATAATAATATACTTAACTGGACTAAATGCATCAGTTAAAAGACAACTTAGCAGGTTAGATTTTAGAAATTTAGAGGCAGGATTTGCTTGGCACAGGAAGTCATTGACAGATCCCCAACCTCACATCAGAGTGGCTAGGTTTGAACCCTGGCTCCTCTCCCAAACTCCAGCTCCCTGCCAGCGCATGACCAGGGAGGCAGCAGGTGAAGAATTAAGTGTTAAGGTCCCTGACAACCACAGAGAAGACCTGGACTGGGCTCCCAGCGACGAGCTTTAGCCAGACTTAACCCTGGCCGCTGCAGGTCTGTGGAGTGCAAGGAGAACCGCAGTGAGAAATCTGCTTCTGTCCTTTCAATATCCTTTTAAGTACATAAACTAAGCTTAAAAAAATCTAGCTTACAAATGATAAAGAAAAAAAGATACTCAAAACTTCTGGGTGAAGAAAAGATGAAAGCAAAGTGAAAAGCTACATGAGACACTCGGCTACCAGAAGATACTGAAAGATGATACTAACAGGTAAAACAGACAGAAGTAATTGGAATTATTAGGGGTAAAGAAATCACTATATGAGAATACAGGATCGAGATACTACTGAAGTATGTATAATTGGAACAAGAAAGACTATTAAAGATTTCAGTAAAATAATCAGCAACTTTGACTTACAAAACACATACTCATTCATTATGGAATTCTGTACTCTTGGTGGCTGGTATTGTGGCAAAGCTGGTTAAGTTGCTGCCTGAGATAATGGGAACCCATGTTAGAGCTCCAGTTCAAGTCCTGGTTGCTCTGCTTCCAATCCAGCTCCCTATTTTACATCTAGGGAAGCTGTGATGGCTAGGATGGCTTGGATATTGGGCCCCTGGCACCCACATGGTAGAGCTGAATGGAGTTCCTGGCTCCTGGCTTCGGCCCAGCTCAGCTCTAGCTATCGTGACCATCCTGGGAGTGAACCAACAGATGGAATATCTCTTTCTGTCTGTCTCTTCTTGTCTCTGACATTCTGCTTTTCAAATAAATAAATCTTTTTTTTTTTTTTAAAGAAAGAACTCTGTACCCACCAACGAGAGGAAAAACATTGCTTTCAAGCTTACATAATACAAACTTGAATTTAACTAGGCAACAAACATCTGAACACATTTCAAAGGGCTGATACTGATGATTCTTCACCAAAATGAAGTTAAGCTAGATGCTAATAATAAAAGGCAATGAAAAAAACCCTGTATGCTTGGAAATTACCAAAGCATAGCTCTTAAAGAAAGCATGACAGAACTGAGAAAGCACTAGAACTAAACAATGATAGTAACAGTTACAT
The DNA here is from genome assembly GCF_030435755.1 of Ochotona princeps. Classification (NCBI taxonomy): domain Eukaryota; kingdom Metazoa; phylum Chordata; class Mammalia; order Lagomorpha; family Ochotonidae; genus Ochotona; species Ochotona princeps. Next base: position 64,915,446 of record NC_080839.1, on the reverse strand, counting down.
AACTAAGCTAGCTTAAGTAGTAGTTAGAGGAATTTATAGTCTTAAATACTCATACTAGGAAAAAACCAAAACCACCAAAAAAGCTAAAATGAGTATACAAACCACGCCTTTAAAGAAGTTAGGAAAATAGTAGCAAAATAAATCAAAGGAAACTAACAAAAAGAAACTACAAAGGGTATATATACATGGAATTAAAAAAACATTAATGATATCCAATTAAAGAGCATTAAAACCAAAGCTTGATTCTCTGTGAAACCAGATATATTTGACAAACCTAAGGCAAGATTTGTGAAGGATACAGAGAGAGAGAAACACAAGAACATGTGAGAGTGCAATGACAAGGCACATTAAGGCATTGTGGCACAGCGAGTTAAGCTGCCCCTTGCAAGGCATGTCAGAGTAGGAGTTTTGAGTCCTAACTGCTCTCTCTATAATCCAGCTCCCTGCTCATGTGCCTGGGACGGCAACAGATGGGGTCCAGGTACTGGGGTCCCTGCCACCCATGTGGAAGACTAAGATGAAGTTCCTGGCTGCTGGCTTCCGTCAGACTCAAATCCAGCTGCTGTAAACGTTTTAGGGAATGAGCTTGCTAATCCCTCTCTCTAGTACACTGCCTTTCAAATAAATAAATCTTAGGGGGGAGGGAGAGAAAAAGAAAACAGGGATATTAGCATACACAGAAGTGTTATAGGCCTAGAAGAGTATGAACTTTGTGCCAATAAGTTTAAAAATGCAGATTAAATTGCTAAATTCTTGCAAATACAACCCAAAAGGAAAATAGTCTTCTAATTGTTTTAAAGAGAAAAGTTTGGCCACACATGGCTTCACTGGTAAGTTTCATCAACAAATTTAGGACAGTGACTGCAATTTTGATTGTAGTCTTCTAAAAATATTTAAAAGCCTAGAATGCTCCCTAGCTTTTTGAGTTCGGCTAACCAGGCAGTTACAAACACAAGAAACCAAGGGAAATTAAAGGCCATTTTCATTCATAAACATAGCTGAAATCTAAACAAAACATTAGCCTACATGATCCAACAGTGAATTAAAAGAATGGGCCAATTTAGACTTTTTCCAGGAATTTAAGGGTGGCTTAAACAAACAGATACAAACAAGCAGGGGTCTATGCTGTAGCATAGTAGGTTAAGTCACCATTTGTAACACCAGTATCCCATGCAGGCTGGCTTGCTCGGGTGCTGACCTGGATAAGCTGCAGCAGAGACCTACCCATCTGGGAGACCAGGATAGCGCTCCTGGCTTCTAGTTTCAACCTGACTCAGTCCTGGCCATCTTGGGTACTTGGGGAGTGAACTAGAGGATGGAACATCTCTTCTGTGTGTTTCTCTCCCTTAACTGTCACTGTGACTTTCACATAAATAAATAAATAAATATATGTAAATATATATATGTATAAATCTTATATATATATATAAATAAATCCTACATATATAAGATTTATTTATTTTTATTGGAAAATCAGATATACAGAGTGAAGAGAGACAGAGAAAGATCTTCCATTCGCTGGTTCACTCCCCAAGTAGCCTCAACAGCCAGAGCTGAGCCAATCGAAGCCAGGAGCAGGAACCTCTTCCAGTTCTCCCACGTGGATGCAGGGTCCCAAGGCTTTGGGCTGTCTTCTACCACTTTTCAGGCCACAAGCAGGGAGCTTTATGAAAAGTGCCACGGCTAGGATTAGAACTGGTGCCCATATGGGATCCAGCTGCGTTCAAGATGAGGACTTTAGTCACTAGGCCATTGTGCTGAGCCCCACATAAATAAATCTTTAAAAAACATTTATGTAGGGGCTGCCATGGTGGTTTAATAGGATAATCCTCTGCCTTGCCGTGCTGGCATCCATATAGGTGTAAGTTTGAGTCCTGACTGCTCCACTTCCTATCCAGCTCCCTGCTTATGCCTGGGAAAGCCGTAAAGGATGGTTCAGCTGCATGAGCCCCTGCGCCCACATGCAAGACCCAAATAGAAGCTCCTGGCTTTAGATTGGCTCAGTTCTGGCAGCTGAAGCCATTTGGGGAGTGACCCAGTGGATGGAAGACCTTTGTATTGCATTCTCTGTAAAACTGCCTTCCAACTAAAATAAATCTTAAAAACTATGAATGCAATTCATTACATTAACATTAAAAGACCATAAATTACCTCAGTTAATACAGAAGAGTTCTTTGATAAAATTCAATGTCTTCTGACAAAAAGAAAGCACTGTTAGCAAACAAAAAATAACGGAGAACCTCTTTGATAGTTTCTAGAAAACCACACCAAATCCTATAAAGTGAATGCTAGAAACACTCTCTTAGGATTGGCACTAACACAGTGTGATTACTGAGCCATTCCCACTCAGTATTACACTGGGGGTTCCACCAATATAGTATAACCAGTTGTCCCCCCAAGTATGATTCACTTTTACAAGAGATGGACTGGAAAAACAAGAAACCAAAGTTGTCATTCTTTGCAGGTGATATCACTATTTATAGAAAACTAACAATAATCTGAGTAGAAGTTACTAGAATAAGCTAGCAAGTAACAACATGAATAGATACTGGAATAAACTACAAAATGACCTGCATTTCCATATACCACACCCCCAAACCTGTTAAGAAACACAATTCAAAAGATTCCAATTGCATGACTGCATATCCATCAAAACTTATCATACACTTCAAGTCAGGGCATTTTACTGCATACAAACTGCACTTCAAAAAAGCTGTAGGGGGGAAAATGCAACAACTCAAGGATCAATCTAACAGATACCAGACCTTTCTGGGAGAAATTACAAGACTTTACTTACAAACAGAAAAGAATACACAAACAAATGAAGATGCTCATGGGATGGAAGATTTCATATTGTAAAGACATCAAATTTTCCCCTGATCTTCAGATTTGATGCATTTCCAAACAGAATCTTGACAAAATTTTATGAGGAATTCAACAAGCTGACTCTAAAATTTATATGGCAGTGCAAAGGGTAAAACACAGACAAGACACTTCTGGAAAAGATCACTTAATGCTTCATGATAATTAACATAGTGTGGTACTGGCCTGGCGATACACAGTTTGACCAGAGGAACAGAACCAGCTTATACATATCTGGAAAATTCATTTTTACAATGGTGGCATTGTAAGCCAATGGGAAATGATGCATTATCTAGTAAGCGGCCCTGAGAGAAGTGATTATTCAAAGGCAGACAGAGAAACAGAGAGAGAAACAAAGGAGGGCAGTCTCAACCACACCACACACAAAAACGCATTCCGGAAGTTAATGACATAATGTGAATAGGGATGTTTTCAAAATCTAAAGAAAACAGGAGAAAAAAATATTTTAATGTAATATAAAAAATATTAACCAAAACCAGAAAAGAACAAAAAAGAAGAAAAAGAAGAAGAAGGAGAAGGAGGAGGAGGAAGGATTACAATAACCAGGTGAAGTGTCCTTTGGAATGCCAAGGTACGGAGGAGCACACTTTCTCCCCAGCGCAGGGACAAAGCCCTGGGGACAGCAGCAATGATGGAGTGTGTGCAGGGAGTCAGGCCTCTGAGGATCAGAGCCTTCAGCCCTCACGGTGCACTCCTGCCCAGGCTCAGGAGCCTCCACCAGGCTCACAGACAGGACAGAAACACTATTAGCTCTCACTAGACAGAAGCAATGGCGTGGGGAGGGGGAGTAGAGGGGCGGGGGCAGGAGTCAGAAGGAAAAAGTAGGCAAGGGTTACCAACTTTCTCAGTGCACAGTGGAAGGTGAAAGAAGCTAGGAGTATTTTAAGGATTTTGTTTAAAATCACAAAGGGAACCAACTTCCAAATGGGGAGGTGATTATGGAAAACTGGAATGAACTGCGATGGGCTGGGGTGCAGCTTTACAAAGGAGGCTGACCCCTAGTTTGTTCAGTCCAGTGGCCTCACACCAGGGAGGTGAAAAAAAAACTTCCAAGCATCCCTATGGAGACCAGTGAGCTAAGCCCTGCCTGGACCTCCCAGCCCCAGCCAGCAGTGTCCATTTGAGATAAGCATGTAATTCAGAGTGAGAAATCCATCCAAGGCTGAATCCTAACTTTCACATTTTTTCCTCCTCCTTACCTTCCTTTTAGCTCTCTTTCTCTCTTGGGTTCCCCCTTACTTAATACAAATACAAGCACAGACATTGTAAGGAGTTATTCCAATATCCTTCCCTGGACGGTGCCATTCCTTCTTCCTCACAGCTCACGAAACTCCCACCGGCCTAGCTACCCACCAATCAGATGTAACCTGGCATTCCACCTGAGAATCCCACCCCAATCTTCCAGCCCCCTCCCCAACTCCGCCCACTTGCAATCATCCCTAGGCATTCACCTGCAGGCACCAATCCCCTGGGGGCCTGGCCTCCATCCCTCCCAATCCCCACCCCCTACACCTGGAAGACAAAAAGGCCCCCCAGGTGCGGCTGCTCTCTTATCCCTCCCTCTCTTACCCCGCTTTTACCCCGCTCTTATCCTGCTCTTACCTCTCTCTTATCCCTCCTTCTCTGGTCTCTGTCTCTCTGCTCTCTCTCCTCTCCCCTCTTTTCTCCTCCTGATTTTCACCACCTCTACCCGTTCCTGCCCCGTTGGAATAAACCTCCTAAGATACCTCGTTGCGTCTGGTGTGTTTCAGCTCACGGTAAAGAACCAGGTTGTGGGAATTAACTGCGCGTAATAATATCGTAATATCGTATGAACTAGAACTCTCCAACTTTTTTTAAATAACTAACAGACATACAGTGTGAGGAGTAACACAAACATCGCCTCAAAAGGCCTCAGCCATTTTGTACCTGCTTCCCCTTTCCCAAAGCTCAGAAAGTTCGTGTCCTTCTGGTTGTCCACCAATGAGATGTAACCTCATGGCATCTTGCCTGAGAACCCCACCCCTAATCTCCTGTGGTCCCTCTCCATATCCCCACCCATTTACTAATCACCTGTGACCATCTCAGTCACCAATCCCTTGGGGCCCACCCACAGCCCCTCCCCACCAATTCCCCTCACCCCTCACACCTTCCAGGCTCACCTGGGTTGTATAAAATGAGCCTCCAGGTGTGCCCCTGTCCCTTTTCCCAGCTCTCCCTGTCCTTCTCCATCTTGCCCCTTTCCCTCGCCCTAGCAGCCCCACATCCTGCCACCATGGTAGGAAATGGTTTCCCTTCTTCTATGGATATGTGGGTGGATATGGCGGGAAAAGCACAAACACAAGTTTTTCTCATGGCCAAGTCAGGGACACTAACTTCAGTCTCCACAGACATCGCTCTGTCATGGATTGAAGCCAAGAACACACGAAGCACGAAGGGCAGCCCAGCTGAACTGAACACAGCCCACTGAGGACTCTTCCAGCCATTCATGTGTGACCACGGCTGCAGGAGTCCAGTTTCCATGCAGGTATTTATGGTGACTGGAAGAGGTGAAACCTCAAGTCCAAGTTCCCCCAAGAAGGAGAGGAAAACTCAGGAAGCTCAGTGTTTGTGGGAGCCGATATTCCAATGTTTGGCTGGGCCTGCCAGGCAGCCCTACCCCCGTTTTGGTGCGCCCTGCACCTATACATGGGCTCCTACTTACACTATATGAGCGAGGTCTAGTGGCTTCTCTGGTTGCTCAGGAAAAACAGGATGTGATGGCTCTCGGGTAGGCATGCACCCCAAAGACTTGCTAATTGCATGGCTCAGCTTCTTCGCAGGGGATTTCTGTGTCAAAGCAGAAAATAGGACACAGGGAATTAACACTTCAAAAGCACAAAAGCAAATTTCAGATAGAACTTGGAGAAGACATCTCTCCAACCACAGATCACACTGCATTGTGGACAACTTGGTGAGGCCAGGATTACCTGGAGCCATTTTGGTGGCACCTCCCTTATCACTTAAGTGACCCCCTCGCCCCCATGGGAAGGGAATGCTGGCTTTCCTTCGGGATACTTGCAGGTTCCCTTTGCTGTGGAGAGCCCTCTTTTGATACCTCCCGTTCAGTTTCCTAAGTGTTAAAATCAACACTCCCTGCTGTGTCAGGAGTCAGACAGGATAGTAGGCAATTAGAGTTTATGGTCCCTGGCGAAATTACTTCTTAAAATATAAAATCGTATTTCTCCCCATTTTTTAACCTTTCTTTTTTTTAAATATTTATTTATTTTTATTAGGAAGGCAGATATACAGAGAGGAGAAGAGACAGAGAGGAAGATCCTCCGTCCAATGATTCACTCCCCAAGTGACCACAATGGCTGGAGCTGTGCTGATCCGAAGCCCGGGGCCTCTTCCAGGTCTCCCACACGGGTGCAGGGCCCCAAGGCTTTGGGCCGTCCTCGACTGCTTTCCCAGGCCACAGGCAGGGAGCTGGATGGGAAGCGGGGCTGCCGGGATTAGAACCGGTGCCCACATGGGATTCTGGTGAGTTTAAGACGAGAACTTTCGCCACTAGACTATCGGCTGGGCCCTCTTTCTGTTCTTCCTTTTGTCCTTTGGATAAGTCCCCTGAGATGGGGAACAGGGGACACCATTTTCCCAGTTTTTTCTTTTTCTCTCCTTGGCAGGTCTGAGACTTTGGCAGGTCTGGGGACTTTCCTTCCTTGGAACTCCCTCCTGCCACTATAGCAGAAGACCTTTTCCCTAATTAAATCTTATTTTGCAAATTAGTTTGTCTGCATCAAAATCGTTCTTTCATGTTGCTGCTGTTTCGAGGTTGCCGCCCTGTTTTTCATCAAATTCCCTCAACACAGTCAAGGAAACTTTTCAGTGGGCCACGAAGACTCAAAGGCCAGAGTAATGCTGGGTGTGTGCAGTTTACAGACGTTGTGAGATTAACTAAGCCACATCTCAGAACATGAGAATGTTCCCAGAATAACTGTGAGGCAGAGCACTGGGCATTTGCAGTCAGACTGGAATGAGCACGCTCCCAGACCTAGGCAGCTGGCAGCAGACAGGCGGTTGTGAGGTGTGAACCTGTACACCCTTCTCAGCAAGGGAGAGGAAAACTCAGGAAATGCAGACTACTGAACCTGAAGCTGAGCAATGAACGCACGCAGAAGACAGCAGCATGCCGCATTAGGCTTCGTGCTGCGGTGACTTTTTTTAAAGACTTATTCATTATTTACTTTAAAGATTTTTTAAAATTTTTACTGGAAAGTCAGATATACAGAAAGGAGGAGAGAAAGAGAAGAAGATCTTCCATCCGATGATTCTCTCCCCAAATGACTGCAATGGCAGGAGCTGCATCGATCCAAAGCCAGGAACCAGGAACTTCTTCCAGGTCTCCTATGTGGGGTCCCAAGGCTTTGGGCCACCCTCAGCTGTTTTCCCAGGCTACAAGTAGTGAGCTGGATAGGAAGTAAAGCCCCCAGGATTAGAACTGGTGCCCACATGGGATCCCAGTGCATTCAAGTCGAGGATGTTAGCTCTAAGAACTCATATTTACAGAAGGGTCAATGCAGATTCTATTGCCCATCCAGTTAAATGAAGCCTGCTGGGATTTTCTTGGCAGGGTACTAGCTGTCAGAAAAACATAAGCACTTTCTTCCACTGCCTTTGCAGTCTGTGATCATAAAGACCTCTTAAAAACAGAACTTGGCTGCAGCTATGGCTTCCTCAGTACCATGTCTCCTTGACTTTCATAGGCTGCTTTTATTTTAGCAAAATAAATACAAGCCAGTTTACCTTTAACAATTCTGTAGGCAAATTACTTAGTACTAGTTTATAATAAAGATACACTGAGTAATATCAATTTCATCAGCAACATCGTATGTTGGCTCCAGATCATCCCCCATTATCTTCTTCAGCACACTGCATCCTGGGAGAAGTCTGGCTGGACAGGGATGAGCCAAGAACTCAGCTGAGGACCCAGTCCCGGTCTCCGACATCTGTAGTAGACCAGATCACGTGAACCATCACCACATGCCGCCTCCCAGCTTGTGCAGCAGCAGGCAGGCAGAGTCAGGAGCAGGGGAGGGCTCCAACCGGACACTCTCAATTGGCATCTTTACAGCTGGGTCAAATTCCTGCCCCCTTTGAAGCTTTTTTGTCTTCTGATATAATTTCAGATTCTTTCCCATAAAGGTCCATGTTTCTCTGTTACTTATTCCTTGATATTTTAGAGCTTTTTAAATTCAGCAATTCTGACCTTTCATCTTTTAAACTGTACATAACAAAATTGACCATCTCCATCATTTTTATGCTTACAGCTCAGTGGTGCTAGGTATTGCTACAAAAACAATCAACATCCAGAAATTTTCATTCAGTGGAACTAAAACTATAGTGACAGGCTAACAGTGGTCCTTTGGCCTGGTCTGCCAGTCCACACTAACCAGCAATGATGAGAATGGGTTGCATCACATGCTGGCCGCCAGAGATAGTGCCGCAGGACCACAGGTGTGAAAACATGTCTTGACAGCCAGACATGGGCTCGGTCAGCTAGGAATCCACCGTGATTTCCAACGTGAGTGGTAAGTGCTCAATCAAGTGTTTGGGCCAGCCCCTGCTGCCTTGTCAGGTGCATTAGCATGAAGTTGGATCAGAAGTGGAATAGCTGGAATTTAAACTGGCACTGTGATAAGTGGTACCTGTGTTGCAAACGGCGGCTTAACTTCTTGGACCACAACGCTAGCCCCTGAGGTTTGGATTTGCATTTCCTTAATGTCTACTGTCGGCATTTTTCCATGTGCTTGTTGGCCATCTGGATCTCATCTTTGGAGAACTGTCTATCCAAGCCCTTTGCTTATTTTTCCAATTGAGCCACACGTTTCATTGTTGTACTAAAGCTCTGAGTATGTTCCGGATATTAACCCCTTATCAGATAGGATTTGCACGTACTTTCTTCCCATTGCATTGGCCGCCTTTTCATCTTGTTGCATTTGTTAGCTTGACAGGTCTCATCTCTTTTGCATCTTGTAATTTAGCCAGAATCTTCCAGAATTTCTACATTAATAGTCTTTGTCAAATAATAATTTTGTTTTCTTTTACTCAATCACCCGTTTCTCTTGTTTATTTTGCTATTTAGGATGCCAATAAGATAGTGAATGGACAGCAAGCTTTTTCTGCTTAATATCTTACCTTAAAATACATGTTCTATACATTTCATCTGACATTCCACAAGCTGGTACCCATATGGAATGTTGGCATTGCAAATGGCAGCTTAACATGTTTTGCCACAATGCTGGATGTGGTCTACATTTGTTTGTCTAATGACTCTAACATTATTGAGGGTGGTATGTTGAAAGTTACACCTTTGGGGGGCTGACATTGCAGTATAGTATGTTAAGCCAGTCCCTGTGGCTCCAGCCGCCCCAGGGGGCACCAGCTCATGTCCTGGCTGTTCCACTTCCAATCTAGCTCCTTGCTTATGACATGGGAAAGCAACAGATGCTTCAAGTCTTTGGGACCCTGCGCCCATGTGAGAGACCCCCGAGAAAGCTCCTGGCTCCTGGCATCGGCCTGGTGCACCACTGGTAATTTCCACCATCTAGGGAATGTACCACAACATGGAAGATCTTACCCAGAACTCAATCCACATCTCTCATGCTGGGGGCAGAACCTCAAATGCTTCAAGATCACCTGCTGCCACTCATGGTGGGCAGTTTTGATAACTCAGACTTGCAAAAAGATGTCCATTTGAGGGCCTGGTGCGGTAGTCTAGTGGCTGAAGTCCTCGCCTTGAGCGTGCTGGGATCCCATATGGCCGCTGGTTTTAATCTTGGTGGCCCTGCTTCCCATCCAGCTTCCTGGTTGTGGATTGGGAAAGCAGTGGAGGACAGCCCAAAGCTCTGGGACCCTGCACCCGCGTAGGAGATCCAGAAGAGGCTCCTGGTTTCAGATTAGCACAGCTCTTGCTGTTGTGGCTGCTTGGGGAGTGAACCATCACACAGAAAATCTTTCTCTCTGTCTCTGCTTTCACTCTGTAAATCTGACTTTCCAATAAAAATAAAATAAATCTTAAAAAAATTATGTTCATTTTATAACTGCTGTTACTCATCTGGAAAATTTTGCTTGCTGATTTTCATATTTGTATGCATTTCTATCAATGAAGCCATAATCCTTTTCCTTTTTGGTTTTATTATTCTCTTTTAAAGATTTATTCATTTTTATTGAAAGGGAGATTCATAGGGAGGAAGAGAGACACAAAGAGATCTTCCATATGGTAGTTTACTCCCCAAATGGCCAACCAGTCAGAGCTGAGCCCATCTGAAGCCAGAAGCCAGGAGTCTCTTTTGGATCTCCCATATGGGTACAGGGTCCCAGGGAATTCAGCCATCCTTAGCTGCTTTCCCAAGCTATAAGCAGGGAGTTGAATGGGAAGTGGAGCAGCTGGGACTAGAACTGGCACCCATTTGGGATGCTAGCGCCACAGGCAGAGGATTAGCCTGATGAGCCATAGTACTAGTCCCTATTTTACTGTTTTGATTTGGTTTTGTTCCTAAGTCTTATTCTCTTACTGTTAACGAAAGCACTGTTTCTTTGGGGCAGGCTAGATGGTAGTTACAAGGCCCGTGGCCCACATCAGGGTGCCTGAGTCTAACTGTGGTTCCGCACCCTGACTCTAGCTTTTGGGTAACACAGATCCTGAGGAGGGGCCATGGCAAAGGCTCAGGTTGATGTGCTCCCTGCTGCTTCTGTGGGAGACCTGGTTTGGGTCCCCCACTCTGAGTTTCAGCTCCCAGTCATGTGGGTACATACGGAATGAATCAGTGGATGGGAGTTCTCAGTCTTCCTTTCTTTCACATGCAGAAAAATAAATTACAAACTGGAAATAACTAAAAGTCACAAAACCAGGTCAGTCCTTTCTCAGAGAAAGAATACACAAGGGTTGGGAGAGATGGTCTAGAACAGAGACATTTTCAGGAGGTGAGGGAGATGCACAGACACGGCCCATGATGAGGACACCAGGCACCTAGGGTGGGTCACATAAGGGTTGACTTGAAAGTGGAAGGTGGGGAACTTGTGACAGACACAGGGTATGTTCCCATGCTGGGGTGTGGGCCAGCTTCTCTAGATAACCACAGACCAGGCGCAAAGACACCCTGGCAGGATGCTTCTTATGTTTGGATTGCTGCATGTTCACTCAGTCTCCAGCAAGTCCCTTGCCCAGCACAATCCCCAGCTGGAAGCCAGGGTGACAGCCCTTGCCAATGCTTTGGAGCGTAATGGCCTCGTGGGGAGGACTCAGGCGCACCAGCATGGGGGCCGTTCCTGTCATCTCCACCTCCAACAGCTATGCCTACGTCACCCTGAGCTTGTGGTTCTACGCCTGCTAAACCTCCACCTGAGTCAGGAACCTTCTCCATTTAGACCAGAAAGTTTATCATGATCTTAATTAGCAACTGCACCCTTTCCCAGTAACCTAAAAATCCTCCAGAACTACTCACGCCTCAGCCAGCAGCTCCGAGTCATGAGTGCCTACACATCAGCAACACCTAAGTTTGAGCCCACCAGTTAGTCACTAGTAACCAGTGCTCACCAGCATCATGACGCTTGAGGTTTGGTTACACGTACCCATGTTTCCCAATCCCACGATGCAACATCTCTTTTTGCGTGCTGTTTCTTTTTTTCTGGTTTCTATTAATTTTGTTCTTAAAGCATCATTTTCCCTAAGTTCCTTCAACAGTTAACTGGTGACAAACTTCCTGGGATTTAAAATTTCTTCTGAAAATATCTTTATTTCTCTGCACTTGATCAGGTTAGCCAGGCAGAGGACTCGAGGTTGTCCTTCAAGCCTCTCATTGCCTTTCACATTTCCCATCTCCTTACACTCAGATTCGGTTCCACAGCCTGTTCTCTACATACTGCCTGGTTTCTACAGATCTATTTTTCATTCCCTGATTTTAGCTCTAATTACCTATAATTTGACACTCAACCCCCTCTGTGCTTAGCCTTAATACTTTTTATTCCTAGAGTTCAATTTGGCCATTTTTCATGTCAGCTTTTTCCTATTTTATTTCTTTTTAAAGATTTATTTTATTTCCAGTTGAAAGGCAAAGTTACAGAGAGAAAAGCAGAGAGAGTGAGAAAGAGAGAAGTTTTATCTGCTGGTTCATTACTCAGATGGCTGCAACAGCAGGGGCTGGGCCGGTACAAAGCCAGGAGCTTCAGCCGCATCGCCCCTGTGGGTGGCCAGGGGCAAAGTTGGCCTTCTTCTGCTGCTGGAGTTAGCAGTATAGATCTGCTACTCGATTATCTTAAATAGAAGCAGAATGCTTGTTGCATTTCTAGGGTAAGTACCAGTTGATAATGCTCAAATTAACATTTTATTTTCCACAATTTTAAGATATTTATTTGATGGACAGAGGAAAAGATGGAGAATTTTCCACCCGCAGGCTTACTCTCCAAACGGCTGTAACATCTAGGATGAGATTGGGACAGGCTGAAGCCAGAGCCTGCAACTTGATCCAGGCCTCCTACGTGGATGAGGGGTCCAAGCACTTGGGCCATCTTTGCTGCTTTTTCAGGTGTGTTAGCAGGGAGACCGTTCAGCAGTAGAGCAACTCAGGTGGGGATGCCGGCATTACAGGCAGTGACTTCATGTGCTGTTCCACAATGCCGACTCCTTCGTACAAATTTTAAAGCTAGGATGTCTTCATCTATATTAAATGAACATAGCTTACAATTTTTTTTTCTGCTGTTCTTGCCTATTTGTGCTTTGAGATTACATGGACCTATTAAAATTGGTTGTCTGGGTCCCAACCTTGGGCTGTGCAGTAATAAACACAAAACAAAAATGATCTACCCTTGAAGGCTTATTAAACAGTCTGCATTTGATATAGACCTTTTCATTTTTTGAGATTTGTTTATTTTTATTGCAAAGTCAGATGTACAGAGAGGAGGAGAGACAGAGAGGAAGATCTTCCATCTGATAATTTATTCCCCAAGTGACCACAATGACCGGAGCTAAGAGCCAGGAGCTTCTTCCAGGTCTCCCACGTGAATGCAGGGTCCCAAAGCTTTGGGCTGTCCTCGACTGTTTTCCCAGGCCACAAGCAGGGAGCTGGATGGGAAGCGGGGCCACCAGGATTAGAACTGATGCACATATGGGATCCCAGCACGTTCAAGGTGAGGACTTTAGCCACTAGGCCACTGCGCTGGGCCCTAATGCTAACTGTTTTGTTCACTTGTTGGCTATGAAGAGTTTTCTACTACTACTTGTACCAAGTTATGTAGGATCTATTTTCCTAGAAAATCGTTCATTTCATGTAGGTCTTCCAATAAACCAACATAAAGTTGTTCATAGCATTCTCTTACAATCAAGAAAAAAAGAAAGCAAAGCTGTTCTTTGTATATATCTGTGCTTTTGTTTCTTCAAAAAATTATTTGAGTGGCGGCTGTGGGGGATGCCCCTGCCGGGTCAGACCCAATGCTAAGGACTCAAGCCAAAGACACTGCTGGAAGGCAGTGAATGAGTCCTCGGCCTTGGGTGGCCAGTGTACCAAGTGGTGCCAGGCTTTGCCTGCTGGCCACCCAGTGGCAAACTCTGGGGTATTTAAGATATGCAGTTGCTGCCTGGGGACACCTATGAATAAGGCCAGTTTTAGTGTAGGTGAGAGGTGAATTTTGGATGATTCGCAGTGACAGGGTCATGAAAGTTTCAGGCATGCGTGGGGACTGAGACTAGATGGTTTGGAGGGAAGTATCCAGAAGATAATTTGGGTCAGACACATTCACCAGCCCAATTAGGAATCCAGAGATGGGCTGGTAATACAGAACATCACTGACGGCCACCAAAGCTATGGATGGGGGCCTGTCTACACCAAAGCTATGGATGGGGGCCTGTTTGGCAGGGTTAGGTGTCATTGCCCAACTGAGTGGTGGAGTGGTCACATTGGCAGGGTCAAGACACTATCCAGCACACGAGAGAACGTGGTCTTGGGGTAGACTCTGTGGGGTTGTGTGGGCCCAACCCTGTGGAAATACAAGTCCCCCTGGTTAGCTTGCAAGCTGGGGTTGTAATGGACTAAACTAGGTGACCATGGCACCTGCCATCACTCACGGGTAAAGGAACCCACAATGGTCTGGGCAGGTCAAGGCAGCCGCACCCGAATGTGTATCCTAAAACAGGATGTGGGGTGGGCTAGGCTGCAACTGGAAGGTGAATTTTGGTGGAAGGTGAATTTTTGGGCAGGGCTGAGCGAACCATAACTCACAAGAAACAACAGAAATCAGGATGGAGCACAGGTGATGCCAAGTAGGCCCTTGCACCTACTGATCTTTGTAAGCCAGGGACGCTAAGCCACAGTATCTAAGGCAGGGGCTGGGACAGGTGAGGGGCTCTGGCAAGCTGAGTCACAGCAACCACTGGCCTGCGCATGATCTAAGGCTGGGAATAGGCCCGGTTGGGGAGCTAAGGGGACACCCTAACTGGGTTGAATTTCCCACCAAGGAGCGCATGGGCTGGCATGAGGGCTGTGTTTTAATCAGGACACGGTTTAGTCTCCCCTAGCACAAGTGTGGACTGGGACTGGAAGCAACAAACTAGCCTAGACTCCAGCACCATCTTGTGCTCTGGTGGACCAGGGCAGATGTGTGACAGACTAGGCTAGGTCTCAGCCCCTACCAAGCCATGTATGAGCTGTATGTGGGTATGGAAGAGCCATGGCTGGGTTGAAACATCCAACAGTAAGAACCAGATTGGGTTGAAGGCCAGTCGGGAAAAGCCACTGTTCCTGCTAGGACAGGAGGTGAACTGAGTAGGCCTGGCTCATGGACCCTCTGGTATGCATGAAATCTGGCACTGGGAGAGGTTCTGATGGAGGAGCCTGGACAACTTCTCTGGCAGGACACAGTGCCTGCAGGTAAGCGCAAAAAGCACAACAGGAAACAGCCCAGAACAGGCTATGGAAATTATCCCACTGGCATACACATGGCATGGATTGGGGGCAGACCAGGCTGAACCTGTTCAAATCAACCGCTGGTGAGTCCGAGCACCAGAACAGAGTGGGGGTCGGGCCAGGTTCGGTTGTGACAAATACCAGTACACATTAAGGAATGCCAAGGTGAGATGAGCCGTACCAGATGTGGTTGCAGTGCCCAAACAGCACATGTGAAAACTGGTGGTAGGAGGCAAAGCCGACAGGGGAATGTGGGCTCCCCTGCTAGTCACCTGCTTCCATTGGTGGGCAGACCAGACTAGGCAGGGCTATAACTGTGCAAGCAAAAATTAGAGTGGATGAAGGTTGTTTGGGCTTAGCCGCAGTACTATCTGGCAGAGACTGGCATTGGGAGCTAATTCTGTCAAGTAAAATGCCAGAACCTCCGGGAGAGTACATAATCTGGAGGTGGGAATGACCTAGTAGGGAGATAGTGGGCACCTCCCTCGGGGTTACCACTCGCACTAGAGAGCATGAAAACCAGGACAGGGGCAGGCATGGCTAGACAGAAAGGCACCTGCCAGTAAGTGTGTGGGCTGAATAGTAGGTTGGCTGGGTTGAACTAGGCTCCAATGCCCATTGACATGTACGACAGCTAAATGGGATGTGGGACCAACAGGACAAGCCTGCGGTACATACTGGCAAGCACGGGAACCAGGGTAGGGGGTAGGCTTGATGGGGGTTATGGGGAGTCACCCCAACTAGGCTGCAGCTCCCACTGGTTTGCGTGAGGACCGAGTATGAAGTGGGTAGGATCAAGCTGGACTACAATACCCATTGGTTCACGAGGAAGACAGGGCTGGAAACAGAACTGACCCAGCAATAGCAATGACCAGCATGTGCGTAAGCTGATTGGCACAACGGACAGTGTTGGACACTGTACCAGCAAGAATCAGATCTGGGAATATCTCAGATGAAGTTTCTTTGGAGATCCCTTCAACTGAACTGCTGATCTCAGAACCCCAACCATGTAGAGACTATGTCAGCCAGCGGACTCTGAATAGGTTTCATTGCGATTGGAACGACGAGATTGGCAGCAATCCAGAACTGTTGAACTATCAAAACTGCTTGAGCAGGACCCTCGGAGCACACCTCACATTGGGGATCTGGGATGGGTGGGAGGCTGGGTGGGTCTTTTCCCTTTGTTTCTCCCCTGACCCCAGAAACAGGGAAAAATGATAATATTAGTGTGGAAACAATGGTATTACTCATTTTCACCCTGTAGCCCTTGACCCTTTGTACCCTAATTAACTAAGTAAGATTATTAAAAAATAATAGTTAAAAAAAAGAAAAAAATTATTTGAAAAGGAGATAGAATCTTCCACCTACTGAGTCACTCCTCAAATGCTGGTATTTACTGTGGGTCTCCTGTGCAGACTGGCAGGGACCCAACACAGTGACTCATTCTGCTGTCCCCCAGGGTGGTACTGGCTGGAGGCTGGACATGAACCCAGCTGCTGTGCGATGAGGGCATACCCAGCAGCACCTTCTCTGCTGTGCCATACTGGCTAACGTGTTCAGCTCTGACATTTTTGTATGTTAACAAACTAGGCTTTGTCAGTTGGTATATTCTGTTCATTTTTTGTGATGACCATCTTTTTATTACCTTGCTCAAGCTGATTTCTAGTTTATTATCCTGTAAGAAGGGACAAAGGTTTAAATAAAGTGTGTGTGTGTGTGTGTTTTAATTAGATAGGCAGACAGACTAAGCTCATACCTATTGCTTCACTCCCCAAACACCCTCAAAAGAGTCAACAAAGAGCTGGAAACTCAGTCTTGATTCTGGTCTTCCATGTATGTGGCCAGGACCCGCCTACCCGAATCACTACGTGCTGTCATGCAGGATCTGCTCTAGCAGGGAGCTGGAGCCAGGAATCAAACCCAGGCACTCTGACTTGGGATGCGGGCATCCCAATGGACATTCTAAGGGCCATGGCAAGTGCTCACTCCAAGCTATTCCTCCACCGTCATTTACTGTTTAGGAATTTTAGTCATTAATTCTTCCATAGGGGCACAAGGTTTACTTCCTTTTTAAATCCTAAATGTGTATTCAGGTTATTAGTACTGTCTCAGTATTTCCAGGTTCAGGGAGGCTCGTGTCTGCTGCAGGCCAGGAGGAGGTGAGGAACACAGCATGGGGGCAGGGCAGGCGAGGATCTGATGTGGTTAACAAGATTATTCTGACTGCTATATTTAGAACACACTGCAGGGACAGGATAGAATTAGGGCCACCATTTGGAAAGCCCATGTAATAACTTCTGCATGAATACCGACATATGTGCTCTCTCTCTCACACACACATACACACGCACTCTAAGTGCAAAGAAGTTCATGAAGACATCAATTTTTGGCAAATAATAATGTCAGCATTTTGAATCCTGCTGTTTCCCCATCCAATATTATTCACCTTGAATTGTTTCGTGCCACAATAACATTCATAGTATCTATCATAATATTCTTGATACTTATTGTTCATCTTATAACACTACAAAATAATTTTTTATTGTTTCACTAAATTTAAGAGTTGGTGGGGGGCCCGGCGCAATGGCATAGTGGTTAAGGTCCTTGCCTTGCACGCACCAGGATCCCATATGGGCGCCAGTTCTAATCCCGGCGGCCCTACTTCCCATCCAGCTCCCTGCCTATGGCCTGGGAAAGCAGTCGAGGATGGCCCAAAGCTTTGGGACCCTGCACCCGCGTGGGAGACCCAGAAGAGGCTCCTGGCTTTGGATTGGCTCAGCTCCAGCCGTTGCGGCCACTTGGGGAGTGAAACATTGGACGAAAGATCTTCCTCTCTGTCTCTCCTCTCTGTATATCTGCCTTTCCAATAAAAATAAAATAAATCTTAAAAAAAAAAAGAGTTGGTGAGTTAATAAAAAGCCATTTTGAAAATTTTGATGTTGTGACATACTATGTTTTAAAAAGGTCCAAGAAGTGATTTGTTATAATGGCCAAACTCCAGTTTAACTCAACTGGTAAAACTACACTTTTGATTGATTGATCTATAACAGAAATGTAATACATGCAATTTTCACTAATCTTTGAAGAATTAAGAGCATCAGCTCTCTGACAATTATAGAAACAAGGTTAGGTAAAGTAAAATGTAATTGGTTTGAGCAGGGACTGTGTGTGCCCGGGGCGCAGGCATCCCACATGGGTGCTAGTTCCAGTCCTGGATGCTCCACTTGCGATTCAACTCTCTGATAATGTGGCTGGGAAAGCAGTGAGGATGCCTCAAGTGCTTGGGCCCCTGCAACAAGCTCCTACTCCTAGCTTTGGCTTAGTCCAAAGGCTTGGTCACTGAGGCCATTTGGGGAGAGAACCGGTGGATGCACAATCTGTCTCTCTTTCTCTGTAACTCTGCCATTCAAATAAACACACCTGTGAAAAATGACACACTTGGTGCACATATGACTCCTGACACATGCTTACAAAGTACAGACAGTCCCCAGGAACAGGTACCCGTGGCTCTGATCTGCTTTAATGGCAGCCACGGCAGAGCCACACAGGAGCAGCCAAAGGCCAGATCTTTCTTTCTGGTGGGGATGGGGTGGATGGCTTACTGGAATTTAACCAGCACAGGCTGAGAGCCCCAGGCTTGCCACAGCAGCCAGCAGAGCTATCCCCCCCAAATGCGCAGGTTCCACAACCATACTCAACATGTAGACCTTACTGCCTGTCACTATTCCCTGAAGTACACAGCACTTCCCTTGTATTAACACAGCTGATTTGTGACTGATGACAGAAAGTACAGAGGGGCACAGGAGACATGCAACTGGTATACCACCGTACACAAGGCACAAGGGTATCCACAGGCTTGATGATCCGCAGGTTGTCCCAGAACCAACCCCCCAAGATATCAAGGGATGATGGTGCAATACTTGGGACTCCACCAGCCCTGGGATTAAGAGGGGTACTCTAAGAAGCATAGATAATAGCTACATTAAATGTCAGTATAATCTAAATGGAATGTGTAGAAACCTAACGAAGTTCAGTGCCACACTCTGCTCCTAACAGAGCTGTTGGATCAGTCAAGCCACAGCAGGAAGCATTCAGCAGAGACCTGGGTGCTGGCACTTTCACAACACACACACACACACACACACACACACACACACACACACACACATATACATACAGGAATAAGGCTGCACTGGTGGTAGGTTGTTCCATGAAACATCAGCTCAGGGGCGGGCAGAAGTGGTACTGCACTTTAACCTACTCCCTGGGATGGTCCCCACCGAACATCAGAATGTGAGACCTTTCTCTGCTTCTAATCCAGCTTCTTGCAACTGAGTCTGGGAGACAGCACATGAAGACCCTAGTGCTTGAGCCCCATGCCAGCCATGTCAGAGATCAAGATGAAATTTCTGGTTTTCGGCTTTAGCCTTGTCCAGCCCCGGCTGTTGCAGACACTTAGGGAGTAAACCAGCAGATGGAAGATCTCTCTCTGTTCTCTCCATCTTTCAAATAAATATTGCTCAAAAAACAAAAACAAAAAAACCCAAAAAATTCAGTATGGTGGTCAGTGCTATGGTGTAGTATACTAAGCTTCCTGCCTGTAGCGCTGGATTCCCATACAGACACCAGTTTGAGTCCCAGCTGTTCCACTTCTGGTCCAGCTCCCTGTTCATGGTCTAGGAAAGCAGCAGAGGATGGTTAAATTCCCTGGGTCCTTGCACTTTTCTGAGAGAATTGGAGGCTCATGGCTCCTGACTTTGGAGCAACTTAACTCCAGCTGTTATACTCATTTAGGGAGTGAACCAGTAGATGGAAAATCTTTCTCTCTCTCTCTCTTTGTATTCCTGCCTTTCAAATAAAAATAAAATAAATCTTTAAGAAAAATCAGTATGATATTATAAACAGAATTTCCTTTTTCTTTGTGTCTTTAATGGGCAATGCAATTGATTTCTCATTTTCTTCCAATAAATTGTTAAGAGTTTTTATTGTTTTATAAAAAAAATTAAATGATTTATAAATGAAGATGTGAATAAATAACAAAGCAGTGAGAAGTAGTGAAGCCACCACAGAGGGCCATGCAGCACCGTCTAGTGAAGATGTGCTAAGTCTCCGGTAGGGCTATTGGGCAGAGCAGATGTTGCAGAGGCACATCAATCAGCCTGCGGATTCGGGAAGAAGGGAGCTGAGCTGACTTTTAACGCAGGTCCAGAGGTTGGCAAGGGAAGGTTGGGTGGAGGCGGAGGAAAGAAGATAAAGGCAGCTGGAGCAGCAAGTCCAAAAACATGAAATACAATAGGGTATATCATGTTCCAAATCCCCCTCTGTCAGACAAACCCGGTGCATCTTAGGTCATCATTGCTTTAGAAGCCTCTAGCATGCATGGAGAAGGTAGCTCTCCGGCTCTCAAAGGCATCAAAAGACTGCCTGGCAGGCAGCACCTGTGACCAGGACCTCATGTTCTGGCAGCACAGGTCTGGTCAGCTGAAGCAAGAAGGAACAGAGCACTGAGTCCCATGGAGGTGGACGCCCTCGTGGCTGTGGCCATGGCCAGGGGAGCTGGGGTTGGAGGAAATGGAGTCGGGAAACTCCTCAGCCAAAGGGTTTTTGGGAGGGACACTCCTGGGGCCTGGCAAGTGCTAGGCACTGCAGGCTTATGAACTGATACTGGGACAGACGGCTGCCTGTCACCATCTGACAGTGCGTCTCCTAAGCTGCCATGAGCACGGCCCCGTATTAGGCCTGAAACAGAAGCAGCAGGGCACTGATACCACCCAGAGTACAGCTGCCAGCCAGTGACAGTGGCTACTGTTGCTATTACCTGACACTGCTCATGGCCAGTGTTCCCCATGCCTGTGGGAGGATGAAAGGGCACTTGTTTAAAAAGCAAAGCGGGATCCATCATGATGGCTCACTGGCTAATCCTCCACTTAACAGTGTTAGCATGTGGGTGCCAATTCGTGTGCTAGCTGCTCCACTTCCCATCCAGCTCCCTGCCTGTGGTTGAGAAAGCAGTGGAGGAGGCTTAAAGCCTTGGGACCCTGCATCCGTGTGAGAGACCTGGAAGAAGCTCCTGGCTTTGGATTGGTTCTGCTCCAGCTGTTGTGACCATTTGGGGCGTAAACTAGCAGATGGAAGATTTTTCTGTATTTCCTTCTCTGTAAATCTGCCTTTCCAATAAAAACAAATAAAAATATATTTTTTAATAAAATAGAAAAGCAAAGCCAATTCTACTATTTCAACTCAGGTCTGTAGG
Source organism: Ochotona princeps (assembly GCF_030435755.1). Classification (NCBI taxonomy): domain Eukaryota; kingdom Metazoa; phylum Chordata; class Mammalia; order Lagomorpha; family Ochotonidae; genus Ochotona; species Ochotona princeps. The sequence continues at coordinate 64,894,392 of NC_080839.1, read as the reverse complement.
ATTCCCAGGGACAGCACTTTGCACTATTGTATTCGACAAGCATGCCAGGTGATTGGTTCTTCTCAGGAATTTGAGGGAGAATTGCTCTGGAAGTTTTTGCCAACACAAAGAGGTAGGAAGGGAAGGAGGAAGTGGTCAGTGACATGTGTAGCAGTGTAAATTCCTGCCTGCAGCACCAGCACCAGCACCCTATATGGGTAGTTGCCAGTTCAAGCCCAGCTGCTCTACTTCTGATCCAACTCCCTGCTGATGCAATTGGGAAATCAGGGGAATATGACACAAGGGCTTGGGCCCCTACATCCACATGAAGGCCAGGAAGAATCTCCTGGCTGCTGGTTTTTGGCCTGGCCCATTCCTAGCTTGTAGCCATTTGGAGTGAAATAGCAGATGGAAGATCTCTGTTTCTCCCTCTAACTCTGCCTTTCAAATAAATAAGTAAATCTTTAAAGAGAGAGGCATAAATATCCTAAAATGATTGTGATAGCTTCTTATAAGGTATATAATCATCTACCTAGAAGTCCAAGAGAATGAACTGAAACATTGTTCGAATCAAGCACTGGCAATTATGAAGAGCTGTGACACAGTGTCTGCATGTGAGCTTCTGCAGACTGGAAATTAGCCATGGCAGAAAGTTATTAGCATCTGGGGCAGGCTGGGGGCAGGCATCTATCTAACACCTGGTGCTGTGTGAAAACACAGCCGCTGTGAGAAGAGGACATAGCTCAGGAGAACACAGGGTCTGGCCCACAGATGGTGGTCAGCAGCTCTGATGAACAAACAACACCAGCACTGGACACAAGATAACACACAAATGAACACCTTGTCACTATGTGGAGCTGAAATAACACATGTGCATGTATTAATGTATTTACAGAAACACTGCTATCCTAACCCAGATCTGGAGCTCAGAAGGCTCCAGACACCTGGGTAAACTCAGCAGACACTGAGCAGCAGGGGCAGTGGGGTGGAAGCTGCCATGGCCGCTCTGGTGGCCACCTGCGAAGATCAGAAAGATCTAAGGTTGCAGAAAGGGCTGCCAGTAAATGACTCGCAGAGTGAGGGGAAGCGCCCCGCTGTAGGACAGGCTAGCCTGGTGTCGGCCACACTTCCCTCCCTGTCATTTCCCTGCCCCAGGGAAAAAAACAAAACAAAACAAAAAATGTCCTACTGATTCTCCCTTTGATAAGCATCCACTTATTAAGCAGCTGGGTCCATCTCAAAGGGTCTGTTTTCAAACTCAGCACTTTCATGGCTGTAAAAGGGGTTAAGATGGAGCAGTGTGGCAGATTGCACAAAATGGCACAATGAGGGTTAACAGGGCAATGCTAAGATTCCACCTATTGACAACACCCACAAAAGCTGCCAAGCTGCATCTCTCCCCGGGCCCCTTGGATGGTTCTAGGATGACTTTCATCCCAGAGCAAGGCCATAGTCACTGTAACAGTCAGGTTTGCCCCAGGTCAGCTGCCAGAGGACCTCCCCAAGTCTCCACTCCCCAGCAGCAAGAAGGAGGGGAGGGCCCCAGGGTTCTGCCAGCTCCTTCCAAGAACTTTATTCCAGGTCCCACTTGCTTCCTGAGAATCCAAGACCCTCATTTGTTTCCTCCACCACCATGTGCCCATGGGGTTCTTCCCACCCCATCCTTCCACTCAGAGCACTTGGTAGTCCAATGGCAGCAAAGCCCTCTTCTGGCGGGACCTTACAGCTCAGCCTCCCCTGGGAAGCCTGCCTACACCTTCCCAATCTGGGAGCTGGCTTCGCTCTCCTGCGATGCCCAGCTTCCCCTGCTATCCTTTGGGGAGTTGTGGCTTGCTTCCCATGCTCCTCATATCGCCAGGTGTCCAGATCAGGGGATGCCCTATGAAAACAACTCCCAGATAGTTCTTCCTCTTCCTTCAAAACCCCAATTCTGGATGTCACACCATCATGGCTATGGCTATCCTTCTTCGGGAGAGTCCAACACTGTCCGACCTCTTGCTGATCTCAGTCCTCACATGGCCAATCTCCACCATACGTGGGTATAGTGGATGGAATGATGGTCCACAAGGATGTGGCCACACCCTAGAACCTGTGGCAATGACTTCCTATGGAAAAATATGGGCCCAACGGAGGAACAGAGGAGTTTATCCTGGACTATCTGGGTGGGCCGGAACTGCAATCATGCACAGCTTCCACAGACATTTGGGGAAGACGGGAGGAGGTGGAGCCTGGAGTGTCACAGCCACAAGGGAGGAAACATTGTGAGTGGTAATTTTACATGTCTGGGCTACCGGGTGCCCAGATGTTTGGTCAAACAGTATCCCGGGAGTTCCTGTGAGGGTGCTTTTGGATAAAGCCAACACTCAAACTGCTTAGCACCTCAGATCACTCTCCCTACCAAGGTAGGCTTCACCTGATCACCTGAAAGTGCAAATACAACCAAAAAAAGGAAGAAGAGTAGCATGGCAGCCTAAGGTTAAGGTCCTTGCATTGCATACACCGGGATCCCATATGGGCACCGCTCTGTGTCCTGGCTGCTCCAATTCTATCCAACTCCCTGCTTGTGGCCTGGGAAAGCAGGAGAGTATGGCCCAAAGCCTTGGGACCCTGCACCCACATGAGCGACCCAGAAGAAGCTGCTGGCTCCTGGCATTGGATCGCCTTAGCTCTGGCTGTTGTGTCCATTTGGGGAGTGAACCAGGGGGTTGGAAGATCTTTCTTTCTGTATCTCCTTCTCCATAAATCTGCATTTCTAATAAAAACAAATAAATCTTTTTAAAAAAAGTTATAAAGGCACTCGTGCTGCCCGGCGGCCTCGAAACTGAGGTGCAGGCTCTCCTGTCCCCAGACTGGAGCTGCAAGCAGTCTCCTCCTGCGTCGTGGGCCTGACACCGCCGTGGTCAGCTCCAGTTCTCGGGCCTCCGCTTTCCAGGGTCTGCAGCCTGCCAACTGACCCTGCATCCTCTTCACTCCCTTTCAATACATCCCTCGCACTCACTCCTGTCACCACCAGCGGGGAGTGTGGCCCTGCTGGCGCCTCCATTTCAAACTTGAGATATCCAAGGCTGAGAGAGAAGAAACTTGTGCTGCTTCCAGACACTCAGTTTGAGGTCACCTGTTACAGGGGACTGTGGAAATGAGATCGCTCCTTACCTGTGGATTCCAAAGCAAACCACAGGCTGAAAACATTGGTGGAGGAGAGCCAATTTTAAAGGAATTGGGTCTACCAACTGTGCACACAGCATTTACACAGCATTAAGTACTCAAAGTAATCCAGGGATGAGCTGAAGTATACAGGAAAGGCAGAGACTGGGCCAGGAACTCTAAGCATTTGGAGGATCCGTGCGTTGGATGTCTGCAAGGAGTCTGGGAAGCATATCCACCGCTACTTCCTACAACATTTTACCACCCGTTACAGGATGTTGCCCAAAACCTTCAATTGCAAGCTTCCCTCGAACCAACTTTCTTCTAGCTCATTCCTTCCAGTTCTCTGCCTCCGGCAATGCCTCAACCCCCTGGGACCTACACAGCACCAAGCCTAACCTCCTCACACAGTCACTTAGCTCCCTCGCAGCCTCATCCTCTCTTGGACCAATCCACATCCCAGGAGTCATGATTCTATTTCCTTCACACGCTCTCCAGCCCCCGTGCTATCTCTCTTCCTTCGTCACAGTCCTGTCAAAATCCCAACCCCATTTACCTCAGTTCCTCTACCCACACTCTGTGTGGTGGGAGTAAGAACTGTGCCTGTGCTGACTGGCCTGGCTCTGCGTAACCAGCGATCTCAAGTTAGTCACAGCGACGCTGGTTTAAATGTCACTCCCTCAAAAAGGCTTTCCCCAACCTGTGATTTATTTTTAAACCACAGCTTTATTGAGATGTAATTCACATGCCATAAAATTCACACCACCCTACAACTCAGTGGTTTTTAAGTGCAAACAGTTGTACAACCATAACTAATATCCAATTCCAGCATGTTTTCATCACCCCCAAAGAACCCCAATACTCACTTGCATCACTTCTCATTTCTCCCTCTCTCCTGACCCTGGCAACTGTTCACCTCAGTGCATTTGTCTAGTCTGATCATTCTCCATAAAAGGAATCACATAAGATATTTTGTGTTTTCACCACTCAGCATATTTTCAAGATTCATTCCTGTTTGCCTGTGTATTCCATTTCTTTACTGCCTGATAATACGATATTCCACTGAATTGTTATACCATATTATGTTTACCCAGTCAGCAGTTGATAGATTCTACATTTTCCCCCTCCATTTTACTTGAAAGGCAGAGAGAGAGAGTCTTCCAGTCAATGGTTCACACTCCATCTGCCTGCAATATTTGGGCTTGGGCCAAAACAGTCATGTACGTGAAATTCAATCCAGGATTCCCACGTGTGTGATGGGCACTCAACTGCCTGGGTAATTACTTGCTACCTCCCAAGACATGCACTAGCAGGAACCGGGAACTTAAAACGGAGTCAGGACTCAAACTAGGCATGCTAATGTAGGTCGGATATCAGTGTTGCAAGAGGCACTGTGATTGCGCTACCAAAAGCCTAGGCTGGCTTCCACTTTTTAATTAATATGAACAGCACTGCCATGAACATTTATGGCCAACTTTTTGTGTGGACATCAATTTCCAATTTGGTATATGCCTAGAATATCCAGATCCCATGGTAACTACATTCAACATATCGAGACTTGCCAAACTGCTTTTCAACATAGCTATGATGACTTTACATTCCCACTGGCAATGTATGAGGTTTCTAATTTTTCATTCTTGTCCATCTTTGTTAATTTAGTCATTTGAGATTATGTATTATGTATTTTCTTCAATGGATCAAAATTTTCTAACAGGTTTTAATTAACTTATTTTCATTTTATTTGAAGTAACAGATATCATCCAAACAGTGGATTCACTTCCCAAATGCTTCCAGTAACCAGGGCTGGACCAGGCTGAAGCCAGGAGCCTGAAACCCTAACTGGGTCTCCCACAGTACTCCCACATGACAGTACTGGGGCTGGCAGTACCTGCTGCCTCCCAGGATGTGCATTCGTAAGAAGCTAGATCAGAAGTAGAGTAGCTGGGACTTCAACTAGAACTCCAATAACGGGATACAAGTGGCCCAACTGAGCCACTGTACCAAACACTCATCCCTCATGCTGGTGCCATTTTTTTAGTAAGACTTGTTTTCTCATTCAAAAGGTAGAGAGGCAGAAAAGAGACCAAAATCTTACACCCGCTGGTTGACTAGCCAAATGATTACAACGAGGGCTGGGCCAGGTCAAATCAGGAGCCACAACTCAATCCTGCTCTCCTGCATGGATAGCAGGAGCCCACGCATTTGGGCCATTTTCTGCACCCTTCCTAGGCTCATTAGCAAGAAGCTCGACTCAAAACAGAGCAGCTGGCACTCAGTATATGGGATGCCAGCACTGTTAGTAGTAGCTCAACCTACTGAACCACAATGCCAGCCACCTGTACCATGGTTGTTTTTTTTTTTTTAAGATTTATTTATTTATTTGAAAGTAAGAGGAAGAGGGATCTTCCATCCTCTGGTTTACTCCCCAAATTGCTGCAAGAGCTGGTGCTGAGCCAGGCCAGAGGAGCCAGATTCCTTCACACGGGCATAGAGTCCCAAGGGTTTAGGTCACCTTCTACTGTTTTTCCCAGGCCATTAGCAGCGCGCTGAAGTGGAAGCACAGTAGCCAGCACACAAACCAGTGCCATATGAAATGCCAGCATTGCAGGCAGCAATTTTCCCTGTGATGCCATAATGCTATGCCCTTTTGAAAATCAACAAACAATAAATATGAATTTATTTTTGGACTCTCAAATCTACATCTTCATGCTTGTACTATTCTGTCTTGGTAACAGCTGCTTGCAAGTAAGTTATGAAAACTGGGAGTGTGAGGACTCCAACTTTGTTCAAGATGATCTGGGCTATTCTGATTGTATGTCAATGACATTTTTAGGATGCTATAAAAAAGGCGTCTAAGATATTCATAGGAATTGCAGTGAATCTGTCGATCAATTTGGAAAGCATTGCCATTTTAATAGTACAGAGTGTGTGTGTATATCATGTTATTTGCAAAGACTGGTGGTTTTTAATTTATTATTTCTAAAGTAGATAAATTTGATTTTCTCTTCTTGTCAAATTGCCCTGGCTACGATTTCCACTACAATTGAACGTAAGTGACAAGGAGAGACATTCTTGTTTTCTTCCTGATCTATGGAGGACGCCTTGCCTTCGTGTTCACCATTAACTATGAATGTTAACTGTCAGTTTTTCAGAGATGTTCCTTATTATGTTGGGAAAGTTCAGTTCCGAGGTGCTACCTTTTTCTAATCATGTAAATGTGGTGAGTTCTGTCAAATTCCCTTTTCACATTTATTGAGATAGTTGTATTTTTGTCCTTTATTGTGTTAACATATTTATTTTTGCATACTGAGTGGATTTTGTAGTTCAAGGGCAATTTCCACCGGCTGTGTTATACAAGTCTTTTTTACATTGTTGAATTTGGTTTGCTAATATTCTGTTATGGATTTCTGGATCTGCATTCGTAAGAGATACAGGACTGCAGAGTTTCTTTGGTTTTGGTTTTCTGTTTTGGTATCATGGTAGGGCCTGACAAAGTGGGTTAGGAAGTGTTCTCTAGAATGTCTGCACCAATTGAGGGAATATATCTGGCGGCATAAAGTTAAGGGAGCCTCTGTCTAATGGTTTTTGTTTCCTCTCCAGAGCAAGAAATGAGTCCTCTGTGGAAAGTGAGGTAGGACTGCGGTAGACTGCTGACAAAAATGGAGACTTTGAAGTGCCCATTGCAAAAAAGGAAGAAGCAACATGATCAGAGAAATGTAATAGGGTTTACAATGCTAAAGGCCAATCTGAACTGAGAGCTCATCAATGTATGGTAACATTAACCTACCCAATTAAATGTCTTTCTTCATAGGTACCTGAAGAAAGCACACAGGTCAGTTTATCTGTGAACTTGGCCGACAGAGATAAAGGATGATAAAGGTTGACAGTACAAGAGGGCAGACTGTATAAATCTTTCACCTTTTACTAAAGATTTCCGTGGAGAGGACAGTACAAGGGAGCTCACGCTATAGGAAGGAATGACCGCATCTCAAAAAGATAAGGAGAGAAGTGAAAGGTGGACAGACGGAAAGCAGACAGGTCAGAGGATTAGAGGCTGGAAGGAGATTAAAGGATGACTTGGCGAAGGCAGCTGAATGGTTGGATGAAATGGCAACAGGCTGTCAACAGAGGAGATGGCTAACTTGGCGATTTTAGAAGTAGAGTTAGAAATGGAGAAGCCATCCAGGGTATAACTGTGGAAGATGTCTGAAGTTCACTGGAACAGATCAACAGGATTAAGCAGCTCAAGAAACTGCGTGGCTAGGGAGTTTAAAAGGCTCAACTACACAAGCACTGCTATCTCCCTGCACGTGAACCCAGTGCCCATCCACGGGGCCCATGGAGCAAAGGGGCACAGCCAGGAAGTCGGGAGGTAACTACAGCTGAAACGGAGGGCAGTAGGGATGGAACACATACACTCCAAAAGCCACATTCTGCCTGCTCTTCTTTTAATTAAGAGATCCACAGTGTGATGTTCTAAAACTAGCAAGATGGAATCCAAGCAGCAAGATGACTAAGGGGACCAATAAAGCAGGCAAAATACCAGGCTGCCCCTTGGAGGCTTTGTATAATTCCTCACCCTCTGGATGCAGGTGGAACCTATGACTATGACAATCTAACACTCCTTTGATTATATCACGCTATATGGCAAAGAGGATGCTACCCTAGGTGGGCCTGGCCTGCCCAAAGAGCCATTTCAAAGCAGCAGGTCTGGGTGGCTGCAGGGGAGGAAATCAGAGAGGTGCACTCCCACTGCCCTGGAAGAATGCCACATGGTTCAGAGCCATGAGGGGGCCCCAGCTAACAGCTAGCAGAGAAATGGGAACCTTGGAACCACCCATGCAAAGCAATGGATTGAATTCTACTCACCAGCAGGGAGCTGGTGAGAGGATCAGGGCTTGGCCCTGATGCCTGGACCTCCTCAGCTCAGTGAGGCCTGCAGTAGAGGCTCCAGCACGCCAGGCCCGGCTGTACAGCTGTGGAAATAGAGATGAGGCATCTGTGTGGCTTTCAGCCATGGAAGTCACAGTGGTGTGTTATATAGTGATAGAACACTGTGACAGTGAGCACACACACACACTGGTTTCCCCAGGTGAATTCCAGGTTCTGCAGCTTGTCCCTGCATGATCAACAACACTGCCTTTCACTCTCCACTGCGTGTGACTTAGATGATAAGACACAGGGCCCCTCTAATAACTGCTTCGCCTCCCAGCCCCTCACAACCCACGCAGAGGGAGTCGAATTCTTACAGCAGAGCCAGGTGGCAATGCAGACAGGGAGTGTCCCTCCTGGAAGCCAGCTGATGGGGAGGGCAGCATGCTGGAATGGAGTGGCTCTCCAGGGCACTGTGGAGGACTGGAAAAGGATGTGCTGACTACAGCAGTTTGCCAGGCTAGGTAGCATGGCCTGTGCCTGACTGCTAGGAACACAGCTGAAGACAGAGGAGCGCTGGGCTGAAGGACTGCATGCTGCAGGCTTTGCTTAGTTTCTTTATGTGTCCTTGCTTTCTGCTGGCCATGAGAGGCTATATTTACCTTATGTTTGCTTTATGCTGTGTACAGAATCGATGTGTAGGTGTGAAGAATGGCTACTGTGGATTGAACCAAAGCATGGTCAACAGCTCATCTTCTCACTAGGGATTCCACGGGCTGTGAGCAGATGGTCCAAAACAATGTGATTTGCTCTGATGCCCTCAAGTCCAAGGTTTCATTTTGCTATCACTAATGCCCAGACAAGTACACTGCACATATCTGAGCCGGCCAAGCACATGTTTGTGTGTGTGTGTGTATATGTTTTAAGCAGTAATAAATACTTAACAGGAATTGTTAAAGAAATCCCATCTTTGGAATATGTTCACATTGAGACTCTGGGTTGATATGAGGTGGCGGTTCCTCATTCCTGGGTCCTGGGACGTGTGGAACATCAAGAGTGGCTTCCCCCTTTGTCTCTCCCCTTCCCCCAGGAACAACAAGAAATAGCAAATTTGGAAGCAATGAGTTCACTCAATTTTCCCTAAATCTCGATCCTCCCCACCCTGATCAACCATGTAATCATCATTAAAAAATAAAATTAAAATTAAAAAAAAAAAAAGAAAGAAAATCCCAAACATCTCATCTATTCTGGATGTTCCAAACGAGGATGAGGTCTCAGTTCAGAGAAGGAGTGTGCCCTCTGCTGGCAAGAAAGGTGAAATCACACAGAGTCCTGGCGGCCAGGCAGGCAAATTTGAACGCACCAGGCCAGAGAGAAGGTAAGCGGGACTCAGTCGGCTTTACCGGGGTGGAATCCAGATCCAGGAAGCAGAGAGCTACGCGGGACAGAGGCAGGCATGCTTATTTCAAGCCCTCCCTGCCTATCAGGAAAGGTTCACAAGTTCCACCAGGGCAGGAGTTTGGCTGAGCAGTTCAGATGCTTGCTTCCTGGGTCCCACGTCCAAGTTCCTGCTTGCATTTCTTGCCCAGGCTCCTGACTCCAGCTTCCTGTGAATGCAGACCCTGCCACTGAGCAGGTGATAGCTCTGGCTGTGAGTGGCTTCATCCTGGGTGTGGCCGACTGGCCCCCAGCCATGTTGGCATCCTTGAGTGTGGGCTGGCCTCAGAGAGCCGCCCCCACCCCCAGCATGCCTGCCACACGTGGGATTGGGGGGCAGCCCCCTCTGCACTACTTGCTGTGCGGATGCCTCTACTTGGGATGCTGTGTCTTAACACAACCGCTGAGCTCTGCACAGCACAAGCAGAAAGGGGCATCCAGGTAGCTCTGGCCAACTTCTGGCCAGCTGCTGCAGGCAAGCCAGGCCTCCCAAAGAGGACAGAGGACTGCTACCCCAGCTGAGCACGGCCCTAGATGACATGGAGCAGAATCAACCACAGCCCTTAGCCCGTCAAAACTCTTGCCGCCAAGTCCGTGAGTGTGACACAATGATTGCTTTTTTGCACCACTAACTATTGGGGGTGACTTATCACACAAGAGTGACAACTACCCCATGAATGCCACAGTCCCAATGACAACACTGCTATTAGAGGAAACAGCCCACGTCTCCTCATGTGGGTGAATGCCATGGTTAGCAGAACACCCTGCCTGTACGTGACCCTGCGCGGACGTGGCTGCAACCGGCTTAACTCGAGACCTGCTCTCCCCCCACCACTCACTGCAGAAGCTAGCAGCCAGGGCTGGGCTGTAGGATTCAGAGGTCTCTGCCGTGTCTACTTTTCCTTTATGGTGGAAATCACCGTCTTAGGAGAGGAAAAATTAAGAGGGATGCAAGAGCCCTCTGAAATTCTAGTATGAGCTGTCAGGAATACTCCATGGCCACGGGAAGGGGTGTCTGCATTCATGGTCTCTCCTCCCCGAAGCGACTTTCATCAGACATGTGTACACACTGCTGCACAGAATCACCTCACCAGGAGGTGTCCATGTGGCTGGTCCAGGCACAAGTTCCAGGTATCCCTGTGTGACATGGCTCATCACTGTGTCCTCTGAGCAATTGCCTCACTTGCTGTCAAGAGAACCACGTACTCCTGGCTTCCACTCCACCTCACTAGAGAACACTTAACTACTCCTCTATGGCTTTTGCTTCTCATGCAACTGATGCTGTCATTCTATCTCACAGCTTTCCATATACGACACCCCAGGCCTATCTTGTCACAGATTCCCTCCTGAACACTGGCTGCCTCCAAAAATACACCAAAGAGGCACCTTAAACCTGGCACATCCAGCACCGGATCCTGGATCCCAACATCAATACACACACTGCCTACTGCTGCCCCGTCTCCACCAAGGGCAGTTTCACCCCTCAGGTTGCTCAGGAAGTCTCAGCAACTCCCGTTGCTCCTTTCCTCTCATAAGCACCGTGCCAGCCTGTGGAGCCCAAGGACCTTGCAAAGGCCCTAACCTCTCCCGCCACCTTCTCCTGCTCACTGCTCCAGTCATCCTGGTGTCTCTTGCTCAGTGAACAGCTGGTGAATTCTCTGAATCCACATATGCACCCCCTGCCTGGGGCCTTGGCACTTGACACTCCTGTTTCCAGAGTCTGTGCTGGCAGATATCCAGGCCTTTGCCCAAATATCACTTCCTCTGCAAGGCCTGTAGGACTCCAGCACTCTACCCTCCTCTATCCTCCTGCTTTTTGCTCAGATCAGAGTCCTAAGCAGACAGGAGGAAGGGCTATGCTCCATCAGCCCAGACGCCCAGTCTCCTTCCGCTGAGGGCTTCTGCATCTGTTGAACTAGTTCCCCCGAGACCTTCTGCCAATGGAAGAGGCACACCTGCTTAAAGTGCACTGGCTGAGAAGCAATGTGTGCTCATTATCGGCGAGAACCAAACCCATGCAAAGAGGATGGTTTAAACCAATCCAGTTGTGCGTCCAGGAAGAAAACTGGGGAGCCACCAGGTGTCTTCTGGCTCCTTCTTTGGTACCTAGAGTCCATCAGCAACTCTACCACTGAGTGCTTCCACTTGGACCTCCCGGACCTCCGCCAGTGGCACAGTCTTTTTTATCATGACCATAAGTGACTCCTTAGAGCACAACTTGCTCACTGAATGGCACATTCTTTCCTTCCCACCCAATATGCAGTAGTGGACGAGAAGAAGCAAGACTTTCTTTGTCACCCAACAGTCATGTCAGCCAAGTGTGCTCTGGCCTGTCCCGGGGGCTGCATGACCTTCACAACCTATCAACCCTCTGTGCCAGGGAAAGTTCTGATAGTTCTATTTTCTTTTCTTAATTGGTTTCATGGCTCAATCAACAGCTTGCTCAGTCCAGACTCATGGGCTCTGTGCCCACGTAATTCCCTCAGAACCTTAGTAGGTCTTTGATCTAATTGTTTCCAGCCAGCTCCAGATGCCAGCATGACATAACACTCTTGCCTGGGCAGAATCCTCCAGTCTGATTCACTCCTTTACCTCCATGCTACTGACTTTCAACTAACTCAAGACACCTGGAGGCCACGTAAATCAACAAGGTCAGCAGTCCCCAGCGCTGGCTGCATGGCATGATTACTCGGGGGCACATCTAGAAACCATCAGTGCCCAGGTTTAAAATGCCTTGGGCCAGCAGATCAGAAGCTCCAGAGCTGGGATTGAGGGATTCTGGCAAACAGCCAGGGATAGGAGCCTACAGCCCCATGTGACCCTTGCCCCAGGATGAGCCATCCTTCCAACTGAGAACATTAGCTTAGAGCCTGTCTCCATTTACTTCCCATTCTCCAGGATCTAGAGGCTGTCAGTCTCCTCTTTCACTGACCCAGGTATCAGAAGCTTCTGTTTCCTTTTGCTCTTTGTTTGCAAACCAGCCCATTCTTCCTGAAGCTCATCTTTTTCTTGTGACACTCTGGCATCAACAGCTTCAGGCCTGGATCCCTCCCAAGGAATGGCCTATAGCTCAGCTGGTAGGAAGTATCCTTGCGAAGCCATCACAGGTGACACATCACCAGATGCGTCAACGCCACATAACACATATTCCTGTCTCCCCCTGCTTCCAGTATCAATCTCCTCAGTGTATCACCTGAATGCTATATTAATGCCACAAATGTTAAGGTTTCATCAAGGGTCTATTTCAAGCACTGGAACTACAGCAAAAAGTAAATCTTTAGAAACTTATAACACAAAGTTTGGATTCTGCTCCTATCACAGTCAAGCAATTAATAGAGCCTTCAAGGACCCAGTTTTCCTTCACCTTAGGATCTTTATCCTCTGGATCCCAACGGGATTCTTCTCTCCATCAAGGTGACAATACAGAGAAAGTACTCTTCTATTCATTACCTCCTTCTGGGAGGACACACTATTCACAGAAGTCAAGAGAGAATCTGTCACATGACCCCACTGAGACGAAAGGCTGCTGGGAAATGGAGTCCAGAAGCTCAGCAACAACTGGAAGACAGCAACTGGGCCAAGCCCGAGTGCTCTCATTCATGGCCGAGAAGGGTGGGAACCTCTGTCTGGCCTGTCTACATCTGGGTCCTAAGTATTTGGCACAGAGTAAGACCTCAAAGATTACTTTTTGAATGGATGAAACAGAATGAATCTCAAATGTTCTATTTTTTTGGGGGGGTGGGTAAGCAAACTAAATGAGCTGAAGACTAGAAGAATCGTGATACCTAGATAAAGCATTTAACAGAAACCTTTAGGAAAGGTCAGAGTGAATCTCCAAGTATTCTGTACCACACACATAAAATCCGCAATGCAATTCATGCACATATGTTCATGAAACATATTACAATCATCTGCCATAAACAAACCGACAGTCCTTCAAAATAGTAGCACAAATGCAGTGAACAATTCTCACACACATTACTATTATTCAGATGACATCTCTTTTTTTAAGGTAGGAACCTCTACTTGGCCTCAAAATTCATACACATTTTCCTTAAAAAGCAAAGGTGGGGGCCCAGCGCAGGGGCCTAGCGGCTAAAGTCCTCGCCTTGAACACACCAGGATCCCATATGGGCATCTGTTCTAATCCCAGCTGCTGCACTTCCCATCCAACTCCCTGGTTGTAGTGTGGGAAAACAGTCGAAGACGGCCCAAGGCCTTAGGACCCTGCACCCGCGTGGGAGACCCGAAAAAAGCTCCTGGCTCCTGCATCTGGATCAGCGCAGCTCTGGCTGTTGCAGTCACTTGGGGAGTGAATCATTGGACACTGGACGGAAGATCTTCCTCTCTGTCTCTCCCCTTCTCTGTATATCTGACTTTGCAATAAAAATAAATCTTTGAGAAAATAAAGCAAAGGTGGGGCCAGTTTTGTGGCTAGCAGGTAAAAATGCTAACTATGACACTGGTATTCCATACTGGCATTGGTTTGACTTTCAGTTGCTCCGTATTAACACACCTGGGAAAACCAGAAGATGGCCCAAGTGCTTGAGCCCCTGCAACCACACAGGAGACCTAGATGAAGCTCTTGGCTTAGGCCTGGCCTCACCCTGCTCATTGTTGTCATCTGGGGAGTGAATCAGTGCATGGTAGCTCTATTACTCAAACTCTTTTAAATAAGTAAATTTATTTTTCTAAATTAAGCATACAAAAGATCTTATTTTTAAAACCAAGTTACATATAGTCACACACAGCTAAAGAACCATGCAAGTATGTATTTACCATACGGGTACTTTAAAACAGCTATGGAAAACACAAGTTAAAAACAGCATTATTTCAGTGCAAAGTTTTTTGGAATCAATGCATAGAAAAGGTCTTCAAAAAGCTCAAGAAAAATGAGTATTGTGAAAAAACTACATACAGCTTTCAGATATTTTTTTGCACCAAAAGAAAACTGTTTATTCAACTTCCCATGAACTTGGAAGTAACTGTACACAATGACTACATGCTCCCAAATTCCAAATGCCATTATTATGACGCCAGCTTCAAAATGATGCGCGCTGATGATACATTTCCCAAAATGTAACAACTTTGAAATGAAAATAACAAATGGAAAAAGACCTATTCGTGAGATTGGCATGAGGCTAAACAAGACCTCACCGTTATCTGTGTACCCTTCCTCACGCATGCTACAGTGCAATGGGAAAACTTACTAAGGGACACAGAACGTGCTTTGTAAATCATAAGCAACAGTTAGGCACTTATCTTCAAAATATAAAATTCTTGCTCAGCTTCAAAAAGCTTATGAAACAGTTCACTGAGCAAATTCAAACTAAAAACCACACAAAGTTCCTTATTCTTCTAGGTCCCGTGTCTAGAATGAAAGTATTAACAGAAGCAGCAGATCTATGAAAGGTAATAGATGAGGGCCCGGCGGCGTGGCCTAGTGGCTAAAAGTCCTCGCCTTGAATGAGCTGGGATCCCATATGGACGCCGGTTCTAATCCCGGCAGCTCCACTTCCCATCCAGCTCCTTGCTTGTGGCCTGGGAAAGCAGTCGAGGATGACCCAAAGCTTTGGGACACTGCACCCGCGTGGGAGACCTGGAAGAGGTTCCAGGTTTCCAGCTTCGGATCGGCGGAGCACTGGCCGTTGTGGCTCACTTGGGGAGTTAATCATTGGACGGAAGCTCTTCCTCTCTGTCTCTCCTCCTCTCTGTATATGACTTTGTAATAAAAATAAACAAAACTTAAAAAAAAAAAAGGTAATAGATGAAAAACTGACCTCAGTTAGAAGTCCTATTAAAAAAAAAAAAAAAAAAGAGGAAGAAATCTTCACAAGTCTACTAACATGGCTAGGGACTTCCAGCAAGGGAAAAGGGACAAATCTGACACCTTTACATTCTCTGTACTCGACGAAAAAGAGAAAAATAATAATACAGTAAAAAGAAGGATTTAAAAATTGACTTCTCAGGCCCGGTGTGATGGCCTAGGAGCTAAAGTCCTCACCTTGTAAACACCAGGATCGCACATGGGCGCCGGTTCTAATCCCGGCAGCACTGCTTCCTATCCAGCTCCCTGCTTGTGCCCTGGCAAAGCAGTTGAGGAAGGCCCAAGGCTTTGGGATCCTGCACACTTGTGAGAGACCTGGAAGAAGCTACTGGCTCCTGGCTCAGGATCGGCACAGCTCTGGCCACTGCGGTCACTTGGGGATTGAATCATCAGATGGAAGATCTTCCTCTCTCTCTCCTCTTCTCTGTATATCTGACTTTGCAATAAAAATAAATAAATGGGGCCCGGCGGTGTGGCCTAGAGGCTAAAGTCCTTGCCTTGAACGCGCTGGGATCCCATATGGGCGCCGGTTCTAATAAAAATAAATAAATGAATCTCTAAAAAGAATTGACTTCTCAACTTCCAAAAAAAAGTATTAGAATCTGCAATACAATAAGATCTAGGATAGGATTACAGTTTCATAAAACTTTATAACTAGCTATAACTGAAAACCTAACTAAAAATTAAATCTCCAACACATGTTCAAAGACATAGGAAGTCAAATGTCATGTAGGTTAAAATTTGCTGTTTTCTCCTTAATGAATAATAGCTTATCTGCTGTAGCCTGCTTGAGTTTCTAAAAGAGTGAAAGGGAAGAAAAAGAGGTTATTAAAGCTCTGAAGTCCAGCAGGATTTTCAGGCTTAAGGACTAACAGCCTGAATGATAGTTCTGATCCTGTGTATTTTTCATCCTTTAGCAAATCAACAAACCACAATCACCACCACCTCTCACAATAACAAAACTAGAGGAATGGTTTTAAAACAAAGGTTATGGCAACTTTTTTTTTGAGGGATGGGGAGGGATATTAATGGCATTCTAAGAATCTTGGAAGTAAACTGAAAAGAAAAATCATTGATAAACCTGCTACCTCACTGATAACCAAAGGAAAAAAATCAGCCATGGATCTCTACTCAAATACTGTTATTTAAAAAATAATTAATATGCAGAGTCCAGTGCAGTAGCCTAGAGGCCATAGTCCTCAACCTATATGCACCAGGATCCCATATGGGCGCCTATTCGTGTCCTAGCTGCCCCACTTCCCTTCCACCTCCCTGCTTGTGGGAAACAGTAGAGGACAGCCCAAAGCCTTGGGATTGTACACCCATGTGGGAGACCCCGGAAGAAGCTCCTGACTTCTTGCTTTGGATCGGCTCAGCTCAGGCCATTGTGGTCACTTGGCAAGTGAGCCAGTGGGTAAATATCTTTCTCTGTCTCTCCTCTGTAAATCTGACTTTCTAATAAAAATAAAGAAAATATTTTTAAAAACTGATATGCAAGGACACCAATGTGTCAATTGTAACTGAACACACTGCTTTTGTTAACTCTGGGGGGCGGGAGGTCCATCTATCACACAATTTCAAAACAAGAAGGCAATTACTTGTTACTTTGGAAAAGTAGCATCGTAACATTCCACTTTACTGAAAGAAAGGGCCTGTTCCAGATACAATATCTCCATTTCTTTAAAATTCTCCAGTCTTTAAAATTCTGCTTTTTTTTTTTTTTTAACATTTTATTATTATTGGAAAGCCGGATATACAGAGAGAAGGAGAGACAGAGAGGAAGATCTTCCATCCAATGTTTCACTCCCCAAGTGAGCCGCAACGGGCCGATATGCGCCGATCTGATGCCGGGACCAGGAACCTCTTCCAGGTCTCCCACATGGGTGCAGGGTCCCAAAGCTTTGGGCCGTCCTCGACTGCCTTCCCAGGCCACAAGCAGGGATCTGGATGGGAAGTGGAGCTGCCAGGATTAGAACTGGCACCCATATGGGATCCTGGTGTTTACAAGTCGAGGACTTTAGCCGCTAGGCCACGCCGCCGGGCCCTAAAATTCTGCTCTTAAAACCAACTGGGAAAGCAGGCACCCGGCTAGCTCTGCTCCATGCCACTAGGGGCACTTTGCACCACCTCCTTATTTGTAGGCGTCTGCCAGGAGGCCAGCTTGTGTGCCATGATCAGACCGAGGGACAGCCAGGGACAGGGACAAAGAGACAAAGCAGTTACCCAAGATGAGTGCTCCTTCATCTGGTGCTGGTTGCTGTGGTTGCCACTGGCATGGCCACGCCAAAAGCAGTTCTGGCAGAGCTGGTAGTTGTGGCACTGCTGGCATCGATACCGGAAACCCATCATGCTCTCACAGCGGCAGTAGGAGCACTCCACGGGGTGGAAGACTTGCCAGTGGGAGAGGGGAGGAGCAGGATGGGGGGAGACATTATTTCATTTGGAGAAGAAAATCAACCATATCTAACACAAAAGAAAAGGCAAGCTGAAGGAAATCTAAAATGTCAGCTGATCTAATTATTCACTGAACGACTTAATCAAAAAGAGCAATGTGAAATATGACATCTCACTGGGAATCAGCTTGTTCCTTTAAAATGAAGCTCTTCATTTCTCCAAATGCAGATAAACATATACAAGCAAGGAATCTTGCCAACATGAGGCATCTTCGCTGGTTCACATTTTCCAGAACCTCTTGTCACTTTAAAGAGCTGTGTGTGTGTCAGAGGCAGGCACTCCCTCACTGATGGCTAAGGGCCACGAGAATCAGGCCTGCTCCTGCTGCTTCGGTATGTATTTGCTTCCTTCCCTGCCCACAGAGCCAGGAGAGTGTAGTTTATGCTAAGTGGCTTGGACTAAGGTCTTCAAGGGTCTGCTGAGTTAAGTACCACCATGCACCTGGGCACTAACAACAGTGGCAGGAGAAATATGCGGCCAGAAACATTAGGGCAACAGCACATCCTCAAGGACCCCAGCTCAGGGAGGGGACAGTGAGGGGGTGGGGAGGGGTAGCACCCTGTTGGCTTTCTTTGATTGATCAAACCAACAGGAAAAATGGGGAAAAAAGGGTGACACTTATGCTCAAGCAGCTTCCTTTCTGTTTTGAAAGGCAGAGATACTGGGGGCCAGTGTGGGTTTGGGAGAGACAAAAGAAAATTTCCCATCTACTGGTTCATGCCTTAAATGCCTAAAGCAGCTGTTGCTGGGCCAAAGCCAATACACAAAAAACTCAATCCACCAATTTTCCCACATGGGTGGCAGGACCTGAGTACTTCAGCTGCCACCTGCTGCCTCCCATGGAAGCTGGAATGGAGGTGAAGCTGGGACTCTCACCCAGGTACTCCTATACAAGACACTGGCACCCCAAGGTACATCTTACTCTGAATGTCAGATATTTTAATTTCAAAAAATATTATTTATAGGAAGATAGAGAGAAAGAAAGTGAGCTTCCAGACACTGGCTCATGTTCCAAATGTCTACAACATCCAGGGCTGGGCAGAGGGGACCAATGGTGAGAGCCAGGGACACAATCCAGGTCTCCCATAAAGGTGACTGGAACGCTTTTATCTGAGCAACACTGCTGTCCCCTAGAGTCTGCATTCACACAAAGCTGGAGCTGGGAACTAGAGCAGGTGTAAAACCAAGGAAACTGGATGTGTGATACGGGTGTCTAAACTGTTAAGCTGAACTGCCTATCCCTTAGTACATGTCAAGTGAAAAATTTCATGGGAAGGATCCAAACCAAAACACAAAGCAAAAAAACAAAACAAAACAAAACCCCAACAACAACAACAAAAACACTAGACATGTCATAAGTTTTAATGCATTTACCACCATAAAAAAAAAATCAGACAAGTGCTAACGGGAGAGGCAACATGCCTTCTAGGTATTTGAGCAAACTAATTATTTCTTTGAGCAAACTAATACCACTAACAACATAAGACTACAATCCAGAAATTATATTCTGCATGCAAAGTCACATCCATAGATAGATGTTGATACCCATGGGCAAATGAGATTTATCCTGTGCAACAAATATAAAATGCTTTTATGAAAAGAAGCTGGATATGAACAGTTAAGGTTTTCAAAGCACTGTCCCTAGAGGAACCAGTAATACCATAAAAATTAACAATCTAGGACTGGTATAGTGGTGTATCAAGCTAATCTTCCACGGGTTGGCAGCACTGGCACACTATATGGGTGCCAATTCGTGTCCTAGCTGCTCCACTTTCAATCCAGCTCCCTGCTGAAGACCTGGGAAAGCACCCACATAGGAGGCCCAGAGGAGGTTCCTGGCTCCTAGCTTTGGATTGGCTCAGCTCTGGCCACTGCAGCCATTTAGGGAGTGAACCAGCAGATAGAGTTCCTCTTTATGAAGTCTGTCTCTCAAATAAAAAAAAGTAAATCTTAAAAAAAAAAAAGTATAATTTTAAACTCCTGCTCGAAAAACCTGTTAAGAAATCTAATTATCTCACTCTAATGAAAAGATTCTGGTCCTGTAAAAGAATAATCCTGGATTTGAGGTCCTTGTTAAATTAAGTCATAGTTGGGCAAAAGGCTGACAACTGAAAAAACCAAACAAAAAAGACTGGAGGAGTAGAAAAAGAGAAGAACATGGGATTCGATCTCTTCACGAGGTGGAACCGAGGCCTGCGCTTGCCACAGCTCCTTGGCTGGTCCTCACCTGGCCCCACGGATCAGAGAGCCAGGAGCTCCAGCCTGCCTCCGGCCACTCAGTCGGCCCAAATAAGATGATGAGCTGACAGGGGTGGCAGGCTGACGTGTAATTCTAAGAACTGCTGTTCCCATTCAAAGTGAAACAAAGACTTCAGGCAAATTACTGAGACCAGACCAGAGTAGCTTCAAGGTAAAAGAATAAAGAAAGGAAAAAACTAAAAGTAAACCACAAGACATGTGAAACCCAGAACTAATTTAGATCCTTGCTATTTTTATTATTTTTCTAATATTTATTTATTTTTATTGGGAAGTCAAATTTACAAAAAGAAGACAGACAGAAAGATCTTCCATTTGCTGGTTCACTCCCCAAGTGGCTACAATGGCAGAAGATGAGCCAATCTGAAGCCAGGAACCAGGAGCTTCTTCTGGGTCACCCATGTGGGTGCAGAAACCCAAGGCTTTGGGCCATCCTCTACTGCTTTCCCAGGCCACAAGCAGGGAGCCGGAAAGGAAGTGGAGCAGCTGGGATATGAACTGGTGCCCAAATGGGATCCTGGCGCATGCAAGGACTTGAGCCACTAGGCTACTGCGCTGGGCCCTGTGATCTTTGCTATTTTTAAATCACTACAGTTTTAATGACTGATAATGTGTATAGCTATCATTTCAGAAGCCTGCCTTTGGGGTTTTGCGCAATGGCTCAATCGACTAATCCTCTACTTGCAAGCACCAGCATCCCATTTGGGTGCCAGTTTGTGTTCCAACTGCTCCACTTTCCATCCACCTCCAAGCTTGGAAAACCAGTGGATGGCAGCCCAAAGCCTGGGGTCCTTGAGGGAATGAACCAGTGAATGGAAGTGTTTTCTCTGTCTCTCCTCTGAAATCTGCCTTTCCAATAAAATGAAATAAATTAAAAAAAAAAATTCCTACCTTTGATAATGGAGGGGGAAAAAAAAGGAAGTCACTGCTAAGTTAGGTGGGCTTGGAAAACAATCATCTGTCATCTTGGGTGGTGGGGATTGTGGTGGGGGGAGCCTCTTTCGAACTCCAATGTTCTGTGGTATCATGGGATTACTTCTTAGCACCCTAGCTATGTAATAGTCACCTGCTTTTTAAAGGAAGAAACATCCCGTCTTTGAAAGCTAAAACCCTATGGTGGCAGGTGTCAGCCACCACCTTCAAGAGTGACCGCTAAGGGCATTGTGAACCAGCAGCCCCGACGCCTCCCACGCGATGGGGGACTGACTCGCCGCTCACCGTTCTCCACGTGCGCCAGCCTGTGCATGAGAGGCAGCCAGACAAGGCACTGCGGGGGAGGGTCGGCCATCATGGTGTCTAGGAACATGTTGAGCATGACTTTTTTCTGTAAAGAGAACAGAAACAAGAATGCTTTACCTCTTGCAAGTGACTCGCAGAGCCAATATTAACATTCAGATTCTCCCAACCATGTGAAACTTTATAACAAGCTAAAAATCTTTTATATCAGTAAACAACATGCCATGCTTCACTGCTACTATGCTCAACCACATTTCTACATGGATTTTATTTTTTGAACTTTTATTTGAAAGGCATACTAACAGAGATCTTCCACCACACTAGCTCATTTCATTCCCCAGATGGATGTGACAGCCAAGGGATGGGCCAGGCTAAAGTCAGACACCAGGAACTCCACCCTGGTCTCCCAAGTAGGAGCCCAAGTCCTTGCACCATCTTCTGATGCTTTTCTCAGGGAGCTGGATCTAAAGTGGAACAGCCAGGATTCAAACTCTGATCTTGTGGCAGGTTAACCTGCTGCATCACTTTATTTATTTATTTTTTTAATGTTTCCAGACATTTTTTATCTTGGGGGTCTTAATGGCTAAAGTTCTCACTTTGTATGCTCTGGGATCCCCTACAGGCACTGTTTCACATCCCAGCTGCTCTCTGTCCCATCCAGTTCCATGTTTGTTGCCTGGGAAAGCAGTGAATGGCCCAGGGTCTTGGAACCCTGCACCCGCATGGGAGACCTGGAGGAATTTCCTGGTTCCCGGCTTCGGACAGGCTCAGCTCCGGCCGTTGCGGTCACTTGAGGGGTGAGTCAGAGAACACAATGCCCACCACCTTACCCTCTGCTACACTATCTCCCCAGCCAGACTGCCCATCTGCCGCTGTTCTAGTTTTCTCAATAGCACACAGTCAGCTTCCCAGATGAGTAGAGGGGAATTAGAAAGTCCAGAAAGATAAGACAGAAATAGACTTGATGCAGATCAGTTTTCTCCACAAATATTTCAGATGAATTCATTTTTAATTTCCCAACCCACCGGATGCCTTCCCAGCTTCCCTGGCACAGCCAGCAGGTGCTTACCACAAAGTGCAACCAGCCTGACATGGGGGCTGCAGCACTGACCCCAGGGCACTGTTCCCAAACTCAAGGGTCACACACAGGGCCGCGCATAGTGGCATGTGGCCTCCTTGGTGACCTCGGCCCGGCGTGAGCCAGTCGGGACTGCAGCCAGCCTTGTTTGATGTCATCTCACTCTTTCCCAGTTACTGTTCTCAGTATAACCACTTCTCTTCATGTAAAAAAAAAACCTAAAAATATGGGTGCTTCCCCCAAAGACATTAAAATAATTCATTAAGAGGAAGAAAGTAGAAAATATAGAACTGCTTAGAAGATTTTGCCAGGTGATTATAAAGTAACTTTGATTTCTTTCTTTTTTTGTAACCACTACTCAACACAATACACACTGAAAATAAGGAAAGAGGGAATGTGTGGGACAGAACCCTCGAGGCTGCCACCCCGTCCACAACCATCGGCTCATCATGTGAAATCCAAGGCCACGCAGACCCACTGCTGCATCTTTCTGGCAGTTACACTCAGTCAGGCTTACTGAAAAAATCTTCAAAAGGAGAAACTGGGAAGTAGGGAGGAGAAAGGAGATAAAGGACAGGCTGAGCACAAGTTTCACAACAGCAACCTGGCAGTGATGGGGCTGACCGAGGGCGAGCTCGCTTGGACCAGGCTGGCACTGATGGGCGGCAGCAGTAGGGCTATCAGGGTGCACAGCGTCACAGAGTCCTCGTGTGCTGGGCCCCTAGACCTCGTGGCACCTAGGGAGAGAACCACCTGGGCAAACAGGTTGAGGAAGAGGCAGTCAGCACACTGCCTGGCCCAGTCCCTCCTGCCTGGGAAATCTCTGATTCCACAGGGAATGAACGAATGACGCGGGAAACCAAAAGGTTGCCAAACGATTGCATGGAGGACTAGACGTGGACGGCGCCTTGTAGGGTGGATGGAAAAATCCCCAATCAACCAAAGTGAAATCAACAATGTCTGTTTTAAATTACTGAGAAAAAAGAAGCTACAATTATTATATTATTATTTTTAGTTAGTGAGAGGTACAAACCAAAAGCCCATGTTTGGATCTCAGTAGTCTTAATTTTTGTTAAAAAAAAATCTTGTGTTTTTTTTTTTTACAAATCCACTTATGACCATAACACCGCGTTCTCTGAAGTGCTTTGATAAATCTACCACAGGGAGCTTCTTTAAATCTTCAAGATGAAAACAGAATAGATTCCAGAAGGTTCTCCCCCAGACATGGGGGCTCAGTTCCCAAAGGACTCCCCCACAGGCTGAGCCCACCAGAACAGGGAAAAAGTGACAGCAAATGGTTGAGTCCCAGTGCCCTGTCTACAACCACCCCTGGGACTTGGGGAAAACACTTACAATTCTGTTTGTTTGGTTTTTTTTTTTTAAATCTATGTCTCAAGGGCTACGGTAGGGGTTATTTAGCAGGCACCTGGGAGGTCCCTAAACATTTCCAAGGAGTCCACGAGACCAAAACACTTCTCATGACACTCCCATTCTTCAGTGTTAGCTCTCACATGAGAGTTCAGTGGGGTTTTCCAGAGCATGTGACCCAGCCACAGTGATCTAAAAACGCCCAAAAGAATTCCCTCTCTCCAGCTGCGGACCTGGGGAAGGCCAGGCTTTATTCTTTGGAACAAAACCAAAACCACATTATTTATGTATTTAAAGTTACTGTCACAGAGAGAGGGAAAGAGGAAGAGAAAGAGGAAAGGGGGAGAGAGAGAGAGAGAGAGAGAGAGAGAGAGAGAGAGAGAGAGAGAGAGAGAGAGAGAGAGAACTGCCATTCACACTGGTTCACTCCGCAAATGGATACAGCAGCCAAGTATGGGCCAGGCCAAAGGCAGGAGCCAGAAGCTGTATCTGGGTCTCCCACGTGGGTGGCATCCTCTACTGCTTTTCCCAGGCAGTTACTGAACAGGGAGCTGGATCAAATATGGAGCAGCTGGGACAGGAACTGGAGCCCATTTGGAATGTCAACACTGCAGGCCGTGACTTTGCCTGCTCTATCACAATGCCGGCCCTCAGATCTTCCACTTAACTACGTTAACAAAAACAATGTACCACAACAGATTTAATGGGTCAGTGCACGTGAGAATCCCATTCTCTGCTGTTGAGCAAGTACTATAAAGCAGCGGCATTCTTCTCACTCAATTTTTGCTCCAGAGTCTATAGTCACTTTCATAAAAATACTATTTATGTTATGACTAGTATTTTAAATAACAATACATTTTTAAAAGATTTTTTAAAATTTTTATTACAAAGCCAGATAGATACACAGAGAGAGGGAGAGACAGAGAGGAGGATCGTCCGTCTGTTAACTCATTCCCTAAGTGGCTGTAATAGCCAAAACTGAGCCAATCTGAAGCCAGGAGCCTCTTCCGGGTCTCCCATGCAGGTGCAGGGTCCCAAGGCTTTAGGCCATCCTAGACTGCTTTCCCAGGACACAAGCAGATGGGAAGCGGGGCCGCCAGGATTAGAACCAGTGCCCATATGGGATCCCGGCGCATGAACAGCGAGGACTTTAACCACTAGGCTATCATGCCGGGACCAATAACAATATTTTTTAAACTTTGCAATCTCAACTTTTAATACACAAAAACAGTGACAGATACAAACCATATAAAGAAAAACTCTTTGGGGTTTAATTTTCAAAGCATAAAGATGTCTGTGATGAAGCATTTTGAGAAATGCTTGCAGAGAATTACTAAACCTCAGCAAACAATCTCACGCAGGCAGCCTGGTTCTCTCCTCCATTCCGTGGCTTTGTTTCTACTCTCCTTGTATTCCTCCTCATTTTTTATATCACAAAGATGATTATAACACTAACATAGAGACGTAAATAATGAATAGTCACATCAAGCTCACTTCAATTTCCCTTCAGATTTAAGTATATTCCTACATAATTATGAAGATGGGACAGATTCAAACACATCATCTGTGTTTTATTATTTCATTCTGTACAAGGTCTTCAATTGATGATCATCTTATCAGGTGCCTAGACCCCCGAGCACCACTCCAGGGAAGGCGACACCTGCCAGCCTGAAATCAGAGGTAACAAGATGCAGCTGCATCAAAACTCCGTATCAAGGCCAAGGGTCACAAGTTCTATCAATTCATTCTGTCTACTTGGCTTTTTCACACAGCTTCCTCTCCTTCACCATCCTCATCCTCACCATCACAAAGGAGAATCCTCTCAAACAGCTCCCTCTTTTACACAAAGAAGGTATTGCACGATTTTTTTCAGCTTCCTTTAGAAACACTCTATTTCTACGCAGTTCTGATCTCTTTGTTCAGTATGCTGTGGGAGGCCATGGGTTAAGAGGCAGCAAGGTGATGCCCATTCTGTGCTGGTGCTGTTCCCTATGCGATGGTCTACGAGCCACACAGGGAAAGCCTGCTTTGAGAACGCACTTCTCCACACTCTGACTGCATCTCTTGCTGCGTGGAGCTCAGTCCTGGCAAGCTCACAGCTTCTAGTTATCCCACCACGATGGTTTCTTCTAGGCCTCCTTTTGTTCATATCATCTACATGGACTTCAGAAAATTCAAGCTTCTATAGACTGAACTTTCTCTGCTTTTGCAAAAATGTTATTTATCAAAATGCAGCTAGATTATGCCACAGGAGTCTGAAGCAGGTGCAAGTCATCAGGTTGTGAATTCCAAGACATCACAATCATGCTGTCAGGGCAATCAGCAGAATAACAGACAGCGTCTTTAAGAATTAACAACTGGGAACCGGTGCTGTGGCGTGGTGTGGCGGTCCTGGCTGTTCCACTTCCAACCCAGCTCCCTGCTAAAGTGCCTGTGAAGGCAGGGACGGGGGGCCTAGGTGCTTGAGCCTCTGCACCCACGGGGAAGCTCTAGAAGAATCTCCTGGTTTCATCTTGGCACAACTCTAGCCATTGTGGCCATTGGGGTGTAAATCAATGGATCCAAGAGCCCTCACTGTCTCCCCCTCACTCTAACTTGGCCTTTTAAATACAAAAGAAGAACCAGGGCCCGGCATGGTAGCCTAGTGGCTAAAGTCCTTGCCTTGCACACGCCTGGATCCCACATGGGCGCCGGTTCTAATCCCAGCAGCTCCATTTCCCATCCAGCTCCCCGCCTGTGGCCTGAAAAAGCAGTTGAGGATGGCCCAAAGCCTTGGGACCCTGCATCCGCATGGGGGACCTGGAGAAGGCTCCGGGCTCCTGACTTTGGATCAGCTCAACTCCAGCTGTTACAGCCACTTGGAGAGGTACTATTTTCCAGTCTACAAACTGTACTTGGATTTTTCCAATCTATGCAAACGGCAGTCCTGGGTGGTGATCTGCACTCTGTCTGCACGTCTGTAGATTCCTTTCATCCCGAACATTACCCCAGCCTTGCCTTTAATGCCATTGTTGATTTTGAAGAACACAGGCCAGCTTCGTTGTAGAAATCGGTTCGTCTGGGTCTGCCTGACATTTCCTCAAGATCCGATTTGGCCTGTGTTTTGGGGCAGGAGGTGGAGAAGTGGCGCTGTGCACTTCCCAGAGCATCCTGGCAAGAAGCTGGCCCTGCCTCAGGTGATGTGCACTTGGCTCAATCGGCTGACTAGGATGGTGTCTAGCAACTCCCTCCAAAATAAAGGGACTTTGTTGCCCATCATAATCAATAATTATCTTACAGGACACACTTCTCTCATATCCTATTTCCATTACTTTTTTCTACCCATTCACCTTAACACAGGTCTTCCGATTAAGCTTTGATTCTCTAATCTCTACCTCACAAGTACCTCACTGTAGTGTCTACTTTGGGGGCGTGGCTATGAAGACCTCAAGAATTCACTCTCACTGACCCCAAGAGGCGATCAAACCCATCTTCAGCGTGTGCCCCTGCAAGCCTGGGCTCCCGGCCTCCAGTGCCCAGAAAGCAATGGCCCAGCACTGTTACAGAGTCGTGCACAAAAACTGTTGCAAGCTGCAACTCATCTAGGAAAGCACTAGCCAGTAGCATAATGCACAGTCTCCAAACACTTTTCTCTGAAATTTAAATGTCATCTTGTTTCTCAGAAGAGAAACATAAGACCCCCACATAAGACTCTCAGGTGAATGTTTTTTCTTCCTGTCAGGTTCATCTGCCCCTTCCCCATCTTGAAGCTCCTTTTCCTCCCACACTCAAGGATGGATGCAGATCTTGGACTCTATGAACACATGGAAGGATGCCTGGGGGGCGTAGGGGTGAGGGTCTTACCTGCTGTGGGAAACAGGTGCGGACGGAGTGTTCGGTGTAGCCAAAGGACGGCCCCTCAAAGACAGCTGTGGGCAGCTTCAGAACCTCCTTCAGAAACTGGTCAAACTTGCTGAATATCATTAAGCCATTGGAATCTGACATCTGGGAGAAAATATCTATGAAGCCAAGCGACAAAAGAATACTGTTTAGAAAAGGCTCTAAGTCACTGGGACAGCAGTCAAAAGGATCATCAAAGTTATGATTTCCAGCTAACATGAAAACTTTTCTCATTCTTATGAACGCTGTGTGGTGACTATACTGACAACGCCGTCCTGTCTCCCTCACCTGGTATTCTACCTAAAATCAAGTCCAACAACCATTCTCTTACGTCTGCCTACCTGCTCTCTTCTTTGGTGTGCACGCTGCATGGTAGTTTTGAATTTACATATGACTTTGTTTCAAGAACCTGTAGCAGTATCTTTACCTCAATTATGGAAGACATAAGTATGTTTGAGATTATAAGTGGATCAGCATATTGCCATTAAGACATGAAAGAAATTGTATTATGCTTGTATATTCATCTACCAGTGATGTAACAGATAACCTGTGATCTAAATCCAAAGGGAGCACGAAGGATATTTAAGATATTCTATTTAATGAAAAAAAAGATATTCTATTTAATGAGTCCCAAAATAGAAAAAAAGAATTCATATAAACTCTTCTAATTCCAAATACTCTGGTCCTGCAAGACCCTATTTCACATGACATTAGGCCAAGCAGATGGGAACATCACTATTTCTTGATCTTCTTGCGGAAAGTTCTATCTTCAGCCACTCCTGTCTTCTCACCCACAGTTGGTGGGTGGGCAGGACAAAAATAACCAAAAACAACCTGGGACTTAAAACTTGACAAAGAAGTGTAACCCAAGCTTGTTTTCAAACTACTACACTCTCTAGTAAACAAATTAACATATTAAATGTGCACTGAATAATAATTTTGTGAGAACTTTTGAGATGTAACATTTTGAGAATTCATATTCTGTATATTCATGACAAACAGGTATATTTCTATGTATGTAATTTATATATAACCATTACTTGCTGGGTTCAATTTGGAAGATTTATTAAAGCACTACATAAAAAACATTTTAACACATTAATCAAAGGAGGATAAAATGCTAATTGTCAGCTGCACAGAGTGATTTTTAAGGCAGTAGAAAACTAGAAATTGCCAAGGAAAGGCAAATCTTCAGTATGTCTTCTCACAACAGCTACTAGTTTGTAGCCCAAGCAAAAACATTATTGCATATCTGTGGAATATGAAAGACTCAAAGATGTATGGCCCTATTGGAAAGTAAAATCCATTTACTCAGGAAATCTTCAGGCCATCCCTGAGTCCACAGCGACCTTCAATACATCATACTAGCCTTCAAAACATCATTTCAGATAGCAGCACACACAAATCACAGTAGGCGTCAAAGAGCTCACGAAAACGTCATTAAAAGACATGCACATTTTTTTAAGTCCCTTCATATGTATAGGCAGAAATTGTAAAGAAAGTTGTGAAAGAAAGACATCCGGAAGCTGGGCAAGCCAGGTTCTGGAGTGGTGAAGTTGGGGCAGGCTGAGGGCAGCGACCTGGAGCTGCAGCTGGGCAGGGGTGGGGAGGATCACTGCTGGACGTGGCCATCACTGGTGAAGGACAGGGAGCCAAGCTCGGAGAGAATCAGTGAAGATGAACTGTTCATGCTGAGAATGAACGTGTAGTAAAGACTGCTGTCAGGAAGGCAGCCCCTGGAAGGATGGAGGCAATTTAGAACCTGGCCGACAGACTCTGCAGTTAGGGTGGCGTGGGCCTCCAGCACAAGAGGTGCGACAGGCAGGCTGCAGCTCGGGACACCAGCCAGAAGTACCCAGTATGATGCACCAGCGTGGTGATCATCCATGGGCCAAGGGTGTCCAGCCCAGACGCTGCAGTGCCGGGGACTGCAGCTGATGACAACCTGCAACAGGGAACACAGGCATCCAAGAGGTTGAGGTTTGCTGGAATTTCTATCTTGGGAAAACGCTAACAACTCGGGCTGCAATAGACAAACTGCAAACAGAAAAGGCACTGCAATTAGCTTCAAAGAAAGCTGTGTCTGAACCGACCAGCAAATGCTCCTGTGGCACCATCTAGAAGACAGAGTATTGGGCTGAGTCCAGGGGCTCTGGAAATGGCCTAGGGACAGGAACTGCTGAGGCTGCATGACAGACAGGACAGCAGGAGTGACCTGGCTGCTGATCTCAACCCGAGGAAGAGATGCCTCCACTGAGTGAAAATGAAAACAAAACATCCACGCATGACGCGCCAGACGTGCCAAATTCCTTCTGAGCGTTTACTTTCCTTTCTGGCCCACTGCCTACCATGGCAGCGTGCCCACCAGAAAGTGAGTTTGTGGCCTCGTGCACACGCTGCGACCAGCAGCTGACCTCTGGAAAAGCAGCCTTCCACCTTCCCAACAGAGACATGGATGGAGCAGTCATCTCAGGACCTGAAGGGGACAAGCCCAAGTGCAGAGCACGACGGAGGAGCTGCAGTCTCTGAGGGCATCCCCAAGTCAAGGCGACAACCTGGAACTTCCCAGCCCCTAGACTTCTCCTCACTCGGAAAAACAAATCCCAATGTATTTAGGCCACTGCCAGTCAAGTTTTCTGGTGCCACTCAATATATTCCATAATCGAAAAACAAACAAACAAACAAACAAACAAAAAACATAAAACCAACAAGTACTATGTTTAGGGCCACCAATGACAGGGATATGTGAGACCACACTGCATCCACCAGGTACCTAAACATGCACTCATGTGGCTTCACATGCAACCAGGATCTGCGTGTCTACACCCGCACTGACAAAGCCACACATGACTCAGAGTAATGAAATGACTAATCATCCCCACAAAAAAGGCACTATCTCCAGCCACTCACAGTCACTATGCTACATGAATGGATCCAAGGTCTTAAAGTTTCTTTTTCACTTCAAGAATAAACAAATTATAATTTAATCGGCCCATATGACAATAAGAGACAGAGCAAGAACATGTTTGTCTAATAAGAGGAACACCACTGGGAAGTCATTTCTAACTTCTTCAGATCCTAGCTCCACAATACCTTTCTAGAAAATGCTTCTTTCATCTGTAAGAAAAGCACTGAGAAACGACTGCTAACTCATAAGTTTTAAATGCAGCATAACAAACACTGAATCTGTGTGTCACTCTTCATACCAATAGGAGTAGCAAAGAGGTAAATAAGACAATAAAATGTCATGAAAACAAGGAAAAAAGGAAAGGAAAGAAAACTAGTTCTCTGACGAAAGCCTTAAAAACCTTCCTGGCATTAGGGACTAACTGCCCAGATTAGAACTTAATTTCCCCAGTAGTTCTATGGCTACGCCCCCAAGGGAAAGGCACGCTAATTCCCCGATGACCGTTTCCAGCCAAAGCACCACAAACCACACACATGGGCCCCCCAACCTTGACAGTCTAACCTTTGGGCGATGGACAACAATCACACTGTTGCTCTCCCATCAGTACATCAAGTCTGCATTTTTCTCTTTGGTGTGCCTCCATCTAGTTCCTGTTCTGTCCCCACAGGATCAACCACGTGCTCAAGAAGATGACTGGCTATTTAGACGAATGCGGCATGTCTATCAAGGGAAAGGCCCTTTTCTTTCCATGCTGCCTTGCTCTGGCAAACGACTCTGACTGCCTGTCATCTTTCTACAGGGCGAGTGGCCGAACCTGCAAGAACCTGTAGCCAAGGCGGCTTGTTTATAAATACCTACAGACAGCTAAACCCAAGGGCATGCTGCAGTCCCAGACTCGAGCCAGAAGGAGCCAGCCGGATGAGGATGCGTGGGTGGCCGGTGCTGACTCAGCCAGCCCCAAGGATCCTGGGCCAGGCCCCTGACTCCCTTGGGGCGTGTGTGTTTTCCTTTCCTTATTCATTAGATACTGACAAAGGGCTTGTCTCCACAGAGCCATACAGCCTGAGACATTTCTGGTCACTTGCGATGCATGAATGTGAACGTCACTGTTCAGACTGAACAACCATTTCCATCTCAAGGGGATGAGCCGTTAACAACCTGGTGAGGATAAACAGGTGGTGACAGGCGGTTAAAAGGCTGATGCTGACAGCAAGTGAAACCGACTCCCTGGACCCTAGTGGGGTGACCCTCTACAGTCCGCTGATGAGACAGCAAGGAGACAACTGAGATGTCAGCAAAAGCGGTCGATTCCGGGTAAAGCCACAGATGACCTCAGGGTCATCTTTCCTCCTGATCCTCAGAGTGTCAAAAACACAGAAAAGGTTAAGTTCAAAACAATCTTGGTACAGAATCCCTGCTACAGTTTTGGACAATTTCTTGTTTTTCTGGTTTGTAACTCATGCTTGTTTAAAATCATGTTACACTGGGGCCGGCGTTGTGGTGCAGGGTTGGCACCCTGCCTGGCAGTGCCAATGTGAGTGTGAGCAGAGCGTTTTTACTGCAGGTTCCTGTCTCACACAAAGAGAAGATTTCCAGGCGTGCACACATATAAGGTGCACAAAGCAGTGAGAGTGATTCCCAAGGTGAGAACGTAAACGTGTACATGCGACAGCAGAGAGAAGCCTGAGAGAGTGGGCTGGGGAGCAGGAGAGGCCGCCTCTGCGCAGCACTTCCACCCCTGGCAGCAGAGGACACAGCAAGCTCCCCACCGCCCCTGGCCTTTCTCATCAGGCAAAGGGGTGCCTCTACATGTGTTAGGCCCCCTGTGAATTTCATGATTTTCTCCACAAATTCCACTTGGAGTTTGGTATCCATATTTCATACTGTTGTCCCCTTCTGGATGAAGCAGGTGCACCCTAGCAAGGGTGATGCTTGATAGCCAGAGAGCTACTATTTCCAGGTTTGCAGAGGGCTTCTATAGCAAACAGACCTCAACTAGCTACACCATTATCAGTGCCAGTTCAAGTCCTAGTTGCCTTATTTAGGATTCAGCTTCCTGGTAACCCACCGAAGTAATCAGTGGAAGGTAATGTTATGGGGTGCAGCCAGTGATAGCCAGCACCAATTGACAGTGGGCTAAGGAGTTGATTACCGCTCATTGAGCTGGGCAGGAACAGGAACTGGGCTTGTGGCTAAAAACACCTAGACTAATTGGACACATCTGTACCCAATATCCTGGCTAAATTAGGACGTGGGGGGAAGAATATAAGGAGAGGTGAAGAAACAATAAAGAGACTTCACAGGGACTTCTATCACCACTGGTCTCCTGTGGGTGCTTCATTCCCAGACCCTCTCCCTGTCCACGTTACTGGCTTTGCTGGTCGGAGCAATCATGGTCCCTGTGTTTCGCTTAGATGGGACAGTGGATATAGTAAAGTTGTTTCTGGTTTGTGTACTATCAGGAGTTCCAGGAGAGGTGAGGCCTAGCAGTAATGGAATGTAGGCAGAGAAGCCAGGGAAAGGTGAATGTCTGCAGCTTTGTAAGTGTGTCCAGGTTATTCGTTGCATGTCTCTAAGGATAACTTACATTGTTGGGGAAGCTGGGACATAGGTCTTAAGCTTAATGGATGGACTTAAGGGTAATGACCATTTGTTTCCCTTTTGGATTATGTTTGGTTGGATTATGACTGGTTGGATTGCCATATGGACTTGTGATTTGCTATTTCCAGT
Organism: Ochotona princeps; assembly: GCF_030435755.1. NCBI lineage: Eukaryota > Metazoa > Chordata > Mammalia > Lagomorpha > Ochotonidae > Ochotona > Ochotona princeps. The sequence continues at coordinate 64,861,224 of NC_080839.1, read as the reverse complement.
ATGCTCTATTATCACCAAGTTTGGTTAATAAAGATTCCTTAATATACCTTAAACATGTCTGGAGTGATCTCGCTCGCACCCCGTAACAGTAACCCAAGTGGCCCTTGCCACCCATGTGAGAGACGTTAAGATAGGAATTCCTGGCTTTGGCCTGGAGGCCCAGACCCAGCTTCTGAGGCCATTTGAGGGAGTGAACCAGCAGATGGAAGATCTCTCTCCCCCCTTCCCCATTGATCTTTCAAATAAATAAATAAGTTTGTAAAGAAAGTCATATGACATTCATCTGTTTTGGTCTGATCTTTTTCTTTTTTTAGAATTTGAGGAGAGTAACAGAGAATGTGTCAGACACAGAAAACTCCATCTACTTGTTCACCCCCCAGATACCTGTAATAGCTGGGCCAAAGCAAGGATCTTAGAACTCAAGGCAGGCCTCCCCTGTAGATGACAGGAAACCAGTGACTTGAGCCATCCCTGCTGCTTTCCGGATTCCGCATTACAAAGAAGCTGGAGCCAGTCCTGAACTCAGGCAGTTGGCCATGAGGCATGGGTGTTCTAACAGGCATCTTAACTTCCAGGACAAACACCTGCTGGCGACAACTTTTTAAAGGCTTTCTATACAGTCACGTAGGTGTCCCCAAACTGACTTGACCTGGACACTAAAATTACTTCAACTCCTCATTTAAGAAAAAAAAACTGCAAAAAAAGTATGTCATCATAAAGAAAATGTGATAAATAACTACAAGATGGAAAATTATTCAGCTATTTTTTTTTAATTAAATTCTATTATTTCTACCAAAATGGAAAGACATGGTGAGAGAATTAAGCCAAACACAGAAGGACAAGCACTGTGTGATGTCCTGAAATGCGGGAACTAAAACTTTAAGAAATAAAATAAAGCAAGAAACACACACCCATGTTATCAGTTTTGCTGAAAACAATTTGTTAAAACTGGTTTTGAATCTCATCAAATTGCTAAGAATACTGCTACGGTTTCAAAGATTTTGTGACCATTTTCAAATTTACCCGATCTGAGAGAAGCTGAGTGTCTGCCATCTGATTGTTTCTTACAGTCGACGTCTATGTCCCTGCTCAACTGTGATTTTTCTTACTTTTTGTCTGCTGAACTCTTTATTTAATGGGGCATTAGGCTTCTGACTGTAAACTAAACATGTGATCTCAAAAATTCTAAAAATACTTGGTGGGAAATTTTAAAGAAAAAAGCATTGTAAAATGTACATAAAATGTGTGGCATGCTTCTCATTAATGAGAATAGATTTAAGAAGTAGATTGAGTGAAGAGATGTGAATACTTTTTAGTTTTCCTGATATGCACTGTTATTCTGTTCTTCAAATTGCAGTATCAGCTTTTTTTTTTTTTTTTTTTTAGTTATTTTATTCATTTGAAAGGCAGAGTTACAGAAAGCGAGGGAGGAAAGACAGAAAGATCTTCCATATACTGGTTCACTCCCCAAATGACCACAATGGCCAGGGTTGGGCCAGGTCAGGGTCAGAAGCCCAGAGCTGCTTCTGGGTCTCCCATGTGTGGGTGCACTTGGACCATGCAATGCTGCAATCCCAAGCATATTAGCAGGAGTTGGATCCAAAGTGAAGCAGCTAGAGGTTGACCCAGTGCCCCTATTGGATGCTGGCACTGCAAACAGTACCTTAACCTGCTACATCACAATGCTGGCCTCAGTATCAGCTTTCTAATGAATGTCATGAGTCACTTACTTCTATCTTTTAATAAAATAAGATGGGGTTTGAAGAAGAGATTATCATATAAGTTAACTGATGATTAAGTATGATTTAGTAAGTAACAGGACACTCTGCATATTTTGTTCTCCTGAGTCATATTCTGGGTTTCTGATATCACTGAGCTTTGATCACGCTTTTCATTGAAGTCTGTCCCCTGGGGGAGGCACTGTGGCACAAAGGGTTTAGCCACAATCTTCAGTGCTTACCTCTCAACTTGTGGTGTCCGCAAGGAACCCCTGTCCCCAGCTCCTGTTCACACGAGTGGGAAGCAGCAGCTCCTAGCCCTCCAGCTTCTGTCTCGCCCAGCCCCGGCTACTGCAGGCATTTGGAGAGCAACCAGTACATGGTGTGTGTGTGTGTGTGTGTGTGTGTGTGTGTGTGTGTCCCCTTTGTCCCTCTGCTTTTCAAATAAATAAATGAAACTTTAAATAGTCTGTTTCCTGATTATAAATCATTGGTATTTAGAATCCTGACACAAGTTACCTTTGAATTGAGGGTATACTCTGTAATGACTACAACAGTCACTCATTTCTGTAAATGTGTAACTTGGCACAGAAACTCTCCTAGGACAAACCTGAAAAATTTAACAAGCATTTCAAAGTAAAAGCACTAAATATTCACTAAGCATTTCAGACACTATCTTGTCTCAAAAAACAACAACGATCAACCCCCCCAAAAAGACAAGACCAAATTACAAAAAGGAAAGAAATATTAAAAAGAAAAAATACTAAGTAGAAAAACAAAAAAATCAGCAAGGAATAGAGACAAGAAGATGACAAAAAAGAAAATGTAATGGGAACATATGGGGCGATTGGGATGTGAGCTGGGCTGCCTGCACCCTCCCTGGAGTGCTCTGGGCTAAGCCTTGGCTCTGTTTCCCATAAGCCTTCTTTCATATACACCAAGTGGCAGCAGGCAATGGCTCAAGTGCTTACGTCTCTCAAAGTACTATGTCACCCACAAGGGAGGCCTAGGCTGCGTTGCCCGCTTCCAGCTCTAGCCTGGCCCAGCCCACTGTGGGCATTTGCAAAGTGAACTGGTAGATTGGCCATTTCTCTCAAATAGAAAAGTGATGTTTACAAAAAACAAAACAAAACAAACACTAATAGACCTAACAGTAGAGGGCAGTCAATAAGCAACTGGGGAAGCGAAGAACTAACACAATGGTGGTTCCTCATCCCTGGGTACTGGGATGTGTGGAAAGTCGTGACTAGTTTCCCTTTCATCTCTCCTCTCCCCCCAGGAACAATAAGAAATAGCAAATTTGGAAGCAATTAGTACATCCAGTTTTCCATAAGCCTCGATCCTTCCCACCCTGATCCACCATGTAATCATTATAAAAAATAAAATTTATTTTAAAAAAGTAAATGAGTAGTCAATCTTATACAGTATACAATATAATACTGTATTTTGCTATTACACCAATATTTAACTGCCTCAACAAGGACGGACATGGCAAACAACTAGAAAGCAAGAGTAAAAGGGTTTGCATGAAGACCACAACTGGCAATCCTCCTGTAAGTCTTTAAAGAGAATGGCGATGCTTTCTCTGTTATTAGCATATTAAAAGTAGTAAACCAGAAATGAGGAAAGATCTATAGGACTGGTATGATACTATCACATTTGTCAGTGGTGAAGGACCGGTACACATTGCTGCCGCTGTCACCAAGAACAACAAGTTCATGAACAGAAAAGGCACAGCATGAAACAAGGCATGGGACCAAGAGCCCGAGCCCTCCACCCATCAGAGGATCCCACCTGTTAGCAAACAACATCCTCAAGAGATGAAAAATGTTCAAATTAGGATCAGCTACTGATGCTTAAAACAGAAGGCATAGGCCACGTTATCTAAGTGGTTTTCGCTCTGGATGACGCAAAGTTCCATAGCAGAGCGAGGCTTCAATGCCTAAAAATCGTACAGACTCAACAACTCAGACTCATCCCTCATCAAGATGGTCAACAATAAACGGTAGACACATATATAAAACAAAGCAGTGCTACGCACGGTCGAGAAGCTATCATTTGGGGCAAACCACACTGTGTGCTGGCCTGCACCACACGGACATGGGGACAGGTGACCCTGTACCACCTGAGTCCTCTCAGGTGTGACCAACGAGCTAGCACTGTGCATGCTGTCACAGCCCATGTGCCTTCATGCGCATGCCTCTGACACATGCACACTGGCTGCTCTGCACTCTTCCAGGCCCAGAACTCACATCCAAACGTGCTGTCACCTGATCCCTTATAAGGCAGCAGAATTGGCTCTTCTTCACATTTAGCTACCAGCGAGCACAGTAGGGATCCTGGTGTTCACTTGGTCATTTACCTGGCGAAAGAGTAACTACTTCCTAGGTGGCAAGGGAGCTGGCTCCTCGTCAATGTGGTGGGTCTAACCTTGGACACCTGAAAGACTCCAGTCATCCACACATGCAGTTCTGCATGTCTGTTTTGCATCCACTCTTCCCCAGCGCTTTTACACAGTGGCGTGGATCTTATCTGGAATCGCCACCAAAGAACAAACTTCCAACTTCACTTTTTATATTAATGAGATATAATTTCATCAATACTATGATATCTTGTTCAGAAAGGTAAATTAAGAAATTCCAACCCAAAAGAATACTACCGTGTGGAAAAATCTCAGAAAAGCTGTCAATAAAACTGTAGTTTTTATTACCAAAAATCTGCTCCACATTATAGCCAATGACGTCAGTTAACAGCTGACCCAGATCAGTATCTAAGATCTTTCCTTACAAGGTCTACATCTGGATCCAGTGGGACACATGGCTTTCTGACGTCTAAGGTCATACTAACATGCAAAAAGCATGCACCAGTGAAGTAACCTTGTGCAGCAACTTGTCCTTAAACCTGGTCAAGCCTCGACAGCTTTCAATTAAAAAAAAAAAGAGTTAGTGGGGCATTGAGGACCATCCCCCAAACACAATCATCCAAATCTTGTTGATGGGGAAATGCTACAGGACAGAGAACTCAGCTTTTTCAACAAGTCAATCCACAGAGTATCTCCGCACTTCATCACAAGGAGGAGCTGCAGCCTGCTCCCTCTGCCCCCACCCAGTCTTTCCTCCGCGTCTGCTCCAGGTCCCACCACTCCCCCGAGTGGGAGTCCCTGTTTCTGCAGGTCCTTGGACACTGTACATGTGTTGTGATTAAGTCTGTCTCCCATCGCAGGACCCACACAGTGTGAAACAAGGCTCTGAACAACCAGGCTGAAAAGTCCACCTTTGCCCATCCCGTGAACGACCCAGCCACAGAACGCAAACATCACCTGCTGCTCAAAGGAATTTCAAGAATTCATGAGAAAATGCAGATAAAGCACCTGGCAAAACCCTCAGACAGATCTTAGCACATCTTAGACAGTTTGCATCTAGTTAGTGAACAAACAAAAAACGGGAACAACAGAATTCAATGGTTGTTCAGACCTGGCACAGTAGCCTGGAGGGTAAAGTCCTCGCCTTACACGAGCTGGGATCCCATATCGGTGCCGGTTCTAATCCCGGTGGCCCCGCTTCCCATCCAGCTCCCTGCTTGTGCCCTAGGAAAGCAGTTGAGGATGGCCCAAAGCCTTGGGACCCTACATCCGCGTGGGAGACCCGAAAGAGGTTCTGGGCACCTGACTTCAGTTCTGTGCAGCTCCAGCCACTGTGGCCACTCGGGGAGTGTATCAGTGGACAGAAGATCTTCCTCTCTGTCTTTCCTCCTCTCTGTATATCTGACTTACCAATTACGAAAATAATAAACAGTTGCTCATTTCACCTCATTTGATTTCCTCTAATCACTTTCTTATCCTATCTAGTGAATAGAGAAAAGATAAAACATGCAAAGTAAGGGGGGGGGAAGAAAACTCAAAGAAAAAAAATAGACTATAAATTTCTAAACAATTGAGCCTGACACTAAGAGACTAACAGCTTAACCACAGTAAATACAACATGATGAAGAATAAAATTACTGAGCTAAACTTGACTGAACTTAGAAAAAGCAATCAGATTTATTTTCTGACTAAAATCTCTCAACATAAATGTCTTCAAACATAATTTTTCACAATATGGAAATACTTTTGAGAATGTTTACAATGTCACAATCACCATTTTGAATTGCCTTGATTTTCTCACTTGTGCAAACGCTGGCAAATTCAAATCACTGCACTTTCCCAGCAGAACGGTAGGTGGCGCAACGCACACACAGAGCCGCTGGTGGCAGAGCAGCGCGCTTAACACAAACACAAGAAAGCTCTCCATACAGCACCATCCTGAATTTTGAAAACATTTGCTTACAGTTGTTTAAGGCCTAGTTTGAAAATAAGTATTTTCAAATAATATGAACATACTTACATCGTAATTTGTCCAGCATTTTTCCACCACACATGGTTGCTAACATAGCTTTAACTGAAAATACCGTCAACTTGCCTCGGCCCTCACTGCAAAATAAATTATATTAGAAATAATTGCTATCTGGAACCACAAAAGCAATCAAATGTATCACTAAATTTTTAGCAACCAGTAAATTGATGCCTACCCTCTCATGGGAAACAATTTTACCACATTTAGAAACTCTGTCCCTCCACCCCCCTTTGCAGAATTAAGGTTTCATCTTTTAGGTGAAGAGTAAACTAACTTACATTATCTGGAAATGAGTTTGGGAAACGGTCTGTAAGGTAATTTATATGAATTATGTAAGTGGAGCTCAAATGGATGAACCCGAAAAAAACTCCCTATCAACTAAACCCAATGCATCCACCAGGCAGGTGTCAGGAAAGGCTGAAAACAGAGGGGTCCCTTGGTGGGACTGTGATTCAGAAACGCCCTGGTATGGAGATGTGAGAGCCCGTGGGTACTGCTGGGCACCACACAACAGCACGCACCCTGCCACTGAGACTGGAGAGTGCTCCTGTCTGCAGTGTTGATCCCAAGAAGCTCTACGGTGGCTGTCCCTCAGCTCTTCCCTCCAGCAACAGGAGAGCAGCACGGGGGACGGGATGGGCAAGGCACAAGAACACAGGGGGGGCTCGGCAGCGTGGCCTAGTGGCTAAAGTCCTCGCCTTGATCCCATATGGCCGCTGGTTCTAATCCCGGCAGCTCCACTTCCTCTCTATCTCTCCTCCTCTCAGTATATCTGACTTTGTAATAAAAAATAAAATAAATCTTAAAAAAAAAAAAAGAACACAGGGAACTCTCCCAGCAGGAGCACTGCACACCACCTGCGGAACGAAGATGGGACCACAAGGTCCGAATGCCCAGGCTCTGTCCATTCATTTCTGTCCAGGGCTTACAGCAGATACAAACCCTACCGGCTGCTGTTCAAGCTAGTTACCAGAGCTAAGTCAGCAAGGAGCTTTCCTGCTCATTTTCAAGAGTTCATGCTCCTGAAGCTTCATGGTAACTCACGATGAAGATAGTTTGCAATTAGGAAAGCTCTCTCATTACTGTCAAAGCAAGCGGCGTCCTGTTTCTCTCCACTCAACGTCTTCCCGGGGCATTTCCCATTCCAAGCCTTCTCCGCATGCAGAAAGATCAGAATGGGCAAAAGGGCACACTGTTCACAAGCCAGAAGGTTCTTGGAGAAAACGGCACCAGGAAATGAGGCATTTGTTACAGCAAGGTGTTAAACTATTACCTCTTGTGGGGCTGACTTCTAAAATAAAACAGGATTCTCGGCAACTAGCAAAAATAAGGTGGAGTGAGTGCTTAACCACAAGGCTCTCCACTGCATGAGAAAACTCAACGGCTGTAAGGTCATCACTTAACTGAAAGGGAATGGATTTCTAAGACTGATATAAACTTTTTACAGTGGACTTTGTTTGTTTTTAATATCAAGCACCCAAATGTTGAGTACATTTAAACATGCCATATCTTATGGGATAAGTTCTCTGTCCCTCATGAAAGAAAAGAAAAAAAATTGCATATTGGCTTTCCCATTTTCTTCAAAACCAGGATATAAGCGTATGACAGACACTCCACAAACACAAAGCACTCCATTCCCTCCAGGGCTCCATACATGGAGCCACCTGGGAAGACAGGCTCAACTATCCACGGTGCCCTGGGGTGGAGCCCTGGGAGTGCCCGCAGTCCGCATGCAACTGTGCCCAGGCAGGTGGCAGAAGCACCTCCTGAGGCAGTCCTGTGGAATGACTTTGAACTCTGATGGATACAACTTTCATCACACAGTCAAGTGGCCCAGAAAGTTGAAGCAAGAAAACTACTGAAGTCCAGGACATAATTGAGACTTCCTGGTGACGCAACTTTATCAGAAGGGGAGTTTCTGCACAGCAACGGAAATAATCGGCAAAGTGAAAAGCCCACCCACAAACTATCCATCTACAGAGGCCTTCCCAGGACATAAGGAACTCCAACAACTCAACACAAAAACCAGCAACCCAGGAATACTCTGATTCTAAAATGGGCAAAAGACCTGAAAAGAACATTTTTCAAAATAAGACACACAAATGATTAGCAAGTATAAGCAAAATGCTCACTCCCACCAAAAAGCTCAGATCAAAACAGGCCAGCATCTTACCTCATCGGAATAGTTATCACAAAAAAGACAATAATGAAAGCTGCCAAGGATGAGGAGGATAGGAGGCAACCACAGAAATGTGAGTGCAGCCATCATGGAATATAGTTTTGAAGGTTTCTAGAAAAACTAAAACTAGAACTCCTATAAGTCCCAGCAACCTCACTGCTGGATACATATCCCACAGGAATGCACAAGGGAGGTATCTGGACTTCCATGTTCACCGCTTTTGTGTCACAAAAGCTAAGACACAAAGTCCACCCAGGTACTCCCTAACAAGGAACATGCAGAATACACAACATGGAGGATTAGTCTGTCTTTCAAAAGGAATGAGACTCCGGCACTTGTGACAAAGCAGACAAGCATAGGGGACATTCCGCTATGTGAAATAAGACAAGCATCAGAAGACAAATCCTGCATGTTTTCACTTGTACACAGAAGCTACAAAGAGTGACGTCACAGAAGCAGACAGCCGCAGAGTGCGCGGCAGAGGCTTGGAGTGGGGAGGGCAGCCTGTGCGCGGATGGACACAGATACACATCTAGGAGGGAGGATCAAATCCTGGTGCCCTACAGCATAGCAGCAGGGTGATGGCCATTGCCAGTGCTTTGTTACACACGTCAGGATACCTGCCAGATTGTTGGGTATCCCCAACACAGGAATGATTCATGTTTCAGGTGATGAATTTGATCACTGCACACTATCTATACCCATCAAAACAGCATTACCAGATTAGTCTTCTGGTTTAAGTGGGAAAGCACAGAAGGAAAAAACATAAGTTAAAAGATATTTAAGCTATACATCCGGAAATGCATTCAATTTGCCATACTGCAATGTATACAAGCAAGTGAAAACAGTAAAGATACCAAGGCACAGGTCCTGGCCCCCACAGGTCCTAACCATCAGGCCTGGTGCAGGGGCGGGCCCTGGCATCGATAATCCTCCAAAGTGCTCCGGGTGATTCAAACCCCAGCCATGACTGAGAGTCAGAGCCTTCAGAAAAACCGATTTTTATCAAAGATCCAACAGGAAAATAAATAACGTGCATCCACACACAAAAACATACATGAAAGAGACATGGATGGCTGTTGGGCACTCTTAGCTAAGAGTCAAAGACTGAAAAACAAAGTCAGAGACAGATGAAAATATAATGAGGTTCTTGTTAATCAAATTAATGACTCTGTCTCCAAAGACCGTTCTTGAGCACCGCGAAATTGGACTTAAAACATTTGTTTCCATGATTACATTTTATTTTCCTTCATCCTGTAATGAAATATTCATTAGTAGTTTTGCACAATTAATTTAAAAATTATTGTTTTCAAGAGACAGCAAGTGTCTGTGCTGAACAGTCACCTCTGAAGTCTCCTGCAATGTTGGGCTCTCACCAAGGCCAATGGCTATGCCTCTGGTACATGGTCTTTACAGTTACTGGACAAACAGAAATGCATACAACTTATAAGAGTATGATTTAATGAATTTTCACACAATAAAGGTGCTCACGTAATCATGCTCGCATCAAGAAACTCCTCTGGCACCCCAAAGCCACCAGCTGCCTAAAGCCACCTCCCACTGTGCTGACGTGCCCTCTAACAGCAGGGGTCAGCTCCGTTGACCCTGAATCTCATACAGACGGAATCTCCCATCAGGCACTCTTGCATCTAGCCTCTTTAAGCCAACCATGATATCTGCAAGACCTGTCACGCTGTTACAAATATTAACTCATTCTGCCATGCAGTATTCTGTTATGCAAATGTACACCACATTTTATCCATTCTCTTATCGAAGATATTTCCAACCCTCTCTTTTGGATTATCCTGTGAGTATGACCAAGAAAATATGGCTTTCCCTATGCTACAGGTACAAATATTTGTTAATTTACTGGTATTCCTTACACACACACACACACACACACACACACGCCACAGATGGGTAAAAGTCAAAACTAATGCCTGCCTTCAGAAACCTACTGAGCTTTTTAAAGTGATGACTGTTGGTTCTAATTCTGAAATAAATGAATTATTTTGCAAATAAGACTAGATAGTGTCTGGAGTTCTTTGGCTAGACCAAACAGAAGAGCTGGTACATAAATGCAATTATTCTTTTTCTTCATGTTAATGGGGCCTTTTAAGGAAAGAGACTACACAGTGTCAAGACATAGGGAAGAGAGAGACGGGGAAAGGAGGTCCAAAAGCGCCCCACTCTTTTCCCGCAGAATTTCACACTGAAATACAACCAGCTATTTTCAAGTATGTGTGGATCCATAATCATTTACTGCAGTGCTACCTCGCACGGCCAAAGGCTGCAAATAACCAAACTGGTCATTAACAGAAGACTGACTGGCTGCTAACATTTAAAGGACCAGGAAATAATATAGGAAAAATACAGAATTAAACCCCAGGAAGATTACTAAGTTACAAAAAAAAAAAAGGCAGGGTGTAGAAATAAATAATTACAACGAGACTATGCAGCAGCTACATATTTAAAAAGAAGAGGAAAAGGATAATATTATCACATATTTGCTAGTATGTGTATAAACTGACTGTGCAAGGATCCTAAGAAAATAACAAGGTTGGCTGCCTCCAGGGTGGGAAAAAGCACAGACTGAAACATGCAAAATGCTTACACTAGAAAAGAAGAGCCTGGGAGTTAGCAATCTAAACATCCAGTGTAAGATACCAAAGAGAACAGCAAACAAAAAACGGTGGGCAGGCGGGGAGGAGGACAGGGAATCAATGAACCTGAAAACAGAAAAACGATAGAGAAAAACCAGTAAAACCAAAAGCTAGCTCTCTGATACATCAGTAACACTGACAAATCTCTAGTTGGCCAGAGTGAGAGAGAAAGAGAGAGAGAGAGAGTGCAGATCACCAACATCAAGAATGAACGAGGGATTCTACAGATGTGACAGAGAAGGGTAATATTACCAAAAACCACTCATGTCCAGAAACTTGACAACATGAAAGTTGCATCAAGAAGAAACAAATATACTGGACAGGCCCATGTCTGTTTTTTTAAATATTTGTTTATTTTTATTGGAAAGGTAGATTTACAGAGAGAAAAAGAAACACAGAGAGGAAGATCTTCCATTTGCTGATTTATTCCCCAAGTGGCCACGATGGCTGGAGTTAGGCTGGTCCGAAGCCAGCGCCAGGAACTTGCTCTGGGTCTCCCACTCGGACACAGGGTCCCAAGGCTTTGGGCCATCCTTGACTGCTTTCCCAGACCACAAGCAGGGAGCTGGATGGGAAGGAGAGCAGCTAGGACACAAACTGGCACCCACATGGGGTCCCGGCGAATCCAAGGTGAAGACTTCAGGCACTCGACTGTTACGTCTGGCTCCCATGTCTGTGTTTATAAGCCTTCAAAAACAAAGAATGCTCCTCATTCAGAAGCCATATGATTCAGTCCCGAATATTTGAAAAAAAATTACATTTCTACACTAACTGTTCCAGGTAATAAAAAAGAAACTGTTCCAAACCATTTTTATGAACCTAGTATTACTCTGACATAAAAACAAAATAATATATCCCATGAATACATACAGTCCAAAAAAATCTTCAACAAGATGTGAGCAAATCAAGTGTAGCAACAGCTAGGACAAAACCCACAATCCCCAGGGGAGGTGTTTGATGCAGGAGTTCAGCTTGGGGGACAGGCGTGTTAGCCTGGTGGTTAAAGTCCTTGCCTTGCACATACCAGGATCCTATTTGGGTGCCAGTTCTGGTCCCGGATGCTTCACTTCCCTTCTGGCTCCCTGCTTATGGCCTGGGAGGGCAGTGGAGGACAGCCCAAGGCCTGGCGACCCTGCACCCATGCAGGAAGCCTAGAAGAAGCTCCTGGCTTTGAATTGACTCAGCTCTGGCTGTTGTGGCCACTTGGGGAGTGAACCAGGGAACAGAAGATCTTTCTCTCCGCTTCTGCTTCACTCTGTAGATCTGACTTTACAATAAAAATAAATAAATCTTAAAAAAAAAAAGATGCAGCTTGGGAAGTCCACGTTCCACAAAGGAGTGTCTGGGTTCGAGTCACAGCTGCACTTCTGACTCCAGCTCCCTGCTAATCCACACGCTGGGAGGCCGGATGATGGCTCAGGCACTGGGGTCTCTGTTATCCACGCAACACAGAGCTCCTGGCTCTTGCATTTAGCTTGACCTGCTCCTGCCTGCTGCAAGCACTTGAGAAGTAAACCAACAGACAGATGATCTCTGCTTCTCTGATTTTCAAACTAAAAGAAAACACACACATCCCTGGGAAATTTCTCCCAGAAATTAAAAAATCAATCAGATATCTATCTTAAAACCAATCAATATAATTCACCATTTCAACAGACTAAAAAGAGAAGGGAAAAAATCATGATTAGGTGAATAAAAGCAGAGGACAAAAATTCAACACTGATCCTTGCTATTGTAAACTCAGAAAAGAAGGGAACTTGCTCAGTCTAATCAAGGACATCTTTAAACATCACAACAGCTGGGGCAGGCATGGGGCTATGCTGGGCATTAGGCTGCTGACCGAGATACTGGCATCCCAGATCAGAGTGCTGGGCTTTGGGTCCCAGGCACGCTCCCAATGCCAGCTTTCTGCCAGTGAAGACTCTGGGAGGTGACAGCTCAAGCCACTTGGTTTCTGCCACCCACATGGGATCCCACTGCCTGGCGACAATCCCAGCTGGCAGCTACTGTGGGAATCTTAGGTGGAAATAAGCCCTCTCTGCCTACATCCATGCAACACCAGCTAACACCATCCTTAACTATGTCAGACCAACTGCTTTCTCTCTAAGATCCCAACAATTAAGAACGGCTGCTCTCAACACAACACACCCCGTCCACAACACCCTGGAGAACTCAGCTGCTGAGGAAAGACAAAGAAGCCAGAATGACAGCCTGGAAGCTAAGAGAGAAAACCGTGTCTGCTCCAGACAGTATGATAGTGGAGCTAGAAAACCAACAACAAAAAGAGTACAGGACACAGTAAAAACACTGTCAAGGATGAGTGTGGCCAAGGTTGCCAAATCTAAGTCAACACACAAAATTTAATTTTATTCCTCTAAATTACCAAAAAGACAAGTAAATTTCAATGACAAAAATATAAAATACTTAGGTGATAGACAACATTTTGCAAAAACACATTTTAAGACCTGTATGCTGAACAAAGCCCTTCCCATCTGATACCAAACACATGAGGTTGTTTCCAAATGTGCACACGTGCGCACACACACACACACACACACACACACACCAGGCATGTGTCTTCTGAAGCAATTCAAATCTGACCCTAACAGGAGGGAGCATCATCAGATCCCACCAAAACTGCCCCACTTCCAGCGGCAGTCACAGGTGGTAAGCTGTCACTTCCACTTCCTCCCAGTAGCTGTGATCCACAGCCTCAGCCTCAGATGGATTCATTTGCTAGAGTGACTCACAGAATTCAGAGAAATACTTTGCTTACATTGGCTCATTATTTATTACAAAGGATATTACACAGGAAACATACGGGGAGCTGTACAGGGATGGGTGGGCTGCATGGGGCGGGGCGTGCAGGAAACAGTACAAGGATGTCCACACCTCCCCAGACACCTCCACCTCCTGCATCTCCCTGAGTTCCGCTAAATAACAGCCCTCAGAGCTCAGTCCTTTGGGCTCTGATAAAAGCTGCATTACAGAGGCACAATGGATTAAACCATCAGCCAGGAGTGATCAGTGCCACTGCCTGAGGCCGGGAGCCAGGCTCGCAGAGAGTTGTAACCCTCCGGTATTAAGACTGGGATTCCTGGCAATCTTACTCCCAGGAACCCACCAAGAACAAAATCCCAGGGGCTGGCACTGTAGCATAGCGGGCTAAGCCTCTGCCTTCAGGGCCATCATCCCATACAGGCACCGGGTTTGGAACCCAGCTGCTTCGCTTCTGAATCTGCAGCCGCAGATGTAAGATTCTCTCCCTTTCTCTTTGTCGCTCTCTCTCCCCTTCTCTGTACCTCTGCCTTTCAAGTAAAAAAAATAATAATAAATGAAGAAAAAAATTTTAAAAGAACAAAATCCCAAAGGCTTCCAAACCTCTGGAATTAAAAGGCAAAATCACAACCAAAGACTCTCCTAGCACCCCCAGCCATAAGGGTATTGAGAGCTCTGTCCCAGGAACTGGGATAAGATCATACACAACAGATATCCCCATACTCATTTAAAAACAACAAGATTTATTTTAAAGAGTTGTAGACAGAAAGAGAAAGACAGATGGAGAGGCAGATATTCCATCTACTGGTTCACTTTCCAAACGGCAGCAATGGCCAAGGCAGGGCCCAGCCAAAGTTGGGGGTGAGGGCTGCATCTGGGCCTCCCACATGGGCACAGAGGCGCAAGCACTTGAGCCCCCCACTGCCTTTCCAGGCACATTAGCACGGAGTTGGAGTGCAAACAGAAAAGCGAGGACTTGAACTAGTGCCCATATGGGAGGCTGGCATCGCAGGTGGCAGATTAACCAGCTATGCCACAACACTGGCACCAAAATATACTGTTAAGACCCCTTATTGCTCAGAAATTCTGAGAGTTTTAAGAGCTCTGTGCCAGGGACTGGAAGCAGAAATCGGTATGTATACTATTATTTTTTTTTAAAGATTTATTTTTATTACAAAGTCAGATATACAGAGAGGAGGAGAGACAGAGAAGAAGATCTTCCATCCGATGATTCACTCCCCAAGTGAGCCGCAACAGGCCGGTACGCGCCGATACGAAGCCGGGAACCTGGAACCTCTTCCAGGTCTCCCACGCAGGTGCAGGGTCCCAAAGCTTTGGGCCGTCCTCGACTGCTTTCCCAGGCCACAAGCAGGGAGCTGGATGGGAAGTGCAGCTGCCGAGATTAGAACTGGCACCCATACGGGATCCCGGGGCTTTCAAGGTGAGGACTTTTGGCCGCTAGGCCATGCCGCCGGGCCCGGTATGTATATTATTATCTCACAAATCCTGACCACATTCACAACAGGGTATTTTGGGTAGAAATCAGTAACACAAAGTATGGTGCACCCCTATAGTTCTAGCCCCATATAAATTGTCCATAAGGTAGGAGAATAAAGACACTCTCCTGATGTCTCACCCCGCTCTGTTCTTGTGCTGGCTGAAGAGTCCCCAGCTCATTTCCATGTGCGTTCAGGGCTGGGAATGATGCACACAGCTCTGAATGCGGCACTAAGACTTCAGATCTTTCTTCGCTGGCAATAACCAAGCAAAAGACATAATGAGAGAGGAAAGAACTGTAAGCTCATGCTGGCATGAACCTGCCTGACTCTGAACCTCACCTTCCTTCAATCAGATATAATAGCCGCTACAGAGAAGTACCGGACACCATCTCTGCAGGCAGGATGGTGAGGCGGAGCCCAGCAGGCCAGCAAGAGGCTAAAACTCTCAACTTCTCAGTGACGAAACAGGGACTTACTGGGGACCATGATGTTGTCTAAAAATCAGGTACAGTCACTATGTGGTGAGATGCATTCTGAGAAATGTGCTGCCAGGCAATTTCAGCACAGTAGGGACCTCGAAAGCCTATGTACACAATATACAGCACAGGCAGCTGTGACACGCTGGGCACCTGTATGTCAGAATACAGGGACAGTACAGTAAAAACACTGCAGAACAGGAGTTTTCTGTTCCCTTGCAATTTAGTGGGACCACAGTTGGGTATATGGCCTGTAGTGGGGAGCATGACTGTGTCATACTACTTTGCACTTCCACAACAAACAGGTTCCTCATCTTCAAAATGCTTGAGAAACACCAATATTGACAATACTTTGTATCCCTTATGAAAATAGCCTTTTAAACCAACTCTTTACAAATGATATTCTGAGATTTATAACATCTTACACTCAAACACAGAGGAACACACACGATTCTCCATCTGGGTCAATACTAACACACTTCCATTCCTGTCCATTCACTCAGATTATCACTAGTTTTAATTGATTAACTAATTTACTAGATTGCTACTAGTTTTAACTAATTAATTCACTCTCCCAAAGGTCCTGGGAGCTGCGAACGCTACCAGGAACAGGGCTCCCAAATGGGTGGGAGGACCCCAGTTACCTGGACCACCACTGCTGCCTCGTAGAGCTGGCCTGGAATTGAACCAAATGCCTATCCCCAGATCATTACTAGTTTTGATGGCTGGTCTACAATCAAATAGCCTGCTCGTTTACAGAACAGTCTGTAATATGCTGTTTACAGTAAGAGGATTCTGTAATCCCTCAACTAATTATTGCCAGGAATGTGCAGTCTCTCAATTTCTCCTTTCACACTCGCTTTCCGGTCATTTTTCTTGTCCATAACAGCCAGCCAGCAATCTCCCCAACAAACCTCTTCTCTCCTCTCTGCCTAAATGCTTTTTGTGGCATATGCATGTACATGAGGTTAAAATCATATGCTCAACTGAAGGAGAGGAGGGATATGCATCTAACACACACTCAACAGAATAAAGAGAATGTCCAGGTCGAAGGAGTTTTGACCAAGGGTTCAGGTAGGAGCAGCTGATCTTGGGGACCACAGTAAACATGAGGGGGATGAGGTCACAGACAGCAGGATCTGGGGAACACTCAGGCAGTCTTTACGTTCACCAGTCTATTGAAGGGTTGGCCTTGTGGCATAACGGGTGAGAATGCAACCTGCAGCTCAGGGATTCCATATGGGTGCCAGGTTGAGTTCCAGTTACTCCACTCCCAATCCAGCCCCGACTAATGAACCTGGGAAGCAGCAAGGGCAGTGGAAGATAAAGCATGTAATTATACATCTTGAAAACTAGCAGATTGACTAGTTTTCCATTGTCAGGTCATCTCCCTGACTTACAAGGCCTATCATCCTTGACAACATTAGGTTCAGTGTAGCTGATCCAAACATACCCACCCTCCATAATCCAGGGCCTAAGCTCAAGCCTTGGCTCTACTTCCAATCACAGCTTCACTACAATTATAGCTTTGTACCAGCTTTTTGTTTGTTTCCCCTGATGACAGGAAATATCTTCCAATTGTGATATTCTTTCTTCTGCTTCATTCATTCTATTCTTGAGACTCTCCATTGTATTTTTAATTTGCTCCACTGTATTTTTATTTTAAAATATTTATTTTTATTGGAAAGACACATATACAGAGAAGAGGAGAGACAGAGAAGAAGATATTCTGTCTGATGGCTCACAACCCAAGGGGCTGCAACGGCTGGGGCTGAGCCAATCCGAAGCCAGGAGCCAGAGCCAGGAGCTTGTTCTGGACCTCCCACATGGTTGCAGGGTTCCAAGACTTTGGGTTGTTCCCAACTGCCTTCCTAGGCCACAAGCAGGGAGCTGGATGGAAAGTGGAGCTGGCAGATTAGAACCGGCACCCATATGGGATAGCGGTGCATTCAAGGTGAGGAGTTTAGCTGCTAGGCTATCATGCCAAGCCCTCCACTGTATTCTTAATTTCTGAAATATCAGCTTTCATTCAATTCATTTCCTGTGTGACATACTCCTTAAATTCTTTGAACTCCTATATTATGTGCTTCTCATTGTTGGTCAGACGGTTTATAATGAGTTTTCTGAATTCTGTGTCCCTCATTTTCTCAGTGTCTTCCTCAGTTGACTGTGAGGGTGATAGAGGCTTTTGCTCCTTCACCGGGCAGTCTTCAGTAACATTCATTGTGCCTGTCTCTTCTTTTAACTTTTGACATTACAATCCTCTTTGGTGGATTCTTCTCCTTAGTGCATGTTTCTAAGATGTATTACCTACAGGCCTGGCTGCCGCAAGAGCCAATCCATGGCTACCGCTGGATGCCTGGTTGTGGCTGGAGTCCGGATCACAGCTCACCGGCAGCTGCTGGGTTTTCTGTTCCCTGTAACACCGCTCCATAGTCGCCGCCTCTTCCCTGTGTCCAGGGCATCTGCAGGTACCCTGTGTTGACTGCCTGACCCCTATTTTTTCCTGTAATCTGCTCCTTGTATTTCACCCTAATGATTCTCCGTCATCCCCAACTATGCCACCATCTTGATTCTTTGATCTAGCTCCCTGCGAATGCATCTGGGAAGCCAACAGAGGATGGCTTCAGTCCTTGGGCCCCTGCACCCACGTGGGAGACCTAGACGAAGCTCTTCTCTCTTGGCTTCATACTGCCCTGGCTCAGCTGCTGCTGCCATTTGGGGAGTAACCCAGTGGAAGGAAGATCTTACTGCCTTGCCTCTCTCTGAAAATTTGCCTTTCAAATAAACATAAATCAATCTTCAATTTTTTAATTAAAAATATTTATCTAGTATAATCACTAAAGGGGTACACTCAAATCCTTCCTCCAATGGCACTGCTCCTACCTTTCCCTGCAGAAGCAACGACACGCAGCTCCCCCCCTTCGGCGCTGGCCTTGCCAGCCACACCTCAGCTTTGACTCCTTTGTTCTAAGTACTTTTCTTGGCACTGGAACCCCTCAGGCTACTGTAAGGCGAGCTGCAATTTCCTGTAAGTCTCCCCAAACAAAGCAAAGACAAGGCATCCTTTTTTACTTCTCTATATTTGCTTTAGAGCCCCAGCACTCTTCCCCTGCAACTGGTGGCAAAGAGAGAACCTAGAGTGGAAGCGCCTGGTCCTTATCCAGTCGGTTCCTTCCCTTAGAAGGGAGGGGCCTGAAGCTGACCCGACCACACTCTGGTCAAGTTACACTTAAACCTGGAGAGCCAGCTGCCCTGGCTGTGGCCTGCATAACCTCACCAACATCTGTGCCATGACTACTTTCTATGCAGGTCTAAGATCTCACCAGAATCAATTCCCTACAAATACGATTTATCACAGATAGTGCAAGTGCAACCCCCTACAGACTCCAGCCTAGTACACAGCCACAGAGTGGGTATGTAGGTCAACAGTTAAAAGCTAACTATTAACCCTGAGACACAGCTACTAAAATGAAGGGACAAACAGACTGGTAGGAGAATGGCACATCCACGGACCCTGCCCTAGCAGAAGCCCTCCGGGGAGCACCCTTCCTCTTTGGACAGCATGATTCATGCCCGTCGCCTTTTCGTCTTACAGTCTGTCATGGAAGTCTACATGTGACTTTCCAACAGCATTCTTACGGTCCAACACTGAGAAAGCACCATCCTGAGCCCCATGCCAAGCTAAGCAGACAGTGAGTCACCGAGAGCAAGCACAACATGTTTCAACACACAGGTAGCTTTGGAGGCCCCTGCGAACCCCACCTGCGCCCCAGACAAGGGAAACCACGTATCTCGGCGTGAACACTCTCCAGATATATGTGTGTGTATCTTTATTTAAGCTAACCTATTTTAGATGATGCATCCCACTTTGTAGTGTCTAATAAGCACAGTTTGTTACTCAAATTAAAGCTTTTGACAATAAAACTTCAGGGAGCAGTTTTTTAACTTGCAAAACTGCTGTTTTTTTAAGCAAACAATTGTGGGTGCTGCCAAACACAGGTTAGTGCTTCTCACATGAAAATGAATTTCTACTTTAAAAATACTCTTACCAGTCCAATTATCAAATGTCACTAAAATAAGAGCATTTTCTTCAATTTTCAAAAACTTGTATTTTTCCAATTAATGTTAATTGTGAAATTCTACATTCAGTGGATTATGCAATCAACCGCAAATCAAGAATCCACTTGGCAAATGCCAAACAGCTTAATCAAGCAAAATTAACTCAGAACATTATTCAATTTTATCAGAATCAAAATACCTGCTGTGTTTCACTTAAACCCTACAAACATTTATTAAGAAACAAGTGCCGAGCTCACTTAGGAACCAAAGAAACAACAAATAGAATCTCTGCTTTCAGGGGCCTCCAAGATCATCTGTACATTTAGGAAGCTGCTTCAAACATTTTACGTGGGGCCTAGTAGCTAAATCCTTGCCTTGCACCCACCAGGATCCTGTGTGGGTGCCAGTTCATGTTCCAACTGTTTCACTTCCCTTCCAGTTCCCTGCTTGTGGCCTGGGAGGGCGGTAGAGGTCCAAAGCCTTGGGACCCTGCACCCATGTGGGGAACCCAGAAGAAGCTCCTGGCTCCTGGCTTCAGATCAGCTTAGCTCCAGCCATAGCAACCACTTGGGAAGTCAATCAGTGGATGGAAAATCTTCCTCTCTGTCTTTCCTCCTCTCTGAATATCTGAATTTCCAATAATAAAAATAAATAAATCTTAAAAAAAAAAACCAAAAAGATTCAGAGGGGCTGTGCCACGGTGTAGCAGGCTAATAATCCTCCAGCAGATGGTAGAGAGTGAGCTAGGGCTTCTGAATTTTTTTATTTTATTTTATTTTTTTTGGTGGTGGGGAGGTAATGATTTATCTTATTTCTATTTGAAATGCAGAGCTAGGGAGAGGAAAGACAAGAGAGAGAGAGAGAGAGCTAAAGCTTCTGAGTCACTCCCCAAATGGCCATGTGGTTGAAGCTGGGCTAATCTGAAGCCAGAAACCAGGAGCTTCCTCAGGGTCTCCCACGCGGGTGCAGGATCCCAAGCTTTGGGCCATCCTCTGCTGCTTTCCCAGGCCACAAGCAGAGAGCTGGATGGGAAGTGGAGCTGCTGGGACACAAACTGGCATCCATATGCTGATACTTTCCTAAAAGGGCTCATGCAAGCACATGTGCTGCAATTCCACAACTTCTCCCCACTAGTTCTCCAGCTTATCGCACTTTCTTTGTTATCATCTTGAATTATTTTAAGAACAAAGAAGGGATATAAGGAAATACACAAACACATAAATTTGGCACCCCCAAGATACTACAATCTTGTTTAAAAATCACTAATACCAGAAGACTGTAACTTAACATCTTTTTATCAATAACAACTAAGTATTTCAAACTGAAGGAATACAATTGATTGTATTTAAAATGGAACTAGCTTGGTTTCACTTTGTTTTCAGCATACACTGGTAAGGGGCAACGTCAGAATTATCCCAGTGTATCCAAATGTAACTTGTGAAAACCATATTTTAAAATGGTGGCTAGCCATATTTTCAAATTGCATAGCAACTTCTTCATACAAATCCATCATGAATCAGAAATGAAGGTGCCCGACTGACAATGGGTTGATGCCACAACTTTTGGACTTCATGGTGGCGCAAAAGTGAGGCACATCCAATAGAAACTATGACTTCAAATTCTAGGTTGTGATCTTCTGCTGGGGTGGTGACTTGGGGCTCAATGTTACACCCTGAGCCTTTCAAGACTATTTTCAACACTTACATATTTTGCATATTCATTCAAACCTAGTTTTACTGGGTATGCTACTTTTTTACAAAGTCTGTGGTATTTTTAAAGTAGAATTCTATTGTAATTATGAATCACAGACTCACTTGTAAAACAGAAATGAATAAGAAAAAAAGGAAAAAAGTTAACAGAAAGTATCAAAACAAATTTCTCACGAACTCATTACTGAACATTTTTGCTTTCTAGGGACATGAAAAAACACAGAGGACAATAGCTACTCCCAAGATGAATGCCCTATCACCATTAGTACATGAAAGTCTTATTTAAAAGATGAGTCTGTTTCAGAGGGAGAAGGGAGGGTAATAAATGGTTCTCAAGTTTCAAGCTGAAGGGCCTGAATGGACAGTGGGGCCATACGACAAGAGAAGGACCCAATCTGAAGCTGTGGTCGTCTCCCACTGGGTCTTCCCACCCACACTTCAGGACAGCGCATGAGCAGTCTAAGAACTTGACTCGTCCCTGCTCCAGAGGGGCACACACATTGTGACTGCTTTGAGCCATAGTATAAAACACCACTGCACACCTGGCCCACAGGTATGGACGAGGGAGGGCTCGGGCACCTCCGCCAGGGGCTAAGAGAAGCCAATTCTCTCTGCCTGCCTGGACTTGCCATAGGAGGTGCCAGGTAACTGCCAGCAGGTGTTTTTTTATTTATTTATTTTTTTTTGGCTGAAGTTAGCGTAAGAATGATCAAAGAAGAGGACAAAGCCACAGCAAAGAAGCAAAGCCACAACTCTGATGAAACCAGGATCAAGACTGGGCTGTGTGTGGACTCCCTGGCCAGGAGTTTCATCCTGTTGCTGGAAAAACCAGCACAGACGCTTACATGCACACACGCTCCCTACCACCTACAAGTGCAGGCACAGAACCCCAACAGAAGTTAGAAACAGGGCCTAGGGCGATAACAACTGGATACCCTGTCCTGCTGGCACCTGCCAAGGCAGAGGACCCAGAACAGAAGGAAGGAGGAGGTCGGCAGTCGGCCCACCCACCACCCCTGCGGCTCTCACTGAGGTCCCACACATAGACTTTGGTCATGCTGGCTGGTCTCTGAGTTTTCCAATGATTCCTACTCCTGAAATGTAAAGTACTTAAAACTTTCAGGATTTAGAAATTTAAATCCCAAGAAAATATCCACTTAGAAGAATAAAGCCTTAGATCCTATTTGATCCTGGCCAAGAAGTTCCTATAATTATTAAAATAATCAGACATCTCCGTGCACTGCATCCCACCCCTAAAATGTCTACATATTTGAAGGTGAGGGAAGGTAAGATTAAATAAATAGTTTCTGCATTCAGATGTTAAGCTGGAAGGGGGCTAGGGGGTTGCAAAACACAAAGGCTGAAAAGCATATCACAACACATGGCGAGCAGGGCAGGTTCCACCTGGGGCAGCTGTGCCTGGTCAGAGTGGCGGCTGGGATCCTGGCTCCACTTCCAACCCCAGCGTCCTGCTCATACGCACCCTGTGAGGCGGCAGTAATGACCGCCAACCACTGGAGAGACCCTGATGAGTTCTGCCTGCACCATCCCCACCTGTTGTAGGCATTTGGGGAACAAACCAGGAGATGGAAGCTCCCTCTAAAATATCTTTCAAATGTGAATATTTTCACATTTGGAAAAAAAAATGTATTTTCAAATGTGAAATCCTGGCCATGCCAACTCTTTTCTCTTCAGGCTGTGTGAAAGAGCTAACCAGGCTCCGGGGGAAGGGCTAACAGACTCCAGCCCCTGGGACAAAGGGTTAAACGCACTTACTGGAGAACCACCACCGACACCCCTGCTGCCTCCTCTTCCCACCTGGCAAGTTCTGCACTGCCCCGGGGCTCCCCCCATCCTCCTGGCCTCCCGCAGGCAACCCTCTTTGCCCGTTCTCCTTGTTCTCCCTCTCTCTCTAATTCTCCCTTTTGCTTCCACTGTGCTTTTGCTTCTCCTCACTAGTCTGGTCATATCCAGTGGTCTGAACAATTCTAGATAAAACAGCTCATTCCACCAGTTCCGTCTCCTCCAAAATCCTAATGTTGAAATGCTGATCCTAAGGATACTGGCATTGGGGTGGGGCCTTGAAGTGATTCAGTCGCCAGAGCAGAGATGGGGGTTAGAGTGACTCTGAGAGATCCTCTGTCCTTCCCTCAGGTACAACTTGACAAGAAGGAACTTGCCCTGGTCCTGGTCCCCTGAGCTGTTGGGAGCCCAGTTCTTTGGAGTCCCAGCTGCTCAGCTCGGGGCATTTGTCTTTGAGACAGACTGGGACATCACGTAATGAACTCATTGCACATGAGGGTGGACTGTTTCTGATGCCCACTGTATCATCTGCAGGCAGGAAAATTATTTTTAAAATTTTTGTTGGGGGGGCTTGGCATGAGAGCCTAGTGGCTAAATCCTCGCCTTGTGTCTATTGGGATTCCATATGGGCCCCCGTTCCTATCCTGGCTGCTCCACTTCCCACCCAGCTCCCGTTTGTGGCTTGGGAAAGCAGCCAAAGGGAGGCCCAAAGCCTTGGGACCCTGCACCCACATGGGAGACCCAGAAGAAGCTCCTGGCTTCAGATCACCCCAGCAGATGGAAGATCTTTCTGTCTTTCCTGTCTGTAAAAATCTGACTTTCCAATAAAAAAATTTTAAAAATCTAAAAAAAAAAATGTTTGTTGGGGCATAATAGTTAATTATTGTGTTGTGGCACAATAGTTAGTTAAGTAGCCTCTAACGATGCTGACATCCTACATTCAAGTGCTTGCTAGAGTCCCGGCTGCTCCACTTCTCAACCAGCTCCCTGCTGATGCACCTGACAAAGCAGTAGAAGATGGCCAAGAGGCTGGTCTGCTGCGTCCACGTGGGAGATGAGGAAAGAGTTCCTGGCTCCTACATTTAGCCTGGCACAGACCTGGCCATTGAGACCATCTGGGGAGTGAATTCGCAGATGGAAGATCTCTTTCTATCTGTCCCCCATCACTCTTTCAAATACATAAACTGTTTTTGAAAATCAGATTTTGAATCAATTGGCAATAGATCATCTTAGGTTAACTAAACATCAGTGTCACAAAGACAAGCTGCCACTTGATGACCACAGAATAACAATTTTTTACTTTGAAGCTGGGGTCCAAAAGTCTGGTCTTTAGTATAAAATTAGTTTTATGGCTTACTAATCTCCACTACTGAAAACTGCCATTTGGATTCTGGGACTTAGATCTTTTGTATACTCTATTTTTAAAAAATTACAATCTCTTTAAATAATTTCTATTAAATAAATATGATACCTAATTTCATATCATCTTATAAATAAAAATGTTGTGTGTCGCTGGCCAGCAGCAACACTAAAAAGACAAGGCATACTCTGAGGATCCAGGAAACGCCGCAACCGCAACCGAACCCCTCACTGCCCAAAGCGGCTGAGTTTAAATCCTTATCTCCGCTCCGCTGTCCCCACTGGTCTAAGCTTTCCTCTGCCGCTTCTCCAGCCCTCTTTCCGCCACCCTTCTTGCCGCCTGGCCTTCGTTCTTTCCCCAGTTTTTCTCCTCGTTGCCCCCCAGACTTTCTCTCCGTCTTTCTTGTCTTTCTCCGTACTGCTTTTACTGCTTCTGTCTGTATCCCTCCTTTCTACTTTCTCTCTCCAGCACCCTTCCTCCCGCCCGTTCTTCTTCTCTCTCATCCCCGTATTTCTCCATCTGCCGTAGTCCGTCTGTTGTTTTCATCCATCTGTCTGTCCCAGTCTCCGTCCTACGTTGTCCGCTGCCTAGCTTTTACCGGCTACTTTTATATCGTTCTCGTCCAGTCACTTCTCCCTGTGGGTCCACTTGGTGCTACGTGATAGGCCAGTAATCACAGCTAATGCCTATCCCTGTGACTTCCTGTTTACCTGCTGGCGAGACCAGCTCTGCCTCCTGGCCCTGGGCCAGCTACCATCTTGCGACGGCCCCTCCTATTCTGGCTTTCCTGTTTTGGGGAGCGGCTTCAGCACCCGGCTCCCCAAGGTTGTGGATTTAGTGAGTGATAAAGCAATTCCAGCAATGCTGCAATGCCAGCATCCCATATGGGCAGCAGTTCCCAGCTGCTCCACTTCTGATCGAGCTCTCTGCCAATGGCCTAGGAAAGCAGCAGAGGATGGCTCAACTGTCTTGGCCACCGCCCTTCACATGAAAGATGTGCAAAAAGCTCCCGACTCCTGGCTGTCACAGACAGCTGGAAAGTGAACCAGCATACAAATGGAAGCTCACTCGCTCACTTTCTCTCTATCACTGTGTGTGTGTGTGTGTGTGTGTGTGTGTGTGTGTGTGTGTGTCTCCTCTAACTCTTTCAAACAATCTTGAAACAAAAACTGCAGTGAACACTCCAGTGTGACTTGGCTTTGACTTACCCATAACATCATTACCAAGTCACAGCATCCTCACTACTACAGAAAATAACTAATTGCCTTTTACAAACATAGGAACTCCAAGTAGGGAGGTCAAAAGAGAGAAGAAATGTGGCAGAGGAACTCAATCCCTCCCAAACACATGTTCAGTGGTACAGTAGCAGTCAGAAAGAGCAACTCTTGGGGCAGATGCTTTACCAAGCAGCTAAGATCCTGCTTAAACACACACACACACACACACACTGCCTACTGGAGTGCCTGGCTTTGATCCCCAGCTCACCTTCCAATTCTAGATTCCTGTTCATGTGCACCTGATAGCTAAATGATTTGGGTCTTTGCCATTCAAGTGGCAAATCTAGATCAAGTTCTAGGCTTCTGGGTTCAGCCTGATCCAGCCCTGGCTATGGAAGGCATTTGGGAACGGACTAAGCAGGTAGATGAAGACTTTTGTCTATCTCTGGCTCTCATATTTTCAAATAAACAATGAATTTTTTTCTAGTTAATATGAATTCCTAGTTCCTGGAACACAACTGCTAACCTTTAGGATTCTATCCTTTCCATTCCTGTTTTCTATAGCACCCTCTTAAATCTCTATGGACACACATATAGCAAATCTTCCTCACTGGAATTTAGGTTATATTTTAAGGTTTTCTTCTCTTGTTGCAAGACCTATCAGACAGCATTTATGCATTAAAGATACTTATGGTAGGTTCCTATACATTTATGAAAAGAAAGCAAGGTACCAGTGCACAAGAGCATGTTACGTGATGGAGTTAAGGAGCTTAGCCTCAAGTCCTTCAGAGAGTTCCAGGATCCTCTACAACCTGGATTCACTTTTCAGGACAGAGAACAGAGACCCCAGCAGGAAAGTGTGTGTCATTTTGCCAAATAGAAAAACCTGTATGTTGGAGCTTACTGTGGAACATCTCCTGGGTCAGTAAGCCACAAGTCTGGCAGTCTTCACAAGAGACTGCAACTGAGTAAGTTCCCTTCTCGCTGGGATGCCAGACTGATAACCCCGAGCAGGCCAGTGCGGCAGAGGA
This sequence comes from Ochotona princeps, assembly GCF_030435755.1. Classification (NCBI taxonomy): domain Eukaryota; kingdom Metazoa; phylum Chordata; class Mammalia; order Lagomorpha; family Ochotonidae; genus Ochotona; species Ochotona princeps. Next base: position 64,834,338 of record NC_080839.1, on the reverse strand, counting down.
CTTCCCCAAGGAGAGGTGTTCTTAAAAGTGAAGGAAGCACGCAAGGTACTAGCCTGTCATACGCTGCGATCATGAAGTTGAGGAGGAGGCTGATGGACTGCTCCACGCTGATCTGGTGCGTGGAGGGAAGGCGCTTGTTGAGCTGATAGTAGATGGAGGAGATGACGGTCTCCAGGCGGGACACGCTTGTCTCAGTGGTATGGTCCAGGGTATTAAGGCCGTTGTCTCGGAAGGCTTCGATCATGTTCCAGATATCGACGAGATGGACTGAAACACAGGACACATGGGCTGTCAATGTGCTGAAGGTGCCTAGAGTGGTCACCCAGTCCCTATCACGGCAGGCTCCGCCAGCTGTGAGAGAAGCAGGCTGTGCAGGTGATATTGTGGGGCCACCTGAGGAGCACCAGGCTACTGGCCCTGACCAGGCTTCATCCATACTGACCAGCTACAGGTCTCTGCAAAGAGGGGCCCAGGCAACTCCTAACCACAGGTGACTTGGGAGAAAATGCCAAGAATTAATTGTGAGAACTCCTAGCCCTATTAGTAATTTGCTGTGTTATCTTGAATTGCCTCATTTTATTACTGGAGCCCAATATGTCTAACAATATTTTACGATTTCAATTACATTCTCGGAGGCCCCAAGGAAAGACAAACACAATGGAACAGAATGTTAACATGCCTTGCAGAGTGCTCACAGCCTCAAACTAAAGCCAAAAGTAAATCTCTGGCCTACTTTCCCCATTATTTAAGAAGTTGATTTTTTTTTTTCCTTTTCCCATTTGCAGTAATAAGGTATGCTGGGTACCAGCATCTACCCATTCCTTGAAAACAACAAAAACACATCTTTTTTAATGTGCTGGCGACTCCTGAAAAAGAGAAAACAGTGCTCAACCAGAAAGAAAAGAGACAGGTCCTTCAAAAGACAGCAGGATGATGCCTGACCTCAAGTAACGAAGACAGGAGAAGACTGTAATCTCTGACCTGGAAGAAACTGACATCATCTTAGAACAGAAGGAAAAAGGAGGGCCCAGTGTGGTAGCCTAGCGGCTGAAGTCCTCAGCTTGCACATACCAGGATCCCATATGGACGCTGGTTCTAATCCCAGCAGCCCTACTCATCCCATCCAGCTCCCTGTTTGTGCCTTGGGAAATAACTGGAGGACAGCCCAAAGTCTTGGGACCCTGCACCCACATGGCAGACCCAGAAGAGGCTCCAGGCTCCTGGCTTCAGATCAACTCAGCTCCGGCCATTGCAGCCTCTTGGGAAGTGAACCATCGCACAGAAGGTCTTCCTCTCTGTCTCTCCTCCTCTCTGTATATCTGACTTTACAATAAAAACAAAATAAATCTTAAAAAAAAAAAGGAAGAAGACGGAAAATGGAGGTGACAGGGATGTGAAGGGGGGGAATGCTGGCAAGCCCACAGTCATCTTAGCAAAGCTGGTGCTTGGCAAAATGCAAGCCTCTACCATAACAAAGACACAAAAGACTCAGCTAACGAGAAACAACCTGATGAAAGACATTGACACAAAACCCACAGCTAACACCATGCTTAGCATGGAAAGACTGAAGGCTGTCCCCTTAAGATCGGGAATAAAACACCTGATATAAAAGCAAGTGAAGAAAAACTAGGAACGCTGCAGTTAATTCAAACTACACACCTTTGTGAGCAGGAAACTCAAGGGGTGGAATAAAGTCCTGGCATGGCTCACATGATAAAGGGCTAAGGTCCAGAAAGGATAAGAACTCTAATAACTCCAGAAAGAGAAAAATGAATTTAAACATGAGAAAATGATTTCAATGGGCATTTCTACAAAGGCAGATGCAACATCTATTTAAAAATGTTCGACATCATCAATCACTGGCAAAACACAAACAAAAACTATGATATACCACTTCACAGTCATTAGAGAGGTTACACTTTTAAAAAAAAAGATTTACTTTTTTTAAGATTTATTCATTTTTATTACAAAGTCAGATATACAGAGAGGAGGAGAGACAGAGAGGAAGATCTTCTGTGCGATGGTTCACTTCCCAAGAGGCTGCAATGGGCCAGTGCGCGCCGATCCAAAGCCGAGAACCAGGAACCTCTTCCAGGTCTCCCACGCGGGCGCAGGGTCCCAATGCATTGGGCCGTCCTGCACTGCTTTCCCAGGCCACAAGCAGGGAGCTGGATGGGAAGTGGAGCTGCCGGGGTTAGAACCGGCGCCCATATGGAATCCCGGTGTGTTCAAGGCGAGGACTTTAGCCACTAGGCCATCACACCGGGCCCAAAAGATTTATTTTTATTGTAAAGTTAGATATACAGAAAGGAGAAGAGAAACAGAGTTGGATCTTCCATCCAATGATTCACTCACCAAGTGGCTGCAATGGCTGTTGCTGATCTAATCTGAAGCCAGGAGGCTGGAGCCTGCTCCAGGTCTCCCACATGGATGCAGGGTCCGAAGCCTCTGGGCCGTCCTCAACTGCCTTCCCAGGCCACAAGCAGGGAGCTGGATAGGAAGTGGGCTGGCGGGATTAGAACCAGCACCCATATGGGATCCTGGTGCATGCAAGGCAAGGACCTTAGCTACTAGGCTACAACACCAGGTTCAAAGTGGTTACATTTATTTTTATTTATTTGAAAGGCAGAGTGACAGAGAGAAACAGAGTAAGGTCTTCCATTCACTGGTTCATTTCCCAAATGCCCCCAACATCCAGGGTTGAGCTAAGTAAAAGTTGAGGGCAAGGAACTCTAGCTGGATCTCTCACACAGATGGTAGGAACCCAAACACTTGAGCTATCACCTGCTGCCTCCCAGCGTGCACAGTAGCAGGAAGCCAGATGGGAAGTGGGGGAAGGATTCAAACCAGGCACTGTGACATTGGATGTGGGCATTCCAAGAAGTAGATTAACTGCTGCACCATAATTATTTTTTTAAAAAAATGAAAAATGGCAAGTGTTGGTGAGGATTTGCAGAAGTTGGAACTCTGGCATACTGCTAATATGAACAGAAAACATGGCAGCTGGGTGCCAGCATTTTGGCACAGTGGGTTAAGTCAGCACCTGCAATGCTGGCATCCCATAGGGGCACCAGTTCGTGTCCTGGCTGCTCCACTTCAGATCCAGCTCTCTTTTCCAAGGCTGATGGCCTGGGAAATAATGGAAGGATGGTACAAGTCCTTGGGCATATGCCACCCAGGTGGGAGACCTGGCTTTGGCCTGGCCCAGCTCTAGCCAATGTGACCATCTGGGGAGTAAACCAGAGGATGGCAGACACCTCTATTGTTCTATCTCTCCCTCCCTCTCTCTAACTCTGGCATTCAAATAAATAAATCTCAAAAAAAGAAAAACCGAGGCTGCTTTCCAAAATAGTTTAGCAGTTTCCTAAGGAATCAAAGAGTTCCCACATGGCCCACTGACTCCTCCCCCAAAGAACTGGAACATATGTTCACATAAACACTTGCACACAAACACGCACAGCCGCCCAGGACACAGCAGCCAAACGCTGGCAATCACTCATGCAGAGTGGAAACACGGGGAAAAAGGCACATGCAAGGAAGTGTCCCGTGGCCCTGGGAGGAAAGATGCCCCACTGTGCTCAGCAAAATGCACAGCATGGGACACATGAGGGCAGGTGAGGGGCAGTGGCCGGAAGGGAACATGCACTGTGTGTGCACCCACCCAGGGAGGCACGCCAAAAAACATACCAAAGGCTCGCTGTATGAGTGCACAGCTGTAGTTGGGTTGTTGCTAAGCTAAGGGGGAAGCAACGAGTACACTGAATGTGGGGTGTCTCCCTGAGGTGGTGAACATGTTCTAGAACTAGAATTAGATTGGAGGATCATGCAGCCGTGCAGATACTAAAGATCACTCAGCTGGCATGCTTCGAAAAGGTAAGTTTGTGACTACAAGGATTATATATTTTCAAACTGTGGTATGAAACACATTACTAAAGGTAAGGGCCACTGCCACGTGACAATGAAAGGTTTCATTCCTTAGGAAACAAATGTAGAAACTCCAAATTTATTTATACTGACTGAAAAAGTCTCTATACACCAAAGCAAAAATGAACAAACCTCAGGGGCCAACGCTGTGGTGTAGTGTATTAAGCTGCTGCTACCAAAGCCACCATCATATGAGCACTGGTTCAAGTCCTGGCTGCCTGGACCTTTCTGTGCAGGGGGAGTGAGCCAGAAGATAGAAGGGGTCTCACCTCACAGCATCTTCCTCTCTCCGTAACTGCCTTCCCAATAAATAAGTGATTTTTTTTTTAAATTAACAAACGTCAGAAACAAATTCACAGTGGGAAACAGGACATTCCTCTCCTAGTGACAGTACACACATATTAAGAAAAAGGAAATACAGACACAGTGGCTAAACTTCATGCCTGGGGGCCAGCTCCATTGCATAGTATTCAACCTGTGGCACTGGTATCCCATACAGGAGCCGGTTGGTTTCCCAAGATGTTCCACTTCCCATCCAGCTCCCTGCTTGTGGCCTGGGAAAGCAGTCGAAGACGGCCCAAAACCTTGGGACCCTGCACCCACGTGGGAGACCCAGAGGAAGCCCCTGGCTCCTGGCCTGACAGGCTCGGCTCCGGCCACTGAGGCCTTTGGGGAGAGAACTAAAGCAGAAGGAAGATCTCGCACACTCTCTGTTTCTCTCTATAACTCTTTCAAATTAAAAAAAAAAAAAAACTTAAAAAAAAATCCACATCTAACAAAGCAGCCAAAGTGAGCACCAAATAGCAAACTGTGCCCTGGGTGAGGGAATAAGCTTCACTCTTAAGTCCATAAAGACTAACTAACAAAGTCAACCATATTCTGAGCCACAACATGCTTCTCAACAAATTCCAAAGAATTAAATCCATACCCATCGTACCCACTAACGAACTCAAGCTAAATCATTATTACAGAGGGGTTTTTTTAAGATTTATTTATTTTTATTGGAAAGGCAGATTTACACAAAGAGTAGATACAGAGAGAAAGAGATTTGCCATTCAATAGTTCACTCCCCAAGTGGCCGCAATGCTCGCAGCTAAGCCGACCCAAAGCCAGGAGCCAGGAGCCTCCTCCGGGTCTCCCATGTGGGTGCAGGGTCCCAAGGCTTTGGGCTTTCCCAGGCTACAGGCAGGTAGATGAATCAGAAGTGGGTCAGCCGGGACACAAATCGGTGCCTATATGGAATCCTGGCAGATGTAAAGTGAGAATTTAGCCACTAGGCTCTCACAATGGGCTCACAAGGACAAATGTTTTAAACTTTATATTTAGATATGAGGGAATACACTATCAGAGAGCATTCTTCATTCAATTCAGGCTCCACAAGGAACTTGCAGCAAACACATGATTAGCACTGCTGATACTGGGGATGAGACAAGGAATGCCCGATTCTAGTGTGTTTAGGGCCCAGGCAATATAAATATGCAAGATGAAGCAATTATCATGTTAGGTATCAGAGGTGAATTAACGCATTAATCAGGAATGACAAAATTGTACACATGGAATATCATAACGATTCTACAGAAAAACATTAATCTGAAACACTACTAGATAAAAGGACAGGATACTGAAGTAACTGTATTGCAAAGATCAGCAACATATGACAAAGCTCACAAACACTATTTATAGGAACCGGCACTGCAAGCTCATCTTCTGCCTACGGCACCAGCATCCCATATGGGCAACAGTTTGTGTGCTGACTGCTCCATTTCCTATCCAGCTAGCTGCTTATTGCCTGCAAAGCAGTGGAGAGTGGGTCAAGTATCCTTGGGCTCCTTGCACCCACATGGGAGACGTGGAAAGAGCTCCTGGCTCCAGGGTTGGCCCAGCTCCAGCCACTGGAGGCCATTTCAGCAGTGAACTGGTTGATGGAAAAGCAGCTCTCTGTCTCTCCTCTTTGTAACTCTGCCTTCCCAATAAAAAATAAATCTTCAAAAAAAAAAAGTATAATGATGTCACCCCTAGGACTAAATCCAACGAGAGCTGAGATTGCTACAAAGAAATCTGAAACTGTCATAGCCAGAAATGAAAGAGTTAGATAAATGGAGTGTGGATATATCATCTTCAAAAGAGGAAATGTCAGTACTGGACATGTCTCCCCAACTGAATACACAGATTCAAAACCACCTTGGTCCAACACTGCAGGCAAGGCTGTTACTAAACAGTCAGTTTTACTCTATGTAAATTAAACCTGAAAAAAGAAATGCAGGGCAAAATCCCAGCACACCTTTTGTCCTCATTGTTTTTAGGAGAAAAGGACAAGTCATTTCTAACGTACATATGAAAAATATATTGAAAAAAAAAACAGAAAACAAGATTATCTCAGAGACATCTAAAAAAGCACACTTTAACAAAACTGATACCAAGACGCATTATCAAGCTGCCACAGTGGCTGCTGGCTCTGGAGGCGGTGGTTTAGAACAGTGTGGTGATTGGCGCAAGACAGGCAGAGCAATGGATCAAACGAAAATCAAAAGCAGACCCCTCTCCTTGTTCTTCTTATTTGTTTATTTACTTGAAAGGCAGTGTCACAGGGGGCGAGTGGGATGAGATCTTCCATCTGTTGGTTCACTCCCCAAATGGCTGCTACGACCAGAGTTGAAGCCAAGAGCTTCTTCTCAGGCCTCCCACATGAATGCAGGGGCCCAAGGACTTCCAGGTGTCTTCTGTTGCTTTCCCAGGCATATTAATAGGGAGTTGCATCAGAAGTGGAACAGCTGAGACTTGAACCAGTGTCCCTATGAGATTCCAGCACCACAAGCAGCTGCTTTATCCACTACACCACAGTGCTGGCCCAATATCTTTCATGTTCATGTTCACACATTGCTACAGACACCCTCAGACAGCACACCTGTGAGAAGAATCTAGCAGTGAGGCGAAGGATAGTCTTCTCAATAAACATGGGAGGGACAACTGCACACTCACATGGAAAACATTACAGTGTGACTCCTTTTTAAACTATGAACCTAAATGCAAGGTTTAATGGCATTACAGGAGCATGAATGAAAAGGCAGCTAAATGTAACATTCAGAAAATACATGTTTGAGGGGCCAGACAGTGGTAAAATTGGTAAAGCCACTACCTGCAGCACCAGCATCCCATATATACGCCAGCTCAAGTCCTGGCAACTCCACTTCTGATCCAGTTCCCTGCTAACAGGGAGAGCAGGGGAAAATAGTCCAAGTGCTTGGGCTCCTGCACCCACATGAAAGACCTGGAAGAAGCTCCTCCTGGCTTCTGGCTTCAGACAGGCCATCTGGAGAGTGACCCAGCAGATGGAAGATCTCATTCTGTCTCTCCTTCTCTCTCTTTGTGACTCTTTCAAAACAAATAAATACTTAAAAAGTTATACCTACAAGCCCAGCACAATGGCCTAGTGGCTAAATCCTTGCCTTGCATCTGCCAGGAGCCCATATGGATGCTGGTTTATGTCCCAACTGCTCCACTTCCCATCCAGCTCTCTGCTTGTGGCCTGGGAAAGCAGTTGAGAATGGCCCAAAGCCTTGGGAGCCTGTACCCATGTGGGAGACACAGAAGAAGCTTTGGTCTCCTGGCTTTGGATCAGCTTAACTGGGGCCCTTGCAGCCACTTGGGAGTGAACCAGTCGACGGGAGATCCTTCTCTCTGTCTCCCCTATCTGCCTTTCCCATTAAAAACTAAAATAAATATAAAAAAACTATACCTAAATAAACATGTACTTATATACAAATACATTTAATTTATTTTGTAATACACAAGGTAGCAATTACAAAAAAAATTAATTCACATTAAGTTGCCCCAAAAATTCTTATCTCTATTAAAGTATGACTGTTTTTCTTTTCCTCCAAAAGCTAAAAAATTGTTAATTTTGTATTAAATACATGATTAATAAAAGAGACAAGAAACAAATTCTCCCATCTAAATAGCATTAATATGATGGCAGCCTCAAAACTAATCACCTAATTCAGTCAAACATTCTGAGGGACACAGACAACAAGTCCTGTCCATTACAAAGTCTGCATTCTGGGAACCTCAGTGACAAAAGAGAACTTAATTAACATTACACAATCATGATGAAAAGACATGAGTATCTTTTATGATACTGGCAGTTCTATCCCGCGAGCACAGAAGTGAGCAGACGTGACTTACGGTTGCATCGTTTCTGTACAAATCGCAACTTGCAAGCTGTTCTGTACGTTGATAGTCGGATGACATCAAAGTTCTGAGCACCTGGAAAAAGGGCAAGTCCGAGTGTTCACCTGGATTTAGCATTGACTTTCTAAATGCCAGTGGCTGACTCCACCCCTCCACCACATGGCAGTGACATCACAGGAGTGACATCACAGCTGTGACATCATGGTGGTATACAACAGGTCAACTAAACCTTCTGACAACACAAAATTGGAGCGAGGTTTGAAAACTTGCTGCCTGCCCATTACTAGACTCTCCCATTGCTAGACTAAGACGACTCTGGGGTGGCATTGGGGAGCACTCACGTCTTTATGAACAAACTGTATGCCCAGGAAAGGTGTGTGGCCTCTAAACTCAAGCTCCAGCCCACAACACACAATAGCAAAGCCACCTCCTCTGACCTGTGGTGTTCTCCCAGAAATGGGGGGACCAGACCAGCTGACACCTAAATGTCCTTCCCAGCATCATGGCAGTCCGGCTTCCTCTAAAAATAGCCCAAGTCGTACTTGCAGACAGGATCTATGTGTCCCTCCTATGAAGAGCTAGACAGCACGTCCCACTGCGTAAGGCTGAGCAGGGCATTGCCTCAATGGTTAGAACCCAGCAGAAGGGATGGAGAGAGATGACTACAGGCAGGCCGCCTCGAGCCCACTCTCATCCTCTCTGGACATTTGCCATGGGGACCTGGGTGCCATGCTGTGAGCAAGCCCAGGCCAGCTACTGGGAAGAAGAATGAAGACAATAACTTAAAACGCAGCATCAACTGCCAGACAAGGGAGGCAAGGAGCCCAGGACTTGAGCCCCAGGCCTGTGACTCCCCACTCAGGCCTAAGGGCATGATGTGGAGCACAGTTCAGACCCACAGTCAGTAAATGACAACTGGAGGGCCGGAGACAATCACAGCAATTCAACAGAGCCTAAAATCACTCAAGTCAAGGTTTACTCTCATTTAAAAACTCACTGAATGAAGTATCCTTGATAGCCAAGGTTATGTTAGGAAGTCCTGACCCCAACTGGAGCTGTTTACTACCCTGAGGCACCTTTCCCAGAGCTGCAACAGCTTCAGAATCAAAGAGGGAATGTGAATGAGCACAGGCTGTCTCCCCACATTGCCTACAGAGATCTCTCTATTCTACCCACTTTATGGCTGCCAGACAGGACTAGATCACGGTAACGCCAGCGAGAGTTGGAACCGGAGACTGTCAATGTTGGGCTAGGCCACGACACTAACTAGCACACAAGGGAATCAGGTCTGGGGGCAGAATCTGTGGGGGTGTATGTGGGCCTACCCCTACGGAACTGCAATAACTGTTGGTTTGCTTAAAGTGATGGGCTGTGGGCTCAGCACAATAGCCTAGTGGTTAAAGTCCTCACCTTGCATGTGGCAGGATCCCATGTGGGTGCCAGTTCTAATCCTACCAGTCCCTCTTCCCATCCAATTCCCTGCTTATGGCCTGGGAAAGCAGTCCAGAATGGCCCAAAGCTTTGGGACCCTGCACCCACGTGGGAGACCCAGAAGCTCCTGGCTCCTGGCTTCATATTGTCTCAGCTCCGGCCAGTGCAGCCACTTGAGGAGTGAATGAGCAGATGGAATATCTTCTCTGTCTCTTCTCCTCTCTGTATATCTGACTTTTCAAGAAAAAATAAATAAATCTCTTTTTTTTTAAGATTTATTTTTATTACAAAGTCAGATATACAGAGGAGGAGAGTCAGAGAGGAAGATCTTCCATCTGCTGATGATTCACTCCCCAAGTGAGCCGCAGGGGGTCGGTGTGCGCCGATCCAAAGCCAGGAACCAGGAACCTCTTCCAGGTCTCCCACGCGGGTGCAGGGTCCCAAAGCATTGGGCCGTCCTCGACTGCTTTCCCAGGCCACAAGCAGGGAGCTGGATGGAAAGTGGAGCTGCCGGGATTAGAACCGGCGCCCATATGGGATCCCGGCGTGTTCAAGGTGAGGACTTTAGCCGCTAGGCCACGCCGCCAGGCCCAAATCTCTCTCTTTTTTTTTTAAAGAAACACTTAATTTAAAAAAACAAAACAAAACAAGAGAGAGTGTTTCTAGTTTTGGCTCTTAGGTTTAGGTCTACGACTTGAAGGAATGCGTTATGTGGTGTGAGCTGTGAGTCCACATTCATTCTTTTGGATGTGGATTCCACTGTCCCGGCACCAGCCACTTCCAAGTCTCTACTTTCCTCCACTGAATGGTGCTCCTGTCCAAAGAATAGACTGATGACAGATGCAGATTCAACTCCAGCCTTTCCATTCTGTCCCACTGATTATGTCTGTATGCCAGTGGCACATAATCAAGATTATTATAACCTGGTAGTAAATTTTCAAGTCATAAAGTATTTGCTCTCTAACCCTCTTCTCTTTCAAGATTGTTCTGGTTATTCTGGGTTGCCTGAATTTTCATGTAACTTTTAGGATACGTTCATCCACTTCTCTTTTTTAATTCTATTCATTTCTGATAAAAAAAAAATCATGATTTTTATAACCACTCTATGGATAAATACGGAGAATACTGCCAAACTGCAATTTTTTTGGCACAGGCTATCTTTCTGCTTATTTAGGTCTATATTTAACAATGTTTTACAGTTCTCAGAGTTTAAGTTTTATGCTGTTTTTGCTAAATTTATTCAGTACAGCTTTTATTCATTTGGCTTCTTATTATTACTATCCAAAATGAAATATTTTTAATAACACATTAAATAGTCAAAAATCAAACCAATTGTTTAAAGAAAAAAATGCTGGAGCCAGTGCTGTGGTGCATCAAGTTAAGCCACTAGCTGCAATGCCAGCATCCCATATGGGCCTTGGTTCGAGTTCCAGCTGCTCCACTTAGAATCCAGCTCCCCACTAATGAGCCTAGAAAGGCAGCAGAAGACCACCCAAGTCCTTGAGCCCCTGGACCCATGTGGGAGACCCAGAAAAACCTCCTGCCTTCAGCCCCTGGTTGTTGAGACCACCAGGAGAATGAACCAGCAACTGGAAGATCTCTCTCTGTAACCCTTTCAATTAAATTAATAAAACAAATCTTTTGAAAAGTCCCGATAGATGCTGAAGGGCTTTTAACACATACTCTGTCATGAAATCACTACTAGTAGCCTTTCCGCAGAGAAACCTATTCCTATGAAAAACATTATGGGAAATATTGAAGAAAAAAACAGCTAAAAAAAACATCTAGGCAAGGAAATTTCCACTCCTACTAGCAAACAGAAAAGTTACAAATCTAATGAACACAATTCATTAAGTCAAGTGTGCTGGTGAAGTAATTATAAGAAAAAAAAAGAGATCAGTGCACCTGGTGTAACTCTGCCAGCTCTTTCTCTAATACAGCTTGTGTTAAGATCTGGGTTTCATATACAGCAAATATCACACGCTTCCACTGCAAATTAGCTTAGGAAAATGGGACAAGGTGTTCCAGCCCTGTTGGCCAGAGATCTCTGTACAGAAAAGAATTTCACTGAAGGGCACAGCACAGTAGCCTAGGGGATAAATCCTCGCCTAGCATACACCAGGAATCCCATATGGGCACCAGTTCAAATCCCAACTGTCATCCCACTTCCCATCCAGTCCCTGCTTGTGGTCTGGAACAAGGATGGCCCAACGTCTTGGGACCCTGCACCCTTATGGAAGACCCAGAAGAAGCTCCTGACTCCTGGCTGAGGATCAGCACAGCTCCGGCCATTGTGGCCACTTGCGAAGTGTTATCAGTGGATAGAAGATCTTCCTCTCTATCTCTCCTTCTCTCTGTGTATCTGGTTTTCTAATAAAAATGAATAAATCTTAAAAAAAGTTTCACTGAAGTCACAGATGCTGGGCAAGAACAAAGTGTCATTTCGCTTACCTGTGCCAGAGTCCTTTAAACTCATGGTGGGAAGGTACGGATAACAGAAGGTTGCCACAAGATTCCAAAATCTAGGGCGCCTGGCCATAATGTCATTTTAAAAAGTCCCCAAATTGATGGGGACAGACCAGACTAAGCAAGGCTGCAACACCTGTGCGCTGCATGTGGACTAGATCAGGGAAAAGCCAGGCTGGGCTGATTATTCCTGCTGGTGCAAGCATAAATTGGAGTGGGTGAGGGATGTTTGGGCTTAGCCACAGCATCAGATAGCAGAAGCTGGCACTGGGGACTAATTCTGTCAAGTCAAATCACAGAACCACCCAAAGAGTGCATAAACCGGGACTGAGAGAGACCTGGGAGGGAAAAAGTGGGTTCCCCCTTCCCGGGTCACTAGTCCCGCAGGAGGGCATGAAAACTAGGACGGGGGCTGGGGTGGCTAGACAGAGAGGCACTCAACAACATCCGTGAGGGCTGGATGGTTGAGTTAGTTAGATGGAACTAAGCTTTAATACCCACTGACAAGTACAAGAGCCAAATGGGATGGGGGACAGACTGGTCTACTGCTACACATACTGGCAAAACAGGGTAGGGGGCGGGCCTGGTGGGGGTTATTGTGGGTCGCCCCGACTAGGCTGCAGCTCCCACTGGTTGATGTAAGGGCCGAGTATGTGAGGGCAGGACCAGACTGGACTGCAACACCCATTGGTTCCAGTGCAACTCGGGACTGAAAACAGAACCAACACAGCAATTGAAACCACCAGCTGATGGGGTGATGGACTGTGCCGAGCCCTGTGCTTGCTAGAACATGCAAGAATCTGGTCAGGGAATACCTCAAAGTTTCTTTGGAGATCTCCCCAATCAAACTGCTGGACTCAGAACTCTAACCAAGAAAAGACAGAAGACAGAACAGGTCAATCATTCATCTCAGCTATATGTTGGCAGCAAAATATGGGGCAAACGGAGACTTTATGATGGACCATATCAATCAGTAGACGACCTCATCGAGCGAAACTGGCAGCGATTCATAACTGGAGAACTATTAAAACCACTTGAGCAAATATCTCAGAGCATGCCCCACATCTGGGACTTGGGGTGGGCGGGAAACCGGGTTGGGCTTCTCCCTCAATATCCCCCTTTACCTCAGATACATGATGGAAACAATATGGACATAATAGTATTACCCGCTTCCCTATACCCCCTGAACCTTTTTTTTAACCGTAATTAACTATGTAAAGATGGTCAACAACAACACAATAAAATAAATTTAAAAAAAAGTCCCCAAATCATTTCTAACAGTTGAGACATACTAAGTAACCTTAGACTTCCATTGAAATTGTGCCAATATTTCACAAGCACTCTTTCCAACTTTCTGTGTGTCAGCCGTGTCCCCTGTGGTATGTCTGGGTTTGATGCCCAGCTTGCTCTCCTGACTCCAGCTTCCTGGTGTTGTGGACTCTAGGCGGTAGGGATGCCCCAGGTGATAGGGTTCCCCCACTCACAGGAGAGACCTGGACTGAGTGCCAGGCTTGCGGCTCCCGCCCCTGGCTCATTCAGGGAATGGAACAGCGGAGTGGCATCCTGTCCTCTCCTCTCCCTACCCGTGTGTGTGTGCGCGTGCACACTATCTGTCTCCTCTTTGTCTCTCAAATAACTTAAAACCAAGTGTCTTACATAGTACACCTGCCCGTGTGCCCACCTGCCTGTTAGCAGCTGCCTGTCCTGGTTTCAAGCAGGACTCCCAGGCCCTGCCTGTGAAGCAGCCTTCAGTTTTCCAGCAGTTCCCCAACCTAAGGGTCGGGCTGCTTCCCTGACCATAAAACACTAGGCTGGCACACAAGCATATAGGACAGGGAGCCCACCCCTAGTAAGTAAATAAAGTGTAATTGTGCACCTTGTGGGGGCTTCTGGGGTAGAAATGATTACCCATCACTTTGTCTTGAGAAATACAGTATAATATCATTTCAATGCGAAGCTTTTCAAGAAAAAGCACATGGGTCCAGTGCTACAGCATAGTGGGTTAATTTGCTGCCTGTGACACCAGTGTCCCATAGGGGTGCCAGTTCAAGTTCCAACTGCTGCACTTCTGAAAAGCTCCCTGCAAATGTACCTGGGAAAGCAGCAAATGATAATGGTCTAGCTGCTCCGCCCCCACACCCACATGGGAGACACGGATAGAGTTCTTGTTCCTGGCTTCCACCTGGCCCAAGCCTAGCCAATGCAGCTATTTGGAGACTGAATCAACAGATGGAAAAATCAATCTCCCTCTCTCTCTTTCTCTATAGGTGTCTATTCCTGACCCTGCTGCTCTACTTCCAAATGAATAAATGAATCTTAAAACAAAAAAAAAAAAAAAAGGAAAAACAGAATGAACAAATGCAACAGCACAAAAGGCATGAATTAAACACAAGGCCTGAACTCAAGCCCCAGCTGCAGAGCCCCCTAACGCTCGTGGGCAAACGGAAGCAACACAGACTTGTGGGCACCCAAGAGGCGTGCCGGTGCAAAGGAGGCGAAGGAAGGGATGCTCCCCTCCCTGTAGGAACAGTATGAATGTTATGCAGCACACACAGATCCCAAAGCAGGGAGACACAAGTGGAAGGACGGCATGTGCCAGAGTCCGAAGCTTAAGCTCCTTGAGACAGCCCACCCTGGCTACAGGGGAGGCCCGCCCTGGCTACAGGGGAGGCCCGCCCTGGCTACAGGGGAGGCCCGCCCTGGCTACAGGGGAGGCCCAGGAGCAGCACACAAACACCTGCTCAGAGCCCTGCCTCGCAGAACTCCACAGCCCCTTCTCAGACACTCCTCCTCTGAGATGTCAGCCCCAAGACAACTCTCCCGAGCCACGGGCACCTCTGCTTCCATTCTGCATCTTAAAATGCAATCCTGGGTGAGACTACAGTGACTCAAATGCCTCCTTTGGTGTCTGGGAATAGTGTCAGCTGTGGTGGGGAGTGGGGCAATGACAAATGTGGAAGCCAGGCCACCCTCAAAGGCATTTAGGGGAAGTAAAAAGGAAAAGAAAGATATGTAACCACCACAAGTGTATGCGTGGATATGTGTGTATATACATATGTATGTGTGGGTGTGCATGCATGTATATGTGCACATGCATGTATGTGTATATGTACATGTGTGCATTCCTGTGCATGTGTGTGTGTGCATACAGTGATGGAAGGAGGCAAATGGATACGAAGTACTGTTGGCTATAGTAAGGGCCAGCAGACCCATCTTCTAAGTACCTAATATAGCCCAGGGTTAATTAACATCACCTGATCATAAGCATGGCTGGGCACCACATTAAGCACACAGAAGTCCAGATCCCACCCCAGATCTACCAACCTCCAGGGAGGACTCAGGAGTCTTTATCTGCAACAAGGGCCCCAAGAAACCCTTACAGTGAAACCAGGGTCCACAAACCACTGGACGATCCACTTCAGCCATGAGGTCTGACTCATGCACACCTGTTGGATTCCACCTCGCATTCAGTTGCAGTCAGTCTGGGCTCCACAGAGCATGTGGTGGGCCAAGCCCTTGGAGTTCCAGGTCTTCCTAAGTGCCAGTTCTCAGCACCTCCTTCACCACATTAGAGGCTGCTACAGCTGGGACATCACTCCTGCCAGGTACCCTGGGACCACCAGGCTGCCCCATCACAGCTCCTGCCATCCAGGCCCTCCTTGCTTCCATTTCTGTGTCCTCCTGAGTTCCATGTTAGCAGAGACCAATGGCTAGGTTGGTTCATTGCTACACACGAATCAGATGTAAGATAGATATATCTCTTTCTGTCGGTCTCTCTATATAATATAATTGCCTTTGAAATATTTAAAATACATTAATTAATTAATGGTTTAGTGATCTAACGAAGTAATTAGAAATCAGCTGGGCTGGCATGATAGCCTTGCCTTGCATGCACCGGGATCGCATATGGACACCAGTTTGTGTCCTAGAAGCCCCACTTCCCATCCAGTTCCCTGCTTATGGCCTGGGAAAGCAGTGGAGGACAGCCCACAGTCTTGGGATCCTGCCCCCACGTGGGAGATGCGGAAGAAACTCCTGGCTCCTGGCTTCAGATTGTCTCAGCTCCAGCCACTGCAGCCACTTGGGGAGTGAATCAGTGGACAAAAGATCTTCCTCTCTGTCTCTTCTCTCTGTATAGCTGACTTACCAATAAAAATAAATAAATAAATTGCTAAAGAAAAATTGCTAACCTTTAAGACTAGTAACAGAGTTGGCAAAAATTGTTAGTTACAATTGGCTAATCCAAACCTATACCTGGCTGACACATCCCAGCAACAAGACTGGAGAAAAGATTTCAGAGTATCTGACGGAGAAGGCAACCTTGCCAGTCTGGAGTGACGCTGCAGAAATAGAAGAGCAGGGCTTCGGGCAGCAGAGCCCTCAGCTGTAGTTTATTCCTCCTGGGCAGCCACACTCCCCACCATCTCCCAGACTCTGCATCCCAGAGGCAGTGAGCAGGAATGGCCTCACGTGTGTGAGGTGCATGCGGCAGCAGGGCATTCAGTGAGCAGGGACTCCTCTAACCATATGGGAGACCCAGATGAAGTTCAGGGCTCCTGGCCTCAGCCTAGCCCAGCCCTGGCTGCTGTAGACTTTTGGGAGATGAATGAACAGATTAACAAAAAAACAATTATCCTCCCTGTTCCCTTTCCCCACTAGGGTACTTCCAAGTAGACAAAATTTAAACATTATGGAGACATGGACACAGGTGGGAAAATTGAAACATTTATCACACCCACTGTCTCCTCCCCCCTCCCACATCCTAATCAGAATAGGACAGCCACATGGAGCTATCACCCCCTAACCTTTGTAATAAATGTTAAAATTAAAAGAAAAAAAGTATGGGGACAGTGCCATGCCATGGCAGGCTAAGCCTCTGTATACAGTGCACGCATCCCATATAGCTACCTGACTCCCTGCTGATGGCCTGGGAAAGCAACGAAGCATAGCCCAAGTCCTTGGGCGCAGGCACCTATGTGGGAGACCCAGAAGAATCTCCTGGCACTTGTCTCTAGCCTGGCTGAGCTCCAGCCATTGTTGCCATTTATGGAGTGAAACAACAAATGCCTCGCCTTTTCTCTAATTCTGCCTTTCAAATAAGAATAAATGAACCTTTTGCAAATAATTTCTTAAATTTAGGTATATCAACAGGCTCTAGCTTGAGCTATTCCATGATTTTTCCCTTTTGAAAGCCTGTAACACACAGCTTTTAGTGGCCCCAGGCTATGTCTGACACAGAAAAAAAAAAAAAGCACCCCCACATCCTGCCTCAGGACCCCGGGAGCAACCAGACTCACGCATCTCTATGAACAGCTGCCTCTTCTCCGCCATGCTTTTCCGCTTGTTCCCACTTTCCTCAATCATCCTGGAGACAAAAGGAGACAAAGGGTGAACCTCACAGAACTTGACAATGCAACCAAATGTGCACCACTCTATTGGGAACAGGCACGCAGGTAACCAGGTGGGACATACCCTTTTAAGACACCATCATAAGATACAGAAGATACACAAGAAGACCATCCACAGTTCCTTTATCTGACACCTTTTGAAATAGCAAAAACGCAGTACTTGAATGAGCTTGTACGTTTACTTCCGGTGTTGAAAACATGGAGCCATTTCTAACTTGGATTTCTTTCTCGGCAGAGTCCTGGGTTGACTGGGACACAATTCCCTTACCACTCCTATTTATGTGGATACACACACACACAACTAAATGTTAGGAGATAAACACAATGAAAGGTGGCAACAAAGAATATAAAAATGCTAGCTTACAGAATAGATATACCTAAAGATTTATCTGAAAGGTGGAGTGACAGAAAGAGGAGGACAGACACAGAGAAAGAGAAATCTTCCATCACCAGTTTACTCCCCATATAACTGCCATGGCTGTGGCTGGGACAGACTGAAGCCAAGAGCCTGAAGCTCCAGCCAGGTCTCCCACATGGGTGGTGAGAACCCTCCTACTTGGGCCACCACAAGCTGTGCCTCAGAGTATATGATCAGCAGGACAGTGAATCAGACACAAGGCACAGCCAGGACTCCAACCAGGCTCTCCAGAATGGCATGCAGGAGTCCCAAGCAGCAGCCTAATCCATTCCATTCCACGGCCTACCCTCCTGTTTTCACATTCAATAAAACAGGCATTCATCCCTGGACCCAAAGAGCTCCTACATGTAACTTTTCTACCACATGGAAATAGTATTTTAAACTGACCGACTCAGCCTAGGCTGTCACTGTGTCAGAAACCTGTCACACGCATTATCTCACTGAGTCCTCACAAAAATCCTATGTGTTGGAACACCTGTATGTCCTTGTTTTAAAGGACAGGAAACAGAGACTGGGAAAACCACAACAGAAATGATTAACATAGAATCTCAGGTCATTCATTCAGTGTCTCATCCACTGTTCTTTTACGTGCATATTTTCAAATCGTTATGCCTAGAGAGTCAGAACACAAATACTCCATTACATAAACAGAAGTTCTTATTATTCTATGACAGAAAAAACTAGAGAAATAGCATAAATCAAATAATTTCTCCAAGTATATTAAAGTGTTACAAATCATTTTTCAAGAACTGCAGAATCACAAACTCAATGGTGACTACACAAACTACAAACCTATTAAAGCTGCATGGTTTTAAAAAGATTAGTTTTAGGGCCTGGCATAATGGCCTAGTGGCTAAATCCCCACCTTACACCAGTTCATGTCCAGGCTACTCCACTTTCCATCCAACTCCCTGCTTGTAGCACCCACACAGGAGACCCAAAGAAACAACAGTGAGCTGCGCATGCACTGAGCTCAGCAAGAACTCACTGAGTTCAGTGCATTGCACTGGTCCCACAGGAAAATAATACCAACTTTGGCATCATATGGGTGAAAATAGGTCTGCATAGCCCTCAGACCTACAGGTTCCAGCAACATCACCAACACAAACAGGTCCCCGCAAAGTCACCAACACCAACAACCTAGCTATACAGGACACCTGGTGTCTGCCTAATCCTGGGACCTGTTCCAACTGCAAGTGGGAGAAAGGCTGTGCAGACAACAGAACAGCCTCAGCATAGCATCCCAGGAGGTGGAGAGTGGTAAGCCAGGAGCTGGGGCTATGGAAGCCACGGTGGAAACCTAAGTAAGAACCTATGATTATCACACATATAATAAAAAACGGAAAAAGTTTAAAAAAAAAATACAACAAAAAAAGAACCTAGACCTGGAACTCACTGGAGGGAGTGGCACAAATGACTGCAAACAAGGAGCTGTGTACCAACCACAATAAGTAAAATCGAACTGTATACCTGTGGGTAACACAGCTTAGAAACCTGCCCCAAGGAGAAGAATCTGATAACCTGAAGTACAATGACCAAGAGCAAAAGAAGAGACAAAGGCACAATGAATATTAGTGAAGACACCTCTGCAAAGGAGCAAAAGCCTTTGCCAACCTCAGAGTTAACTGAAAAAGACATCGAGAAGCTGGAGGATACAGAATTCAAAACACTTGTTATAAAGCTTCTTATCAACAAGAAACACATAAAGCAGGCATTCAAGTAATTTAAGGAATATGTCATACTGGAAATGAATCAAATGAAAGCTGATATATCAGAAATGAAGAATATAGTGGCGCAAATTAAAAGTACAATGGAGAGTCTCCAAAATAGAATGAATCAGGCAGAAGAAAGAATCTCAAAATTAGAAGATATTTCCTGTCACCAGGGGGAAATAAACAAAAATCTGGAAGCAGAGCTGGATCAAGCTAAAAAAGCATTCAAGAACTTAAAGACACTATTAAAAGGTCAAGAGTTACGGGAGTCCCAGAAGCTACAGAAAGAGAAGCTGGGATGGTGTATTCAATGAAATAATAAGGGAAAATTTCCCTAACCTAGAGAAAGAATTGGGAAACAACATTCAGGAAGGTCGCAGAACTCCCAACAGGGTTGAACAAAAGCGATCTTCACCACGACACATGATAATCAAGCTCTCTTCAATCGAACATAAGGAAAAGATACTTAAATGTGAACGTGAAAAAAAATCAACTGACATATAAAGAAAAGCCAATTAAACTCACAGGAGGGGCCCGGCGGCGTGGCCTAGTGGCTAAAGTCCTTACCTTGAACGCCCCGGGATCCCATATGGGCGCCAGTTCTAATCCCGGCAGCTCCACTTCCCATCCAGCTCCCTGCTTGTGGCCTGGGAAAGCAGTCAAGGACGGCCCAAGGCATTGGGACCCTGCACCTGCGTGGGAGACCCGGAAGAGGTTCCAGGTTCCCGGCTCCGGATCGGCGTGCACCGGCCATTGCGGCTCACTTGGGGAGTGAAACATCGGACGATCTTCCTTTCTGTCTCTCCTCCTCTCTGTATATCTGACTTTGTAATAAAATGAATAAATCTTTAAAAAAAAAAACTCACAGGAGACCTCTCACAGGAAACTCTACAGGCCAGAAGAGAGAACAGAGTGACATATTCCAGATTCTAAAAATAGCACCCACCAAAACCAAAGGCAAATGTGAAGAACATCCCAGTAAAACAACAGAAGACTAAATCAATGAACAACCCATTGCTAAAATGACAGGACCAAATTGCCATGCATTCATATTAACCCTGAATGTAAATGGCTTAAACTCATCAATGAAATGTCATACCTTACTAGACTGGATTAAAAAACAAAACCCATCCATTTGTTGCCTAAAGGAGACACATTTCACCAACAAAGATCAGCAGAAACTATATCTCATGGATTTTGATATTTTTTGTTGGTTTCATCTGTTCAAAACACTTTCTTCTATTTGAATTCTTCAATGACTCATAGATCATACAGTGGCATCATCTTCTTCAAGAAGGCTCTTGATTTTCTTTTACATTTCTTCAGTGACACACTGGTCATCCGGCAGCATGCTATTTGGCTCCATGGTGTTTTTGGTTTCTTTTTTCTTCCTGTTGGTGATTTTGTATTGTGGCTTTTCATTTAAGGGGATGTACAGTAACTGTGTAATGGAGACTATCATATCCAGATGTGAGGATACAATGTAGTATGCATCTCTACTTCCAGACTAAAGAAGAACTCCCAATGAAACTGTTTACTATATCTTGACAATAGGATGTTGGACTCTCTGCCATTGTCCATTCCCACAATGATGGACATAGGACTGTGTGGGAAGAACTATACTATAGTAATGATATAGGGCAACTCAGTGAGGGGGGAGGAAATTGGGGAGGGGATAAGGGAAATCCCAGGGTCTATGGAACTGTATCATATAATAATAATAATAAAAAGAAGCAAAATTTAAAAATACAAAAAAAGTTAGTTATATCCCTAAAGAAAATAGAAAATGCACACATTCCTTAACATTCTGAAATCATACTCTGATCAGCAAGGGCTGGACCTCTCCTAAATCATGAAGATGTCATCCAGGAGGCTTCAAGCTTTGTAACAGTTACTTAGCAATCTGCCCCCAAACAGAAGAATTTTAAATGTAAAGTCAATCAAAAGCAACCAGAAATAGCAAAACTCTAAAAACAACAACAATGTCCCAGAGTGAAAAAAACAGCAGTTGGTACCAGAAGTCCTTAATCACACACACAAAGATAATTCAAAAGCTGTTCCTAGGGTGCTGGGGTACCCAGTAGGACAAGGCACAGGGAGGAAGCAGGTGTCTGGGCAGCCATTCAGCTTCCACATCCCACAGCAGAGAACCTGGCTAGAGGCCAATTCTGCATTCACAGCTGCCCCCTGGCAGCTATGGCAGCACCTCATCTCAGAGCCTGGTAAACAGGAGTAACCGAACTACCTTGCTTGGATTGGATCCAACTTGCCACCTGTTTTTGCAAATAAATTTTTATTGGTGCACAGTCACACCCATCTATGTATTCATGGTCTTGCCTGCTTTCCGTGCTATTTGGTCCAAAAGTCTGAAAGACTTACCATGATTCTTTAAGAAAAATCTCGCCAATCTGAGCTACAGCAGTAAGAATGAATTTTGCAACACCAGGCACATCTGGCTACTAGAATTCTCCAAAATTAATAAAACACAAAATGGACACCCCAGAAAAACTGAATTTCCAAAATTGATAACATGATGGTATCTTGAAATAATGCATTTATTATAAACCTGGATCAAACCACACATAAAAAAATGACATGAGAATGATTTAAAATACCAAAGGACAGGGTCACATCACATTTAGCTGGCACAGACTCAGCCATGTGCAGGCTGCTCTCAGCTGACAGAGATACCGACATAAAAGAGACGGTTACCCAACAGCATCCCCTGCCCTGGGAGAGTGAGAGGAAGAAAGGGAGGCTCCACCTGTCCACTCTGGCCTCAGAGTGGACAAAGAACAGCTGGGTAAGGGACTTCTAATTCTCTTTATTCAAAACTCTCGACCCTTGGGGACAGGCATTTAGCCTAGAAATGAAGGCACCTGCATCCCAAATGGACATGCCTAGGTTGGAGTCCTGGTTCCGTTCCCAATTCCAGCTTCTGCTCAAACACATCTGGGGAGCTGCAGGTGAAGCAGATGCCCCCCGCCCCCCAGCCAACTCCCAGCTCTGGGCTTCACCCACTGCTTGGGGAAGCGGAGCAGTGTGTATTTTCTCACTCACACATGAATTGCTTTAAAAGATTTTTAAATGAAAACATAGGCCCTAAAAAAAAGCCAAGTGTTCATCCGATGTTCCAATAAAGTAACCACAGGGCCAGTGCAATGGCTCAATAGACTCATCCCCTGCCTGACATCACCAGCATTCCAGATGGGCACCAGTTTGTGTCCTGGCTGTTCCAATTCCCAGCCTGTGGCTTGTGGCCTGGGAAAGCAGTAGAGGACGGCCCAAAGCTTTGGGACCTTGCACTCACGTGGAAAACCCAAAGAAGGCTCTCGGTTCCTTAGCTTCAGAGCAGCTCAGCTCCAGCTATTACAGTCATGTGGGAAGTGCACCAGTGGATGGAAGATCTCTCTCTCTCTCTCTCTGTCTGTCTCCTTTTCTCCATGAATCTGTCTCTCCAATAAAACTAAGTAAATCTTAACAACAAAAAAAAAGTAACCAGGGGCTGGCCCTATGGTACACAAATTAAACAGCTGCCTGTACTGCCAGCATCCCATATGAGCCCTGGTTCAAGATCCGTTATTCCACTTCCAATCCAGCTCCCTTCTACTGTGCCTGAGAAAGAAGCAGGAAAGATGGCCCAAGTGCTTGGATGCATGTACCCCTGTGGAAGAGCCAGAAGTCCCTGGCTTCAACTTGACCCAGCTCAGGCCACTGAGGCCATCTGGGAAATGAACCAGCGGGATGGAAGATCAATCTTGTTCTGCCCCTCACCCCTTTCTCTCTCTGTTAGCTGCCTTCCAAATAAATCTTGGAAAAAAACAAAAGTAACCAAAGTCCCAATGAGAACAAAAAAACTGGTGGTACCAGACTTACCTATGGGACCACATCTCCTCAGGAAATTCCTAGTTATTTCTATCAGTACTAGAATTTTCTCTTACCCACTGATTTTAGAAACTAATGCCCAAGTGAGACTGAAAGCAACTGTGGGAATATATGGGCAGCAGCGGGGGACCAGATGTCAACATTCCTGGAAACGCCTCAGGAATCAGCCAGGGAGCTGCTCCCTCATGTCTGCACTGTGTCACAGCATGTCAAACTGCTGAAAACAAGGAGCTACAGCATACAGCAGACTAGAATCAAGTCTTCTAGAATAATCACAAAGCCAAAGCAACATCCCTTCCTGCATGTTTAGAGGCAACCGACAAAACTGAAATAGAATTTTTTTTATGTTGCAGTAACAACTACTTAACCATCATGTATATACATGAATGATGACCAGCAGACTAGAAAATGAAAACATAAGACTTTTTTTTCTTCTCAAGCTTTAACCTGTCACTGTGTTGCCTGGCACCTTTTAGAAAACTGGATATAGTTTATGTTTCTACTTAGTTTTCAAATCTTTAAATGTGTGTATCAGTGAGTGGTGTTCTAGTGCAGTGGGTTAAGCCACTCCCTGACTGCCACTTCCAGTTCCAGCTGCTCTGTTTTTGCTCTGTTTCCCTGACAACAGCCTGGGAAGGTAACAGCAGATGGTCCAAACACTTTGACTCCTGCCACCTATGTGGGAGGCCCAGATGGAGCTCCTGGCTCCTGGCTTCAACCTGGTCAGGGTGGTTGCAGTCATTTAGGAAGATTTCTCTATAACACTGATTTTTAAATAAGCAAATAATATTTTATTTTATTTTATTGGAAAATCAGATTCACAGGAAGAATGAGAGATGCAGAGAAAGATCTTCCTTCTGCTGATTCACTCCCCAAGTGACCACAACAGCCAGAACCGAGCTGATCTGAAGCCAGGAGCCAGAAGCTTCCTCAGAACCTCCCATGCAGGTGTAGCGTCCCAAGACTTTGGACCATCCTATACTGCTTTCCCAGGCAGGGAGCTGGATGGGAAGTGGAGCAGACAGGACACAAACTGGTGCCCATATGGGATCCCAGGCAAGCTAGGCAAGGATTTAGTCGCTAGGCTATTGCGCTAGGCCCTAAAATTTTTTTGAAAGAGAAAGAGGTTGCTGTAGTTGGCTTAGGAAAGGATGCTGCAGACCTGTCGGTCAGAAGGCCAGCGAGGAAGCAGCCTCCTAACATGGGCCTCATGGTCCTGGAGTTACCTTTACCTGACCCCACTGCTACCCCATGGTGGGCACTTGGAAGGCCCCTGACCAAAAGACACTGGTGTCCTCATTCAGCCCCACGGGATCAGCCTGACCGATGTGAAATACAACAGCACAGCTCCGGGGCCTTCTTGATCCTGGCAGGACAGGGCACATGCACGCCAACCTGCCTGGCACACCGTGAACACCTTCAGGCCTCCACAGCATGCCTGCTGGAGACCTGAGGCATCTGAGGGCAAGTACCAGCAGGTCCAACAGGGTGAAAACATGAGCACAGAATCCACAGTACTACACAATGGGGATGAGGGAGGAGGAAGCTTACCCCCTTTTCCCTTTTATATCCCCAGTCTAAACACCTTCCACCCAGGACCCCAACATGAGCAAACCCCAGAGGCTGAAAGAGCACAGCACAGTGGGTGCAGGACCAGCTCTGTCACCTCTCCTCCTGCATTCTCTCACGATGAGAGCAGATGTGGCAGCAGCTAGGACAGGAAAACGACGCGGGTCAAGAATGTGAAGGGACAAGGAAGTGGAAGGCACACAGACTGAGAAGGACCAAGCAGTTCACTCATGGATGATGGGACTGCAGAAAATTGCAAAGAAACACGCAAAACACCTGCGGTTAGCGAGCTGTTCTAGCAAGGTTGCAGGACAGAAGCTTAACATATAAAACTCAACTACCTTTCTGCAGTCCAGCAACAAGTGGGAGTTTATATTTAAAACCCACAAGGATTCACATGAACACTCATAAAGTATTCATATACACATTTGACAAAATACAGGTAAGATCTACATAAAGAAAACTACAAAACTCGAATAAAAGGCATCAGAGAGAGAAATACAGAGCTTTCTCATTCATGGGTGGGAAAGACCATTACTGGCAAGAGGTAGGGTTCCCCCAACGAGGACATGTCTGCCATCCTCAAGTTAACCCTTGTAAACCCACAAGGTAGAGGTAATGCTTGTTTTACAAGTGAGAAAACAAACTCAGAGGAGACAAAGACTTCTCTGGCCTGCCCAGTGGCTTTAGAACCAAGAGATAAGCCCACACCAGCTGGCCATCTGATCCCACAGGCCCCCTGCCCTTACATCAACAGTACTGGAATTGTTCCAGGGCAAGCTGGCTCCTGCTCATGAAACACTAGAGTGACTGAGCTGGTGTCACGGCAAAACCCTCTTCAGAAACTGAACAGGGACAACTGTCCCATGCCCTCTCTCCCCCCAGTGGCATCTGTCAACATCTGGAGATGCTACTGGTTGCCACAGGTAGCAAGGTGCTATTGGCATCTAATTCACAGAGATCAGAGACGTTGCTAACCAATCTACAATGCATACTATAGGCCCCACAGCAAACAACCAGCCAGGCCACGGGCCAGCATTGTGGCCTAGCACGTTAAGACACCACCTGCAATGGGGCATCCCTTATGGGCACTAGTTTGTGTTCCATCTGCTCCAGTTCCAATTCAGCTCCCTGCTCTGGCCTGGGAATGCAGCATAAGATGGGTCAAGTGTTAGAGCCTCTGCTATTCATGTATGAGACCTGCAAGAAGCTCTTGGCTCCAACCTTGAATTAGCTCCAGCTGCTGCAGTGACTTGGGGAGTGAACCAATGGATGGAAGATTCTCTCTCTCTGCAACTCTGCCTACCAAATAAATCTTAAAAAAAAAAAAAAAGAAAGAAAGAAAGAAAGAAAAAAATCACCCAGGGGACCAATGCCAATGGCTCAACAGACTAATCTTCCACCACCAAATCCCCTATGTGTGCTGACCAGCACACCAGTCCGGCACTAAGGAAAAGCCACAACGGCACCTGCTGACTTCACAGGAGTGGCAGGCCTGGCCTTTATCCAGTCACCTACATCACTGGAACATGTGGTAGACCACTTTCCAGCGGCTGGTGCTGCTTTTCCTGGGGACTTACTATGTCCAGGGCACTATGGGGTAGGCCCAGGGAGCTTGCCATCCTTGAGCCTGGTCCTCTGTCATGGGCATTAGCAGACTCTGGGCTCCCCTGTGCTCCTGGGGATGAGGTGTTTGCCCACAGAGAAGGGTAGCAAGACCTGTCCTGACTACTTCCTCTTCCCTCACTCACTTCCCCACTCACCTGCTTAGGATTTCCTAGAATTACCACTCAAAAAATGCTGAATGATGAGAGGCTAGCTAGGACCATATGGCTGGACCTTCCTCCACCCCTCAAGCTCACCAAGACCTCCAGCAGGGGCGGACAGTGCCTGTTCATTGTCCTTTTCTTTTTAAACCAGAGCAATCTCCATGGAAATACATTGCTGACCAGAGCCTTCTAAGAACAGCTCTGAGACCTGTGTGTGCACTGGCCGGAAAGGCTCCCAGCAGGAGGAAGCCCGGGCCCCCCACCAGCGGGCGCCCCACCAGCGCTGTCCCTGATCACTGGGCCTTTATTTGCTCTCTCCTACCTCACTGCCCTACCCCCACCCACAAGCCCCTGCTGAATTTCCCTGGGATGACCTCCAAAACAAAATGCTTGCACATAGAAACTCCAGAAACGCGAAGCCTTTTCATCTCAGCCAAGCTTCTCACTGAGACACCATAAAATCCATATTACCAGCATACATGCAAACCCAGATGACCAGCGTGACTCACCCTCCCTGGGGCTCTGCGTGTGCACACGCCTGCACCTCGCTGTCTGTGCTCTGAACAGCTGCGCAAAGCAAGGAGTCAGTCTGATTACCTTAGTGATTACACACCCTTGTCGTTCTCGTGTAACCTTGGAGGTCAACACTTCCCTCCGCCTGGGACTGCTGGCACTCTGCCTTTTCCTGGCAGAGATAACCGGCACCCCTCTCTCATGCCCTTCACAGGCAAACTCTCCTTTCAAACCCTGCCATTTCCTTCCTGGTCATTGCTCCCACATCCAGTCTGTTTTTTTTCCCCATTTCAAGTGCCAGAATCTCTGTGTACATTCATCACAAATGAAATTCCAGGGCCTCCATGGTCTCAGGGCTTTCCACGCCCTCCTCCCTCCAGTTCCCTCTGTGGACAGGACACAAAGACTCATGTGGGGAATTTACTCAGACTTTACTGGTCTTCAGTGAGGCCCAGTCACTGACTGACCAAGTCCACAGAACCAGAGCCGGGTCTTCACCCACATGGCATGAAGACCCCCAACACTGGTCAAGAAAATAAAGGTAAAGTTTCTTAACTCTAAAAGGGCTGAGTCCAGAATTTACTGCAGCTGACTGCTTAATGTACCCACATGGGAGACCCGGAGGAAATTCTTGACTCCTGGCTTCAGATCGGCTCAGCTCTGGCCATTGTGGCCACTTGGGAGGTGAACCAGAGGATGGAAGGTCTTTCTCTCTGTAGCTCCTTCTATCTGTAAACCTGTCTTTCCGATAAAAATAAATATCTAAAAAACAAAACAAAACAAACAAAAACACACACATCTTGCGGTGGGCCAGTGAAACTGCTGCCTGGGATGCCTGTATCCTGTATCGGAGTGCTTGGCATCAAGTGCCACATCCACTTCCCATCCAGCTTCCTGCTAATGCTCCTGAGAAAGCAACAGAAGAAGGCCCACATGCTGGGTCCCCTGCCATCCACATGGGAGGCCCAGATGAAGCTCCTGGCTGTTGGTTTTGTCCTGGTCTGGTCCCCAGTTGTTCCAGGCATTTGGGGAATAAATCAGGACACACAAAAAATCTCTTAACATCTCTCAATCTCCACTTCATTTCTTCCTTCCTTCTTTTCCTTCCCTTTTCCCTCCCTCCCTATCACTATGCCTTCCAAATAAACAAACAAAACTTTATTTTAAAAACCTGATTAAAATTTTAAAAATGAATCAGCACTGTGGTACAGCAATGACAGCATGTCATATCAGTGTCACTTTAAGACCAAGCTTCCTATTAATGACTGATGAAAGATGTATATCCTATCCTATTAAACAGATTCTTAAAATTCAGTAAAACAGTCCAATTAAAAAAATGATCCACGCTCTGCAAAGATGCTCCCCAAATAAGATACACAGATTATAAATAAGCACATAAAAAGATGTTCAACATTGTTTGCATTGTTTGCTATTAGGAAATTGCAAATTAAAACAAACAAAAAAGATATCACTACATACCTACTGGAATGGCTAACGTCCAAAAATAGCAAATGCTGAGGAGAGGAGCAGAGCCATAGGCCAGAAAGCACAGTCAGCCATGCTGAGACCACCAGCAGTTTCTTACTACCGTCTTACCATATGACTGGGTACTTGTATGACATTGAGCGCCACATTCAACCAACTGCACTGCAAATTCATTCGCACACAAAACCTGCAGCTGAATGCTTCCACCAGCTTTATTGTGTTCCGTTTTGTTATTGAGAGTCAGAGAAAGAGCCCCCATCCACAGGTTCATTGCACAAATACCTGCAATGACCAGGGCTGGGCCCTGGGTCAACTCCCATCTCCCATGTGAGAGACAGGAGCCATCACTGCTGCCTCCTTTGGGAACAGCAGGAGGCTGGAGTCAGGAGTCTGTGCAGGGAATTGAACCCAGGTACTCTGACGTGGGAGGCAGGCATCTGAACCACTCGGCTAGTATCTTCCAATAGGTGATTATATAAACAAAGTGCAGTACTTCCATATATGGAAATACTGTTCAATAACAAAAGAATGAAGTACCAAGTCATGGAAAGACATGGAGGAAGCTTTAATGCGTATTGCTACATGAAAAAAAGGCAGTCTGAAAGGCAATATGTTGTGTGATTTCAATTCCACGACTCTCTAGGAAAGCAATCAGTGACTGCCAGGGGTTTGGAGAAACGGGGGAGGCCTGAGAAGGTGACACACAGAGGAATGTTGAAAGCAGTGAAGCTATTGCATAATGGTGGACACATGGCACCAACACTGACAGACTTGTACAACAATGAAGAGCAAACGATAACCTATGCAAATCTGTTAAAAACCCAGGATGAAATACAGATCGTGCCAAAGCTACCCAGCTGTATCACAAACGTATGGAACAGCCTGGCTACAAAAGGTGGGGGAGAGGTAGTGACTAGCATGTAGGACTACACAGGACCGTTAGCAATAGGCACCAGACAAACGTGTGTGGGACGCACCACCTCCTGGCCAGAATCACACCTTGTTTCCAGGGCCAACACAGACTGCATCCTTGACCAGAAGCAAACATCAACAAATTCAAAAGAGCTGAAATCATACAAAGTGCATTATCTGACCATAATGGGTTTGAGCTAGAACTGACTATAACAGACAAATCAATGAAACCTAAAGTTAATTCTTTGAAAAGATCAATAACAATGATAAACCACTAGCAAGACAAAGAACAAGAAGGCATGAATTACCAGTATTACTAATTAAAGAGGGGATATCCTTTTTTTATTAAAGATTTATTTATTTTATCACAAAGTCAGATATACACAGAGGAGGAGAGACAGAGAGGAAGATCTTCCCTCCGATGATTCACTCCCCAAGTAAACCGCAACGGCCAGTGCGCGCCAATCCGAAGCCGGGAACCTGCAACCTCTTCTGGTGCAGGGTCCCCAATGCATTGGGCCGTCCTCAACTGCCTTCCCAGGCCACAAGCAGGGAGCTGGATGGGAAGTGGAGCTGCCGGGATTAGAACCGGCGCCCATATGGGATCCCGGGGCGTTCAAGGTGAGGACTTTAGCCGCTAGGCCACGCCGCCGGGCCAAGAGGGGATATCCTTACAAAACTTATGAACATTAAAAGAAATCCTGGGGCTGGTACTGTGGTGCACAGGATCAGCCACCACCTGCAATGCCTACACTGCAAAGGAGTGGCAGTTCGAGTCCCAGCCTCTCTACTTCTGATCCAGCTCCCTGCTAATGCACCTGGGAAAGCAACAGAAGACAGCCCAAGTGCTTGGGCCCTGCCATCAATGTGGCAAACGTGGATGGAGCTTGAAGCTCCGCCTGGCCCCAGCCATTGCAGCCATTTGGAAAGTAAACAAGCAGATAGAAGATCGATCTCTCTCTCTCTCTCTCTCTCTCCCTTTCAAATAACTCAATCTTAATAAATTCATAAAACAAATATTATGAGAAAGCTTCGAACAATTCTATCCTATACACATAAATACAACAATTTGAACAAAACCTACCAATTCTTCAAAACCTGTAAATTACTGTAACTTGTCAGAGCAGAAAGAAATTGATTTGTAGTTTTACAAAACCTTCTGTGATCAGAATCTCCAGACCCAATTCTGTGAGCAGTCTTCAAGAACATGAAAGACGGGCCCGGCGGCGTGGCCTAACGGCTAAAAGTCCTCACCTTGAATGCCCCGGGATCCCATATGGGTGCCGGTTCTAATCCCGGCAGCTCCACTTCCCATCCAGCTCCCTGCTTGTGGCCTGGGAAAGCAGTTGAGGACGGCCCAATGCATTGGGACCCTGCACCCAAGTGGGAGACCTGGAAGAGGTTCCAGGTTCCTGGCTTCGGATCGGCGCACATCGGCCCGTTGCGGCTCACTTGGGGAGTGAATCATTGGACAGAAGATCTTCCTCTCTGTCTCTCCTCCTCTGTGTATATCTGGCTGTAATAAAATGAATAAATCTTTAAAAAAAAAAAAAAGAACATGAAAGACAAGCAAATATTCCTGGCTGACTCTGGTCAGCATCGCTCAGATGCCTAACCCAAACCAAAACAGCACAAACCAGAACACCGCCAGCCACTGCTTATGAATGTAGACGCCAAAATCCTCCACCAGACCATGGCCAATCAGACCTATGGATGCATTAAAGCTCAGCACAAAGCCACGGGGAACAAGATAGTGCAGTACTGGCCCAAGGACGGCCATAGGGAGCAACAGGACGCAGGGGGCGGCCAGAAACCCTTATGCTTAAGGTCAACTGATCTTCCACAACATTGCCAAGGCAACCCAATGGGGAAATGCAACCTTTTCAAGTGCGCCTGGTCCATCCATTTGTAATATCACTGGAGCGTTTGGGCACATTGTGTATTTCACTGAATTTTTCACAAATGGTGCTGGAATCAACCCTGGGGCATTCATACAAATTGTAATATACACAAAGGGGTTACAGAAAGTTATGCAGTACAGGGCAGTGCTGTGGCATTTAATAGGCTAAGCCACCACCTGCAATGCCAGCATGCCAAGTGCTCTACTTGTTGGGTCTTGCATCCATGTGAAAAACCAAGAAGTTCCTGGCTCCCGGCTCTGGCCTGGTCCAGCCACAGCCATCGCTGCCATCCAAGAAATGAACCAGCAGGTAGAAGACATTTCCCTCTCTCTCTCTAACTCTACCTTTCAAATCAATAAAATAAATCTTGAAAAATAGTGTGGAAAAATGAAATGAAGACAGTATGCATTTTCCATCAGCTTTTTGTAGAACCTTCTCATGCACACAATGGGAGTTTTCAGCCCCAACACAGAGGCACCTTGAAAACATGAAGGTCTTTTATGTGACTATCATTAAAAAAAAAAAAAAAGCATAGGGAAGAAACAGGCGCTTCACCAAAGGCCACAGATGATACACCGCAGTTTCCATGAAACATCTGGAATGAGTAAATCCACAGTGGTTCCTGGCCTGGAGCGGGAGGGGAACAGGGAGGTCTGCTAATGGGCCCGGGGCTCCCTTCTTCGGCTAATGAACACGTTCTAGAATCCCACGGGACTGCACAACTCCCTGAATAGGCCAAAGCCAATGAACTGCAAAGGGGAATTTCTTGGCTGTGTGACGTGTATCTCATTCATACTGACCAGTACAACAAGGACGTGACCGGGGACTGCTCACCGCCTGCTGCCCTGCTGGGGTGCACCTGTCGAGAGCTGCCGCTCCCTCGGCTTGACTGCAATCTCCCACGGCTGAAAACCTGGGTGGCTTCCAAGGTTCTTTTTTTTATTTTTTTTTCTTGTAGTGAATAGGGTTGCTACAAACAACCTGTACTTGTCTCTTGCTGGGCTGGGGCAAGAGTTTATCTTGGGTGTGCACCTATAAGAGGAATTGCCAAATGGTTTGCTCAGGTTCACCTAAGTACATTCTTGCCTGCAAGGCACCAGAGATCCCAGGCACTCACACCGTCTACAGCACCTGGCCTGTGATTGTCTCTCTTCCATCACGAACAATGACTTTCAGTTTTTCACATATTTAGGGACCACTGGTAGTTCTTTTAAGCACCTACTAATGCCATTACAATGAAGTATTTATTACCCTTGTCATTTAAGAGTCTCATTTCAGGGCCCGGCGGCGTGGCCTAGCGGCTAAAGTCCTCGCCTTGAACACTCTGGGATCCCATATGGGCGCTGGTTCTAATCCTGGCAGCTCCACTTCCCATCCAGCTCCCTGCTTGTGGCCTGGCAAAGCAGTCGAGGACAGCCCAAAGCTTTGGGACCCTGCACCCGTGTGGGAGACCCAAAAGAGCTCCTGGTTCCCGGCTTCGGATCGGCGCAGTACCGGCCATTGTGGTCACTGGACAGAAGATCTTCCTCTCTGTCTCTCCTCCTCTCTGTATATCTGACTTTGCAATAAAAATAAATAAATCTTTAAAAAAAAGAGTCTCATTTCAATATATGGAAGAGCTTTGTAGGAAAAAAAAAGCAGCTAATTTCTTTAAAAAGAAAATCTAGCTATGAAAAAACCCACTGGAGAAAATGAAAACAGATGTGTAACCCGTAGCCAAACAACTGGCATCCAGGACATACCTGTACTCAGCACTTGCATAAATAAGAAAAACTGACATGTTAGTTGGCAATTCATTTAAGAAAAAAAAAAAAGTAAAAGGTCCACATGATCTCAGGTGGCTAAGTCGCTGCCTGTGACTCCAGTAGCCCAACAGGCCCTGGTTGGTACCCAGCTGCTCCACTTCTCATTCAGCTCCCTGCTAATGCACCTGGGAAAGGCAACAGAAGACAGCTCCAGTGCTGGGCAGCTTGCACCCACATGAGAGACCTGGATGAAGCTCCTGACTCCTGGCTCCAGCCTGTCCTAGCCTTGGCCATTGTGGCCAACCAGGGAATGAACCAAGAGACGGAAAATCTGTGTGGCTAACTGCTTCTCTGCTTCTCAAATAATGTGTTCTAAAACTATATGCCCAGAAACTCTCCGTCTACAACTATGTAAGGAGACTTAAGACAAGAAGGTTTACAATAGCATTCTTTAAAAACATAAAATCAGAAACACAATGGGAAAAGAATATTGAAGTACAGGCATTCACGCAGTGTGATATAATACAGCAGAACTATTCACAGCAAGATGGATCGATTTCACCAAGCTAAGTGAAAAAAATTAGTGCCACAGGAGATTACAGACAAAATTATACCATCTAAACAAAGCTCAGCAACATGCTCCTTAATATAAACAAGATGGGGACACTCAGGCACAGAACTTCAGGACACACTGCAACAGGAATAGGCAAGCCCTGGGGGGCGGGCCTCCTCCTGTGGGGACCCACATGTCACTCTCACGTCAGCCTTGCCCTTGTCCTGGG
Organism: Ochotona princeps; assembly: GCF_030435755.1. NCBI lineage: Eukaryota > Metazoa > Chordata > Mammalia > Lagomorpha > Ochotonidae > Ochotona > Ochotona princeps. Next base: position 64,800,230 of record NC_080839.1, on the reverse strand, counting down.
AACACCACATGAACCGTTAGACACACAGCCACGCGTACCGGAGGACACACAATCACGGCCACCTCAGGAGTGACTGTGCAGAGGCACGCCAGCACTCCCGGCCACCTGCTGCTCCTCAGACCAAGCTCTGGTGTACTTTCTTATTCTTTATATTTGCATATCCTATTGGTTACATGATTCTACGTCACCTATTTCTTAAAAAAAAAAAAAAGTAGGGCCTGGCGGCATAGCCTAGTGGCTAAAGTCCTCGCCTTGAATGCCCCGGGATCCCATATGGGTGCCGGTTCTAATCCCGGCAGCTCCACTTCCCATCCAGCTCCCTGCTTGTGGCCTGGGAAGGCAGTTGAGGACGGCCCAATGCATTGGGACCCTGCACCCAAGTGGGAGACCCAGAAGAGGTTCCAGGTTCCCGGCATCGGATTGGCGCACACCGGCCCGTTGCGGCTCACTTGGGGAGTGAATCATCGGAGGGAAGATCTTCCTCTCTGTCTCTCCTCCTCTCTGTGTATATCTGGCTGTAATAAAATGAATACATCTTTAAAAAAAAAGTGATTTACAGGGAAAAACCAAAATTTACAGGGAAGGACAGGAAAAAAAGACAAAAATTTATCTTCCACCGACTGGTTCACTCCAGATGACTTTAAAGACAAGGGGTAGGCCAGGCCAATGCCAGGAACCAGCAGCTATACCCGTCTCCAGTGTGGTGGCAACAGACCAGGCACTTGGACCATCTTCCCGCTACATTCCCAAGTGCATTAAGAGGGAGCTGGATGGAGGTGGAGATCCAGCACGTGAGCCAGCACCCACAAGGTATGCTTGTCTCTCAGGTGGCGGCTTTACCCAAGCTTTTGGCTACTTCTCCTAGGAAGGGAATGACCACTAAGCAGGCACAGATGCAGGACTTTGACACATCCTGGACAGCGTAAGCAGGTGTTGTGAAGGGTCACATTTTGTACCCCTGCAGGGGGTGATGACCCCACTCTCTCCAGCTCACCCACCAATGACCATTATCAGACACACATATGCAGCAAAGGGTCAGTCTACAGCTTAAACAACAGTGAAGCTTACCTTGGAAACTACACTCTTAAACAAAACTGAGGGAGGAGCCAAGATGGCACCTGGCTCCAGGGCAGCAATGATTTCAGCGTGGGCACTAGGCAGAGGAAGGTGCAAGTCCCAGGGGCAAGGGAACCCGGGCTGAGCTCGTAGAGCTGGTCATCTGGAGGGCCCACCAAGGGTGACTCTGCTGTACCACACTGCCCCTTGCAGAGCACACAGGACTCAGACCCCAGCCACAGTGGTCAGCGGAGTCTGGGGGCCAGGCTCTTGTCAGCCCCCACTTCCTGCCTTCTCCAAGGAACTGAAGCAAGTCTGCAGGCAGAGCAGAGGCCTGCCATGAAGACCACCGGAAAGGTGGGGCTTCGGTCAGCTCAGGGCTGCGAGGGTCCTTCAGGACTAGCCTCCACTTCCCGAGTCCTTTTGGTCACTTTGCTTTGGCCACATCCAAGCATCCTCATATCCTGACTCCTGTGCGCACCTGCCATTTCCCAGCAAACCCCTGCACCTGCTCTCCACATGGCCATTCAATTAAAGTGTCAGGTGGCAGAGATTATCTTTAAGATTTTGTTTATTTGAAAAACAGAATGAAAGAGAGAGAAACAGAGGGAGAGGAAAATCTTCCATCCACTGGTTCACTCCCCATAAGGCTGCAGTGGCCAGCAAGGGGCCAGACTAAAGCTAGCAGCCAGGAATTTCCTCCACGTCTCCCAAGTGGGCTCAGGGGCCCAAACACTTGGGTCACTTTCTGCTGCTTTCCCAGGCACATTAGCAGGGGGTTGGATCAGAAGTGCAGCAGCTGGGACACAAACCAGCACCCATATGAGATGCTGGCACTGCAGATGGCAACTTAAGTGGCTATGCCACAGCAGCAGCAGCCCTGAGATTGTCACTTTATTTGCGGGGGGAGATGGTCACCTTTCAAGCACTCAACCCTAACTAAGCAACTTTCAGAGTAAATACACACACCCACCCCAGGGAAAGTAGTGGTACATAAAACCCCACAGAACTGATCTGCTTTTTTGTTTTTGCAAATCTGACGGTACACTCCATGTGCCCATTTGAAACACAGAGTTACCTGCACACTGCCACTACAGAGGGCCCCGGGGAGCAGACACAACCTCACTGGGCTGTGGTGCTAACACAACATGTCCCGCAATTTGCACAATCTTTGCATAAAAGCCTGATCAATGTCAGATAGTGACACCAATATGTATGACTTAGAATACATAGCAGTAACTGGTTATAAGGAAGTGACAAGGCTCCTGTGTCCAAACCTGATGATTATAGCCTTTGGGTCATCTTTTAACTCACTTATAATAATAATATACAAGAGCTCAAGATTGAAATGTTTTCTCTAAATGGATCTTGCTTTGTTTAAAAAAAAAAAAAACACGTTAACAACTTAATGTTTTTCTCAGTTATCTACAACTCAAAAGAAGTGTGTCCTACTCTCAATGAGTTAAAGAGGAAAAATGATCATTTCAATAAATGCCACTCATTAGAATGATCAATAAGGACCTAAAGTTGTGTTACGACACGTTAAGCCACCTCCTGGCACACCAACATCCAATATGAGTTCTGGTTCAAGTTCCAGCTGCTTTACTTCTGATCCAGCTCCCTGCTAAAGCACTTGGGGAAGCAGCCAGGGTGGGTCCAAGCATGTGCCACCCATAGGGACTTCAGGCAGGCCCAGCCCCAGCTATTGTGGCCAACGGGGAAGTAAACCAGAGAATGGAAGTTCCAGCTCCCTCTCTCTGCATAGCACTGTCTTTCAAATAAGTTAGTCTTCAAAAGATAAAGTTAACACCTAATTAAAAGTACAAAATAAGAACAGAAGGAAACATCCTGAAATTGACAAGATACCCATTAAAAACTTTCCATGAGCAGCTTCTGTAACAGCAAGGGAGCAAGATAAAAATGCTCATTACCGCCTCCGCTCCTGAGCTTCTGGGCTGGGCCCAGGCAGCACCACAACGGGAGAAAAGCAGTGAAACGGGAGAGGTTCCTGCTCGATCTTCTAGGCAAAGTGGCCCCTGGGGTCCAGGTATACAGAATGCATACAAAATTTCTTTTAAAATTAAAAACAAACAATACACCAACCCTCCCCACCCCGCCATGAGGCTGGAAACAAGACAAGCCTCATTTGGATCAGAAACAACAGATACGTTACACAGTGAGCTAGAGGGAAGTCGTGGGCCTGCTGGCTTCCCAGGGCAGGGCTAGGGGACATGCCACTTCTTCCTCCTGGGCTTCAATGACACCAAGTGGAAGAGGGGGCAGAAATAGGAGAGCACTTGAAGCAGGCACACTGCTGAAGGCCAGGGATGACCTGGAAGTTACAAAGTGCTGCGGCTGGTCCCTGCCTGGGGCCACAGATCACACAATGCTTTAGTCCAGGATACTGGGAACAAGACAGTGCAGGTGAGTGAGTCACCCCCCTGTAGGACATAGGACACTGGCATCCCATGTGGGCATCAGTACAAGTCCCGGTTGCTCGACTTCTGCTCCAGCTCCCAGCTAATGGTCTACAAAAGCAGCACAAGGGCCCCTGCACCCACATGGGAAACCCACCATAAGCCCCTTGCTCCTGGCTTCGCACTGGCCTAGCTCAGTCTCTCTCATACTCTATCGTGCTCTCTCTCATTTTCTCTCTGTAAATCTTCCTTTCAAATAAAAATAAATAAGTCTAAAAACAATAATGCTGCTTGGGACACCCACATCCCATACTAGAGTGCCTGGGTTCAAGCCCCAGTTGCCCTCTCAATTCTAACCTCCTGCTAACGAGTACTTCAGGAGGCAGAAGGTGATGGCTCCAGTGTTTGAAACCTGAACTGAGTTTTGGGTTCTGGGTTCCTAATACACTGACACACACACACACACCTGTTAACACTAACACACACTCCGCTCCACCTCACTTCACCCCACTCCTGCTGTCTATAGGTATTTGGGAATGAACCAACCAATGAAAGATAACTCCTCCTTGTCCTCCTCCTTCCTCCCAATCGTGCTCTAGCACGCGTGCTCTCTCTCTCGCTCGCTCTCTCTCTCTCTCCCTGCCTCTGTGTGCGTGTGTGTACACTTTCCAATTTCTTTTTCAAATAAAATTAGTTTAAAAAAAAAAACTTGAGCCCAACACAGTAGCCTAGAGGCTAAAGTCCTCACCGTGCACACACCAGGATTCGATATGGGCGCCAGTACAAGTACCAGCAGCCCTGCTTCCCATCCAACTTCCTGCCTGGGGCCTGGGAAAGCAGTTGAGGACGGCCCAAAGCCTTGGCAGTCTGCACCCGTGTGGGAGACCCAGAGGAGGTTCCTGGCTCCTGGCTTCGGATCAGCTCAGCTCCAGCCATTGTGGCCGCTTGAGGAATGAATCAGCAGACGCAAGATCTTCCTCTCTGTCTCTCCTCCTCTCTGCATATATGACTTTCCAGGAAAAACAAATACATTCTTTTATAAAAATAACTTACATCTGTACAGAAATCTACACACCGTTTATAGCAGCTTTATTTAGAACTGCCAAATACCAGAAGCAGCCAAGACCCCTTCAGTAGGTGAACGGATAAACACTGTGGAGCTCCAGCACAACATTATTCAGCACTAAACAGAAATAAATCATTCAGCCACAGGAAGACATGAAGGAAATCGAAGGGCACCTTGCTAACCAAAAGAAGCCAGTCTGAGGAGGCCATAATGCTCCCACTACACTACACCACGCTCTGGAATAGGTAGATGTGAATGATCAGTAATTGCCAGGGGCTGAGAGTGAGGGAGAGGTGAGTGACCAGGCACAGCAGGGGAGAGTCTTAGGGCTGTAAAATCACACTGTATGGTCCTATCATGAGATTACACACACTACTTTCACGTATTATCCATCTGCCAAAACCCATGGAACTAGACAACAGGGTGAATTCACCTCTGCTGTGGACTTCAGTTAGCAATAATGTATCACCAACGTTCATCAATTGTAACAAATGCATCAAATGGATACAAGATGTTAATACTGGAAATCTCACAGGGGACACGAGATGAATGGAAACATTTTATACAATTCAGCCATTTTAGTCAGCTATAAGGATGTATTTTTATTCACTTAGGCATACTTTTAAAAATATTTCACTAACAATTCTAAGCACATACATAAAAGCAAAGAAGGCAGAGAGGTAATCAGCTGCTACACTAGGGTTCACAGTGGCATTAGCCACAATACCAATGGGTGAACACACCCCAATGTTCACCAACAGGTGAATGTTTCAGCAAAATGTGATTTGTAGGCCTGGCACAGTAGCCTAGTGGCTAAAGTCCTCACCTTGCACCCACCAGGATCCATGGGCACCAGTTCTAATCCCACTGGCCCCACTTCCCATCCAGCTCCCTGCTTGTGGCCTGGGAAAGCAGTCGGGGATGGCCCAAAGCCTTAGGACCCTGCACCCACGTGGGAGACCCAGAGGAGGCTTCTGGCTCCTGACTTCAGATCAGCTCAACTCCGGCTGTTGCGGCCACTTGGGGAGTGAATCATTGGACAGAAGATCTTCCTCTCTGTCTCTCCTCTTCTCTGTGTATCTGACTTTTTAATAAAAATAAAATAAATATTTTTTAAAATATGGTTTGTACATACAATAAAAGATTATTTGGCCCTGAAAAGGAAACACTGACACATGCCACAATACACATGAACTATAAAGACATGGTGAGCAAAATAAACCAGCATAAAGCACTACATGATTCACTTACTTTGGTAGTTTGAAGGACAGTTGAATTACTGGAGACAGAAAGCAGAATCGTGGCTACCAGAGACCCTGGACAGACTAGAAGGGGAAATTCCTGTTTAATGGATACAGCATTTCTAAAAGGTAAACGTGCAGGAATTCCATGGTGACGGTGACAGCACAACAGCTGAACATAATGGATGCCAGAGGACTGTACCCAAAACAAGCTGGAAAGGCTAGGAGTGCTGTGGTGCAGCACGTTACACTGCAACATGTGGTGCTGGCAGCCGATACTGAAGACTGCCAGTTCCAGTCTCTGAGCCTCTGCTTCCAATCCAGCTCCTGCTAACGTGCCGGGAGAAGATGGCTCCACATGCTTAACACCGTGCCACCATGTGGGGGGCAGGACAGAGATCCTAGCTCCAGTGAATCAATATAGAATATCTCTCTGTGTGTCATTTTGCTTTTCAAATTAGTAAACTGCTTAAAAAGAGTCAGTTGAAATGGTGAGGTTTATGTATTTTTATGTAATAAAAAATAGAAAATGCAAAAAAAGGTTATCTCAATTGAAAAGAAAATTATACTTCTGCAGTATACCATACATAGATATAGATTCCACATGAAAAGAAAAACTTTTTAAAACTCCCCAAAGAAAATACAGGGAGTATAATTCATACCCTGAAGCAAAGGAAATTTTCTTAAACTAGAGACACACATGAAGAAGACAAGCCACCTAAGGGCAATTTTTCATAACTGCAACACTGAAACTTAAAACACATGGAAAGAGAAAGCCAAAGACAGGTGAGATACATCTGCAACAGGCACATTGCTCAAAGAATTCAGATCCAAAGTAGCCCACGTGTTCCTGTGAAAACTGACAACAGCCGAATCCTGAGTCCTTGGGGCCAGTGGCGTAGCACGCTAATCCTCCACCTGGGACCCTGGCATCCCATATGGGAACTGGTTCATTCTCAGCTCTCCACTTCAGATCCAGCTCCCTGCTTGTGACCTGGAAAAGCAGCAGATGATGGCCCAAGTCTTTATGCCCCTGCACTTGCAGGGAAGACCCAGAGAGAAGCCCTAGGCTGCTAGCTTCAGACTGGCTCAGCTCTGGCCATTGCAGACATTTAGGGAGTGAACCAGGAGGAGGAAGTGCTCTCTCGCTCTCGCTCTTGCTCTCGCGCGTGCGCACTCTCTCTCTCTCTGTAACTCCACCTTTCAAAATAAAAATAAGTAATTCAATCTTAAAAAAGAAAAGCAAACAGCAACCTGGGTCCACAGCCACCAATTATGATTTAAAAATGCAAACTGCTCTAACCCAGCATTTCTTTCTCATTCACTATGGTGATGGTCACTAACAAGAAAATGTTTAACAAAATCCAATGCTGTGCCAGAAAGAAGGGATAAGGCAGTGAGGAGAGTTCCAGAAGCTCCCTACCTCCCACTGCAGAAAGGTCTCAAACACATGCAGTTAGGGGGCCATGACTATATACATGAAAATGCAGAGAAAGGTCTGGAAGAGTCATTGGGAGCCTGGGGCTGCTGGGGATGCACCAGCAGGGCGTCTCTTATTCTGTCTGTGCTCTCTGGATCCTTGACCTGCAAGCGTGCCTTCCGAACCACAGCACGGAGTCTACAACACATGCTGCAGGCACCACCATGCACCACGCACGGGGCAATCACAGCACAGAGCTGGCACAACCAGATGTAATCAGAAGTAAAGAGGGGGCAGGGAGGGACTGCAAACCAGCAGGAGGGAACTTTTCTAGGGAGGTGGAAATTTCCATAGCTTGCCTGGGATGGTGGTTAAAAGTTTGTATGGTTTTCAAAACAACTGACTGCGCATGAGAAACACCTGCCCTGTAGCACAGGTAGGCTGTACAGAGATGAGGTTCATTTCCATGGAGTAAACATGGGGTGATGAGAGTCCAGAAGACGGTTTCTGTCCCAAACTGCAGAAACGAGATGCCCTCAAACAGGAACTGTCCAACGCCTGCTGGTTGCATCCTTAGCTCTCAGTCCTGGGGGAAAAGAACCCTGCTCAAGGCTCACACCAAGATGCCAGGTCTCTGCTAATAGTGCCCATATTGTCTACGTAAGGACACAAACTCTGAGAAGTTATCAGCAAAGATGCAAGTAAGTGTGAAGGTAAGATGCTACTGGTTCTACATCTAATTTCCCAACTCTTGGTAGAAACTTTGTGTCTGGCACAGGAGACACCCCAGAACCCTGCCAGTACTACGTTGAATGCACAACACTCCCCCTTCGCTGCCACACCAAGGCAACTCCACTTGTGTCTGATAAAAATCCTCAGAGAACTCATAAAAGGTCAAGTTTTCACCTGGCAGACAAAGTAACCCAACAGGCACTGCAACCCGGAGAACTCCAAGAGCAGCCTGGGGCTGAGCAGCCCAGCACCCCGATGGAGGCCTGAGCCAAGGACAGAGACCGCCCCACATCACCACCACCACCATAATCACCACGGCTCCTGCTGCAGACCAGAGCTGGGTGGGGGGAGCGCTCAGGGCACAGAAGATGGGGAGGGAAAGCGGGGAGTTTCTCTCAGACCTCCCCCCCACCCCGGGCCAGGAGCGAGCCACAGAAAGGCAACACACGTGCTGGCCCTGGGCCACCTCGCACTTCCAGGACCGTGACTTCGAGGGACACGGAGGTCCCCAGGCCATCTGCAGCACCAGACCCTGTGTACCACGCAAGCGGAGCCCTACCGCTGCCTAAGGATCCAGGAGTCACCTCCATCCCTCCCGCACCCGCGGCTGCGAGCGGGGAGCGGGCGCACCGCCCCAGTCTGGCCAGCCAAGAGGGGGAACTTCCTTTCTCCTTCCAAGTTTCCTGGGCCCCTCTCTCCTCCTGTAATCACCCACCCCCATCCCCGGGTGCCGCCCCCAGCCTTGTGAGACCTTCCCGCTCCACGCCACAAATCCGCAACCTCCGGCTCCCTACATCCCGCAGAGACCCGCGCAAGACCGGGCGCCAGCCGCGCGACTCCCGGCTGCTTTGTGTCTCACCCGCAGCAGACCCGGTGCCAATGGGCAGCCGTCGACGGAGCCGGGCCCGGGCCCAGGGGGACTCCCCGACCGGGCGGCCCCGGGCCGGCAGGTTCCCTCCGAGGCCGCCCAAGCGAGTGGCGCTCTGGGGACGACCAGGGAAAGACTCCCTCCCGGCCGCCAGGGCCTGGCCTCCTCACCTGCCCGCTGCCAGGACCTGCCGCGCTCGCCCCCCGCCCCGCGCGGCCGGCTCGGCCAGCAGCAGCCGCGCGCCCCGGCACCCCCGCCACAGCCGGGCCCCGCTGCAGCCACCCCGATCGCCGAGCCCCGGCTCCCGCAGCAGCCCCCGCGGACGCCCCCACACCTGGCTCGCTGCCCGGCCCAAGCTCCGGGCGTCAGCAAGGGCTCCGCGCGGCCGCAGCCTCCACGGCGTCTCCGGCCCGGCCCCCTTCGCCTGAGGCGGCGGCAGCGGCAAGCGCCGGCTCAGGCCCCGGAGCCGCCCCCGCGGCGAACGTTCTCCGCGCCAGCCAGCGCCGCCTCCTGCCCGGCACGCGCAGAGAGCCCGCCCCGGTGCGAGGGCGAGGGCGCGGGCGCGAGGCGCAGGGGCGGGTGCGCGCGCCGCCGGCGGGGAGCGCGCGGCCGGGGGCGGGGCTTCCGCCGGGCGGGGGCCGGAGGGGTTTGTCGGGGGGCGGGACGCGCTCCTCAGACCCCGCCCCGCTCTGGAACCGCGCGCCCAGCACGCGCGCGGGGCGCTGGGGACGCTGCCACGGACCCGGGCACCTGCGGGGTCCCGGGGAGCACGGGACGAGGCGGGCGCAGCTGTCCACACCCTGTTTCCCTGGTGGAAAGGAGAGGGTGAAGGGGAGACTGCGGTCCCGGTCGCTGGTCGCCTGGCGCACAGCCAAGTGAGCAACCCTGGCATGGGAACCCGAGGCCAAGTCGGTCCATCAGATGGAGAAGTCGGGGCGGATCCACAGAAAGTCCCTGGTGAAAAACGGGAAGAGAGGTGCTTCGAACCCTGGAAAGGAACTTAGACCCTGGAGCCTGCACCGCCACCTTCTCTTCAGACTGCTGTGGCTGAAGGGAAGAGGCTGTCCCTGAAGGCTGCGCCCCACCCTGTGGGAGCATCCAAAGGGTAGGACACTGTTGAAGAAATGGGCAGGTGTCACTTGGTGTGTTTGCTCCATTGACTGACATCAAGGGCATTTCAGTGTGTGAGCTGGGCTTTAGTCCCTGCTGGGCCTGGCAGGGTCCCCTCCTCCCTTGTGGGAGTGCCCAGTCCTACTCTGACCTCCATTTCCTATCCAGCTCCCTGCATTGTGCGCCTCTGGGAAGCAATCTGCTGGCCCTGATGCCTGGGTCCTGACTTCCCCACCTGCAGGAGCAGCAGGGAGCTCCTGGCTTGGGACTGGACTGACTGCAGCAAGCATTTGGGGAGTGAGCCAGGAAACAGAAGGTACCCCCATCTGTGCCTTTTAAGTTTAAAAAAAAAATTAAATCAACATTTTTTAAAAGCTAATAATTGAAAAATATATAGCGGCTAAACTGAGGCCTACCAAGCCAGCATCCCTTATGCTCGTTGCTTAGAGTCGGACCGGCCCCACCTGCAGCTTACTGCTGTGCACCTGGGAAAGCACAGAGAATGGCCTGTTTCAGCTCTGCTACCTATGTGGGAGACCTGGGTGAAACTCCTGGTTCCTGTCTGATCTGGCCCAGCCCCAAATGCTGCGGGTCATTTGGAGAGTGAGCCAGTGGGTGGAAGTCTCTCTCTCTGCCCCTCTTGTCTATGTAACTGTATATCAAATAAGTTAAGTAAATCTTTTAAAAAGAGAGATGTTGCAAGTTGACAAAATCTATCCCAAAAATGAGTCAGAGGCAGACTTTTGGAAGCTCAGGGGTGTTTATTCACCGGGCAGTGGACTGTCCCACACCACCACAAGTGGGAGAGGGGAGTAGCCCCCAATGGCCGCTATTAGGGGGTTTTAAGCACACGCTGGGATGAAAAAGTATCCAATCACCTAAGCTGGTATTGGCACAATGTGACCAAGGGAGAACTGTCGGGAATTCTTATCTTTCTGCAGGTTGGGCACTCTTCCTCCCAGGGTTGTAAAAGGCCTGTGTTTTGACCTGGGCAGTCATGGGAAACTTTATAGCTGAGTGCTAATCTGAAGCTAAGGGGAAGGTCAACCACCTGCAATCCAACTGCCAGGCACCATTAACAGTAACAATAACACCATTGGTTATGTTAAGCTATCCAAATGGGCAAGTGTTTATACAGACTAGGAGCTGCATACTGCTTGGTAGAGGGGAGCTCAAGCAAGCCAGCAAGCCTGGTTTACAGAAGTTAGTTTTGCAGCTAGCCAAGTTTTAAAGTAGACAGTAGATGTCTTTCTAATATTGTGGTTCCACATCTGTCCTCACAGAACACTTGTTTTTGTGCTCATCCTGAAACTCATGTAGACTTACAGGGCCTGGCAAACTGATGCCATTTTCAATTTGGGGAGCTGTCTCAAAAAAGAAAGTGGTGACGCCCCTTCTGTGTCCTTTTAGCTCCTGCTGCTGTTTTCCCCCACCCGCCCCCCATTTTTTCTTAAAAGTTATTTGTACTCACCTGTATCTTCCCTGGGGCTTCCTGCTTCCCTGTCCCATACCCCCACCATGGCATTGCACTGCCCTCAATCACAAGTGGCTTCTTTGACACCCCCCATTATGCCACATTCCTTTATTTAAAAATAGAGAAAGTTCAGGTAAGTCTGAGCAGCAACACAGCATGGGTGTTTGGGTCCCCATGCTGGCCCAGACTTCCTGCTGGGGATCCTAGTTCCCCGTACAGTGCTGCTGGTTTGGGGGAGGGTCCTGGGCTTGTGGGCAGCCAGTGTGCCATGTGGCGCCAGGCTCTGCCTGCTGGCCACCCAGCGGCGAGCTCTAGGGTCTTGGGAATATGGAATTACTGCCTAAGGACATCCATGGATAAGGCCACAGTATGTGTAGGCAAGGAGCAAATCCTGAGGGACACCCAACGACAGGGCCACTGTACTTGCAGGTAAGCGAGAAGACTGAGACCTGGTGATTTGGAAGGGAGAGACCTGAAGATATTTTTGAGTCAGGCTGATGCACCAGCCCGCCTGGATGTCCTGGTTGGGCTTGTTAGCATGGAACATTGCTGACCACCACACACCAGCACACACGTAAACTATGGCTTGGGCCTGTCTGTCAGGGCTAGATCCCAGTACCTGACAGTGAGTGTCAGATCAGGGATGGGCCACATTAGACTGGGCACACAAGAAAACCAGGTCCAGGGGTGCATTCTGTGGAGGATATGTGGGCCCAACCTTATGGAACCACAAGTCCTGCTTATTAGCTTGAGAGTTGGGATGGTGATGGGCTGAGCTAGGCATGACCATAAAACTCACTAATGTTCACCAATGCTGGGGCTGGGAACAAGCTGGGCAGATCCAGGCTGCAGCACCTGCATGAGCACCCTAAAACAGGGGGTGAGATGGGCTGGGCCACACCAGCTCATACAAAGGCCAGGACGGATGGGGCAGGACATGTTGGGTAAGGGCCAACCACCCACTGGTATGCTTGAGATCTGGGTCTGGGAGTGGCCTGAGTGGGGGAACCTGGAAAGCTCCCCTAGTGGGTCATAGCTTAGTCTGATGAGCATGTGGTCCAGGCTTGGGTGTTGGGCAGGCTGGGCAGGGTAGCTCCATCTGTCGATAAGTATGTGGGTTGGTTTTAGAAGGGGCAAACCATAACCCACTGGCAAGTGCAGAAAACAGGATGGAGTGCAGGTCATGTTTGCATGAGTCATGGATGAGAGCAGACTGAGCAGGGTCAGTTTGCAGCACCCACCAGTGAGAATTCGGACTGAGGGCTTGCTGGGCCAAGCCAGGCTATAGCATCCAAAGGCAAAGGCCAAGTTAGGGAAAGGGCTATGCCAAGCTGGGTCAGAGCAACCATTGGCACACGTGAGATCTGTGGCTTGGATCAGGCCTGGATGGAGAGCCAAGGGGACGCCCTGGCTGGGTTGTGGGTCCCACTGGTGAGCATGGGAGTCATAGTATTGAATGCAGTCTGGTCGGGATATGGAAGTAGTCTCCCTCATCATGAATGTGGACTGCCTCTGGGGCATGCAAAACTGGGCTAGACTCCCAACACCCGTTGGAGCTCATGAGAACCAGGATGGGTGTAGGATGGGCTGGGCTAGGTCTCTGTTCCTGCTGAGCCATGTGTGAGCTGTGTATGGGTTTGGACCAGGCTAGGCTAGGCTGTACGCCCAACAATAAGAACCAGAATGGATGAGGGCTGGCCAGGAAAGACCACTGTTCCTGCTAGGACAGGAGATGGACTAAGTAGGGCTGGCCTATGAACCCACCAGTGTGTGCACTGGGAGAGGTTCTGATGCAGGAGTTTGGCAACTCTGTCAGGATACAGTCGCTGCAGGTGAACCAAGAAAGGGAACAGCCCAGACTAGGCCAGGTTACAGTACGCATGCATGGGCCTACCTTTGGCTCAGGTCTGGGGTGAGCCTGACTGGACCAGTTGATATCACCCACTGGCAAATGCCAAGGTGAGGCAGGCCATAACAAACTGGGCCACAGCACCCAACCAGCACACGTGAGACCTGGGAAAGAGTGGGCAAATCCAGTGAGGGGGCTGCAGGGAGATCTCCTGCTGGGCCATTATTCCCACTGGTGAGTGTGAAAGTTGGGGTCAGGGGCAGACCAGGCTGGGCAGGGCTACAACACCTGTTGGCCTGCACGTGAGCTATATCAGGGACAAGCCAGGCTGGGCAGACCATACCTACTGGTACATGCATAAGCCAAAGGGGGTGAGGGTTGGCTGGGCTTTGCCACAGCATTAGCTGGCAGATGCTGGCACGGTGGGGGGTGGAAACTCTGTAGAGTTAAACTGCAGAATCACCTAGAGAGTGCAAAATCCGGGAGTGGGAACGGGCTCAATAGGGAAACAGTGGGCACCTCCCTCTTGGTTAGTCACTTCGACTGGCGATAAAGAGAACGAGGACTGGGGCAGGCAAGGCTAGACAGGGATTGGCACCCACCAGCTCACGTATGGGCTGGATAGTGGGGCTGGTTGGGCTGAACTAGGCTTCAAAGCCCAATGATACAAAAAAGAACTCAATGGGATGTGGGACCGTCAGGACCAGTAGTCTGCTGTACATACCGACAAGCACAGGAACCAGGGCAGGAGGCAGACCTGGCAGGGTTATTGTGGGTCGCTCTGACTAGGCTACAACTCCCACTGGTTTGCATGGGAACTGAGTATGCAGTAGGCAGCATTGGGCTAGACATCCTCACTCATTAGTTTGCATAGAAGATAGGGCTGGAGACAACTGACCCAGCAAATGCAACTAACAGTGTGCGCTTAAGCCGATTTGGACAAGAAGCTGTGCCAGGCCCTGTATTGGCATGCACATACAAGAATCAGGTCTGGGATCACCTCAGATGAAGTTTCTTTGGGATTCCCCCCAAATGAACCACTGGACTCAAAACTCCAACCAAGGAGGAAGTTGCAGTTTCCATGGAATGAATGTGTCAGAGCTGGGCCTCCTCAGTAGCTTAGATGGAGCAGTGGACAGCATATCCAGATGCAAATGGAGGATTTGGCAGTACACTGGAGCCCGCAGAGGACACCTGGTACCATAACAGAGGACAGAGGACAGAACAAATTGATCAACTACCCCAGCCAAGAGTTGGCAGTGAATACCTGAGCAAACGGAGACTCTAAGGTGAACTATGTCAGCTGGTGGATTCTGGAGAGATTTCATCGTGACTGGAGTGACAAGATTGGCAGCAAATCAGAACAGTTGAACTATCAAAACCACTTGAGCGGGACCCTCGGAGCATGCCCCACAATGGGGACCCTGCAATGGTTGGGAGGCTGGGTGTGGCTTCTTCCTTTATCTCTCCTGGAGGGGAAATACAGGAAGAAAAAAAGAGAATGTCAAAACAATGATCTCACCCACTTCCCTCTAGCCCTTGACCCTTCACACCCTAATCAAATATGTAAAAAGTATCAAAAATAAAATTTATACAATTTTAAAAATTAATAAAGAAATAAATGAAAAAATGGAGAAAGAGGGCCTAGCACAGTAATCTAGTGGCTAAAGTCCTTGCCTTACATGTGCCAAGATCTCACATGGGCGCCAGTTCTAATCCCGGCTACTCCACTTCCCATCCAGCTCCCTGCTTGTGGCCTGGGAAAGCAGTGGAGGACGGCCCAAAGCTTTGGGACTCTGCACCCATGTGGGAGACCTGGAATAAGCTCCTGGCTCCTGGCTTTGGATCAGCTCAGCTCTGGCCATTGTGACCACTTGAGGAATGAATTAGTGGATAGAAGATCTTCCTCTGTCTCTTCTCCTCTCTGTATATCTGCCTTTCCAATAAAAATAAATAAATCTAAAAATAAAATAAAATTTTTTATTAAATACAGAGTTTCCAGTTGTCAGTTCATTCCTGCAGAACAGGGACAGGCCAAAGCCAGGTGCCAAGAATTCAATCCAGATCTCTACAATACATGAGCAAGGGCTCATGTACTCGGGCCATCGCCTGCTGCCTCCCAGGATGCTCCTCAGCAGGAGACTGGAGTCACCAATGGAGGCTGGGCTCCAACCCAAGCTCTCAGGCGTGGGATGCAGGCTGGAGTCTTAATTAGTGGGCCCAGGCACCCGCATTCGCACCCAGCACTGAGTCCTTGTGTTCTCAGCAGACTCAATAGCATGTGACAAGCACAGAACACTTCGCTGCTTTTGAAACCATCTTAACCTCACAGTGTGACTTCGTTCTCCACCCTCTGACCGCACCTCAGGCCCTGTTCTCAGCTCATTTCACACCATGTGCTCTGCCTGGATCCTGGATCTTGTCACTCCCTATGCAGATCAGCAACTCCCCTGGGTCTCGTCTCTGGCTCAGACCACGACGTCATGTGCTGTGTGTACAGAAACCTCCCAGACCTCCCTGACCTGCTTGTCCTAGAGACAGCTGGAGCTCCAGGGTCTACTAATCCTTAGCATCACTCTCAACCCAGCTGTCCAATTCAAAGCCTAAAAATTCTGTCCCCTTCCATATACCCAGCAACCACTAAGTCCCCATTACTTCCACCTCATAACTTTTTGCCACTACCCCCTACTCTAATGCACCAACCTTTTCTCTGTCTCCCTCCTACAATGTAGTCTTGTTCCTTGAATCCAGGAAAATGCAAACTCATACTAGAGTACTTACTTACCAGCATGGCAGAAGTTGTACAATCTGACAATTCCAAGTGATAAGCAGTGATGCTGAGAATCTAACTGGGTTGCCAAGGCTTCCTCAGTTAGGATTCAGCAGACCTTATATACAACAATTCCACACCAGAGACACCCACGACACAGGCAACAAGAGCTTTGTGTAAAACGGTAAGGTAAAATAATAATAATAATAAGGCAGAGTATTAAAAATAGTCCAGTGTCCAAGAGAAGAAGAAATGGATCAGTTACTCATGTCTCCACAGCAGATCTAAAGATCGCAGCAAAGATGGAAGACCTGCAGGTGCATTCCGCAGCTTTTGTAATGAAGGGTGTGAGATGCCCAAACTATAAGCAAATGGTAAAT
The DNA here is from genome assembly GCF_030435755.1 of Ochotona princeps. NCBI lineage: Eukaryota > Metazoa > Chordata > Mammalia > Lagomorpha > Ochotonidae > Ochotona > Ochotona princeps. The sequence goes on along the minus strand of NC_080839.1, from coordinate 64,783,847 downwards.
CCAGGAGGGGAAGCATACCCTAAGAGGAACACTTAGGCAAATGACCCTGGCTGCCATTATTCATGTTTTGTTTCTTGGAGGGATGTCTTTGACATTTCATAAATTCCTTCATATGTGTAAAATGTCATATTTTAAAACAGCAGAGGTGTGTGTGTGTGTGTGTGTGTGTGTGTTATGGTCCCTGAGTGTAACACAGGATGAATGGGCCTGGTGCGAGAGCCTAATGGTTAAATCCTTACCTTGCATCTTCCAGGATCCCAAAACAGGTGCCAGTTTGTATGTTGGCTGTTCCACTTCCATCCAGCTCCCTGCTTGTGGCCTGAAAAAAAAACAGTAGAGGATCTTTCTCTCTGCATCTCCTTCTCTCTGTAGATCTGCCTTTCCAATGGAAAAAAAAAATCTTAAAAAAATTTTTAGAAAAATGATGAATATAAGTCAAATAGCAGTAGGGGGATATCTCAGGGAAAGGATTAAGAATTACTTCAATGGGGCCCGGCGGCATGGCCTAGTGGCTAAAGTCCTCACCTTGAACGCACCGGGATCCCATGTGGGCGCCGGTTCTAATCCCGGCAGCTCCACTTCCCATCCAGCTCCCTGCTTGTGGCCTGGGAAAGCAGTCGAGGACGGCCCAAAGCTTTGGGACCCTGCACCCGCATGGGAGACCCGGAAGAGGTTCCTGGTTCCCGACTTCGGATCGGCACAGCACCGGCCGTTGCGCTCACTTGGGGAGAATCATCGGAGGGAAGATCTTCCTCTCTGTCTCTCCTCCTCTCTGTGTATCTGACTTTGTAATAAAATAAATAAATCTTTTTTAAAAATAAAAAATAAAAAGAATTACTTTAATGTTTTTTGTATGTGTGTTTGTATCTTCAAAATTATCTCAGATGAACATGTACTTTTTCAGAAGCAGGGAAAAATGTTTTCAAAACCCTTTCCATGCTGTGCTAGAATCTGTTCTGTTTTCATTCTTAGCCTAAACATCCAAGTCTTGATTACCATGGTTATAAATGATCTGGAGAGGAGGTGCATGGTGGAGCGGCCGAGGTCATGTAAGACTCCAGGTTAGACCAGGTGATGTACTGAGTGGTGGGAATGAAACATACACATCAGAGCTGCATGGAGGGGCAGACACCTGCCAGCCAAGTGTCAGTCAGGCAAAAGGAAGTCATTTCACAAACCTGAAAAGCATTGCTTGAAATGACAAAGCCATTGCCCAGCCTGTCCCAGCATCCAGCCTTCTCCCGCTAACATCTTCTGATCCCTCCACAACTCCTTATAATACACAGACAATAGTTCCAGAAGGAAAACGCCATGAGTGCATCCTGGTTATCAAATTATAGCAAATGGACACTGCAGTGCGTGTCACTCTGTTCCCTGCTGCCTACAGGTGTCATAGCAGGCCTGGAAAGGGTCCAGTAGAGATTGATTAAAATGAGCAGCAAAAGAGCTTTATGGGATGACAAGCTAGAGCCAAATTTCTTAAGAAAAGGGCAAGAACTCAGAACCACTAATGCATTCCAAGACCCCAGCAGATGCCTGACCCTTTGCGAGCTACCAAACTCTTTTTTGACTGTGTTTTCCACGTGCCTACCTGTGATACAGTGTAATTCATAATATAGTCACAGCAGTAGATTAGCAACAGTCATGAACAAAGGGCATGATTTCAAATACAGTACAACAAAATTTCCAGCTTCACTTCTCTTACATATTGGAGCCATCATGAAGTCAAATACCGGCTTCCTGAGCACAAGCATGGTACAACAGTGTAGCTGATAGTCCAGGTGGCTATGGAGTGAGTGACCAGAGACAGAGAATACATTGGGAGGCCCTGGGCACAAGGAAGATTCTCGTTCATAGCAGGATGGAGCAAAATCGGGCAAGGTTTCACTACACTGCCCAGAATGGTGAGGAATTGAAAACATGAGTTATTTCTAGAATTTTCCATTTGCTATTTTTGGACCACAGTTGACCCCAGGTAACTGATACTGTGAAAAGTCAAACTATGGTGAAAGGGAGGCTACTGAATGCCAAGGTGTACCCAACCATAACACAGACCTAGTCAGAAAAGATTTATTTATTTACAGAGATAGATCTTCCATCCACTGATTAACTCACCTAAATGACCACAATGGCTGGGGCTGGAGCAGGCTGAAGCCAGGAGCCTGAAACTCCATCCAAATCTTCCACGTGGACCCAATGACTTGGGGCTGTCTGCTGCTATTCCTCCCAGGTGCATTAACAGGGAGCTGAATCAAAAGTGGAGCAGCTGGGACAGTGTCCATATCCAATGCCGGCAGCAGCTTTACCCAGTACACGGTGACACTCACCGGATCTGGTGCCAACAGTTGCTGTGGGTAGATACAGGAGACAAAGCAGGAAGAAGTCAAGCAGAAGTTGCTGTTTCGCCTGATAGACAGCAGTTTGGAAATCCTTCCCCCTGCAGGCTGAATCAGTGATTCTCCATTTTGTCCAAGCCTGTGGTGAGGAGGGTACAAAACACTACCTGGGTTAGGGAGGGAGTGGGGAGGCCTGGCAGGTGGAGAGGGCTGTAGGGAGGGGCTGGCAGGTGGAGGGGAGTGTGTGGGAAGGGTTAGCATGTGAAGGGGCTTGTGGGAGGAAATGGCAGGTGGAGAGGAGCTGTAGGGGAGGGCTGGCAGGTGGAGAGGACTGTAGGGAGGAGCTGGCAGGTGGAGGGGACTGTGGGGGAGGGGCTGGCAGGTGGAGAGATTGTGCTAGATGGCAGGACCCACCCCTTACCCTCCAGGATGTGGTGCAGATTTTGAATCTGTGACCAGGTACTTGGGGAACCTTGACAAGAGGAACTTTGGGAAACTAACTTCCGTGAGCTGCAACTGTGTTTCCCAACAAACCTGCCCTTGGTGTCAAGTTGAAAGGTGGCTCAGGCTGGGCAGGTTACTGGACTTCTCCCAAGGTGTATCTGTTCTTCCATCAGGGGACTGGCCGCCCTCCAGCTGCACTGTGCAAAGCTCATGAGGGCAGAGGCCGCAGGGCATCCAGACCTCCAAGAAGTACCTGCAGAGGCAACCCAAAAACCAAGGCATGCCAGAAGAGGTATCTAAGAGATGTGGGGTATCTACCAAAAGCTACTGCATATGTGATATTGTCAGACACCTGAGAAGTATGTTGACGAAACTCCCTACACCGACCCAGGTCCAGGCCTTCTCCACCTGGCTACAGGACAACCATTGGATCTGCTTTTGAAAATCACCTCCAGCTGGGCCCCACCTTCAATCAAGGAAATGTGGTAAAAGTGAACCCAAGCCATACCAAGTGCAAACGTCGTGGCGAGCCGAGGGGTGGGCGCCTCCAGTAAGCATTAAACAGTTCTGGTACTGGCGGTTGTGAGGGGCTGGGGCAGAAGCTGCGAAGACAGTGCTGCTGGGGAGGGAACTGGGGTTTGTGCCTGGGGACTGTCACCCTGCCCCTGCTGGAGGCCCAGAGGCTGGAAGGACCTGGCTGTCGCCAGATCGCCCAGGCCAGCCTTAGCAAACGAGCTCATGTGAGGTGCTTAGCAAACTAAGGTCATGTGAGGGAGGAAGGAGCAGAGAGCTCAATGTCCCTCCTTCTTCTTCCGGGCTGTGGGAAGCCAGCCCGACGCGGGGAAAGGAGGGAAGGGGTTTTCCAGGCGCTGACGCTGGGCTGTTCCTATTTCCTCCCTGTTTTCACATCTTTGTTTCTCCAGGGTTACGAATGGGGGAGGGGGCATTTGGTGCAGCTTAGGACACCCACAGCACACAGCAGCACGCCCTGAATCCCAGCCTGGCTCCATTCCTGCTTTCAACTTCCTGCTAACGCGCATCCTGGGAAGCAGTTGGGTTGTAGCCACCCCACATGGGAGGCTTGGATGGCGTTCCAGGCTCCTGCCTCCTGCCTGGCCCAGCCTGGGTTGCTGCATATATTTGGAGAATGTTTTTCTGGCTTTCATAAATAAATACATAAAAAATATTTTTAAAAAAATCACTCATTTTTTCCTCATGGTGGGGTTTGCCTTTCGGCTTAGCCTGTACACCATGCTGCTACCCCTTTTCTTGCCCTCAAAACCAACTCTCTGAGGGCCAGTTTGTTTTAGTAAAACAGGACCTTAATTATTATTACTTTCATTTTACTTGAAAGACACACCGGCAGAGATGGTCCATCTGCTGGCTGGCTCTCCGCTGTCCACAACAGCGCAGGACCAGGCCAAGGGCAGGGACCCAGAACTCCGTTTCCCACACAGGTGGGCAGGGGACTGAGCACCTGGGCCATCATCTGCTGCTTTCCAGGATGTATTATCAGGAAGCTGAATCTGAAAGCTGAGTAGCTGGGACTCGAACTCAGGGACTATGGTAAGGGATGGGAGTCTCTCAAGGGGTGACTCAGCTGGTACACCACACGCTTACCTCTTCCTAGTCTGAGTCTTCAGGTGGTTCTGAGGCACTGGAGTGATCTTGGGGCACACTCAGGGAGCTTTGTGGCTTCATTTCAGGTCACATTAAAAGTCCCACAAGCCAACATTGTGGCACAGTAGAACTCCAGCATCCCACCTGGTCACCGGTTCGAGTCCTGGCTGCTCTGCTTCTGATCCAGCTCCCTGCTACTGCCTGAGAAAGTAGCAGAAGACGGCCCAAGGCCTTGGGCCCCTGCACCCACGTGGGAGATCCTAGTGGAGTTCCAGGCTCCTGGCTTCAACAGCTTCAGGTCCTACCTGTTGCAGTCATTTGGGAGTGAACCAGTGGATGGAAGCTCTCTGGCTGTCATTCTGCCTTTCAAATAAATGAAACTTTACCAACAACAGCAACAACAAAAAATCAAGACAACTTGTCCAATGTGGATTAGAACTACAGTTTCCCTAGAAAACCTCCTCCTTTTTCTCATAGGGAGATGTAATCTTTGGCCAGGATTTGGGAGCAAAAAGTATGGGTCAGAATGGAAAAAATAGCCCCTTCCCCAGTTCCTATCCAGGCTCCCAGTAGGAATGAGCATGGGCTGCAGTCCCCTAGTGTACCCAACCTCCAGCTCCCGGGCAGGCCACCCACGCGCGGCTGCTGTTCCCTGCGCTCTGGGCTGCTGTGCGACCTCTACTCCGCCTCCTTCCTATCCCCCTTGGAAAGCGTCCTTCTGTATAAAGGGGGGAAATCCCCGAGCGAAACCCCGGTGGTCCACTGCATACTAATAAGCGAGCATGTGCGGCTTTGGCACGTGTGTCAGCTACCAGCTCACCTCATCCTTGCTGGTTCTCCACCTCCACAACCTGCTCATGCTCACCCACACATGCAACATTCGTCTCCCATCGTGTGCATCCCACGGCGGCAAACCTTAGATGCTCTGCACCTGCATCAGCCCATTGCCTCCATCAGGATCAGTCCTAACCCGTCCCAGGGCCCAACTCCAACACCACCTCCTCCTGGGAGACTACCTTTTTTTTAAAAAAAGATTTTATTTATTTATTTTTTTTGTAAAGTCAGATATACAGAGAGGAGAAGAGATAGAGAGGAAGATCTTCCATGTGATGATTGATTCCCCAAGTGGCCACAGCGGCTGGAGCTGAGCCAATCCAAATCAAGGAGTCCAGAGCCTGGAGCCTCTTCCAAGTCTTCCATGCAGGCTCAGGATCCCAAGGCTTTGGGCTATCCTCAACTGCTTTCCCAGGCCATAGGCAGGAAGTTGGATGGAAAGCAGGGCTGCTGGGATTAGAACTGGCACCCATATGGGATCCTGGTGCGAGGACTTCAGCTGCTAGGCTGCCGCACTGGGCCCAGGGAGACTGTCTACTTGGAGTTCCCCTCACTCTGTTCTGATCCCTTCTGTGTTGCATCTGCTTCGCGTTTGGACCTGAGTGATGAGGCTGCTTTTCTGCATCTGTCGCCCGGGCAGCCTGTTCCACCCACTGTACCTGTTCTGCTTTCTTAAAGAAACATCAAGTTCTATGGTGCTCAAGGCTGAGCAGATGACAGCATGGCCACCAGTGAAGAGAGGCAGGAAGGAAAGGGGGCATAGAACATTACTTGGCAGTACCTGATGAGAGAAGTTTAGACAGTGCGCTGAACTGAAGCAGCTTTCTCCAGAGATTCCATGATGTGTCTTTTGCCAAAGGGCTAAGAGAGCATTAAAAAAAGAGACCTCTTCAGGGCCTGGTGTTATGGCCCAGTGGGTTAAGTTGCCACCTACAAAGTCAGCATCCCATCTATGAGCACCAGTTCAAATCCCAGCTGCTCCGCTTCCAAGCCAGCTCTCTGCTCCTGTGCCTGGGAAAGCAGCAGAGGCTGGCCCAAGTCCCAGGCCCCTGTCAGCCACGTGAGAGACCCAGGTGGAATTCCAGATTGGTGGTTTCAGTGAAGCCCAGCTCCAGCCACTGAGGCCCGTTTTGGGAGTGAACCAGTAGATGGAAGAGCACTTGCCCCTCACCCCCCTCTGCCTTTAAGCAAGTAAAAAAAAAAGAGAGAGAGAGAAAAGAAAAAGACAGAAAGAAAATAGACTCATTCAGTCTAGTGCCCTGGATGGGGTAGACAGCCACAGAATCGGTACCGGTGAATCCTGCCACAGCTGGTTTCTGTGGTCAGGTACCAAGAGGTGTGTCCCCCTCCCCCACTGACCTGCCTTGGCCACATCACTTACAGCAACAGGACACAAACAAAGACTGAAGGCCCAGGAGGGTTGCTGTCTTGGCACATGGCAAAATGACTACCAGCCGTGCCTACCCAGACCAATGGAGGCTGAGCAGCCTTGGAAGGAACACGAAGGCCTGCGCAGCTGGTCTGCGACTACTGCCAGGCCTAGGACCAGGGCCGTCGTGGGGGCACTCCGGCGGCCCCTAAACAGGAATCCTTTGACCTGCCATGGTTTCAGTTACCCACAGTCAATCATGATCCAGACTTATGCATGGAAATTTCCAGAAATAGACAATGCCTGAATTTCCAGCTGGAAGCTTAAATGACTGCCGTGTCAGGTGAATCCACGCTGGGGATCCTTCCTGCCCTGGGTTATTACAGGATGCAAGTATCAAGTACATTGTCTGCTTTATGATTAGTGATGGCTGTTCATGTGCATTGTTCCCCATTTATAGATGACAGTTGACCCTTGGTATGTATGCAGAGCAAAAATGCACATGGTTAGGGCCCAGTACCATCCACCAATCCAGGCGTCCTTTGGAAATCTTGTAATCCAAGATGAGGGGGCCCAGCCATCGCTACGGCAGCCACAGGAGTGCTCCTTGGTGACTCTGGCACGGGAGCCTCTCCGTGACCTGCACTGTGGAGAGAAATGGCTGTTAGTTGAAGACCAGATGCGTTGTTTGTGTCAGACAACAAGACATCACATGCCAGGCCAGGGCCTGTGAGAGGCAGGTGCAGACACAGTGTGGCTCCTGGGCGGGCAGAGGCCAACTGAGCGGCAAGGAGGCTGTGAGTGTGGGCCAGGATTTCAGGGTGGAAAGGGAGTGACTTGTGTCTGGTAGCTGGAAAACAGCAAGGGGAGTGGAGCAGGGGAGCAGCCAAGGCGGTGAAGGTCACACGGGCAGGAATTTGGCAGAGAGCAAACCCCACCTCAGGCACCTGGGGGTTCAGTCGCCGGAAGTACCAGGCAGGAGCTCAGGAGTATTGGTTGTCTTACTCCTTCCTTCTCGTGGTGGGAGCTGGCATAGTGGTGTAGCAGTTTAAGCTACCACCTGCAGCACCAGAGACCTATATGGGCTCCAGTTCAAGTCCTGGTTGCTCCACTCCTGATCCAGCTGTAGCATTCCTGCTAACACACCTGGGAAAGCAGTGGAGGGTGGTTGAAGTCCATGGCTTCCTGCAAGCCCTTGGCTCCTGGCTTTGGCCTGGCCCAATTCTAGCTGTTGTGGCCATTTGGGGAGTAAACCAGCAGATGGGAGAGCTCTCCTTTCTCTCTGTAACTCTGCATTTGAAATAAATTAACAAGGGGCCCAGTGCAGTAGCTTAGCAGCTAAAGTCCTCACTGTGCACACATTGGGATCCCATATTGGCTCAAGTTCTGTTCCCAGTGATTCCACTTCCCATCCAGCTCCTGCTTGTGGTCTGGGTAAGCAGTCGAGGACGGCCCAAAGCTTTGGGACCCTGCACCTGCATGGGAGACCCAGAGGAGACTCCTGGCTTTACATCAGCACAGCTCCAGTCATTGTGGCTGATTGGGGAGTGAATCTATAGATGGAAGATCTTCTCTGTCTCTCCTCTTCTCTGTATATCTGACTTCCCAATAAAAATAAAACAGATCTTTAAAAAAGAAATTAATTAACAAATCTAAAATACCAAAATCAAAACAAAACCATGGTGTCTCTGTGCATTCATGCTAGTAAGGTGTTCCCAAGCCAGCAGGAGCCTGACCCGGGCATGAGGCTCGCCTAGGCTGGGAAAGACTCCCCACTGGGGGAAGGGGCACTTTGGTTGCCAGGAACCACAGCCCAGCAGGCCACCAGGCAGAGAGTAGCCAGGCAGCTGGGTTCTGCCAGAGGACCAAGGAAAATGGGCAGTCTGCACTGTGGAGATGTGACCTGACCAAGCGGGGCAAGGCAGACAGAGAGGAGGAGGCTCAGGCACAACACCGCCCAGGCAGGAGGTGAGGGCTAGCCTGGCGGGGAGGACGCGCGTGTCCACATCCAAGGGCTTGGCCACAGTGCTCAGCTCCAGCTCCTGACTGCAGCTTCCTACCAACTCAGACCCTGGGAGGCAATGATGATGGCTCAAGCAATGAGGTTCCTGCTGCCCACAAGGGAGGTGAACTTGGCTCCTACTCAGCCACAGTCGTCACAGGCATTTGAGCAGTGAACCTCCATGTGAGATTTTTTCTCTCTCTCAAATAAGTCGGCTGGAGGTAGGGATTTGGCACAGCTCCTTGCTAATACACAACGTGGGGGGCAGCACATGATGGCCTAAAAGCATGCAGTCCCTGACACAAGGACACCCAGCTTGAGTCCCTAGCTCCAGTGGTGGCCTTGGACATTGCAAGAATCGGGGAGTAAACCAGAGGATGAAAGATTAGCAGACAAGGCTGCTCGAAAACATAAGAGCCAAGGGGGGAGAATGTTTGGTCATGCAGGTAAGTCACCTGCATCCCGTATCAGAGTACCTGGGTTTGAATTGGCGCCCCAGTCCAACTTCCTGTGGACGCGCACCCTGGGACACAGCGGGCGCTACAAGCTATTGAGTGGAGTTCCCAGCTCCTGGCTTTGGGGTGACTAGGGGAGAGCCAATGGGTGGCAGCTCTTACTCTTTGTCTCTCTACCTCTCAAATCGTTTTTGAAAAGTGCAGTTCAGGGGCCAGCACGATGACTCAACTGGGCAATCCTGCACCAGTACCCCATATGGGCACCAATTCACGTCCCGGCAGCTCCACTTCCCATCCAGCTTCCTGCTTGTGGCCTGGGAAGGCAGCAGAGGACGGCCCAAAGCTTGGGATACTGCACCCACATGGGAGACCTGGAGGATGACCCTGGATCCTGGCTTCGGATTGTCTTAGTTTCAGCTATTGTGGTCATTTGGGGAGTGAATCAGCAGATAGAAGATCTGTTTCTCCTCCTTATAGATCTGCCTTTCCAAAAAAAAGTTTTGTTTGTTTGTTTTTTAAGTAGCATTCAGGGTCCGGCGTGGTAGCCTAGCGGCTGAAGTCCTTGCCTTGCATGTGCCAGGATCTCATATGGGCACCAGTTCTAATCCCGGCAACCCTGCTTCCCATCCAGTTCCCTGCCTGTGGCCTGGGAAAGCAGTCGCATGGGAGACCTGGAATGAAACTCCTGGTTCCTAGCTTTAGTTTGGCTCAGCTTTGGCCACTGCGGTCACTTGGGGAGTGAATCATCTGATGGAGGCTCTTCCTTTCTGTCTCTCCTCCTCTGTATAGCTGACTTTCCAGTAAAAATGAATAAATGTATATACAAAAGTAGAGTTCATCAACTGTAAACTTAACTTCAAAACGATATAAAGACAGGGCACTGATGCCTTTGAACTGAGGTTGTCAGCGATGTATAATTTTTTTAACTTCCGAAAATTGTGATAGAGCACTTCTAAACATAAAACTTACCTTTTTAGCCCCTTTTATGCCTCCAGACCTGTGGCATTCAGTGCCAGAGGACTTGGTGTGATTATGCAACTGTCACCAAGGCCCACGGTCCCTAGGAGCCACTCTCCCGCATTCCACAAAGCCTCTGCTTTCCAGTACTCGCTGTGAGATCCCACAGCCTTCCACTGGCTGACACCTTGCTTCACGGCGCCCAGTGTGCTCCAGTGTCTTCCTGGCAGGGCATTTGCTGGAACTGTCTTTCTTCTCACATGTGCAGGGACCTCATGCGTCCACTCCTCCAAGGATGGCTGTGGGGGCTGCAAACATGTGTCCAAGCCCTCTTCTTTAATTGGACACCCCCAGAAATGACGTTGCCCATGAGCTGTGTTTACCAATGGTAAGTGTAACTGAATAAACACATCATCCGGGTTGCTCTCACGCACAAGTACAGGGTGAATACAGAACAGCTGGTCCAGCTGCAGGCAGCCGCTCACCCCCCACTTTTGGAGCCCTACACCATGACGTTGGTCAGTCTTTGAGGAGTCATGGCCAGGCACAAGAAACACACCTGGAAGCTTCCATTGCAAGAGAGAGAGAAAGGAGCCCCAGCAGGCTCCAGCCTGGCGTGCCTGCAGGCTGACACTCTCGCAGGCCTCTGTGAAGCGTGACACACACCAACAGCTGCGGCTCAGGCAAGGACAGCAAAGTTACTGGACTCTGATAACAACCAAGGCACCACCACTGGTGAGGATTCCAGCTGGCACCTCCAGGACCCACACAGAAATACCTGGACTCAATGCCCACCTCTGGCTCCTGACTGTAACTTTCTGCTCTTGTACCTGCTGGAAAGCAGCAATAATGGCCCAAGAATTTGGGGTCCCCGCCTCTCACACTGAGTTCTGAGCTCCTGGCCAGGCCCAATCCCAGGAATCAACCAACAAATGGGAACTCTGTCCTCACCATTCCTCCTCCTTCTCTCCCTCCCTCCCCTGTGAATTGTACTCTGTTTCTCAAGCAAATACACACATAAAATACATAGACAAGTCCAGGTTTTAGCGAGGTGCCCCAGCCTTCCTTTTCTGTGTGCATCGGGGTCCCGGCCAAAACCTGCTGTCTGTTACCTGGACAAGCTGCTTGTCCACTGGGATTCCCCGTTTGCTTGTCTGGGGTTGGGTTGGCTAGAAGGATGCCATGGGGTGTGTATGTGTGACTAGCTGAATGCAGAGTGGAGCACATGGTAGCCTATGCTGCCTGATCCCCCAGCTTTCGGGTGCAGGAGCCTGGCGCATGCCAGGGGAGTTGAGAGGCCATTGGGTGGTGGGTCAAGCCCACTGCAGGCGTGTACTGCATACCAGATCCTGGCTGAGCACTTCATGGCAACACCATCACAAGTGTCACAGATCCACTCACGTTGGGCTTGACTGTGACATGAACCATGAAGGGCTTGGTACGGCCTGCCAGAGCAGATGATCATGTCTAGCAAGAGACCACACAGGCCATGGTGTCCAGCAGGTGTACAGCTGAAAGCCCCCTGGAAACCTGATGTATGCAATTTAGAAGAGATTCCCCAAGGGACAGGGGCAACACAGATGCTGTTTTCCAGAGAGGCAGAAGTAGGAGCTGGGAGGAAGCCCAGCAGCACCCAGATCCAGTGTGATTCTGATGATTAAAACGAGGGTTTGTTTTTAAAAGGTTTATTTATTTTTATTGGATAGTCAGATATGCAGAGAAGAGGAAAGCCAGAGAGGAAGATTTTCCATCCGCTGGTTCACTCCCCAAGTGAGCTGCAACAGCTGGAGCTGGGCTGATCCAAAGCCAAGAGCCAGGAGCTTCTTCTGGGTCTCCCATGTGGGTGCAGGATCCCAAGGCTTTGGGCCATCCTCGTTCCAGACCATAAGCAGGGAGCTGGATGGGAAGCAGGGCTGCTGGGACACGAACTGGTGCCCATATGGGATTCCGGTGCGTGCAAGGCAAGGATTTTAGCCACTATGTTACCATACCAGACCCTAAAATGATTTTTAAAAGAATTTATTTTATTTATTTGAAAGGCAGAGAAACACAGAGGGAATGAGAGACACATCTTCCATCCATGCATGCATTGACTTCCCACATGGGTGGCACTTGAGCCTTTACCCGCTGCCCCCTGGTTCGCAGGAGCATGGTCCTGGGAGCTGAGTTGGGACTGGAACGGAGGTGCTCAGAGGTGAGACATGGGCGTCTAAGGACAGCTTTAACTACTGTGCCAACCACCCTGCACTGCCTGAAGGCTGTCTTCTAGTCTCCTTTTATTCTTCTGAATTCCAAGATGGTAAACCACAATTCCAAGATGATAAACCATCGTTAGGATTGAAATCCACAACGACAGAATTGGACAGCACACTTTAGCAACTTAATCCCAGCAAGCTCCATCGCAGCAAGGGGGCCTGGCTGCCTCTTTGCCAGGCATGGCAGTAGCAGCACAGCCTGGACCAATTCCAATGCAGGTGGAGGTGGACATGGAGCTGTTCCCATGGCGGGTCTCCTGGTGGAAGTCGGGCAATGCAAGTGGAAACCTCCAACTCAAACCTAGACTTTGCTCTGTGGACAATTTCTGAATTTCTGAGAGGCTGTGCATTCCGTCAGCACACGCCTGGTCCACGGCAAGCTTCTGAGTGGCAGATTCCAGCATAGAGGGATAAACATAGATCTGAAGTTTATCAGCTTCCTCCACAGCCTGGGAGAGGAGTCAGTGTAGTGACTGGCCAGTGCCCCAGGGTGCACAGGGCAGTGGTGCCTGCACCCGGCTGGTGGTGCAGAACCAGGAGAAAAGTTGGCTGGAAAGTGGGGTTTTCCAATAGGGAGCTTAATGTAACAGCTAAGTCACCGTCCCTCAGGGCAGAGTGCCAGCTTCCAAGACACAGGGAGAAATCTGGAGGGTGTTGTTGGAGCCACGAGGCCATCGCACAAATGCAGGGAAATACATGGGTGGCAGGCTATTAATGCCATGGAGATGCCAACCAGGGGCAGCTGGGTGACGGCTGGGCCAGGGAGGCAGCAGGAAGACCACCATGGGGATGCTACCTCGCACAGCCTGTGGTATTTCTCACCCCTGGGTGCCCCAAAGACAGAGATGCCACTCCCAGGGTTCAGCCCCTTCCTGACACACGAGGAAAGCGAAACAGCAATGCACAGACATGGAGAATGCAGATTCCCCACACTCTTCTGAAGGTCCCCGGGGGCCACTGAGGGGTGTGCCTTTAGGTGTGGAGTTGGTGACCCAGGGAGCAGCCTGGTGTGTAATGGGATCCAGCACTGGCCTCGCCAGCTCCAACACATAACCTGGGCATGAGCTGCTGAAAGAAACAAGAGGGAGAAAGCAGATGTGTCACATCACGATACTCTCTCCAGATGTCCTGCACGCCTTTTCAAAATATCTTTTATTAGTAGTAATATTTCATTCACAAGAGAGACAGAGATACGTTGATTCAATCCCCAAATGCCTTCAACAGCTAGGCCTGGGCCACTGTCACCTGCTCCCTCCAATCAGAGCCCAACTTTAGCCCAAGCAATCCAATCTGGGACCTGAACGTCTCAGGCAGTCTCCAAACTGAGGGTAAGCTGCTAGGTTATGAAGTTAATCCAGAGGTTACCCTCGCTCCTTAAGAATGAGGAATATCCTTTATACATTTTTCTTCAATATTTGAGAATAATACCCACATAACAAATTTTAGTCAAGTCCTACTATACTTTATGGCATAATTTTTTAAAATTCATTTTTCTTGGAAAGGCACGGTTAGAGAGAGAGGGAGAGACAGAGAGGTCTTCCATCCCTTGGTTCATTGCTCACCCCGCTGTAATGGCCAGATCTGAGCCCATCTGAAGTCAGGAGCAAGGAGTCTCTTTCAGGGCTCCCACACAGAGGCAGGAGCCCAAGGTCTTGGGCAAAAGTCTACTGTTTTTCCAGGCCAATAGCAGGGAGCTGGACAGGAAGTGGAGCAGCCGGGAGTGGAACTGGGCCCACATGGGATGCAAGCACGACAGGCTGAGGCTTAGCTTGATATGCTACTGCACAGCCCTCCCCCATCATAACTTCTAAACCATATTAACATAACATTTCAAAATGTATGGAATTTAGCCAGCGTAGTGCTCAGAGGGAAATTTCAGGCTATAAACGCCAACATTATAAAGGGAGAAAGTCCTCCAATCAGTCCCTCAATGTTCTACCTCCCAGCACAGTAAGACGAGTAAGCTAAATCCAAAACAGATGGCAGGAAATCATAAAGATGAGGGTGAAAATTAATGAGAGAGAAGCAATAAGAGATATTAATGAAGCCAAAAGTTGGTTGTTTAAAAAGATCAACAAATTTAAAAAAAAGAAAATTTTTTTGCTAAATGGATCAATAGAAATAGAAGATTCAATTTATTAAAATCAGAAATGGGGCCCAGCGGCATGGCCCAGCGGCTAAAGTCCTCGGCTTGAAAGCCCCGGGGATCCCATATGGGCGCCAGTTCTAATCCCGGCAGCTCCACTTCCCATCCAGCTCCCTGCTTGTGGCCTGGGAAAGCAGTCGAGGACGGCCCAAAGCTTTGGGACCCTGCACCCACGTGGGAGACCCAGAAGAGGTTCCAGGTTCCCGGCTTCGGATCAGCGCGCACCGGCCCCTTGCGGCTCACTTGGGGAGTGAATCATCGGATGGAAGATCTTCCTCTCTGTCTCTCCTCCTCTCTGTATATCTGGCTGTAATAAGAAAATGAATAAATCTTTTAAAAAAAAATCAGAAATGAAGACAAGGGGTGTGACCCTTAACCTTAGAGCAATAGAATCGGAAGAGCTACTGGAACAATGAGCCAGGATGTTAGCGAACTTAGAGGACATGGACAAACTCCTGAAAATAGCGAAATGGACTCAAAAGACTGAAGAATGTGAGTAGATTGTAGTAAGACGAGAGATTTAATTGCTAGTTAGAAACAGGCCTGGAGAAATTGTCGGGCCCAGCTGCTCTCCTGGAGAGACACAAGTGGAAGATAGGGTTCTGTGTGGGGATGGACGATGGTGCCAGAGGCCTTGGGGGCTGGCCGTGGAGAGCAAAGGGCGAGAGGATCAGGTGTGAGCGCCCAGGAAGGCAGCGCAGTGTGTCCTAGAGGGAGAACAGAAATGTCAAGGGGGGTTGGCCTGCAAGAGGCTGATGGCTGCATTGGCAGTGCCAGGAGAGAGGGCTGCACCCCGCGTACAGGAGCCTGAGAGCTACCAGCAGGTGGCAGCATTGAGGCACTGGGGCTGATTGAGCCCATAACCCACTGCTGCCAGGGGTCCCAGAGAAACCCCCCAGGAGCAGAGGAGCCAGAAAAGGGGCTGCAATCCTTCCTCCCAGCTCCGTGGAAAAACCACAAAGGTCCAAGGCCAATATCGAATGTTTTACTGGATAGCATTGTTTTCTTTCTTGATGAAGATGTAGTTATTTGAAAGAGTTACAGAGGTAGAGGGGGGCATTCCTTCCACTCATTGGGTTCATTCTCCAGATTACCACAATGGCCAGGGCTGAGCCAGACTGAAGCTGGGGCCCAGGAGCCAGGGTGCAGGGGCCTAAGCACTTGGGCTATCTGGGACTGCTTCCCCAGGGCATTAGCAGAGAGCTGCAGCAGAAGTGGAATAGCTAGGATTCAAACTATCCCTCCTATGGGATGCTGGGGCTGTAGGCAGCAGCTTGACCCACCACGCCACAACATACATCTAATTTAATCCTCACAAAACCTTCTTGGCAATTGGAAAACAATCTTATTTTTTTAGTAGATATTCACGAATAAATGTTGGCAGTTTGTTCTTTCAATAACTTACAGAGATGCAAACTTTAAAAAGACCTTTTTTTGTTGTTTTAAATCAGCTATGGTTGTTTTATTGAGACGAGCCAGTGGAGTTACCTCAGATGCTAGTCAAGTGTTTCTTGATTACTTTTTAGTGCACGTCTTGTGATACAGGCAATCAGGACCCTTTGAATAAGGCAGTATATTCACAACCTGAGATAGTTTTCTGCTGCTATCAGTTGATTCAACATCAACATGCAGCACTTAAAATAAATAGGCAGTTTTTAAAAGCTACTTAAATATATTCCAGAAGTGAAGAGTGTTCCTAGCTCATTTACAAGTGCAGTGTTACACACCAGTAAATGTTACACACCTGTTGCATAAAGAAAGTAGTGTTAAGAATCAGTCCCAAAATTGCTCGCCAAGTTTTCTAATTTCACTTAGTAGATTTAAAGATGCAAGACACGTGATAAAGTCAGTCACAAAAATAGAGGATTTAGCCCCTTCCTGGTTAATTTAAGAACTCACCTCAGCTGAAAATGACAGACAAGAATATGGGACAAGAATATGCCTTTCTATGGGATGGGGTATATTAAAATCCAGAATGTGAGAACTGTGGGCAATGGATCAAAAGCAACAGAAGTTAAAAAACACATTTAAATTTGAAGTAAGTAGAAATAAAACGACAGTTTACGAAGACTACTGCGCTCTAGTCCTCATCAGAGTCTGAATCGTATTTCTTTCCACCTTGGATCGTTTTCTTTTCCACCTTTGTGCAGCTTGTTCAGAATTTCTTTCGTTCGTTCTTTCTTTTTTCGGTTCCGAATTTCTTTTGGTTCTGAAATGGTGGCTCCGTTAAGTTTCCACTGTACTTAAGGATGTCAGAGCACCCGAGCCGCCACGCCAAAGCTTCTGTAGTGAGGTCATGTGAATTTCCTAGGTCAGTAAACGCAACAACAGAAACTCGTGTCTTCCCATCTCTCACCAGTGCCAGTGTGGGGATGGCTTGGATACGCAGCCTCTCACAAAGGTGCTTCCTGCACATGCAGCTTCAAAAAATTCCTCAAGACGTTCTGGGACAGTATCACCAGATGTCTGTCGAGGATTTTCCACCTGAATATAGAATCTCTGTAGATTCCTCTCCTTGACTTCTTGAAAACAGCCTCTCTCACTAGGAGTTTCTCTGTATTTCCCACGTCTCTTAAAAAGCCGTTCTTGTTCCTACTGTTGAGCTGTCCTCAGGGCCTTGAGTCTTCTCTTTGAGCCGCTCCAGTTCACCCTCGTCCATCTGGTCCAGCTTCTGAATCTCAGCATCCAAATGTTCTTCCTCCAGTTTGGTGCTCTGAAGCAACTGGTTCTCCAGGACTTTTGAAAACATATCCATAGGTGTGTCTGCTGAAAATTAAACAATCTTAAAGTCCTATAGCTAATAAAGAAAAATGCATTAAGAGCTGCTTAGGTGGGGATGCAGGAAAAACAGGTGTTCTGAATGGGTGTGTTCCTGGAGCCTTGGACTGTCCTAAGAAGGAGGAAGTAGAGGTTGCCCATGACCCTGGGGGGTGTAGCTACCTGCAGTTGAAACTGGAAATGCATCAAGCCACAAGGAAACCAAGGCTGATAGAGCAGCACTAAGCGGTGGCCACTTAGCCACCAGAGGTGACAGGACTGTGACTGGGTTGACACACAGTGTGAGCTCACCTCCTTAGGGACTGCTGCCTCTATTGGATGGGGTTCCAGACCTCCAAGTGTAGGCAGAGGAGACCTGCTTACAGTGTTGCAGAGTTGTCTGGTGGCTCCCAAGGGCAGCAAGCGGTCCCTGTCCCCTAGAAGACAGGTGCATGAGCCACGTGATCAGAAGGGACCAGCCACCTACTCCGCTTGCTTCTCCCAGCAGCATCTGCTTCCTTACCTTTACTCTGTGCTCCCGGCTCCTCCCTGTCCCAAATTCAAGGGAACTTCCAGTTTCCAGGCATTGTAAGGTGGGCTAGGTCACCTCTGCTGGAGGACATGCGTTAGTAAGGAGGGGCAGAGGCACTAACGGAAGAATCAGTCCTTGGTCAGACCTTCCAAAATGTACCTGCTACTGTTTGAAGATGAGGGAAAGCAGTAACACACTTGCACCCAGTTTCTGTCCGGTGACATGGACAAATGCCTGCAAGTGTGAATGCCAACCCTGAGACAGACCGTTTGTCAGGCAGCTTTCCTGCTGTAAAATGTCTTCTAGTTTTCTGGGCCCGGCGGCATGGCCTAGCAGCTAAAGTCCTCACCTTGAAAGCCCCGGGATCCCATATGGGCGCCAGTTCTAATCCCAGCAGCTCCACTTCCCATCCAGCTCCCTGCTTGTGGCCTGGGAAAGCAGTCGAGGACGGCCCAAAGCTTTGGGACCCTGCACCTGCGTGGGAGACCCAGAAGAGGTTCCTGGTCCCGGCATTGGATTGGCGCGTACCGGCCCATTGCAGCTCACTTGGGGAGTGAAGCATCGGATGGAGGATCTTCCTCTCTGTCTCTCCTCCTCTCTGTATATCCGGCTTTCCAATAACAATAAAAAATCTTAAAAAAAAATGTCTTCTAGTTTTCAAAATGCAGTTTTGAACAGTCATGGAGTGACTTGCAGACAGGTGCCAGGGAGACATGGCCAAGCCCATTGCGGGGTAACGGGGGACTGGGCTTGGAGTCCCTGGAACTCAACTGAGGCTGAGCAGCAGCTTGTGTGGGGTCGGGGGTGGGGAAGTCTGTGGGCCAGGGATCTGCCCTCCGCCCCCACAGCACCAGCTCCTGGTTTCCATGGTGCTTTGTGCAAGAATCCTGCCCACACTTTCCCCCTGGAGCTTAATGTTGATTTTTCAAACAATTTTATTCATTGGCAGACACTCCCAAACACACAGAGATCTCCCATGTGCTGCTTCCCTCCCCGGATAGCCAAGCTGAGGCTGAAGCCAAGGTCCAGAAACTCCATGTAGGTCTCCCCTGGGCGGGGGCAGTGATCCAAGTGCTTGGGCCATCAGCTGCTGCTTCCCAGTTGTCCATCAGCAGGAAGCTGGCTGGGAAGTGCAGTAGCTGGGATGCTACCACGGGATACTGGGGTCCCCAGCAGCACCTTAACCTTGCGTATTATTTCCAAATCAATGGTGGACATGTCTGTCCTCCTTCCACTGGGGGCACACTCCTTCATACCTGGCACTCCTTAGTTCCCAGAGCTTGGAGAACAGTGGCTGCTCAGTAGATGCCTGCCCACCAGGGGCTGGTTCCTCATGTACGCATGCGCTCCTTTCTTCCTTGCATCTGCCTCCGCTCACTCTCAGTCTGGCCTTGCCCAGCTCCTTGCAGCGTCTCACCTGGGAGCACAGAGATGCTGGCATTTCATATTCCCTGGGAAGAGACTTAAGGACAAGGTGGCAAAGAGGATGCAATGTTAGAAGCCCACAAGAAGGGACACCAGCTTTCTCCTTCCTCTCCCTCAGCCTCCTGTTCTTTCTGGCTTGGTACATTGGACCTGCTCAGTCACCAGATGGGATCTGACCAGAGGCACTTGGATGTCACCTGCCCGGGCTGCTGGACTCCAGCAGCAGAATCCAGTGCCTCCAGCAACACACAGGAACTCCATCTAACAGAGGCAGCAGTCCCCAGGAGGTCAAATCACACTGCGTTGGTGTTGTTTCTGGAGGGCAGTGGTCAGAACAAGAGGCATACAGCTGGGACTGAGGGGTCTGTAGGAATCCTCTCCTCAGCTTCCAGGGCCTCTTGCCCCAGGCTCCGACCTGCCATGTCCCTTGTATAAGGAGCCTGTGCTTTAAAGTGTCCCACACAGGGAATGTAGGGTGGTCACCGTCACCCAGTGGCCTGCCCTCCCCACACCTGCAGAAATGTCTACTCCCCTGCGTCACCTACGATTTCCCTGCTGACTATGGGGACCAGCACCAGGACCTGGCACAGGTAGGGGAAACGTGCCCACCCAAAAAATGCTGCTGTTTCTAGCAGCAAGTCGACAACTCTATCAGCTCTTAGTAGTGTCACGTTGCTGAAGACAGACCCCCAAAGGCCACTGGAAACGCAGCAGGCTGAGAGCAAGTCTCTGTCGCCAAACCGAGGGATGCGTGCGTCTAGGCTGAGCTCGCTTATGAGCTCTGAGATGGCAGAAGGGCACTGAGGGTGAAGTTTAGGAGGCCAGGGACAGCGATGCATACAACAATTCCAGAAACTGTGCATTCGTTTCTGAGTCAGTGAGGAAAGGAGGGAGGGGGAGAGAGACAGTGACACCCCCCTAAAAGGTTCACTCCCCAAAATGGCCACAACAGCCATGCCTGGACAGGGCTGAAGCCAGGAGCCTAGAACTCCATCTGGATCTCCCGCGTGGGGCCTAAGCACTTGGGTCCTCCTCTGTTGCTCTCCTGTGCACATTAACAGGGAGCTGGATTGCAAACAGAGCAGCAAGGACTAGGACTGGCACCCATAAGGGGTGCTAGCTTAGCCTTTGTCCACTATGCTGCAATGCCAGCCCAGATTTTTTTTTAAGCACTTCCTGTGTCCTGGACACTCTGCTGAGTCTAATGATATGGCAGTAAGCAGATACTCATTGTTCTGTTCTTTTGAAGTTTGTAATTCAGCAGGGAAAAAAAAAAGCATTGAGCAGCACTCTGGAAACTACACAGGTCGAGTTATGATCATTTCCCTCAAGTATCAACTTTCCCTAAACACCTGAGACCTTGTTGCAGAAGGTTCACTCAGCGTGCACCCGTCCCAGAGCAGGTGTTGCATAGCAGTTTCAGTGTGACGTGGGATGGTGATTCAAGTCCTGGCTCCTCTGCTTCCAGTCCAGCTGCCTGCTGCTGGGGCATCCTGGCAGGTGACAAGTGATGCCACCCAGAGGGGCCATCTGGGTGGAAGTTGGGGCTCCCCTGGCTCTGGTCTGGCCCAATCCTGGCTCTTGCAGCATTTGGAGAGTGAGTCAACAGATGGAAGATATCTCTCTTCTCAAGCAGATAAAACGAACATTAAAAAAAAAAAAGAAAGTGCATGCTATCATCTGTTCCATCTCCCTGGGCCTTTGGAAGCACCCTCAGATGTGTCTTTTGGAAGGGTACGTTCTGAAGCGATGGCTCTCAGCAAGAGGAGAGCAGAGTCCGGCAGACACTTCCAGTTGTCATGGTAACACCCAGGGGAGCTGCTAACTTGCACGCCCTCCCATCCCCCAGCCCGGGAACAGCTCCAGCTCACAGCTCTGCCTTGGATTCCCAGAGGTGCCAGGGATTGGGACAAACAGGTACGAGGAACCTGATTCAACCCAGTGTTCCTTTGGGCGACCTGGGGAGAGCAGTCCATTTAGAGTTGGCCCTTACCTTGCAGCTCTGGCACCTGCTCGTGCTGGAACAGCGAGAGTCAGTGAGGCTCTTCTGGCTTTTGGACTTGGAAATACATCTCTTCTGGAACACGGAGAACCAGCCTTGGCTGATTTCAGAGTCCCTGGTACTGTAACTTGGGCCATTTGCTGAGGGTTACAGCAATACATTCTCTTATATAAATCCATCACTCAAAGAGTTCTCCTCTCTCCCACCAAAACCTGGTCTTTTCTACTAAGATAAGCAAATGAGGCAAAGCATCTCAAGGCCACCAACCCCACATTTTCAGCTCATTTGGTTTTTTCTCTTGCGTTTTGAAGCTTGTTTAGGCAGAATTAATCCAATTTGCTCTTCTGGGCAGCCCAGACTCCCAGAGGGACAGGTTTTGTGATCTGCCTTCCTCACAGACATGCAGAAAAGCAACTTGATCTTTTGGAGGAAGCAAAGAAAAAGAGCAGAGGCCCATAAAGGCAACGAAGAGGTGGGAGAGGAGAAGAGAGGCAGGAGAGAGCCCAGAGGAATAGAAGGAGAGACCAGTCCTGTCCGTAATTGCTGCAACTTCAACTCACTTCCTTGCTGTCCAGCATGGGATCTCATCTCACCTGCCCCTCTTCCAGTGTGAGGAAGAAGGCAGTGCTGCTGTAGCACAGCTCAGAGGAGAGTCTCGGCTAGACTCAGCATGTACTTTGCAAGGAGAGCTGTGCTTGCAGGAAGCCCGGGTGGCCATGCCCCATCCACTCACCTTACCACAGGGCCAACAGCAAGCATAGATGGCCACCACAGTTAACGAAGTGTGGGAATGTGCTAGTCCATGTCAGACCCAAAGTGCACAAAGTTATCTCCTCTTTGACTGGACAACCATTCCAGCAGTGACATGGACCCTCTGCACTGTGGTTCAGGCCCCACTGGCAGAACAAGCTGCCTCGCTCTGTGCAGAAGCAAGATTCAGCTGTAACATGTGCAATACCCGACGGACAACGTGCAAAGTTGTCTCCCAGTGTGGCCTTCCATCCAGGACCAGCTGCACATGCTTGCTGTGCTGTCACGGAGTCTTGTTCCTTGAGGGACAGAAGTGTCGCGGAGCCTACCTGCACCTGTTACTTGGCCTGCTTTATAAAGCCATCCACTGTGGAAAACTACAGAGCAGAATTGCTTGTAGTCAGGGCTAACAGACTTGCTGAAACATTTTCGTTTTACATGTGGCTGCCTGCTGCGGAGCATTGCAAAGCGCTTTCCTAGAATGAGCAAGCATGAACACGTGTCCCCAGACAACACTCCAGGATTTAGACCTGCCTTCCCCCACCACCCCCCAACCCAATAAGAAGGCCCATCTTCCTCTCCCCTGTTCCAGCTTCAGTTTTGAATTCAGCTCTGTGTTTGTGGGCCAGGCTGGCCAGGGGGTCTTTGGGGAGTGGTTGATCCGTGACAGCTGCCTTTCCTTGCTCTGTCCCTTGCCTGGCACTTTGATGACTAGAGGGATCCTTTAATCCTTTTTTATTTTTAATTGGAAAGGCAGATTTACAAAGAGGAGAGAGAAAGATCTTCAAAGATCTTCTATTTGCTGGCTTACTCCCTAAATGGTTGCAATGGCTGGAGCTGAGCCAACTTGAAGCCAGGAGCCTGCAGCTTCTTCTGTCTCCCACATGGCTGCAGGGTCCCAAGGCTTTGGGCCATTCTCTACTGCTTTCCCAGCTACAAGCAAGGAGCTGGATGCTAAGTGCAGCAGCCAGGACATTAGCCAGCATCCACATAGGATCCTGGCTCTTGCAAGGTGAGGATTAGCCAATCAAGCCATCAACCCGGGCCCCAGGGAGTTCTAAGCAGCGCCACCTTCACCATGGTCGTCCCCAGCAGGCCCAGACATGGCTTAGCCAGCATGTCCCAAGTGCTGGGCAGGGGATGAGGACAGCGAAGCCCCAAGCAACAACAGGAATGGCGAGTAGGAGGCTGCACCCCTGCACTTTCTGTTCTTTTGACAGCTGCCAGGGGTTATTAGTGTAAATGAGCAAGCTTCTCCCAAGCTATATTTAGGCTGCCTGCAGCAGTATGTGCACCTGGTGGGGGCAGGGACCAGCAGGGAGGAGCTATGAAGGGGTCTTCTCTCCCTTCAGGTGGAGCAGCCCAGCTGCTTCCATCCAGCTGAGGGCTCAGAGCCCCACAGCTGCAGACTGACAATCCTGGATGTCCTTGGAGCACCAGTGTACCCCAAGCGTGGTGGCCCCACCTCCCACATGGCTGCAGGAGGACTCTGAGGGTCCATGGAACTATCACATGGCCTGCTCCTGCATGCAAAGCTGACACATCTGGGAAGCAAGTTGCCCATGCCCACTCCCCACCCCCGCCACAGCCAGCCTCTTCCCTCAGACCAGGTGCCAACCTCCAAGCACATGGTTCATGCCCTGTAAATCCTCGATTGCTAATATTTTCAATTAACACGTTCAAGGTACAGATTGAGCCAACATAAAATGTGCTGCGTTTGACGAATCTGTCCCAAGCTCTTATCACAGAATACTGGACACTTAATCATTTACAATGGCCAGGGATTCCCACTGTTCCAAAAGTCCGCAATCAGACACTGGCACCTGGGGTGGACCCCTGGGCACCCATGCAGCCCAGAGCAGGGCCCAGTGATCCTGCTGTGGCAGGCTTTGCTAGCTTGCTGCACCCCTAAGGGCTGTCTTCTACGCACATGGGGCTCAAGCCCACACTCTGGATTTAGCAGCTTTAGAAGCACTGGGAAGCTGGGAGCCTCACAGTGGCTGACACACATTTTCCGAGAATGGTTTTACTTGGAAGTGCAAATGATATCATTGACAACAGAACCTTGTCAGCTGTTCTGAAGTGGCAAGCTCACAGGATTCATTTTTAGAAAACTTTAAAAAAAATATTTGAAAGTCAGAGTGACACACAGAAAGAGTTAGAGAGACATTGCCCATCCACTGTTTCGCTCCACAACTGTGACTGTTAGGGCTGACCCTAGCCAAGCCAAGAGCAGGAACTCCATCTGGGTCTCCCAGATGGGTGGCAGAATCCAAATATTTGGCTCATTATCTGCTGCTTTCCTAGGCATAAGAGCAGGAAGCCGAGTAGGCAAGCAACTCTCCAATATGGGGTACAGTATCATGAGTGGTGACTTAGGCTGCTGTGCCACAGCACCTGCCTTTAGCAGTCATCTTTGACAGTGTTAACTGAAGAACTGGCTAGGCCAGCTCACAGCCCAGCTACACTTTTTCTCAAAGTAACTCCTGTGCTTCAATAGGCCAGGCAACAAATACAAATTTCACATTTTGTTGTACTTACAGGCATGACAGAATTAACAATATTAAAAACCTGTTTACCCTAATGAATCCCTTTGATATTTGAGACACAGAGGCTGGGGGAGAGAAATAAAGTGAGCTCTCATCTGCTGCTTCAAGCTCCAAATAAGCGAAATGACCAGGACTGGGCCAGGCCACAGTCAGGAGAGATTGTTGGCGGGATCAGGGACAGAGCACGTGGATCATCATCCACTACCTCCCCAGCATTCCAACAGGAAGCTGGATCCTAAGCTTGGGGCAGACAGGACTTGAACTAGCACCCATATGAGATGCTGGCACTGCAGGTAGAGGCTCAACCTTCTATGCCATGGCACCAGCCCCTCAAATACATGTTCAAAGGAAAAAGATACCTCAAGAGCAATATTTATGCGGACATTTACCAAACACCTGGAAAGAAGATAGAGCTCAGTAACATCAGCTTCCAATCACACAGCTAACAAGAGAGAACACTGGAAACAAAGGAACACAAATGAAGCAGACAGAAGACCAGCGTGCACATTAGTAAAACAGGAAACAGAAAACCAAGAGAGAAAAACCAGCGATTGCAAAGATGGTTTAGTATCTTGTAGCCACTCTGTGTAATTTCTACCAATAAACAGAATAAACAATAAACATACCATACAGCAACAGATGCAGAAAAAGCAGCTGGCAAAGCCCCAAAATCCCTCCTGACTAAAAAAGAAAATTAGCAACTTGGGATGATTGTAAGGCACAGTGGTAAGACACTGTGCAAGATGCCAAACACCACGTGGGAGGCTGGGCTCCAGTTGGGCACCAGTGCCAGCTTCTTGCTAGATTGCGTCCAGGGATGCGGCAGGTGGTGGCTCAAGCACTTGGCTTCCTGCTGCTCACATGGGAGACCCAGGATTGAGGTCCTGGCTCCTGGCTTGGCTTGGCCCAGAAACTCGATGTATTTGGGAAGTGAACCAGTGGGTAGATGATCTCTCCTCTCACTCTCTATATATGTGCAAGTGTATTCCTCTGCCTTTCAAATAATTACAAGTTTAAAAGAAAATTCATATGGGCTCGGCAGCGTGGCCTAGTGGCTAAGGTCCTCGCCTTGATCCCATATGGCCGCTGGTTCTAATCCCGGCAGCTCCACTTCCTCTCTATCTCTCCTCCTCTCAGTATATCTGACTTTTTAATAAAAATAAAATAAATCTTTAAAAAAAAAAAAAGAAAATTCATATGAAAATCAAGAGCCTAATTTGAGAAGTAAATGACAAAACTGGAACCATAACATTACCTGCTGTTGAGATTATATAGCCACAGCAGCTAAGACAATGTTGTCATGGTTCAGCGATGACAAATGTATCAGTGGCACAGAAGCCAAGAGGAGTGTAGAAGCTACTCCAGGGAAAAACTCAGACTGTGAGAACCACTTGATATCAATGTCTGATGATAACCTTTTTTTAATAAGGAAAAAGGTGGACTTGTGTTTCCACTACACACACGCATCCCCTCCAGGGTGCTCCAAGAAAGAGGACCAATAGCTGTAAACTGTGGGACTTCCCACCAGGCTTACTGTGGGTTCTCTTCGCCACATGCAGAAGTCACCTAGAACAGGATTTATCAGAACAACATAAGTGCAAAGTCAAGAGCCACATCGTGCACAAACAGCCTAAATCACCAAAAGACCCTGAAGAAAACCCCTCGCTGAAGAAAAACCTCAAACAGTGAAAAAGTCCTCAACAAAGAAGTTTCCTTGGCAAGCTGAGGCCTTGCCTTTACACTGTCCACGGACATACAGGGTACATCTGGGTTGAAGCCCAACTGAATATTCAGAGATGAGGCTTGGGGCCCAGCTCAAGCATCACTCACCTCTGTACCCTTTTCTGTCCAGAAATAGTTTGAGAAGTTTGACTTCACCAAATATTATGAAAAAAAAGTTTTTTGCCTCTGCCACTAGGACAGCTGTCCACGACAGGAACTGCATTTTTCATGACTTTGCTCCCCGTCCTCAATGCTTGCGATTTCCCGGTAGTCTGGGTTGCTGGGTGTTCAGAGACACAGCAGTTGGTTTCCATTCTCAGATGCAGTTCCTTATGGCCAAGGTCACTTCTCTTGGGCACCTCCTTCAGAGTTACAAGGTGGCTTCTAACACCATAGCCAGCTTCCCCAGGGCTGCAGAGATTTCTAACCCCATTGGTGGACTCCAGGTTGTTTTAACTCAACCTTCTCATAATGACATCTATGTGACCCTGTTGTAGCACAGTACAATTCCCTTCCTTTTATCCTTCACGTTTTTGCCACTTATCTGCCAATGAACATTTGGGTTGCTCCCACCTTATAATCAGTCTGAATCCCATTAACATTGATACACAAATAAATATTTAAGTTTCTGCTTTCATTTGTTTTTTTAGCATATACCCAAAGTTCAACAGCTGGACCACATAGGAATTAATTATTTGTAGGTATCACTGTATTTCCACCGGCAACACACAGTGTTTCTACCCCTTCACAGCCAAACAGCTCACCTAAGAGGTCAACCGGTATCTCACTGTTCATTTGCATTTCCTTAGTTTCATCTTCTCATGTACTTGCCATTTGTATACCTACTTTGGAAAACGATCAACTTGGGCCCTTTGCTCACTTATTTAAAAATCTTTGTTCTAAATATCAAACAATTTGCAAACATTTTATCCCATTCAACAGGTTGTCTTTTTCAATTAACAATGTCATTTGATACAAAAACGTTGCGTTGAACTGCTTTTCTGTTTTTGTTTTGCTACCCTGGCTTTTAGTACAGAGCCAAGAAACCATTGTTTAGTTCAGTTATAAAGCTCTGTTTTCTTTAAAGAGTTCTGTAATTCTTCCCCTTCAATGTATTTTTTGTTTCTGGTTAGGCAAGGGTCTGACTACACTCTTGGCAAGTCTACGTCAAGTTCTCCCAGCATCACTGTTTTTGGCACTCAGGTTGAAAATAATTTGGCTGGAGATAAAAGGGTTTTTTTCCGGGGCTATTTTATCCCATCACATTGTGTCTTTATGCTACTGCCACACTGCTGTGATTACTGTATACTCTCTTAGTATGGATTTCCTTTGCATTTCAGGAAGCCAGACATTTGGGTTCATGTTGAATTCTTAAACTCACTCCAAGTTTCTGGAAGGGATCAGTACTCTGTAGTACTCAACTGTAGTGAGAATCTGGGGATAGCTGTGCCATCAGACTCAAGGAAAGGGACAACAGCAGGTAAGTCACCTGACAGCATATCCAGTTTCCTCAGAAAATAAAGAGCATGGTCGCTGGAGTAAAACTGTCTGCCTTTATTCAATAGAAAGTGAATCAACGAAAGTTTGTCCATGTGCAGAAACATTATTATACATTCAGCTCTCCAGGAGGCTTTTCCAAGACCAATAAAGAGAAGAGTCTAAACATGAGAGAGATGGACGGTGAGGAGCCAGAAGGCAAGAGTGTGGTCTGTCCAGCCACAAAGGCCTGTGTACACAGATCTGAGTGAACAAGGCCAACCAACTTGAGGTCATTTCTTCCACTCTGATTTTTCTTGGTGCTGGTGAAAGGTGTGATGCTGAGTTACAGAAGATGGGTTTTAAAGAACAGGTCAAAGCACTTTTGGCTAAAGGTTTTTAAATTTCCAGCGTTTCATGTCACATACTCTAGATCTTTAATTCATTCCAGGAATCTTGCAACTTCAAGAATTGCTCTTCAGTTAGCAGTTTATTATCAAAGAACAACTTACTGGGTCTTTCCTGAGCTCATGATCTATCTTCTTGTCTAATAAAAAGGGTAACCAAACCTGAGACCCCAGAACATTATAGCTTGTACAAAGGCGTCATATACAGGCTCAGCTGTCTCAAAATTGCTGTTGTCTGAAAACTGAGCAGGAAAGGTAGTGCTGACTTCGGGTTCAAGTCCACCCCATGATACGCCCACTCTCTAAAAACAGATTCTGCTGTTGGAAGAATGTACCCAGCACATGTAAAATGTCACATATTATACTTTCTTTGGGAGACATACAGGCTGTGTCTAAAACAAGAGTTCTAAAAAGCGTCTCCAAGTTATTTTGTGATCATTTGTTAAATGGATTTCTTAGGGAACTAACTTGGGATTTTTAGATTTTTAAAAAGACAACTCCTGGTTGAAGTTGGTGAAACTGTGAAGCCAAGTCCCATGACTTCAACACACAGGCCACAACTCCAAATTCTCATCAGTGTCAAGAGTAGCCACCATGGATAGATAACCACAGCATGCCTCAAATCAGATTTGATGGTATACCTTTTGGCACTTCAGCATCTGATGAAGTGTACCCAAAGATCTTTTTTAACAAAACAATCTACTTAAAAGTCAACCAATCTCTCCAAAGCAACCCAGCAGGATTTGTAGTTAAGATGAAAACCAGGATTTTCTTTTCAAGATTCTCTTCATCTTCTTCAGGGCTGGAAGGATCAGCAGTCCTGCCAGAGCCCTGCTCCCAGCTCCCCTCTGACCCCTGCTAGCTCTTTTCTAAGCTTCCCTGTCCCTCCTGACGGGAGGAAGTTCTTCCAGGAATGTCTCTTACAGGTGTAGGTAGAGAGCTGCATGGAGGTATGGCATTCCTAAGTCTACACCGACAACCTTGAAGAAACTCAACCTTCCACGGAGGATCACCAGGTATTGGCAAGAGGTGTGTGTGTGGGGCTTTCCATTGCCTCCCTCCCCCATGCCTGGACAGCTGAGGCAGCTGAGGACACCTGACAGCTCTTGGCCTGTTGGACACGCAGAATCAAAGTGCCACATCCAGTAACCCAGGTGAAAAGACAACTGGTAAGGAAAATATAAGTACTGACAAAAAAAAAAAAAAAAAAAAAAAAAAAAAAAAAGATTCACATTTTGGAAAAAATTCTTCCAAATCTTATAAGAATTGGAAGCCCCAGTGTGATGGCTTGCTGGTTAAATCCTTATCTTGCAAGTGCCGGGATACCATATGGGCACTGGTTCATGCCCCAGCCGTTCAACTTCTCATCCAGCTCCCTCCTGCTTGTGGTATGGCCCCAAACCATAGGATCCTGCACCTTCATGGGAGACCTGGAAGGAACTCCCGGCTCCTGGCTTTGGGTCGGCTAAGTTCCAGCCATTGCAGTCATTTGGGGGAGTGAAACAGTTGACAGATCTTTCTCTTCATTTCTCCTTCTGTTTGTAAATCTGACTTACCTTTCTAATAAACAAATCTTAAAAAAGGAAATTGGGTCCCTAAAATGAAAAGGACTAGGATTTTGCTAAAGCTTTATAAAATTCAAATGCTGGGCCCAGCATGGTAACCTAGTTTATAGATCCTCACTTTGCCATGTGCTGGGAGCCCTTATGTGGACGCCAATTCATGTCATAGCTGTGCCACTTCCCATCCACCTCCCTGCCTGTGGCCTGGGAAAACCTTGGGACCCTACAGCCATGTGAGAGACCTGGAAGCAGCTCCTGGCTTCGGATCGGCTAAGCTCCAGCTGTTATGGCCATTTGGGGAGTAAGCCAGCAGACAGAATCTCGTTCTTCGGTAAATCCAACTTTCCAATAAAAACAACTTCCAAACACAGAGCATCACAGCACTTATTACTCTCAGGAGGCATGCCATGCGGATACTACTTAAGGAAGCCCTTGGGGAGGTACAGTTGACACAACTCTGTATACCTCTGTGTGACCAAAGCTTTCTTGGCAGTGTTGATGGCATCAAACACAAGCTTCTTGGACTGTGGAGTTTCTAAATGGTGGCTGGAGTATGCAAATTAAAGCTTCCTATGTCGAAATAGTGCTTCTCCTCAACCGGTTGTAGATCAGTTACCCCAAGTCATCACCTGTAGTGGAGGAATGTGATTCCCCATGAGGTAGAAGGCAGCTCATTTAAATCCCAGCAGTATGTTGTTGTGCATTTAAATCCTGGCAGTATGTTGTGGGATAGTTCATACACATTCAGACGTTTACACTAATGTCCATGTAGAATGTTCTGGAATTAGTGAGGATGCAATGTTCCCTGAGGTTGAAATCATTTCCTGCAGCAGTAAGCCCGTTCAGCTAGTTATCTCCAACGCTGTGCTTTTAGATGGCTGAACTATCTTTTGTCTTTGGGCAACTCACATGGATGAAACTTCAATTTTTGAAAAAATGTTGCCTTTAAAAGATACTGCCATAAATAAATTTCCAAAATACGCTATTTTTTTTTTTCCAACGAGAACCACCACAGCTGGGCAATTATAGAGAATTAACTACTAAAATACAATAAAAAGCAAAGTTCATGGGCCATCAAGATACACTCTTAAAAAAACAAACGAACAAACAAAACCACTGACCTTCCCAATTTTTCTTCCAGGTCAACAGTGAATCCATATATGATTTGATTTTAAAGAACAGGCTACGTATTTATTTCAGAAGACCATCTAGCATAGATTTTCACCCTCCATCATATCCTAAACCAAAGTACTTATAACCACAAATAGGAATTCTCTTAGACAGCAAAGTAGGTATGGGACTGTGGACGACCAAATAGGAATTCTCTTAGACAGCAAAGTAGGTATGGGACTGTGGACGGTCAATTTCCCTGGACACTGCACTCATCCTCACTTCCATCACATCCTGCTCAACACCAGCCAGTTCAAAATGCCAAGTTTTAATGATGGAAACACAAAGACAGATGCTTCTTCTCTCACAAGTCTCCCAGCTCTGACCCAGCCTTTCATGATTAGTCAGGCAAGGTGTGGCCCTGGCTGTGGACCCCCTTCTCCAAGGTACAGCAGGTAATAGCAAGTTTTCAAGGATCTTCAGGAGAGGATTTCTTCATATACCACTAGCACCTAGAAGGTGGTGCAAGGGAGGATTCACTGACGACTACTGAGTAATGTGGAGACAGGAAGCTATTTTTTCTAAGGAATTTTGTCATTTTTCCTTTTATAGGTAAACCATGGGTATGTTAAAAAAAAAAAAGGCACTGTACTGTAGCTTTACTTTTCTAACAGGAATAGGTGGTCAGGAGACAGAACAAATGAGACAGGGAGAAAGACAAACTGGGAGAACGCAGTAGTGCTTGTGCTGAATCTCAGTACGAGAGCCTACCAGGTTCTCCGGCAAGTCCCTCGTGTATGTCTTGGTGCCAGCAGGGCGGCCACCCCATAGCAGCACGGGAGCAACCCAAAGCTTCCCCCGGGCCACGTCTGGCACCTGGCAGACCTCAAGAGTCACCAAAAACTCCAAAGTTTAAAGTTTCACTTTTAATTCTCTTTTACTTAATAAAATGAAAAATAAGAATATATGAATACATACAATCTATATACATATATTTATTGCAAATACTTAAAATTCTTATGTAAAATGATTTTTTCTATATTTGTGAAAAAATATGACTTTTAAATGGTGTTGTCACCAACTTCTCTGTACATACCCTCAATTCCAATGTTAACAATTCCTTTAAAAAGGCAAAAGACACAAAAGTTTTTTGTAGCATTTACCAAACCAGTCTGTACAAACCTTATAGCCAGAAGGGAAAAAATAGCTCATGGTAAATAAGTCAATTTTCTTTTAAAATAAAAAATAACCCCCAACACTATTCCCCTTATTGCATTCCTGGGAAATAATCTGAGTGTCTTTAGAGCAACTTCCTTTGAAATCACTTGTGCCTTAACAGTGAGGTCCTACATTAAACATCCATAGAAGAGAAATCCAAAGTCTTCCACTGTCACTTTTTACATAGATATTAAAATATATATTACTTAAAATATATTACTGGAAAGCTATTTTTAAAATTGATCTTTAATAGTCATATCAAATGTAAAGCATTAAAAAAAATAAAGTAACCAAGAATCTAGGAAGCTATTGCTTCAACTTTAGGAAATGTAACCTACTGGTCTCTTTCAATAGGTATGCAGGTATTGAAACATGGTAGGAAAGGTTCCTGCCTGACATGTTTCTCGGAGTCTCTTTGGACTGTTCTATGAATTGGGCTTTGAGAACTACCCTAGGTCAAGCTGTTCCTTAGCATATGGCTGTGATGCAATGGGGAGACTTTTTTCTCCTTGCTATGACATGACATCAAAGAGAAAACAACCCCGGCACTGTTCCCTGACAGCGAGTTCTGGAAATAAGTTGCAGTAGAGACTCAGAGGAGACTCCCATCACTCTAACCAATCACAGAGTTCTCTCAGGATCTCTGAGGCGGGGAAATGCAGAAATTGACAACTGGGATGGTAACTGTTGGGTCATTAATATGCGTGACATTATGAGGTCCTCCTTCGGCTGCTAACTTCAGTCTGAGATCAGCTCTTGCACACTGGTGTCAGTGCGCCTTCTCAGCACGTGAACCCGTGCTCCCTGGACCCCAGGGGAAAAACTTCCTGTTGATCAGCTCTCACTTTTAAGAATCTGACAGGATTCCACAGACAGCTTCAGCATTTGGAGCACAGGGGTTAAGGACCAAAAGTAGAGCAAACTATTCTGGATTATTTGGTCTTATTTTCTATTTAATAAGGGTGGATAATTTTAATTAAACTTCTTTAAGATTCAGGGAGCCTTCCCTTCTAGACCAATGAGAACATCTGTAAATCAGACGGAGATGACAGGCTAGTAATGTGTCCTGGGGTGCCCTGCAGTGGGATGGGGCCGGGGCAATGAGGGGAGGGACGGCCATGTGGGAGACAGGTGCATTGGATTCAGCATCCGACTCCTCCCTGAAATGGTGGGACATCATCCTCTGAGACATGGACTGGATCCAAAGAAAAAAAGTGTTGTGAAGGTCCCTGAGGACCACACTTGCTCACTTAAAAGTTTTCTTATTTCCACCGCTTCACTTTCTGAAGGGCCAGATTGTAATATTTTTCCCAGTTCAGTTTATGAGATGAATGACTTTCTAAAAGTCACTGTCTTGAAACAAAACGATGAAATCACTGGTATCAATTTGACACAGTCTAACAGGTCCTTAATGGTTTTCTCCTCTGGTTAAGACAGTGCCCAGCAGCTAATTTCTGTTCAGGGGCAGTCAGCACGTACCAGCTGAGTATTCTTAGAGAGAATTTGCGAACAGCAATGCTAAGGACCCAAGTGCAAAAGCCTGGGTCTAGTGCAAGTGAGGCACGATGTGGTCTGCTCTCTAATTGGCCCAGAAGATCCTGCCACTGTTCCTCCTTTCTGGATCACAGCCTATCTGTTCTCAGACAAGGGGATTTGGGGAGATCTGCTTTTCTGATGAAACAGGAGTGAAGAAAAGTTACGTCACTTTAATCCATCCAAACTGGCAGCTGACACTTGGCAACAGGGTCCGTTCTGAAACACCCAGGCCCCTTTAGGCTGCACAGCTGCTGAGGTGAGGAGCAAAAGGGCCAGATGTGTAGGAAGCATGACCCAGCAAGGGGCCTTTCAAAACCCCACTTAGCTTACCCAGGCACCAACCAGTTTGGCAGCATAACCACAGTTCCTGTTTCCTTGTGGTTCTTGGCTCTAAGCTGACTCCCTACCCTTCTGATGACAACCACGCTATGTGTGTGTTGGAGGAAAAAGGGAAGACAGAAGGACGTACTGCCTGGCTGAAACCGGGATACAGATCTTCTTTTTGCCTTGGGACACACAAAAAAAAGCTGGAAAAGAAAAACGAGAATCAGGAGAGTAAGTTTCTTCCGGCTTTGGAACAGGGATTTGCAGGGGGGGGGGGGGGGGAGGATTTGAAGTGGATATGATGCAGGGAGCAGAATGGGGCAAACCATAGGTTATTATTGTTATTGCTTATGCTCTCCTAACCTGGAATGTGACTCTATCATGAGTTTAAACTGTTCCACATTTTGTAAATATCACACCCTGAAAATTAAGTACAAATACATCTGCACTATCTTGCACTAGTATTTTTACACATTTCAAATTAGGAGACTTGAAATTACTATGCACATGGTACAAGTTGACAATCTCCTACTTAGTACCAAAGTCTGGTAAACTGTAAGTTTATTTTAATCTTCTGTAACCAGGACCTAAGTAATATGTACTCCAAAATTCTTCAGCTACTAAAAAGGATTTGAAAAACAGTAAGAAAAGCACCCTACCCCCCCAAAACAACAAAAATCAGCAAAGTTTTATAGCCAACTTTTCTTCCTTTCAGACACTTCTGTAGCCGTTCACCGAGTCCCCTTTATGTAAGACGTTTCTAGCGCAGGTAGCAGTGATCCAAACCAGGTCACACACAGGCTAAAACAGAAACTGCACTGTGTGTGGGGGCATGTACATGTGTTTAGCCTAAGATGAAGTAAGACTGCTCCATCCTTGGACACCTTGGGAGGCAAAACAGGTTGAAGCGAAGGAGTCAGTGTGGTGTTACGGAGCTTTTCCACCTGCAACTACACAGCATCAGCTAATGGGTTGGGACAGAAGAGGAAAAGACAGGCTACCTTGTTCTGAGTGTTAAAACTGTTTTCCTGAGTTCTTTCTGCTCAGTTTAACCATCTATGCAGTTATTCCCTATACTGAACAAGACATAGTTCAAGTTACCTGATCACTCACTCCTCTCTGGCTGTTTTGCCCGCGTATTTCAAACCTGTCTGTAAAAGCCCCAGGTGCGCAGCTCTTACTGCTGGAATCACGGCCCTGTGCAGGCTACAGTCATACACAGGGTCTGTGGAGCCACTCTCATCACAGGGTGGAGAGGCAGGGTTAGGGAATGGCAGGGTGCTGGCCACTGTGGCCAGTGCCTACCAAGAGCAGGGTGGGGACGGGGTGGGCATAGGGGAGACGCTGACAGGGCTGACTGAAGCCAAGAGCAAGCCGGAGCTTCCAGGGTCTGAAACGCTGCCTGAGAGATTAAGGCCTCAACAAAAACATCAACTTGAACAGCTTCTGTCTAAGACAAAGGGGCTGTGTGAGCCTGAACCCAAATCCTGTAAAGGCTGCAATATCTCTGTACAACTTGTAGCCAGCATGTCAAGACACACTTCTAGCCTGTGGTCATTTGTAAAGCCCACCTGTCCCTTCCTCACTGCTTTCCTGGGCCTCTCTCAGCCCAGGTCGGAGGGAGGCAGTTTGCTTGTAATGTGTGGGATAGTCAGCTTTTCTCAGAGTCACGTGAAGTGGAACATAAATCTGAATTCAAAGCAACGCATTATTACCTAAACGCTGAGAAAACAATGTTAAACAAAAATGTGACATATTTACATGATTTTCTAAGTGCAAACTTGTCACAGATTCATAGTCTTGCTTGACTCAGACTTAACTATACAAGGTGCTCTTCCTTTAAATTGGAAAAAAAAAAAAAAAAAAAAGACCTGCATTCTGTATTCCTGATTAGCATTTGTCTGATACGACAACTGAAACCGAAGTGTTTGTGATTCCCAAAGGACCCCAAAAGCACACCTTAGCAGCCTGTCCCCGCCCCCACCCTGACAGCGTGCACCTTTCCGGTCTCATTACCGAACAACAAGGCAGGAGACACAGAGTTTGGAGGGGCCAATGCAGTCATCATGGCAGAAAGCTCCACAGCCCTTGCACATGATCATGGCTTTCAATCGGCAGTAGCATTTCGAAGGCGTGTCCTCAAGACTGTTCTCTTCTGGAAAGGCCTGGACGGGGATGGTCTGCCCGTGGCTGCTGGGATTCATTGCTTGGCCAGCAGGGATGGTTGTGACGGTCACCGAGAAGGACATGACGTCACCCACGTTGCTAGATACCTGGCTACCTGGCACAGTAGCATTGTGGTCCATGTCAGGAGAGGTGGAGACATTGATCATGCCCCTGTAGTTTGGCCCGAGCTGTGTGGGACTTCCATACAGCTTTGGGGTTTGCAGCGGGGGAAGGCGCTGAGGCTGATGGGTGGGACTGTCAGCAGGCAGAGGCAGGGCAGAACTGAAAACCTCAGGGCTGCCCCGCATCGTCTTCCCTCTCACTGCATGAACCACTTGCTTCTGTGCTGCCTGAATAAAATCCCTGGCCAGAGTCTTCTCATCAAAGGCCTGGCCTCTGGAGAACAGGTAACTCTCCTTGGTCGAAGCAGTTTGCTCGCTCGCTGGTGCCTCGGCCTTCACACCCCGGCTGGCTGAGCTGATAGACATATCCCTCCTGGGCGGTCCCGAACTCACGTCCCCCTGGTCGGAGCTCTGGGGGGCCGGGGGCTCCTTCTTCACCACTACAGACTCCTGCTCATCACCCGTACTTTCCTCATCAGTGTCATCCTCTTTGCCGCTGCTGTCATCGCCTGTTGCGTTTTTACCATCTGCATACCCCACTTTTAAGGCTTCAGGGGGGCTACTGAGGCAAAAACGGTCTTCGGGGTTTACAGAATGAGCCCTCCTACAGCTCTCCGAACCACGGCCATAGGTTGAAACATTCAGTAAGTAGTGGCCCGCCATGGCAGGCTTGGATGTCCTTCTGCCAGCAAAGCCCAGCATGAACCTCTGGCTTGTAGAGATGTCTTTCAGCTGGAAACCTGAGTGGGGGAAGCTGAACTGGGAGGGGGGCCCAAATGAGAGAATATTCTGCCTGTGCATCCTCTGGACCAGAGTCTGCAGGATCTGATCTTGGGTTGCTTTGCTGAGTCCTTCCTGGTACTGATGTGTGTCAATGCTCAAGTCCCTCAGGTCCTTCGGTGGCAAGAGCTGCAGCGGCCTGGGGCCCTGGGGGAGTGGCTTACTCTGCAAAGTGCTTCCCAGCTGTTGCACAGCTGGATGCACCAGTCGCGCGTGGACTTCCTCTCTGGTGCTACTTTCTCTCATGGTGCTGCCCGGGACTAGCCCTATGCCCTTCTCTTTTGTGGTCATGGGGACCGTTTTCACTTCAACTTTGGTGAGAGGTTTAGGCAGGATCTGCTCCATGGGCACATCTTTGCCCTGAAGCAGCTGAGTAACCAGAGGATTATTAGCAGGGATACTAGAGCTTGATCGTGAAATGGGGCCGTTGGCATTTAAGGAAGTTCCTGGGGGTTTAAGGCTAGAAGCTGCTGGCGAAGTGCTTAAGGAAGGAGCTGACCCAGGAGGAGCTGTGGTCACACTGACCTGGGAGCCCGAGAGCTTCTCTAAAGTGGCTGTTGTCAATAAAGCTGCAACAGGGGTGGGAGCTGTGGCCACCGGGGCACTGGCATTTACCTTGGTCAAGGCTGAAGGGTTTGGTGTATTCTCACTGGAATTGGCTTTGGACTCAACAGTGCCATCAGCTGCAAATCGAACAGGGGAAGCCCCTGGGAGTAGAGTAGGACCTGGTGGTGGAGGAGAAGGGGCCTTTTCCTGTCTACAATTACTGGGCCCTGTGGGGTGACTAAGAGAGGCCACTGTGGATGCTGCCTTGGTGGGCTGGAGCTTTTCACTGCTCAGTCTCTCTCTGTGGGCTGGAGAGGGGGCACCTGGTCCTGCTCCACTGGGGACAGGTGTTGGAGGCACTGAGGGGGCTTGCTGTAGTTGTGTTCCAGGGCCACTAGGAAGCTGGGTCTGGCCTGGGGTCTTGGCCACAGGCTGGGGCTGAATCTCTGGAGCACAGGGTAAAAGCTCTCCCGTACCTCTCCTGCCTCCAGCTCCTGCCAGCTCCACGGTGTGGCCTGGTCCACTTTCATGGGCTCTGTCTGGGCCTGGACTCCCTCCTCCTGCATCTTTCCTTTCACCTCCTTCTCCCGAGACTTGTCCGCCCCCAGGGCCGGGTCCAGGGATGGTCCCACCAACAGTGGCGGCGGCGGCGGCGGCAGCGGCTGCAGCAGCAGCTGCCCTCTGTGCTTTGACCAGCTGGGCTTTGGCTTTGATGTCTGCCAGGGTTCTGGCCCCTGTTCTGTTGGGACTAGTGATGGAGATGGGAAATCGAGCCCTGGGAGAGACCTGCGACGGGGGAAACGGCAAGCAGGAGAGTCTGGAGACCGGGATCTGAAAGGAAGCAGACAGAAGACAACAGAGTTTAGTTTTCATTTGTGAAAATAGTGAAACTTCATTAATCCCTGCATTCTTAGAGTAGATGAAGACTACACTGAGAAAATCATGGGAGACCAACACGTGGTGCGAACATGAGTCCCATCATCTTTCCTATCAATGCCAGGGCTGGTTCTCCGTCTACTCCAACCCCAAAATCTCTGCACAACTGCTCCCTAACGCTACTACCACCCATACCTGCATAGCAATTAACATACAGGTTTTTCATGGTTCCTGTTTTTGAAGTGAGAAACAAACAAACAGAGGAGGAAAACAGGTATTATGCCCTCACAGTCTTTTACCATTAATATCAAGAGCTGGGGAAAACAGTTTTTTTTCCCCTGCACATACAAGCATGTATGCTGGATTATCTAAAATGACTGAAGCTTCTAGATAGCACCAGAAGGAACACTTGTGTCACCTACACTGTGGTGCCCTGCTATTCCCAAGCACGTGAGGGAGTGAATACATACCACTCATTTCACCCCTGGTGGTATCATACTAACTTGTGTGGTTTGCTTTTCTTTTCAAAGATTTATTTTTGCTTCACAGGCAGTTATAGAGAGAAAAGGAGAAACAGAGACCCAGGTTTTTATTTTCTGGTTCAGTTCCCAAATGGCTGCTATGAGCCAGGGCTGGGTCCAGCGACAGTCAGGAAACAAGAGTCTCCTCCAGGATGCAGGGACCCAAAGACTGGGATCATTTTGCCCTCCTTTTCCAGGTGCATTAGCAAGAAGTTGGATCAGAAATGGAGCAGTCAGGATCTAAACCAGCACCCACATGGGATGCCAGCATTGCAGGCAGCAGATTAACCTATTATGCCAGAACTCTGGCCACTTATTTGTGTAGCTTTCTAAAATACAAATATAGGCCCTGATTCCTATCACAAATGTACAAATCACAATCACTAGGAAAAAAAGTCTATTCAAAAGTTACTTCTGGGGCCTGGTGCGATAGCATAGTGGTTAAGACCCTCGCCTTGCACGCACCAGGATCCCATATGGGTGCCAGTTCTAATCCCGGCAGCTCCACTTCCCATCCAGCTCCCTGCTTGTGCCCTGGGAAAGCAGTCGAGGATGGCCCAAGGCCTTGGGACCCTGCACCCGTGTGGGAGACCTGGAAGAGCTCCTGGCTCCTGATTGGCACAGTACTGGCCACTGCGGCCACTTGGGGAGTGAACCATCGATGGAAGATCTTCCTCTCTGTCTCTCCTCCTCTCTGTATATCTGCCTTTCCAATAAAAATAAATAAATCTTTTTTTAAAAAAAGTTACTTCTGGTCCTGGCACTGCGGCACAGAATGATAAGCTACTGCTTGCAGCACTGGCCCCCAGTGCTGAGTCCTGGCTATTTGCTTCAGATTCAGCTCCCGCTTCTGCGTCTGGGAAGGCAGTGAAGGACAGTTGGACTGCTTAAGTGCCTGTATTCCTGTCCCCCACGTGGAGACCAGGAGAGATTTCTGGGTTCTGCTCTAGCTTACTGTGGCCATCAGGGGAGTTAATCAGTGGATGGAAGATCTCGCTCTGCTGCTATGCCTTTCAAATAAAGAAAAAAGAAAAAG
The DNA here is from genome assembly GCF_030435755.1 of Ochotona princeps. Classification (NCBI taxonomy): domain Eukaryota; kingdom Metazoa; phylum Chordata; class Mammalia; order Lagomorpha; family Ochotonidae; genus Ochotona; species Ochotona princeps. The sequence continues at coordinate 64,744,012 of NC_080839.1, read as the reverse complement.
TAAAAAAAAAAAATTTATTTGGGAGATTCTGATACATCAGCATGTTTGAAACTACTGGTTTGCATATCATAAAACAGCACATTTCAAAAGAAAAATCTGACTCCTAAATAACAGTTTGAAAGCTATTTGGATTAATTATATGCTAATTGGGTTGTGGATTTCTTTCAGTAGCTGGGCAAGTTTAAAGGAGTCAATAACTTTCAGTTGCTATTTTAATTAAATGCTCTAAAATGTCTCTAGATCCATGTATTCTATGCCACATGAGGTACTTAATTTCTTCTTAGAGCTAAGTTTATTTTACATTCAATTTTAATAAGCCCTGGTAGCATATTTACTTAGCAAATATTATGTCAGACACTATCTTCAATAGCAAAGCTGCAAATACCATCTAGGGGATAAAACTGGGGAGAAAGAAGAGAGAAACAGAGGTGGCAGGAACACAAAAGTAGAAATTAAATACAAAAAAGTTATTTGGAAGCCAGAATTACAGAGAAAGGAAGAGAAAGAGACAGACATATGGAGGGAAGGAGAGACAGAGATCTTCCAACCTGCTTTTTCATTACCCAAATGGCTGCAACAGCCAAGTCTGGGCCAGTCCAAGGCCAGGAGCCTGGAACTCTATCCAGGTTTCCCACGTGGGTGGCAGGAGTCCAAGCACTTGGACCATCTTCTGCTGCATTCCCAGGTGCATTAGCAGGGAACTGGATTGGAAGTGGAGCAGCTAGAACACAAACTAGCATCCATATGGGGACACTGGCATGGCATTGCAGGCAATGGCTTAAACCACTGTGCTACACTGCTAGCCCTTCTAGGGAATTTTAAACAGAGACAAGCAACTTGATATAGGAATACTCTTGACAATACCATATCTAGCACAATAAAGATATTATAATAGTAATAGAAAATCTTTGATAACATGCTGAAATCGAATAAGGACAACCATTTAAAGTGGCTTAAATGTTTTACTACTTACAATAATGAGTTTTGATCATTCATGTAAGTGGTGAGATTACCTGGTTATGCAGAATAAAGGAGAAGCTTTAAGTACAAAACCACTGTAAGAACTTATCTTATTGAGCTGCCCTATCCCTGTGAAGCAGGAGTCAAGTCTTTTCAAGTACATTCTGCATGGGTGTTTGTGTATAGAAAGTGGGATTTTTAATAGGTCTAAGGTAAAAGAGTTACCAAAGCAAAATCTGGTGAAATGCATTTTGGGTGGGAGGGAAGGTAGAGAAAAAAAAAAGTAAAAGTGCATTGCTTTCGACCCCGTGGATTTGTTTTCAGCATTGAGTCTGTCCACATTAACAGGAAGTAGGCAGACCATGATGCATCTTAAAAAACTACACCTTGGGGCTGGCACTATGGTGCGGCAGGTAAAGCCACTGTCTGTGAGGTTGTACTGGTTGCAACCCAGCTGCTCCACTTCAAATCCAGCTCCTCGTGACTGGACCTGGGAAAGTGGCAGAACATGGCCCAAATGCTTAGGCCCCTGCCCCCAAGTAGGAGACCCAGAATAAGCTCTAGGCTCTTGGCTTTGGCTTGACCTATCCCTAGTCCCTGAGGGCCATCTGGGGAGTGAATCAGGATGGAAGAGCTCTTGTTCTCTGTAAACTCTTTCAAATAAATAAATCAATATTTACAATAATAAAAAAGGGAAACTGCACCTCAGCACTGAGTACTGGAGGTAAGTTGTGACCAATATTCATTGAAGAAAGCTTTATAATATTTTTTATAAGAATAGGAAATGTGGTTCTCATCAAAACCAGGATCTCTAGCAAAGCATGATAGTGAATGTTAATGGCAGGAAGAAAAAAAACCCAATATCAACTAAAACTCAAGATCCCTAGGTGTCAAAGCCACAGATCTTTAAATCAAAGGGCAACAAAGAATGACTGTCGATTCTACTAGTAATTAAGAAGCACAGTGAGCGAGTAGTCAAGTGGCACGTGGATGTGACAAATGAATGCTAGGAAATTACTATTTCCTGGTGGAATATCAGGAATATTTCCCGATGGCACTAATTCTGGTTCCTCTAGGCTGAACAGAAGGGGAAAGGAGAGTGCTCTCCTGGGGTCCATACCCACTGCTGCCTAGTGCCTCATTCTTGATGGGCACACAGTCATATTAAAGACACAGGATAGGCAGACAGCTTAGTAAGGCTGTGCCAACTCATGTTCCTTAGGTACCCAGGGCAGGCACCCAATTTCCATCCACAGGAGGCAGCCGCAGGTAATTGCAGACTCACGGAACATCTGACTAGCTACTGGCAGTGAGGAAAGAGCACACTCAGATACCATGGTTCTCAAAGGAAGACAAGGGCTTCTGGTCACACCAGTGGCCTCCTTGCTCTTATTCTCATAATTATTTTGCCATGTGAGAATCAGTCCCCAAACTGTCTCAATATACAAGAGCTGGGAGTGTGGAGGAAGTGGGTGTGGTTTGCATAGCGACCTCCAATTCAGAAGTAAATAAAGATTGCATGATCGCAGTTCTGTTATCAGTCACTTCATCTGTTTAGGCCCAGTTACAAGCACACCAAGTATATAGGACTTTCTGCTTTAAGAAATGCCACAAATTACTTGAAATTCAGTAGTTTGACCAAACCCTTCATGTTCAGGCCAACTCTCCACTTGCAGCCTCCCTGCTTGCTTACCTTGAGAGGTGGTACCCTGCGCACAGGAACCCTGTCTCCTCTGCTGAGAAAGGGCTGGGGCGAGGCCAGAAATGGCTGGGGCAGGCGATTCTCAGCGACCCGTGGCCTCTTTTCCCAGCTCGCAGGGGCCTCCTCCTGACTGAGGCATTTCCTCTTGAGGCTTTCAGGGCTCTGATCAATAAGAGCTGCTGGGGATTCTGTCGCAGGGGTCTCTTGCAGACCTGCTTCTACCGTGGGCTTCAGCAGAGGTTTCTCTACCCCAGGACTCTTGGGCTTGCTTGGGGATGTAAGTGAAGTGTCGTGGCTTTCACTCTCATTGGAAGTAGGAACAGGGGTGAGATGATTATCCTTCTCAGACTCCTGTTGGGCAGACGCCACTGGCTTCTGCTCCAGGACCGGCTCATCTTTGGGTCCCTGGGTGGGGAGCATGCAGCCTGGCTCCTCTGCTGTGGTGCTGCCAGCCGGGGGAAGCAGTGGCTCCGGGCACAGGACGAGGCTAGGCTGCCCCTCATCTTGGTTTTCGGGCTGTTCCTTTTTGACTGGTGATGGTGTGGACACTGCTTCTTCCTTACACTCTGACTGGGGAGCCGTGGAGACTGTTCTGGTGGGAGAGGTCTCTGCAGGAAAGGTGGTTTTGGGCGGCTCAGCTGGGATTTTCTTGACTTTGGGATCAATTGGGGAAGCAGTCAACTTCTTTGAGTCTTCAAGGCTCAGACCAGAACTAAAGAGTGAAAGAAAGAAATGTCCTAGTTGAGAAATGCCCCACTTTACTGAAGCTATCAGCCATGAGATACCGGAACATGACAACACCATGGGGAACTCCAACATAGGAAGGTATTTTTTACTTTTGTTACTGGTAGTGAAGGTTCTGGAATCAGAGTGACTGGGTGTAAATCCTGCCTTTGACATCAACTGTCCACTATGAACTACTGAGTAATTTGCTTTGTGTAACTTCATTTCTTCAATGAGACACAGGTTAATTACCTTAGTGCTGCAGCTATTGAAGCTAATTCACATAGTTACCTAACTGCTTAGTAATGCAGGTTACTCTTATCACTTCTACATAGAGTGGCCACATTGTCTAGAGGCATGGATCACAAAAAGCTGGAGGACCATCATCTACTGCCTTCCAGGTGTATTAACAAGAAGCTGGAATCAAAATTGACATCAGGGGTCCAGTGTGGTGGTGTAACAGACTCATTTTCCACCTCTGGCACTGGCATCCCACATGGGTTGAGTCCCAGATGTTCCACTTCTGATTCAGCTGCCTGCTAATGCACTTTGGATAGCAGCAGAGGATGGCTTAAGGCCCTGGGGCCTGCATGCACGTGAGAGACCTGCAAAAAGTTCCTGGCTCCTGCTTTCGCCTTGCTCAGTCCCAGTCACTGGGGCCTTTAGGAGAGTAAGCCAGTGGATGGAATATTTTTCTATCTTTCCCTCTCTGTAATTCTGCTTTTCAGATCAACAAAATAAGTCTTACAAAACAAATTCTGAGGCCCATGACTCATACAAGGAAAGTCCTCCTGGTGCGGAACTGATGACAGGGCTCTCTTGCCCTTCCTGCAGACAAGGATGAGACACGGTGCTAAGCGTTGGCGCTATACTTGCCTCCCCTATTCTTCCTGGTCCACTCTATTCCTGAACAGTGTGTGTGTGTGTGTTCCCTCACCTTTTAAGTAAACTTTCTCACTTGGTGCACTATAGAAAAAATTGGTGACATAAACAGAAACAGAAAGTGGCACATTAGATTTGTTTGTGGAGTTAATGAGATGAAGTTCCCAGGATAAAATATGCAGGAATTGATATTGGGTTCACAGAAGCTATTACCTCTGACCGTAGTAACTTTCAAAGAACTGTTCCTTCCATGGCTCCACTTTTTTCTCCTTCTCAATCTCTTGTCGAATCCTCACCTGCATCTCGGGAGTAAACTCACCTGTAAAGCAGCAAAAAAAGATGATTCGGGAGAGAGGAAGTGGGAAATATCATTATGTTAAAACTGCATTTATAAAACACATGCAATTTGTTCCCTTTAAATAAATTTTAAAAACAAAATTTGAAAAAAAGGAACATTCCATTCAGCAGTATTTCTAACTCATAGTGGACTCAGGCTGCACCCAGGACTCTGTCCTATGAAGTCACAGAGCCTCCCTAGTATACCTGCCTGGAAGCAGTACCTCCAGGCCATCCAGGCCCAGGGAGAGAGGAGCTTTGCACACCCCTCTACATAGTCTCCAGCCCTCAGGGGTGACACCTGAGCCTGTGTGATGGGCTGAAGCATATCCTCCCTACTCCTAACACCATAGTACACACAGATTCTTTTAAACTGTTTTTTCTTTTTTTTTAAGATTTATTTGTTTTTTTATTACAAAGTCAGATATGCAGAGAGGAGGGGAGACAGAGAGGAAGATCTTTCGTTCGATGATTCACTCCCCAAGTGAGCCGCAACGGCCGGTGCTGCGCCGATCTGAAGCAGGAACTTCCTTCTCCAGGTCTCCCACGCGGGTGCAGTATCCCAAAGCTTTGGGCCGTCCTCGACTGCTTTCCCAGGGCACAAGCAGGGAGCTGGATGGGAAGTGGAGCTGCCGGGATTAGAACCAGCGACCATACAGGATCCCGGGGCGTTCAAGGCGAGGACTTTAGCAGCTAGGCCATGCCGCCGGGCCCTCTGTTTTTTTTTTTTTTTAAGATTTATTTTAAAATCTTTATTACAAAGTCAGATATACAGAGAGGAGAGACAGAGAGGAAGATCTTCCATTGATGATTCACTCTCCAGGCGGCCGCAACGGCTGGTACTATGCCAATCCAAAGCCAGGAGACTCTTCCAGGTCTCCCACACGGGTGTAGGGTCCCAAAGCTTTGGGCCGTCCTCAACTGCTTTCCCAGGCCACAGGCAGGGAAGGATGGGAAGCGGGGCCGCTGGGGTTAGAACCGGCGCCCATATGGGATTCTAGTGCGTGCAAGGTGAGGATCTTAACCACTATGCCATCGCGCCGGGTCCCCTCTGGTTTGTTTTTAAAGTGATATGTTTACACTAAATTTATTATTTTAAAATTCTGCTTTTCTAAGGCAAGTTGAAATTTGGGACTTTTCCTATAACTATATAATGAAAAGCTAGTACCCGGTTTGACATTCTAGTAAACAGGGTAGAAAATGATTCTGGAGTTGTCAGTTTTCTAACTGTTCCAAAAAATGTACCAGTTTTGTTCCCCAGCAACAAGGTATCCAACATGCCAATACTGTGACTATGCCATGTCTTTTGCATAAACCACCAGCCACATCAATCCTACCCACTCCAGCAGCAGACTACTGGACTACTGGGTAGGCCTTTTTCAGGTTTATGGCTCAGAAAAGCTGCCTTTCATATTTATTCATACTTACTGGTAGGGTATCAGGGAATAAGAGGTGGAAACGGTAGACTATGGGGGCTGGTATGATCATGCCATGAGTTAGCCGCCATATGCAATGCCAGCACCTCATGTGAGTGTGGGTTCCAGTTCTGGCTGCTCCATTTCTGATCCAGTTTCCTGCTGATACATCTGGGAAAGTAGCAGATATCTCAAGTATTTGGGCTTCTGCCACCAACATGAGAGTCCAGGATAGAGTTCCAGGTGCGTGGCTTTGCCCTGGCCTAGACCTGGCCATTATGGCCATCTGTGGAATGAACCAGTAGATAGAAGAACTTTTTCACATCTCTCTGTAACTCTGCTTTTCAAATAAATAAATAAATGAACAAACAGACCCCAAGGAGGGGGTTTAAAACGAAGGAAGGAAAAGAAAAGGGTTAAAGGACGATGGATGTCACAGAAGAAATAGGTAAAGAGAAACTCTGCAAAGGATTCAAACCAGAATTTCTGCTTTTGAGCCCCCCATGTCACATACAGTAAGGTACAGAAGTACCAACCTGTTCACCAATGCAGTGTTCAGTGTCTGTAGCCCATTAACATGTGATTGCAGGTGCAGCCGTCACTGGCTTGTATGGTTTTTCTTTGTAAGTAACCCTGATAATAAAGCATTACTGTTGATAGTGTTGAATAACAATGTATTCTTTTTTTTTTTTTTAAGATTTTATTGTTACTGGAAAGCCGGATATACAGAGAGGAGGAAAGACAGAGAGGAAGATCTTCCGTCCGATGTTTCACTCCCCAAGTGAGCCGCAACGGGCCGGTACGCGCCAATCCGATGCTGGGAACCTGGAACCTCTTCCGGGTCTCCCACGCAGGTGCAGGCTCCCAAAGCTTTGGGCCGTCCTTGACTGCTTTCCCAGGCCACAAGCAGGGAGCTGGATGGGAAGTGGAGCTGCCGGGATTAGAACCGGCGCCCATATGGGATCCCGGGGCTTTCAAGGCGAGGACTTTAGCTGCTAGACCATGCCGCCGGGCCCATAACAATGTATTCTTAAGGAAAGGTACTGGCAACTGATGTGTTTTACAGTGTGTATGTGATTTTAATTAATTCTTTCAGAAAAAAAAGAGATTGCTGCCCAAAGAAATCTGTCACAGGGCCATGGTGATCGGCCAGAGTCCTCCCATGCAGAATCCCTTCTAAAACGTGGAAAAGCCCATAGCTGCGGCGAGCCATGCAAACATGAGAGCCCTCCAGAGATGCCGCTTTCCCGTGCTCACTGAGGTTCTCTCACGCTAGCTGGCCACTTAACTCCAGTTGTCAGGGATTTGATGACAAGTAAAGCAGGCAATGAACAGCATTTCTAACACCTTCCTTACAAATCTGCTTAAATCTTTTCACACTTGTTTAAAGCATAACTATATATAACTTTTCAAGCGTTATTTTGGATCCCATATATATTGTGAGATGTAATATTTGAAATAATGCAGTCATTGGTCTTAATTATGGCTGCAAATCACTTGGGAAAACTTAAAAAAAAAAAAAAAAAAGATTAAAAAACCAGCTAAGCTTGTCACCGTAAGTATCTCAAATCCAGGTCAGACACATAGCACATGTGACAGTCAAGGACCGTCAATAAACTTGGTCACAATCTAGACTTACTAAGATGTTCTCATTGCTACTTCACCACATTTCAAATGGATAAATGTTATAGCAAATAAGACATATCTGAATACAACAGTTTTTTAATTTCTATTTATTTTTTATTGGAAAGGCATATTTACAGAGAGGAGGAGACAGAGAAAGCTGGTTCACTCCCCAAGTGGCCGCAATGGCCAGAGCTAAGCCAATCTAAAAGCCAGGAATCAGGAACTTCTTCCAGGTCTCCCATGTGGAAGCAGGATCCAAAGGCTTTGGGTCATCCTCTCCTGCTTTCCCAGGTCACAAGCAGGTAGCGGGATGGGAAGTAGAGCAACTGGGACACAAACTGGAGCCCAAATTGGATCTTGGTGCATGTAAGACAAGGATTTAGCCACTAGGCTATTGCACCAGGCCCTTTCATTGCTAGTTTGAGACAATCTTATTGCTAAGAAAACTGTGATTCATTGCATTACAAGATAAGCAGTTATATACCCTGCTTTTTAGCAAGTTATTAGAGTTTTAATTCCTAAGCAATAATCCAGAATTACTGAACCAGAATATTAAGAATAGGGTGATTTCTCAGGTAACTTTAAATTACAAAAGAAGCTTACTGTTGGACTCCTTCAGAAGTCAACATGGCTACACAGGCTCCGCATCAAAATCCAACGTGTTTCACACAGGATGGCTGATTCCACCTGCTGGAATCAACTTGCCTGCATCTTCCAAAACGGCCCAAATGCCTGCCAGTTGAGGTGGAGAGCTGCCAGCATGCACTGCTGTAGCTCCAGGCACAAGGAGGGCCCGGAGGCCGGCAGGTAGCATACTCACCTTCTGAGAGCCGTTCCTTCCAGCCTTGTGCCGCTGACGTGAAGAACTCGTTATTAAGCGCTGAGCCACTGAGCTTTAGCAAACCATCTGGACCAACCTGAGTCAAAGAATAAGCCAAAGAAAGCTCACAAACAAAGTGAAAGGTATCATGTGCTATTTGCTTTTCATTTTAGAAAAGAAGGTGTGCACACCTAGTTTCTAAGAGAAATGGCTGTCTCTCACTAATGCTGCTCGTTAGAAATGGATGATCCAGAGGACACCGTACCACAACAGAGGATGGAGAACAGAACAAATCCATCAATTACCCCAGCCATGTGTTGGCAGTGAAAATCTGGGCAAATGGAGACTCTAAGATGGACTATGTCAGCCAGTGGATTCTGGAGAGATTTCAACATGCTTGGAATGGCAAGATTGGCAGCAATTCAGAACTGCTGAACTTTTAAAACCACTTGAGCAGTACCCTCGCAGCATGCCCAACATCGGGGAGCCTGGGATGGTTGGGAGGCCGGGTGTGGCTTCTTCATTATCTCTCCCCTTCGCCCAGATTTAGGAAGGAAAAAAGAGAATGTGGAAATAATGGTCTTACCCACTTCCCTGTAGCCCTTGACCCTTTGCGCCCTAATCACCCTAATCAAGCTGTAACGATCATGAAAAAAAGAAATAGATGCCCGTTTTATACAGTGGTATCACTTTGTCCTAAAAACACCCCCTTTTCTCTTTCTTTCTCCTCCCTTCTTTCTCTCCTTCCACCCCTCACCCCGCAGGGATAAAAAACCTGCTTCATAGGACCGCACAGATGAACATTTATCCACAATTTTTTTCCTGAGGTTTTTTTTTTATTGGAAAGTCAGATACACAGAGCAGAGGAGAGACAGAGAGGAAGATCTCCCATTTGATGATTCACTCCCCAAGTGGCTGCAATGGCAGGAGCTGAGCCAATCCAAAGCCAGGAGCCTCTTCCAGGTCTCCCATGTTGGTGTAGGATCCCAAGGCTTTGGGACGTCCTCGATAGATTTCCCAGGCCACAAGCAGAGAGCTGGATGGGAAATGGGGCTGCCAGGATTAGAACCAGCACCCATATGGGATCCTGGCAATGTGCAAGGTGAGGATTTTAGCCGCTAGGCTGACTCCCAATGAAAGTGTTGGATATATCTAGACAATGGAATGACGGACTGTCTGACAGTGTGTGTACAAGTATTGTCGGGGCACTCTTAAATAGCAGACTGATGCAATTGTAATTCTTTATGGAGAGTGTCATTATGGAAAAAATCAGTCCTGGGAGCAGAAAATGGGGGTGAGGGGAATTTCAGACTATAAAGAAATGTATAACAAATTTCAAGAAACAGAGAAGATCAATGGAACAGAACAGAATAGAATAGAAACACCAGAAGGGAGCCTACACATGTATAGTCAACTAATCTTTGACAAGAAAACTGAAAATAATCCAGGCAAAAAGCCTGATCTATTCAACAAATGCTGTTGGGACAACTGGATAGCAGCTTGCAGAATTAAGAAGCAAGACCCACACCTGTCACATTACACAAAAGTCAGCTCTAAATGGATCAAGGACCTAAATCTACACCCAGAAGCCATCAAAATATTAAAGGAAAACATAGGAAGCACTCTCCAAGATACAGGAACAGGGAAAGACTTCTTAGAAAAGATCCAAGCAAAGCCAAAATGAATAAATGGGACTACATAAAACTAAAAAGCTTCTGTACAGCAAAGGAAACAATTAACAAAGTGAAGAAGCAACCAACAGAATGTGAAAAAATTTTTGCACACTACACAAGTGATAGGGGACTACTATCCAGGATTCACAAAGAGCTTCAGAAACCCAGGGACAGCAAAAACAGAACAAAACAACAACTACAACTACAACAAAAAAACCCACCACCACCACCACCATCACCACAACAAAAAACAACCCTGTACCAAAATGGGCATAGGAAATGATAGACATTTTTCAAAAGAACAGATTCAAATGACTAACAGACATATGAAAAGATGCTCAGGCTCCCTATCCATAAGAGAGATACAAATGAAGACCACCTTGAGGTACCACCTAACTCCAGTGAGACTGGCCTACATTCAGAACTCAACTGACAACACCTGCTGGCATAGATGTGGGGAGAAAAGACACCCTCCTTCACTGCTGGTGGGAGTGTAAGCTAATACAACCACTGTGGAAATCAGTACGAAGAGTGCTTGGAGAATTACAAATAAACCTGCCATATGACCCAGCTATCCCACTCCTAGGAATATACCCAATAGAAATGAAATCTGCATAGGAGAAGGGGATCTGTAATCCTATATTTGCAGCAGCACAATCCATAATAGCAAAGACATGGAAACAATTCAGATGTGTGTCCAAAGAGTGGTTAAAAAATTTGAAATGTCTATGAAGAAGTCACAGGTTGTGGTTGAGAACCTGCATTTTCCTATTAACATACTGGTTAATCAATACCATGTCAATTAATACCACAATGTTGTAAATGGTTGGAAATATTATGTTGGGGCTTTTAATTGATTGGGATGATACTCTACCGGCTCTACCTTCAGACCAGAGATGGTCTCACCAAGAAACCACTGAACTCACCAGGACAATAAGATGCTGGACTTTATGCTTGGTAAATACCTCCAATGAAAGAATGTCAACTGAATTTGAACTATGGAAATGCAACAAGGTGGAGCAATCCGCTGTGGGGGGAGGGCGTGGGGAGGGGCGGAGGGAATCCCAGTGCATAAAAAATGTATCACATAATGCAATGTAATTAATTAAAAAAATGAAATGCAAAAAAAAAAAAAATAAAAGAAAGAAGAAAAAACAAAGAGTGGTTAAAGAAACTGTGGTACATCTACTCCATGGAATATTGTTCAGCTGTTAAAAAGAATGAAATTACACTTTTTACAACTAGGTGGTCCCAGCTAGAGACCATTATGTTCAGTGAAACGAGTCAATCACAAAAGAACAAACACAACATATCTCTTATATAAGGAAACCAGCATGGAAAGTTTAACTTCAATAATCTGATCCATACTGGTTTTTGTGTGTGTGTGTGTGTGTTTTGGCAGTATCCCATGTGTTTCAAAGTTTTTTATTTCAGTTTTATTTATTTCAAATACTTTCTTATGTCTTGTTGAATTCATTGCTGGCTCATGGATACACGGTGGCGATTTTTCTCAAGAGACTTTTGTGTTTTCTTTTTGTCACGCATGTGTTGGTTACTCAGTGCAGCGTTTTTTCATGGTGCTGTAATTTGTTGTTGTTGAGGCTGTTGTTCTAAACCATACCAGTTGTTGACCTTGTTTTATGGCTTCTCAATTATGGAAATGTACAGTGATGGAGTACTGGGGTCTACCATATCCAGATGTGGCAGTATAATGGAACATGTATCCCTGCTGAAAGATGAATTCCCAATGAAACTTTTGGACATGTGTAACAATGGGATGCTGGACTGTCTGACATTGTCTGTACCAGCAATGATAGGGCACACTTAAATAAGAGACTGATGGAATTATGATTCCTTATGAAGGACTACACCACTGTAGTAAAATGGGGAAAATCTGTCGGTGGGTGGGAGTTTAGGGGGAAATCCTAGTCTATATGAAATTATAGCACATAATTCAAAATAAAAAAAATATATTAAAAAGTATGATAAATTTCAAAAATTAAAAAAATATATAATAGTAAAAGAAAAGAAGAAAAAAGAAATACATACACTGCTTCCCATTTTACTTTTCTCAAAGAATACACTGTGGAAGTCTCTCCATGTCAACATAGTTTAAGCTCTTTTATAATGGCTCCATTCTATTGCATTTTATTAATGTAACTCAGTTAACAATTCTTTAATAACACTTTGTTTTCCAGGTTCTCCCATCATCAACAAAACTGCAATGAACACCCTGGTGGAGATAACTATACTAATGCTTTTATTAAAAAGGGATACATTCCTAGAACAAGAATATCAGCGTGTGTTTAACTAGATATTATCAGATTTTTTCCCAATAAGGCTAAGACAACAAGTATTTGTACCAGTATTACACGAGTATACTTTTTCCTGCCAACAGATGCTAATATGCTAGTTAATTTTTCCCCAATATTGTAATTGAAATGGTAAAATTTTTCCTAGTAGTATTTCCTCATCTTTCTGCATGTTTTTTTTTTTGGGGGGTGGGGGGAGATTCATTTTCATTGCAAAAGCAGATTTACAGAGAGGAGAGACAGAGAGAAAGATCTTCCATCTGCTGGTTTACTCCTCAAGTGACCACAACAGAGCTGAGCCAATGCAGAGCCAGGAGCCAGGAACTTCTTCTGGGTCTCCCACATGGATGCAGGGTCCCAAGTCTTTGGGCCATCCCCTACCGCTTTTCCAGGCCACAAGCATGAAGCTGGATGGCAAATAGAGCAACCAGGATACAAACTGGCACCATTTCCAAACTGGGATCCCAGCACATGCAAGGTGAGGATTTTAGTCATTAGGCTACCATGTTGGGCCCGGGACTCAAGTTTCTTACCAGCTGGCTACCCACTCATGGTGACATTCTTGAAACACTGCTGAAACTCTGGTCTCCTAACACGCTCTAAGCAAGAATGGGGCCTCCCAAAGCTGTCATTTCTTCAAAATCAGCTCATGTGGGCAGAGCAGCCCAACTGTGGGAAACAGACTGACTGACCTGGACACCAAGGACAATAGACGCTGCTGACACATTGCGACATGACAATTTAAAGTATTATCAATAACTATAACCAACTTACTATACATCTCTTATAAATCATGTCATAAAATTAGTTGTGTTATGAGAGAAAACATCTACCTCTAATCTCATTTTAGCGATGATTTAAATAATAGGACAAAACTATCACACATTACTTGGAACATAACAGGTGTCTGGAAATATTCATGAATTTTTTAAACCCAATAACTAAATAAATAAATCTTAGAAAATCATAATGGTTCCTTCCATCTTCCTTTCTCAGAGAAAAAAACAGAACAGAGCTGGGAAGTAACTTGCCAGTTACTATTCTTGATGAAAGTTTTGCCTTATTCCTAATAAGTAAAATCTCTTTGGTCCTAAACCTTTGGTATATTTGTTATTTTAAATTCTATACTGTGAAAAATTGAACTTAAGATATTTATTACTGAAGCAACAAACAACTCTTTCAGGAAAAAATTTACAAAAAGAATGGTGAAAATTATTAATTTCATCATTGGAATTCCATGTTGTGTGCCAGTCTAAATCAATCTATTTATCAGCTCTGGCCTATAACCTCCTGATACTGGACCAAGACAACTCCTCTTTCTAAAACTGTATTTTATGGCTCCCTACGTTCTAATATGCCAGCATTCCATATGGGCGCCAGTTCACATTCCAGCTATTCATCCAGCTCCTCACTAACCGCCAGAGAAGGCAGTGGAAGCCGGCTGAGGCGCCAATGTCTCCCACATTGGCAGGTATCCCTGGCTCCCAGCTTCAGCCTGGTTTAGACCTAGCAGGTATTCCTGGCTCCTAGCTTCAGCCTGGTTTAGACCTAGCTGTTTTGATCATCTGGGCAGCAGAGCAGAAGATTGAGGATCGATCCCTCTCTTTCCCTCTCTTGCCGTAACAAACGAAATGAATCTAAACAAAACAAAACAAACCACTTCCCTACATGCATTCCTAAAACGTTGCTTTAAAAGATCTTAATGGGGTATTAAGGTGACACAAAAACATCTAAAATGGCTTATGCCTGAAATGACGCACCTGTCGATCTACCTCCGGAAGCAGTAACAGTAGCCGCTGTTGGCAATCTCCAGGAAGGACTGAGAAAGTGTGCTTGTTGATCAGTGCTCGCAGATTGGTATTAACGAGAATGGAGTCTGGTGTTTCAACATCAATGTCAGCAAATTTAGTCCTTTTCATTTGCCCTACAGAAATATAGAAAAAAATCATTTAGGTCTTCTTAGGCTTTCCTGACAGCCTTCTTTCTATCCGAACATACTATACACTATTGTGCAGTGCAAAAATCCAGCAGTCAACTGTCATAGCATAAACAAGGTTAACACACAAAGATTTGAGAAATTTCTTGTCAGACTAAGTCTTACCCCTTACAGAAGATAAAAGACTATCTAATTGCTCTCTCCTGAAAAAACAGTAGATCATCTGATAGACTAGATTATTTCATAAAAGAAACTGAAGAAGTTTTTTTTAAATTATAAAGATTCAATTTCCCCATGACACAGATTTACATGCATAGGTGATTATTCCTCCCTCCAATAACCTCCTCCTATTACTTGTCCTAAGTTATTACAATGGCACAATCATTCATTTCACTGCTATAGGCTTGACTTTCTGATATATTAATATATCATGACCTGACTAGCATACGAAAATGAAGAAAATAAATAAAAAAGTGTTAAAGGCGGCCTGTGTCGTGACTAACTACAGGCTAATCCTCCAGCCCATAGTGCTGCCATCATATATGGGTGTCAGTTCGTGCCCTGGCTGGCCCATTTCCAAACCAGCTCTCTGTTTATGGCCTGAGAATGGACCAAGTCCTTGGGATCCTGCACCCACGGATAGGAAAAAGCTCCTGGATCCCAGCAAAGTTCCTGGATCCCAGCTTCGCAACCACTCAGCTCTGGCTGCTGTGGCCATGTGCAGGGAGAAAAATCAGTGCATAGGAAACCTCTTTCTGTATAACCTCTTTTTAATAAAAATAAATAAGTTTCAAAGAGAGAAGTATAACTTAAAATAATGGGAATCCTATTATTATTTGGGAGTAAGGATGCATGTTGCACATATCCATTATTTCCCAGTATGCTGGTCTTCACTGTAAAGAAACTGATGAGTGTTAGGATGAATGACAAATACACAGAATATCTAAAAAAGCTGAAGACCAGAATCTATCAACGGCAGCCTTCGTTTTTCCTATCAGAATGTTTTTCATTATTCTAATTTGCATAGCTGAAAATGTAATGATTTAACACAGCTTAGTAATTTCAATAAATTTGTCCATAACCAGTTAACAGATTTTTACCAAAAAATAAAAAAAAACAGATTTGAGTACACAAAGGTTTAATATGTATATGACAAACAATATAAACCAAAGACTAACTTGGAAGTTAGCAAGTTATGAAAAAAATGTTACTATTTTTCACATAGAATTCATAAATTAGTAAAAAAAAAAACGGATGAAGTCAAAAGAAAACAAGCAAAGGAAATCAACAAGCAATTCAGTTTACTAATCATAAGCAGATGCTAAAGTGTTACGGTTAAGGAAACTAAACTGAAGCAATGAATAAAAATACTGAGCATTAATATTCCAGTAAAGTGATGGGAATGTGTGGAGGGAAAATCAAAAAGTTCTCTCCGGGACTGCTGGTGGGGCTGAAAGCAGTACCTTCTTCTATCAAAGAGTGTAACAATAACTAGCAAATAGTTAATGTTCATAGGACCCTAGTACCCAGAAATAATATACATAGAATTACTTGCATAAAGGCACACGGTCCTGGATATAGATCCGCTCAGATCCCTGGTTGAAGCACAAGCAAAAGTAACTGCACACCAGACAAAAGGACTTTCCTCAAGATAGATCAGCAAAGATGCAGTACATCACAAAGGTCACCTAACAAATCAGAAATTATGACACTATGATTATAGAGTCATTAGAAAATAAAAATAGGGCCCAGCACGGTAGCCTAGTGGCTAAAGTCCCCGCCTTGAACACACCAGGATCTCACATGGGCTCCAGTTCTAATCCCAGCAGCACCGCTTACCATCCAGTGGCCTGGGAAAGCAGTTGAGGACCGCCCAAAGCCTTGGGACCCTGTACCTATGTGGGAAATCCAGAAGAGGCTCCTGGCTCCTGGCTCCTTACTTTGAATTGGCTCAGCTCTGGCCATTGCAGCCACTTGGGGTGTGAACCATTGGATGGAAGATTTTCCTTTCTGTCTCTCCTCTTCTCTATATATCTGACTATCCAATAAAAACAAATCCTTAAAAAAAAAAAAAAAAAGCAAAGAGCAAAAATGTTACAGGATAATATCATGTGAATCGAGACAAAAAATGTTAAATTGTTGTAGGACTCAGTGCAGCAGCCTAGTGGCTAAAGTACTTGCCTTGCACGCATTAGGATCCTATATGGGCACCAGTTCTAATCCCAGCTGCTCCACTTCCCATCCAGGTCCCTGCTAGTGGCCTGGGAAAGCAGTTGAGGACAGCCCAAAGCCTAGGGACCCTGCACCCAAGTGGGAGACTCAGAAGAGGCTCCTGGCTCCGGATATCGGCTCAGCTCCAGCCATTGTGGCCGCTTGGGGAGTGAATCAACAGATAAAGACCATCTTCTTTGTCTCTTCTCATTTCTCTGTATATCTGGCTTTCCAAAACACTAAAACTAAACTAAAAGAAAAGAAAAGAATTACACATTTGTTATAATTAAAACAAAAATTGAGACAGAGCTTCCACTCCCAGATACATGATTTCAGTTGAGCTGAGGCTGATGTCAGGAGCCCACAACGCTATCCTGGTCTCTCACTAGAATGCCTGAGTCACTGCGGCTGCCTCCCAAGACCTGCATTAGCAGGGAGCTGGAGTCAGGAGCTGGAGCTGGAGGCCTATGCAAGGATTTGGGTGTGGGACACAGACATCTAAAGCAAGAGCTTAACTACTGGGCCAATTCCTGCTCCACGTGGGAGCCTGTTGGAATACACTCAACAGGAAAGAAAAGATATCAAAGGCCTATGGGACGCTTTTGAGAAGAGGCTCCAGGAAAGGAGGCGAGGACCTCTCACCCACAGTGCATTCTTGCCCCCAGTGAATCCTTGGATGTGCTTTTGTGCTTTCCTGATATATGGCGAATATCTGTGCTCTAGTTAGCCAATCATCCTAGATCAAAATAGTGTTCCTTATCAGTATCTCACACCAATGGTGCTTTGATGCAGGTGCCTTGCTAGCTCCCCTAGAACTCCCTACTTACACATGTGGCACGAGTTGTATATCAAACCTGACCTTTGTAACCCATGTTTGAACTGAGCTGAACTGTGTTTGAACTGTTGCTTTGCTGAATGTATATAAATGGGAACCCTGGAAATAAACTTGCCAGTTGCCCAAGAGAGCACTGTCCCTTTATTTCTTTTTGGTCGCTCTCCTGCCCAGGGACCCACAAGGTAAAATTGCAACCAAAACTAAAATAGAAAATGAATACAAATCAAATGAATGAGAGGAAATAAATGAACATATTTAAAAACTCATCCAATACAAAAAAATTTATAAAAAGAAACTAAAACGAACAGTGAAAAACTTAAATAGTCCAAATATATTAACAAGTACAATACATAAAAACAAACACAAATGAAATAAAGATAATCATACTGGATTCATAAGGAATAAACAAAGTTCAGCTAGCTAATTAATGAGGTTTCAATAAATATATGCAAAACACAAGGACACAGAAATGAGTAATATAAAGATATGCCACGTGAGAATTGATCACAGGAGAATTGGTACACATTGAGCAAAACCAAACCAGTAAGTTTTATCTAGGTAATAAAAAGCATTATCAACAATTGACACAGTAAATAAATGACAGTGAGTCAATCTACCAGGAAATTTTCAAACCTGAAAATCTCTAAGACAGCTTACATTCAGTCTCCCACTGATGGTCACAGTAGGTGCTTGCCCAGCTGTATAAACAACACCGCAATGCCCCTGATAGGCTGGGAAGCAACAGCTTTGCTTCCCCCTCTCCCAGACAGCAGTTCACAGAGCTAGCAATGCTGGCTTTCCTTGCCTGAACAGAACTTAACTGTTTCTATGTTGGTTGTGCTTTCACCTCAGAACAAAACTTTTAGTAAAATCTGAAGTGCTTTTTTTATAGCAAAGATCTTCCCAATAAAGGCCACAAAAGAAAGCCGACAAAAGAATCCAAAGTTAAACAAAGACCACAACACACACACACACACACACACACACACGACAGGAATAAATCTCAACCTCTGAATAATATCTCTGAATACAAATGGCCTAAACTCAACAATCAAAACACACAGATGAACAGAATGGATCAAAAAGCAGGACCCATCTATCTGTTGCTTACAAGAAACCCATCTAATCAACAAACACTCAAGGAAACTGAGAGTGAAAGGATGGAAAAAGGACATTCCAGGCCAATGCAAAAGAAAAAGAGCTGGAGTAGCCATTTTAACGTCAGATGATATAGACTTCACCATGAAAAATATTAAGAGAGATAAAGAAGGACACTACATAATAATAAAGGGAAGCATATGCCAAGAAGAAATGAACATAATAAATGTATATGCACCAAATATAAACACTTGAGATTGTAAATGTCCATTTCAACACTATTTTGCTACATATCATGAAAAATAAAGTTGTACTTATTAATTGTAATTTCTCCAGCGCTGTAAGAGTCACACACTGGAATCTATTCCTATAAGAAGGTTTTTGATTCCTGTCTCACCAGTCTTGTAATGCATTTTTCTTTTAGTAGCATAGCTGTTAACTTCACGGTGATGAAAACTTATTTTCACCCTGATGTGAACTGTGTTCACTGATTTTGTAAATAAGGGGATATATAATGGAAGTGTAGTGGAGACTGTTATGTTCAGCTATGGAGACAAAGTGCTGTATGTCTCTATGCATACAGACCAAAGATGGACTCCCAGCGAAAGAACTGAATCTAACCTAACAGTAAGATGATGGACTCCCTACATGGTTGGGAAACACTTCAACAGCAACACAAAGGACTTGTGACTGCTCATGAAGGATATTCACTGTAAAACTAGAGGGGAAATCAATACGTGTAGGGGGAAGGACCTTGGGGAAGGGCACAGGCAACTCCAGAACCTATGGAACCATGTCATAAAACAAAATTTATAAACAAATTTATAAAATTTGTTTACTTTTATTGGAAAGTCAGATATACAGAGAGGAGGAGAGACAAAGAGGAAGATCTTCCACCAGCTGATTCACTCCCCAAGTGGCCACAATGGCTAAGCCAATCCAAAGTCAGGAACCTGGAGCTTCTTCTGGGTCTCCCATGCAGGTGCAGGGTCCCAAGGCTTTGGGTCATCCTTGACTGCTTTCCCAGGCCACAAGCAGGGAGCTGGATGGCAAGTGGGGCCACTGGGACATGAACTGGCACCCATATGGGATCCCAGTACATGGGAGGCGAGGACTTTAGCCACTAGGTCATCATGCTGGGCCTAAATCTGAAGTTTTAAAGTGAGACTGTGAAGCAACTATAAATTATTCCCAAGGACTGATTAAAGTTTCATCAGGAGATACTTTTATGTATCTTAAAGTGGCTAATTTAAGGTCTCTCAAGGTAAACTTCTCAAACTATCTTTCTGAGTTGAGGTTGCCTGAATCTATAGGATTCAGTTTCAACTAAGTTTACTTTTTTGACTGAATCTGGGATACACGAAGTAAATGTACACAAAGACTCTCCAAATGTTCACAGAATATGTGTACTATTAAAAAACATTACACATTAATTTTTTTTTGTAGCAAATAAACTTAGTTTTAAAAACCTATTTGAGAGACAGCACAATGAAGGTTGGGGATGGAGACTAGGAAAGAGAACACTCCCACCTGCTGGCTCACTGAGGCTGTGAGCTCAGAACTCAATCTGTGGGTCTCCCAGGACAAGAGACCTCAGTGCTTCAGCCATCACCACTGCCTCTGAGGAGCCACGTCAGCAGGAAGCTGGAGTTAGGGGTCTGTCATATTATCAGACCAAGGGACTTAGGGGACTGGGTGGATAGGGGAGCTGCCATCATCTTTAATCCTGGGTCAAACGGTCATCCTTCCATGATCCACTTGTACATCTTCTGTACTATCAATTTTTACTGATGTTAAGACGAGCTGTAAAGGGGCAGCATTTGTCCTAGTGGGTAACACACTTGGCAAAACTGAATCCCAACTGAGAGTGCCTGGGTTCAAGTCCTGGCTCTACTCCTGATTCTGGCTTTTCTACCCCTATACAGCAGTGATGACGACTTAGCCTAAAATCCCAGCTCCTGGCTGCTGCTTACAAAATTTATTACATGACTTGCCCAACTGATGGCTCATCACTTTCTTCACTTGTATTTAATCTTTATATTTCCATAATGTCACCTTAGTGGGATTTCAAAATCAGCATAACAGACAATTGGCCATAGTTCACAATAAGGTTTTTTATCTTCATGTACAGAAAAACAAATGCTGGAAAAAGTAGCTGCTGGCATAAACAGGAAAAAATCCACAAAATGACTGTTAACAGATCTTTGTCTGAAATAGATGTTTGATAAAGGGAGCATAGAACATGAAGATACTCAAAGCTCAAAGGCAACATAAAAAGACATAAAATTAATTGTTCATGGTTTAATTTCCTTCTATTTAAAGATTTATTTATTTTTGTTAAAAAGGCATATTTACATAGAAAAGGAGAGCGAGAAAGAGAAATCTCCCATCCATTGGTTCCCTCCCTAAATGGCCACAATGGTGAGAACTGAGCCCATCTGAAGCCAGGAGCTTCCTTTGGATCTTCTACCTGAGTGCAGGGGTGCAAGGACTTGTATTACCCTCTTCTGTCTTTCCAGGCCATAAGCAGGGAGTAGAGCACCGGAGCAGCCAGGACATTAATTGGCGTCCACATGGGATGCCACAGCACAGGATTAGCCTGCTATGCCATTACGTCAGCCCCTGTTTCATTTCATTTCATTTTTTAAACATTAATTATTTTTTTTATTGGAAAGTAGGATTTAAAGAGAGAAGGAGAGACAGACAGAAGGATTTTCCATCCTCTGGTTCACTTCCCAAGTGGCCGCAATGGCCTAAGCTGAGTAGATCTGAATCCAAAGCCAGGAGCTTCTTCCGGGTCTCCAATGTGAGTGCAGGGTCCCAAGGCCTTGGGCCATTCTCTACTACTTTCCCAGGCTACAAACGAGGAGTTAGATTGGAAATGGAGCAGCTGGGATTACAACTGGCACCCATATGGGATCCCAGCACATGCAAGGCAAGAATATTAGCCACTAGACTATCTCACTGGGTCCCCATTTCAGTTCTTAAGAGTAATGTGATGTCAATTACAGAAATAAATTGTGCCTAATATTTGCTCAAACCATGCTTTAAACCTAAACCAAATAGTTGATGAACTTCAAATACACAGCTGCTAAACCACGCTGTAAAAAACCACAGCAGTCTTTATGAACTAACTTACTTGTGTGGAGCCTGTCAGACCGCTGGAAAGCCTTCTTCCCCAAGCCTAGCAAGGAATTTTCCACTTTGACTGAAGAAGAAAAGCTGGAGCTTGAGTTCTGGGGACTGTGTGACTGTCCATCAGACTGCTTTCCTTCCCAAACTGCTGGGGAAAAAATGTAAAGATAGGTGGCAATAAGGTTATGGACAGAAAATCCATCAATCCAACATTCATTCAACACAAGCAAAATGGAGTTACCCCTCAGCACACTGCTGGCTTTTAGTGGTAATTTCCTTTCTAATAAAAATGCAGACTTAGATTAAGTTTGGCAGGCTCACAGAATCAGTTCATGGCATCAAATGGAATTACGTAATATAATACCAAGGTTATATCTAGGCCTGGTTAAATTATAACTAAAACAATAACCACAACAAAAAATGGACATGCCCGATGGACACTAAAAGGCAGTCTGTATTCTTTTTTTTTTAAAGTGTGTGAGTAGAGTATTCTAAGGTTTATTTATTTTTATTACAAAGTCAGATATACAGAGAGGAGGAGAGACAGAGAGGAAGATCTTCCATCCGATGATTCACTCCCCAAGTGAGCCGCAATGGCTGGTTCTGTGCCAATCCGAAGCCAGGAAGCAGGTGCCTCTTCCGGGTCTCCCACGCGGGTGCAGTGCAGGGTCCCAAAGCTTTGGGCTGTCCTTGACTGCTTTCCCAGGCCACAAGCAGGGAGCTGGATGGGAAGTGGAGCTGCTGGGATTAGAACCAGCGCCCGTATGGGATTGTGGTGCGTTCAAGGCGAGGACTTTAGCCACTAGGCCACGCCGCCGGGCCCATGTAGTCTGTATTCTTGTGGAAACCTTTCACTATGTTTAAAGGAGAGAACTGGTAAAGAGTTCTACTTGTGCATCCCTGGAAACCTTAAGTTTATAAGATCACTGACTAGACGCCTTCACACATGATTGGGTTAGACGTCTTCAAAGTCGGTCATTGATTTCCTTCCTGCACTAAATTCACTGATGTTTCTTAAAAATAACTATAAGTACTTTGCATTAAAATTTTTCCTTTTTATCCTGGAAGAATTTATATTGGTGATATGACAGTGTTAAGAATTTTCTAAGTTATTATAGTAAGTTTATGACAAACAATGCAGAATATATATTGGAAAAACCAACATACAAAAAACACTTTCTGTGGCAAAGTACTCAAACTACATACCAGGTTTGGCAGGTGCAGTGTCAGCAGCTGATTTGACAGTCTTGAGGGAGAGATGCTGGTTGGAGATGGACATGCTGGGCCGGCATTGCTGCTGCTGTTTCTTTTGTTGTTGCTGCTTTAGAGCCTATAAAGAAAAAACGGACTGTAAGAAACAAAACAAATCAGAATTTAGTAATAATGGACAGCAAATGACTTCTTTTAAGTGGTGAGAAGCATGCTGATCATTCAGTCTTTGAAATCTATCAAAGCCAACAAAAATCTAAATTAAACCACCAAACGTAAAGCCTAAATAATCCTTAAGAATTTGGATTTTTGCCTGTATTTCTTTCCCATATCAATGTGAAAAAGTCATTTATATATTTTAATTAAAAATTCATATTATTTCAAAGACACACACAGCTTGTCCATTCCCTGGTTTAGTTTCCAAAAGCCAGGTCAGGGTCAGGGTGCAGTCAAGAGCTTGGAACTCAGTCCAGATCTCCCACATGCGAGACAGTAACCCAATTATTTGAGTCATCATGTTCTGCCTTCTAGTGTCTACATTAGCAGGAAGCTGGAAATGGAAGTGAAACAGGACTTGCTCCCAAGCACTCCAGTTTGGAACACAGGCCATCTTAAGCATCATCTTAACTGGTGTGCCAAACGTCTATTTGTTAGAACTCAAACATCACTGGTAAGCCAAAGGCTTCCTGATATGGTAATGGAAGAATCCTATGTTTTCGATTATTTCTGGAAATAGAATTTTAAGCGTTATACGATGAAGAACCCTAAATGCATCAACCCTGTAAAAGTGTAAATATCAACAGCTTAAGTATGATACAGAAGTGCCACATCTGAACAAGTGGTTGTAAAAAAAAATAAAGTATGTACATTATCTTGTATGAACAATGAGATTTACCAATTACCAAACCTCAGAAACATACAGCAATGCAGTAAACAGAAAGGAAGGAAGGCTACGTAATACCAGTTCTAAGAACAGTATGACTCCTTCTGGCAATGTAAGAATATTTTCATTACCCTGAGGTTCCTAATTTATAAAATATACTTGATAACACTGTTTAGACTGAATGGAAAAAAATTAGTATTCTCAAAGCAATTGTGGAAATACAAAAGATAATTCTTTTAGACTCGAGATTTCAAGCAAAAAAAGAGAAAAATAAACCAAGATGATAATTTCGAGAAACAAACTGGAAAATTGTGAGCTTGCCAGTGTCAAGTCTTAGCCTGAAGACAATCACATAGGAGGGGCTGGCACTGTGGCACAGTGTGTTAAGCTGCCACTGGGCTGATCATCTCTCATATCAGAGTGCCTGGGGTGAGTCCTGACTTCTCCGCCTGATTCAGCCTCCGGGTAATGAACACGGGAGGCACAGATCAGCGGCGCTCAAGCCACGCAGGATCATGTAAACACACACATGCAGAAGGTTGGATAATTTAATCCCTTCTAATTTGCAAGTGTACAGAGACTTTCTCACACAGGAATTTTTTAATCTATTCCCAAGTCTATTTTATAATCAAGCAAATACAAAAGAAAATCTCATTCGTATCGAAATAATTCTATTTAAAAACTAGAAAATAACAAGACTAAAAATGTTAAACTTTTTCTCACCAAATACTTAGAAAAATACACTAGAAGACTTACTTTAAAATGCTAATTTATATGATTAGCATTTGTATAATTCTCCATACTGATATTACTTTAAAAGAACCCCAAACAACATATTTGCCTATAAGAAAGAGTACACTATGAGAAAAGTATACATGCCATAAATTCGTGAACAAAGTTTAAGAAAATACTTAGCTTTTCCCTGTGGAGAAGTAGCATTTTATATATCTTGAAGACATCTTCAGAAGAGAAACTCAAGTGCTACAAAATACTCAGGCATGGGACTGGCGCAGTGGCATAGCAAGCTAATCCTCCACCTGTGGTGTTGGCATCCCATATGGGCACCAGTTAGTGTCCTGGCTGCTTAACTTCCAATCCAGCCTGCTAATGGCCTGGAAAAGCAGCAGAGAATGGTGCAAGGCCTTGGGTTCCTGCACCCATGTGGGAGACCTGGAAGAATCTCCTGGCTCCCTGCTTTAGATCAGCTTAGCTCTGGCCATTACATCCTTTTGGGAGAGTAAATCAGCAGATGGAAGATTTCTCTTTCCTGAGCACTCTCTGTAACTCTTTCAATTTGAATAAGCAAATCTTTGAAAAACCTAAAGAAAGAGGGTCCAGTGCAGTGTTGCAGCAAACTAATCCCCCACTCTGTGATATCCCATCTGGGTGCTGGTTGGTGTCCTGGCTACCTGCTCCCCTTCCCATCCAGTTCATGGGTCTGGAAAAGCAGTGGAAAACGGCCCAAGCCTTTGGGACCCTGTACCCATGTGGGAGCCCAGGAAAAAGCTCTGGAATCCTGGCACAACCCTGGCTATTGCCTTTAACACTGCCTTCCAAATAAATAAAGATAATATGTAAATAACACAAAGTTTTTCTAACCATAACTTTTAATCTCGGGTCAATCACAGTTCTTGGAAGTAACCACATTTGTTAACCTACTTTTCCTCACTGAATTTTTCTTAATACTTAACAAAAATAAATGTGCATTTCTGTCTGCATACATATTTTTAAATACTACAGAAATATTTTGTGGGCATATATATCTTTTATAAATGATAGTATGTCACTCAACGCCACAGAAAAACTTAATTTAATCACATCTAATTCCCCCACACTAAATGGGTACACAGTCCATTATTAAGAAGCCTCTTAAAGTGATATTTATATGAGGCTATTCGAAAGTTTCTGGCTGTTATAAATTTTAATGCAGATAGTGTTTCTGTGTACGTGCTTTTCTAAGTTCCAAGTCATGGGCTGTATGCATTTTAAAACTTCATAGCAAAAAATGTCTCTCCAAAATTTCTGTAATAATTTATATTCAACCAACACATAACTATTTTCCTCACACTTGCCAGTACTTGATATAATTAAGTTTTCTATATCAAAATCTGAGGATAAAAGCAATGTTATTTTGATGGTTTTCTGATTACCAGCAAATTTATGCTTATCGAACAGCTGCATTTTGAATAATAAAGCTAAGCTGAAAAACACAACAGACAAAATCACTGTCAAGTATTGCTGGGGAAAAAAGATATAAATTATGAATGAACAATACTGAGGAACCAACAGGAGATGTAAGAAAGGATTATGGAGGTCAATGCTGTGGCACAGTGAGTTAAGTTGAAACTCTCAATGCCAGCATCCCATAAAAACAACGGTTCAAGTCCCAGCAGCTCTACTTTCCAGAAGCTCTAGCTTCCTGATACTGTGCTTGGCAAAGTAGCAGATAATGGCAAGTATCTGAGCCCCTACCATTCATATGGGAGACCGACCCAGAGTTCTGCGATCCTGGCTTTGGCCTGGCTCGGCCCTGGCCACTGAGGCCATTTAGGCAGTGAAGCAGCAGATAGGAAGATCTCTAACTCTGCCTTCTGAATAGAACAAATCTTAAACAAAACAACTAAAGAAGTATTACAGAAGTGAGGTGTTTGGTACAGTGGTCAAGCCCCGTTGGGATGCCTGCAGTCTGCCTGGGCACGTTCTGAGTGCCGGTTCTGCTCCTGATTTCAGCTTCCTGCTTAACGCAGACTCTTGGACTCTGCAAGGTCACAGATGATGGCTCACAGAACCTGGGTCCTGCCAACCACATGGGAGACCTGGACTGGGTTCCTAGCTACTGGTTTCAGTCCGGCGCAGCCCCAAACATTGCAGGTTCCTGTGGAGTAAATCAGACCAGGATTCATGGTCTATTTCTCCCTCAAATCAAGAAAAAAAGAAAAGAAAAGAAAAAAAAAACCCACAATTTTTCAAAACTAGCTTAAAAAGCAGAAAAATCAAGATACTAAAAACAGATAAAATTATAAATAAAACTAGCCAAGTTTCAAAAGATTTAAATTACTGAGTTTTTTTTAGGAATGGACAACTTTTACAATATTGTTCCAAAATCTACAAAATGAAAGAGCTTAACTCCTAAGTTGCCTAAGGATAGTAGAAAACTGCAAAATTCAAAGTAAAATCTTAAAATGGAAATTTCAATAGCATGTTTTAGAAATGCAGGGTTTCCTCCAAAGTTAACTGCAGCCAATTACACAGCCAAGCTGGGCAATCCTGTGTGCCAGATTGAAAGAGAAAAATCAACATGATCATGTCAAAAAACCTGAAGAAAACAAAACTGAGAAACTCAATACGCATTCACGATACACACCCTTTGGCAAACTAGAAACTTTACAAATGTGGTCAAAATAATTATCACTAAGGGCCCGGCGGCATGGCCTAGTGACTAAGGTCTTCGCCTTGAATGTGCCGGGATCCCATATGGTCGCTGGTTCTAATCCCGGCAGCTCCACTTCCTCTCTGTCTCTCCTCCTCTCTGTATATCTGACTTTGTAATAAAAATAAAATAAATCTTAAAAAAAAATAAATAAATAAAATAATTACCACTAAAACCCTACAAATTTGGATACTACATGAAATTTTCAATACATTACAAGAGCTTTTCAAGAACTTTTCAAGGGCTGCCAAAATCATGCATTTTTAATATGAGAAAGTACATTTCTGAAAAACAGACTAGGTCTGCTTACCTGCTTCAGTGCCTTCTTGCTGTGCTTCTGTGATGGAGAAATGACTTTACCTGCTGGAATGGTGGGTGATGGGCAGCCTGACTGGGGGGAGGATGGTTGCGACAGTCTAGATGATCCTAGGGAAGGGGAGAGGGGATGGAAAGGAGGAAAATGTTGTTATCAGAGAATTGATAAAGCACCATTCCTTTTCCAATCATATGCTGCTACCTGTATTAAGAACTGTGATCAAACACTTTTGGAGTTCTACTGCCAACAGCCTCCCTTCTCAGTTTATTTCCTCAGAAAGTTCTAGTGAGGGATTATAGGATGGGGAAGGGATGGCGTTAGTATTTATTATCTCATTCTTTTAGTTTCCAATAGATTTGACTGAAGTTGCAGGAAGCAGAATATAAAGCATGTGATAAATTAGATAAAATCAAGAAAGGATCCTAGAGCCCTGTGAACACTATCTTAAGTTCTTTCAACAAATTTGGAGGCAAATGACAACATGTATTGATCACTTAAAATAAAGGCAGCTGGCCATTCCACCACAAAAAATACCCCATAGCTAAAATCCTTAAATCAGTAGACTGAAGCTTATCAGCATGAAAGGGCATCTTAAGATTTCTCTAACAGAAGTGATGTAGGTTTGCACGCTATATAAGCACTAGGCTTCATCACTAGCTATTTTACACAGCCTGCATCAAACCAGAATCACACATGAAACTATCTCTTACAAGCAACAAGCACGGAAAAATTTTCAGTTGTACAGTTTATTAGCATGAGAATATTGTTTACAGCAAGGGAGAATTGCTGGCCTAGACCCCTTATGTATACATTAAAAAAAAATTATAATTGCTAGTGCTGGTGAAGATTCTCACAGTGCATGTTTATAAGTATCTTCCTCTCTTGGCAGTTGGAATGAAAATGTATGGAACATAGGACAAGCCTCAAGATACATAAAAAATATGCACAGGTAAGTAGCTATGTGGCACAGCAATGCAGAAACATAGTTTATGGGAATATAGTTTATGGAACACAGTATCTGAATTTATTCTTAGCTTTCATAAGAAAGGAAAACACAGTACGCTCCCTTGACAGACAATATACGAACACCATGTCCTTGGCTTTAACACTGTATCAAAGCCTTTATGAGAAAGTTCATGTATGGAAAATAACTGTCATATAGATAAGCCGAGGACAAAGAGAAACACACACACACACACACACACAAACACCTGTTGCACGTGATGTATGATAAAAAAAGGAGATGGGGAATTCTTGTGATGGCTGTACAAGGAAAACAGAACATATCATCAAAGAACACTTAGATGCAGGTTTCGTGTATGCATGTTTTCGATTCTCTGGAGCCCTGTTTATGAGTGGAAACCACTGGGTCTTGTGGAAATTCTCTTCCTCAAGAAGTTGCCAAATTGTTTTCAAAATGATGGTGCTCCTCTGAGAATTCTGCCTGCAATGTACCCAGTTCTGCTTTCCCTACCTCCTTGTTTACATCAGTTTTTTTTTTAATAATTTGGCCAGAGTTCTTAACAGAACACAATGAAAACTAAAAATCAAAATCATTAATACTTGTGTTCATTTTTTCTTCAATGTGTTGTAGAAATGTGAGAATGCATACTTCCTCACCTGCCATTAAATGCTGCCTAATTATAAACACATAAGTAACAGATTAAAATAGCCCCATTAGACAAAGAATTCTACTTTCAGCTAGGAAAAGAGATTACGAAGCTGCCTAGAACTACCACAACTGCTTGGAATGATCCCCTGACAGGCAGAATCCTTTTCTAAAAAAAAAAAATCAAACCACAAGAGTATCAGTGAAATTAATCATGAAAACGACATGACCCAACACTACGGATCGTCTCCTACAGTTTACTCAATGCCAAGTACTAGTCTCAAAATGTCCAAAACCTAAAGTGCTGTTCTAAATTTTCATTTATTAAAGATTCAAAATTATAACAGCAAATAAGACCTTGGCATAAAGATTTAAACATGCTGAAAATTATCTCTCATGATTTCTCTTGGTCGCTACATTTTTCTCAGACACAATTTCATTCTCATTTCTTTCTCAAACACAATACTAGGTTTCCCAGAATTATGCTAAATTCTCATAAGACAGGTACAAGTCTACTTCCAGAGACACGTAAATAATAGTTGTGGTTGTCATTTTAATGTTAGCTTTCTATGTAAGTTAAGATTTTAAAAATAAACCTCTCAAATGTATGTTCATCTGTATATTGCGATAATTTTGAAGTTCTTCAGAATAAGGAATAGGTCATCTATAGTGGGCTGATGATGATGGTGGCCCCACAATACATGTTCACAGCCCAGTCTCTAGAATCTGTGCATATGACTGTATTTTACAAAAGGTCTGGGTGGATGCATTGAAGTTGAGGACCCTGAAGTGACAGCATCATTCAGGATTACCCAAGTGGAATCCTAAGTCCAATGACAAGTGTCTTTATAAGGCACAATTAGAAGACACACATAAATCAGAAGACAATGCAAAGTCAGTCGTAATGTGGCCACAGACAAGTTAGTTAGCCGCCAGTAGAACTTACAAAGGCCAAGAGGCCAATGCAAGCCTTCCCGGCATAGGCTGCAAAGGGAAAGCAGATCTGTGTATATCTCATTCAGACTTCAGGGCTCCAGGACGGTGACACATCAGCCATGCAGTTTGTGAGCATTTGCAGCCTCAGGAAACAAATGCAGTGTGTAAAATGAATGAATTAAATTACTTAAGTATCATCATCAACACACAGAAGTTCACATCTTCAAAATGCTGAAATCAAAGGCAATTATTTTTTTTTAAAGATTTATTCATTTTATTACAGCCAGATATACACAGAGGAGGAGAGACAGAGAGGAAGATCTTCCGTCCGATGATTCACTTCCCAAGTGAGCCGCAACGGGCCGATTCGCGCCATCCGAAGCCGGGAACCTGGAACCTCTTCCGGGTCTCCCACGCCGGCGCAGTGTCCCAATGCATTGGGCCGTCCTCAACTGCTTTCCCAGGAAAGGCAATTATTTCACCCTCATAGTCCTACTTTGAGCTAGCATGAGCTTCTTTACTGTAACGTGTCTTGGGGACATGTCCAGCACAGCTGGGCTGCTTTTCTGGCTATCTTGCCTACTTTACAGCCTGCACCTGACTTGGCCCTGGTCTCTTTTCACTACAGATGGCCGCTCACTGCTCCTGCTGCACTGACTTAAAGACTTTTCCTTTGTTGGAACAAGGAAATAAATCTTGAGAGAAAATAAATTTCCTGCTTATATACAAAATTATGGGTTGTCACTTTTCTGGTATTACATTTATATTCTTCCTTAGTAATCCCAGTTCCTAATAAAATTGTAATAATTATGTACTTTTTGATTATTTAATATCAAAGAATCTATCAAATAATTAGCAAAAACCAAACAGCTGAATATGGTTAAGTAGTTTGTATGATTTCTGAGGCCTGAGATAAATTGTGGAGCAACTCATCTATGTCATAATGCCATAAACTTGAAGTATATTATTTATTTGTGCGAAGTATATCTAAAACTGGTAAAGATACTACTTTCACTCATTTTTTTAAAATACCACGCACTATTAAATTTCCAACTCTTTTCCCCACTTGATATATCCTATAGAATAACCCAGAACAGTACAGAGATCTTCCTCCTCCCTTTTAACAGCCAGTTAGAATTCCACCACATAGGTGTACCATAATTTCTTCCACCAGACAAGACAGTTACCTGGGTTCCTTCAGGTCTTTTGCTTTCAGGTCTATATTGACCTGTCATAAGCAAGGGTTCCTAAGGTATGGTGTCCAAAAGCATACTGTCACCACCTAAAAATCTATCAGAAATGCAGAGTACAGGGTGCCAATCAGACTTAATGAGTCAGAAACACTGGAGGTGAGGGCCCAGAATATCCATCAAGGTCTCCAGGTGACTCTACCCGCTCAAGTCAGAGGCACTGGTCTTTGAGACATTCTGTGTCTCTGTTACTTCAGCTCTGAGATGGATCCTTTGAAGCAGATTGGCTAAGTCAAAAGATAAACTCAGGCTTCCAGAAGCATCAATGAAAAAAAAAAATCACGTTTTAAAAAGAAATGTACTGGACAAGGGGAAACTCTAAGATGGACTATGTCAATCAGTGGACTCTGCACCAGTCTCATCGTACCTGGACTGTTGCTGATGATATGTTGGAGCTTCTAATTGATCGAGGTGACGCTCTGCTGGCTCCACCTTCAAACCTGAGAGGGCCTCCCTAAGAGGCTGTTGAATTTGACTGGACAGTGGGAGGCTGGACTCTGTATGGTGTGAGCTTGTAATTAGGGAATCCCAACGGAACTTGAGCTGTGGTTATGCATCAAGGTGAAGGAATTCACCCTGGTGGAAGGGTTTGGGGTGAAGGGGGGAGAATCCCAGTACCTATGAAATTGTGTCATGTAATACAATGTAATTAATGAAAAAAAAATAATTAAAAAAATGTACTCATCTTTTCTTTAGCACAGAATTTGATGTATTAAATTTATCATTAGCTCTAATTTTGGGACATTTTAACATGGTAAATAGCGTGATACATGACTACAGTTTCATATTTTGGATATTCAGTTGACTCAATCCTTTTGCACATATCTTGCAAAGGTAATGTTGAGATTTTATTGTTCATGTTGTTAGTACAAGTGTATTCTTTAATAGTTTGACGGCCAACATCTGTAGGTTAGTTTTACTTATGTCCTGCTATTTTCCTAATTCTCCTTTATCAACAATTATCTCCTTTGATTCTCCTGCCAGGTATAAACATCATAATCTGAAAGTGGCTTTACCTTTTTTTATGTCAGAGTCTTATTGTTTATTACTCCAGCTGCTTTTCTCTTGCTTACCAGTAACAATACCTCTAACATAATGCTGAGAATGGAAACTGGGCCTTCAGTAAGATGCTGACTTTTCAACTAAGTCATCACATCAATTCTAAACCCTATCAAGTATTGATGTGATGTCGACCACACCATTTTTCACATTAGTTATTAGTATGATACCCAATTAATTTTCCAGTAATTACAATGAGAAAATCTCATTCGTGGCATATGATTTTTTTCTTTTTACTGGAAAGTCGGATATACAGAAAGGAAGATCTTCCGTCCAATGATTCACGCCCCAAGCGGCCACAACGTTGGAGCAGAGCCAAACAGAAGCCAGGAGCCAGAAACCTCTCTTGAGTCTCCCACATGGGTGCAGAGTCCCAAGGCTTTGGGCTGTCCTCAACTGCCCAGGCCACAAGCAGGGAGCTGGATGGGGAGCAGGACTGCCGGGATGAGAACTGGCACCCATATGGGATTCTGGCGCGTTCAAGGCAGACTTTAACCGCTAGGCTACCATGCTGGGCCCTGGCATATGATTTCAATTGTAGTTGGATTCCAAAAGAAAACATTTAAGAGCTTGGGAATTAGGTCAGAAAGAGAGCACTCCGCAGATGAATCAGTATTTAAATATAGATGTCAGCACTGCAAGTAGCAACTTAACTGGCCATACCACAAAGCTGGCCACTACCTTACTAACTCATTTTGAAGTCAATTTGTTAAAAATAATCGTTCTTTTAAATTTAGTAGTTTCCACTTTATTCTTACTGTAATTCTTAATTTTACTCCTTTTTAGCTATATGTTTATTTTCCCTATAATGACAAGGAGTATTTATTATTTATTTGAAAATCAGATTTAGAGAGAGGGAGAGACAAAAATATCTTCCATCTACTGGTTCACTCCCCAGATGACCGGCAATAGCCAGAGGTGGGCTAGGATGAAGCCCAGAGCCAGAAGCTTCTTTAAGATTGCCCACGTAAGGAACAGAGGCCCAAACACCTGGGCCATCCTATGTCGCTTTTCTCACGGGCATTAACAGGAAGCTGGATTGGAAGTGGAGCAATTGCAATTTGAACCAATGTCTATATGTGACTATAGTACTGTTGGTGGCAGCTGTATCCGTTATGCTACAATGCTGGCCCCTATATACTTTTTTTTTTTAAACAGATTTACTTATTTTTGTTGGAAAGGCAAATCATAATTTACAGAGAAAAGAAAAGACAGAGAAAAAGATCTTTCACCTGCTGGTTCACTTTCCAAGGGGCCACAATGCCTGG
Source organism: Ochotona princeps (assembly GCF_030435755.1). NCBI lineage: Eukaryota > Metazoa > Chordata > Mammalia > Lagomorpha > Ochotonidae > Ochotona > Ochotona princeps. Next base: position 64,710,388 of record NC_080839.1, on the reverse strand, counting down.
AGCTGAGCCAATCCAAAGACAGGAGGTTCTTCCAGGTCTCCCATGTGGTTGCAGGGTCCCAAGGCTTTGGATCATCCTCTACTGCTTCCTGAGCCCAGAAGCAGGGAGCTGGATGGGAAGTGGAGCAGCTGGGACATGAACCGGCGCCCATATGGGATCCCGTTGCATGCAAAATGAGGATTTAACCACTGAGCCATTGCATCAGGCCCCCTTTACACTTTTTTAAAGTAATGATTTATTTATCTGAAAGTCAGAGGCACACAGAATCAGGGAGAGACATACAGAAAGAAGCATCTTCCATCCATAAATTCATTCCTCAGATGGCTGTGCAACGGCTGTGGGGCAGAACTAAGAGGAGCTTTTTCCGGGTTTCTCATATGAGTGGGAGGGGTCTAAGTTCTTTGGCCATCTTCCACTGCTTTTTTTTCCTGGCTATCAGTAGAGATATAAATTGGAAATGGAGCAGCCAGGACAGAAATCAATGCCCAAATAAGATGCCAGTATGGCAGGTGGACACTTACTGGCTATGTCACAACGCTGGCTCTGACAAAAGGTAGCTTATGCAATGAAGTTTCCTGGTAATTGCTTTGGCTATAATTAATCAGTTCTGATTCAAAACTTCTTTAATATTTTGGAACTATGGTTTTTAATCCTTATGACCAACAGAAATTTAACAGCAATGTTTAAAAGCTTTACAGCTCCTTTTGCTCATCTTAGTATTATCCCATATATTTTCATTATTGAGAATCTGATCTTTTTGTTTAGATCTAAAATGTGATAAATTCTTGCAAATATTCTAGTTGTATCTGAAAAGACTTCTCTATTGCAGAAATACATATTGATATGTATACATAAAACCACCTCCTGATTGATCACTTACGTGTTCAATTTTCTATGTTCTCTTGATGCTTCAAACTGAGAGGAATATAAAACCTTTAAAAATATAAGACTTCTATCAATATAGGCTCATTCTTAGATCATTAAAATGAGTCCAAGGTTATAGCATGTTGAATTTCTACAACCAGAAAGGCACCAGCACTAACGCCAAGGGGCAAAATGCTGTCCCAGCAACCCTTCTGTTCTCCCTTCTAGTCACGCTAGCAACTGCTGCAAAATACCCGATCTAACAACTTCTAAGCACACTGAGACGTTTCTATAACCTATCAAAAGTGTTAACATTCATATAAATCAAATCACTTATACTTCTGATCAAATAATGTACAACGTAGCCACTTTCTTGTGTGTATGTATAACAATGCATCAGATTCTTTAAACTGAACAGTGTTCTGTCACAATGTATGGAAATTCCACTTATTTTTCATAATTACCAGTACTAGGTATTGTCACTCTTTAATTTAGAGGTCAGTGAGGATGTAATAGTATTCCATGTGGTTGTTCTTCCATGATGGTTGACAGAATTGGATTCTTTTCATTAATATTTATTTGGATTATCACCTTTTTATAACACTTATTCTTGTTTTTTTTCTCAATGAAAAATATATTTCTTCACGTATTCCTTGGTTGAAAATGTTTCTTGCAGCAAGTCTTCCTTCTCTGTGGCTTACCTATTCATTCTCTTAAAGTTATCTCTGGATTAATACACTTGTTTATTTTAATGTACTTCAACAATGTCCTTAAGAAAAGTGACTACTACTGATTTATAGACAGTTTCCTGCATGTGTGTTTAGGCATGTGTGTATGCACATGTCTTTTTAAATTTTTAACATTGACTTATTTTTTTGAAAGGGAGAGCAACAGAGACGGAGAGAGATTATCCATTTACTGATTCATTCCCTAAATGGTTAAAATGGCCTCACTGCTCAATACAGGAGCTACATCCCGGTCTTCCATGTGGGTGGCAGGGGTCCAAGCACCTGCTAGTCTTCTGCTTTTCCCAGGCACATTAGCATTAGCAGGGAGCTGGATGAGAAGGGAAATGGTTGGGACATATACTGGCATCACAATGCCAGTCACAGCATGCACATTTAAATAGAAGTTCTACTGTTTCATTTCTCTCATTAGATCTACAAACTATCTGGAGATTTCTGCATTATATGAGGATTGTTATTTATTTTACTGGCCTTCCCTATATGGATAATAAATTAACTAGCATCATTTTTTTTAAAAAAGAATATTCTTTCCTTTATATAATTGTAAAGTGCCCTATGATCCAAGTCAATTGTCTCAACAGGTGTGTATTGGCTTCTGGATTCTCTTTGTTCCCAAAGGCCCACATTTCCCTTCTACCATCATCCAGCTGGGATTCTGGTTAGGGCTACATTCTGCCTATAAAACAATCTGAATTTTGCTGATATGTTTATAATATTGAACCTTTCAATCCATGAATGTTCTATTTTACTTTTATAGCTTAATCTCTCTTTGCCACGGACGAAAATCCACATTTTTAGTTTTGAATTATTTATTGCTGATAAATGAAAATAGTTAAATTTCTTAACACGATTGTAAGTGACTGTGAAGAGACAGATTTTGCCCTGTTTGCAAGCTAACAAGCCTCTTATTGGCCATGAACGTTTACAGAAGATACACAACTCCTGGATCCAAGAAAAAAGGACTTTTTCACTCACAGCATAGCAAAGCAGTATGTGTATAGCCATCCTTTCTGTGTCAGCTTCCCTGTAAGCTCACATCTCAAATGAGTAAGGAGATACAGACTCAGGCCCATGCTGCCCAGGCAGCAAGTTCACATCTCCACCGAGAAACACCAAGCTTAAGAGATTCACTGCTTTTACGGGAGGCAAACTAGTACACACTGAATAAGAGACACTGCCTTATTTCAAGACTTCTCACTGCAAACCTGACCTGCAAGACAGCATAAAGAATGTCCAGGGACTTGCATTCTGGGTATATCCAGCAAGTGCACGCAGCAAAACAAGGGGCCAAAGTAGATTCCCTTCCCAGCAATGACACTGCATGGAGGGGAAAAGAGGGTACCATCACTAATTTTTAAAAATCTGATGATTCTCACACAGCTTTAATCTCAGAATTGTCTACTTGTAAAAATGTCATTTGCCAATAATAGAAGATTTCTCTCTTTTTTTTTTTTTTTGCCATGTCGTAACTTGCTGGGGCTTCTAGTAAGAATAAATACGGTCATATTAATCATTCTCTCCATTCCCTAAGGCAAAGGGTAGTGCTTTGGGGCTCAGCAGCGTGGCCTAGTGGCTAAGGTCCTTGCCTTGATCCCATATGGCCACTAGTTCTAATCCCGGCAGCTCCACTTCCTCTCTATCTCTCCTCCTCTCAGTATATCTGACTTTGTAATAAAAATAAAATAAATCTTAAAAAAAAAAAAAGGGTAGTGCTTTGTCATTTTAAAAATGTTGGCTAGGCAGTGTGTTGTTTGTAGACACTGTTAGAGGAAATTAGTTTCCTTCTTCCTTTTAGTATGATAACTAGGTTTACCAAGAACAGAAAATCTAGTAGAGAAATTAATCCTTAAGTTTAATACTAAAGGTATTTGCAAAACATCAAAAATTATTTTTACACATTATCAGAATTACTTTCAGACAGGTTACTGAAGGACTTACAGGTAGCGCTATATTATGTACACACACGGAGTAGAAGTCCAGAAGGTACTCTTTCAGATACACTAAAGTATTGAGAATTTCTCATTTCAACATATTTTAATGCTATCGAACATGCTCAAAGTGATATAGATCATTATTGCTACATGCATTTGTGATATGCTTTAGTAAGTAATATATGGTTTGAAATTCTATTTTCTCCTGAAAACATTTAATGGTTCCCTAATCGAGTATTAGAGGTGGTCAGAGACACTGAAGTAGTAGTAATGAAATGGAAGATTAAGAATTACACAGTCGAAGCCCATCTCGGCCCAGAATGAGACCCCTCGGCGCCTGGGGCGCCCCACTGCTCCCCAGGAGCCCAGGCCCGCCTGGATGGTTCGAGTTGTCGCACTTTCCGGGGACCACCCTCCTGGCCCCGCAGAGGCGGGCTGTGGTCCCCTGTCCTCCCTCCACAGTCCCACCATTCGGATGTGGCCATATGGGGTGGGGGCAGGGGCGGCGCAGGCCGAGCCTTGCGACGTGGCGCGTTCGCCCGGCAGACCCCGGCTCCTGAGCGCTGGTGTCCACCGCATCACCAGGCCGCTGTCTTGGAGCAGAGGGGCCGAAGGAACTCGAGAAGACGCCCCACAGAGCACGAGGGACCCTGCCAGCTATGGGCGCTGAGATGTGATCCTATCAGATTGAAATTCTGAGAAACCTCAGCCCAGAAATCCAGGCCTCCTGACAGTGTTTTAACTGCATTTTCCTGCACCTGAGATACACTGGTTAACATCCACATGCATCCTTTCTTATTCCCTATTCCTTCTTTGAGACCCCTGGCATATAAGAAATGGGGAAAAATCCAGCTAGATTAAAAAAAAAAAAAAAAGAACTACACAGTCATTCTTACACAGTTTGGGACCAGTAAAGTGGTGTAGTAAGCTAATCCCTCCCCTGAGGTTCTGGCATTCCTTATGGGAACCAGTTCTAGTACCAGCTGCTCCACTTCTGAACCGGCTCCCTGCTTGTCTACTGGGGGTGAGGAGTGTAGCGGGGAAGAGCCCCAGTTCTTGGACCCCCTGCACCCACGGGAGAGACCTGGAAGAAGCTCTAGCTCCTGGCATCAGATTGGCTCAGCACAACCACTGTGGGAATGAACCAGCAGATGGGTGATCCCTTCCTGTCTATATATCTCTGTGTAAATTTGCCTTTCAAAAGTAAATAAATCTGAACAAAAGGAAAGAAAAGAACTGATAGTTTAAGGACTGGTTATGACTGATGTTTCGTAAATCATGGCTGTCTTCAACCATGATACTGCTGGGGTGGATGTTGTGGCACAGTGAGTTGAGCTCTCAGTGGAGATAATGCTCACGTCCCATATAGGAGTGCCTAGCTACTCCACTTCTGCCATGGCTTCTGCTGATGCTGCTCAAAGCAGCAGACACTGCTCAAGTGCCTGGGCCCCTCTCACACAAGTGGGCTATCTGGAAGAAGTTCTGGGCTCCTGCTTCCAATCAGACCCAGCCCTGGCTATTGCAGGCATCTGGGAAGCGAACCAGCAGATGATCTTTCTCACTCTCACATTTCAAGTGGATGAAAACAAACAAAAACACTTTAAAAAAAGTCTAAACACACACACACACACACACACACACACACAGAGTACAGCTTCTCTTGAAGGAGAGCTTTTATTCTAATAGACTTTCCTGGAGAAGTTTCATTTCTTAAAGGAACAGATTTCTAGTTCTCTAAGGCACTTCTGCCATACCAAACGCACTGGACATCTGTGATTCTTGACCACCTCCCCAGTCTCATAACCACAATGCGAAAGGCCAATCCTGCACACCTTTCCCTGTTTCTGGATACTCTGACTATCCACAACCTAACAGTGTAGCCAAACTTAACACAAGACAGAACTAACACCTCCAACTCTGCCACCAGCAAGGAGCCACAAGGAAAACAGAAGTCCCAGAGGGCTCTACCACCAGAATGAACTTGGCCCAAAAGGAGTCCAGCCCCCAGTATACTTCTCAAATGAGATGTCCTCCTCCTCCTTCCATAAGTTAACACACATACAGCAGGGAAGCAAGCAGAACTGTGTATTTTAAATAACTATGGACACAAGATATATCAAATTGCTTATTTAAAGCAATACTAAACAGCAAAATGTCACCAGTTATGTTCCCAGAAACAATTAAAAAATTTTTATAGTGAAAAGCTATATTTTGCACAATTAAATTTTATAAGACACTTTAAGAGCATTCCAGAAGTCCAACAAAACTTTTCTCTAGCAGAAAATAAAAATTCTGCTTCTGCAGTTACTTCATGTTGCAATCCTGACATCTTATTTTGGGAAAAGGGGATTTTATTTAGCTGTGCCTATAACAAATAAAGAGAATCCGCTGATCTTATTGATAATTTTTTCTGGAGTTATTCCACCTTACCTTGTCCTGGGATTTCATAAAAGTTCTTCTTTCAACATTGTTTCCTATCTGAAAACTAGAAACCCAAACTATAAAATTAAATTCTTCCACTTTACATAGAAATCAATAAACCAGTGTTAATATACTGCTGAATTTCAAAGTTCTACTCTCTGTTCCTTGTCTGTTGGCTGAAACAGACACATATATCAAGAGTTTCTGCAGATTTTCAGCTAGAAGCATCCATTTTGCTGTCCAAGATCTTTATTTCTGTACATAAAGGAAGTGGGTTTTGATGCTATCTCAGTGTTCTTCCGGTCTTAAAACATACTTGAAATAAAGTGATGTCAGATTTAGAGTAAAACCTCTAATGAAGAAAAAGCTATCAGCAGGGTGTGCTTTCCCCATACCGACAACTGCAACTCCGAGTTTCTTCAGTGTATTCTGAGACATTCCAAACATACCAAAAATGTATATGGGACATACATGCTGTATATATGAGTCACAGGAAAGATGCATATTCAGCGAGACTAAATGCTTGCAATGAATCCAGTTCTTGAAACTGTTGAAGGTTCTTAAGTAAAAATGAATTATACATGAGAAAATGTGTCTCTCTCACCTCACTTTCCAAACCCTTCTCTCAGCTTGATAAACTACTGCAACCAGGAAATAACCTTACTGATTATCTTACCTCACACTAAACTCAGAAAATATAATCAATACTATGATCATCTCTACAAGAGAGAAATGCATCAAAGGCAGATCAAAACAACTTAAAGGGATCCAATTTTGAGGTTGACACTGCTTTGTAGTTTTACATTTATTTGTCTGTTTATTTAATAGGTAGCATGACAGGGTCCGGCGCAATGGCCTAGTGGCTAAAGTCCTCACCTTGAACACACAGGGATCCCATAGGGCCACTGGTTCTAACCCTGGCAGCCATGCTTCCCACCCAGCTCCTTGCTTGTGGCCTGGGAAAGCAGCTGAGGACGGCCCAAAGTCTTGGGACCCTGCAACCGTGTGCGAGACCTGGAGGAAGCTCCGGACTTCTGGCTTCGGATCGGTGCAGCTCCAACTGTTGCAGTCACTTGGTGGATTGAATTATCGGACAGAAGATCTTCGGCTCTGTCTCTCCTCCTCTCTATATATATCTGACTTTGCAATAAAAATAAATAAATCTTTAAAAAAAAAAAAAAGGCAGCATGACAGAGACAAGTGCAGGGAGGGAGATTTCTATCTGCCTGTTTACTCCAGAAATGGCCTGTCGGGGCTGGCCAAGGCTGAAACCAGGAACCAGGAACTCTGTCAGATCTGCCATGTGGGTGACAGAGAGGAAAGTACTTGGACTAACACCGTACTTTCCCAGGCACATTGGAAGAACACAGCAGTTAGGACTGGACCTGGTCTCTGGTAAGGGATGCCAGGGTCACAGCAGCATTTTCACTGCAATGCTAAGATGCCAGACTCTTGTTGTGGTTCATGTTTTCTATTGAATACAAATGAGTAGGGCAAGTTTACGCATTTCAAATCTACATATTAAGCTACTGAAAACAGAGTTCTTGGATGCTCTCAAACTCTGAGAAATAGCCACTACAAAACATTAGCTCTGAGTAGAACAACAGTGGCAACCAAACAACAGCCAAGTCACTACTCCTAACAGCTATTGCAGTGTCTGTGGCTCTTGAAAAGTAAAGACCACCCTGTTACCCCAAATACACACACAAGTATATTCCCAGGCAATAATTACATTCTCAATTTTTTAGACTGACCTCTTTTAATAGGCATTTCCCTGTATCCAAGTGCTCAGAAAAACATCCATTTTGCTAACTATATTTTTTGCCTGACTCCTGGCTCCTAATTTTACACCTGTACTTTCCAGACTTAAGAAAAATCAAAATTGGGAAGAAACAGGGAATATATAAAGCCCTGGACACTTTCAGCTCTATTCTCTTTTTTTTTTCTATTCTTTCAAAAATGGGTGCTTAGTAGACCTGACAAATTGCGGGCCTAGGGCCACACTTCCTTTCACTACTGATCAAAAATACTTCATTAAAAAAAAATTATTTTGACCTGGCACGATGGCTCAATGGCTAAATTCTTATCTTGCAAGTACCAGGATCCTATATGAGTGCTGGTTCGTGACTCAGCTGCTCCACTTCCCTAGGGTCTTATGGCCTGGGAAAACAGTAGAGGATGGTCCAAAGTCTTGGGACTCTGGACCCACATGGGAGACCCAGAAGAACCTCCTAGCTTCTGGCTTTTGATCAGCTCAGCTTCAGCCATTTGGGGAATGAACCAGAGGATAGAGGATCTTTCAGTCTCTCCTTCTCTCCATAAATCTGATCTGCCTTTTCAATAAAAATAAAACATTAAAAAATAAAACTTTAAAATGAAATACTTATTTTCATTTGAAAGGCAGAGTTTATCTTTCAGAGAAAGGAAGATAAGGAGAGATACAGGGAGATACAGATATTCCTCTGCCAGTTCACTCCCCAAATGACTCCAATGGCTAGAGTCATTCCATGCAGCAGCCCAAGCGGGAGACCTGAGCTGGACTAGTTAGCACTGGCCACTGCTGATTATCACTCACTGGTGCACACTAAAGCTAGGCCTGGTACCCTGCCTGGCAGGGCCAAACCATAGTACCCACAGGTAAGAGTCAAAACAGGGGACAGGTAAGGTTAGGCAGGGTCATGACACTAACCAGCACACGAATCAGGTTGGGTGGCAGATTCTGTGGGGAGTCTGTGAGCCATCCCCGTGGAACTGCGACTTACAGTGGTTTGCTTAAGAGCTGGGGGTGGCAACTGGCTGAGCTAGGCATGACCACAGAACCCTCCAACACTCATGGGTACTGGCGTTGAGTACAGGTTAGCTGGTCCAGGCTACAGCATCTGCACACACACCCAAAAATAGAGTGTTGAGTGAGCTGGGCTGTAATATCCACCAGCTCATACATAGTCCAGGATGGAGGGAACAGACTATTCTGGGGAAAGAACTAGCACCTTCTGGCACATGTGAGATCTTGGTCTGGGAGTGGGCCTGGTGGGGGGACACTTCCCTGGTGTGTCATAGCTCCTGCTGGTAAGCATGTGATTCAGGTCTGGGTGTTGGTCAGACCGGGCAAGGTGATTCTACCTGGAGGCAAGTGTGTGGGTTGCTTCTGGAGGGAGGTGGATCTGGCAGTGTTGGGACAAATCTTCGCACACTGGCATGTGCAGGAGTCAGGCTGGAATGTGGGTCATGCTGGGCCAGGATGTCACACTGACCTGTGTGACAGGGATGGGAGCGGACTGGACAGGGCTAGGTTACAGCTCCTGCCAGCAAGAGTTGGGACTGGGGGCAGGCTGGGACAGATCAGGCTGTAGTATCCTATGGCAAAGGTCAAGGTGGGGATGGGCTAAGCTGAGCTGTGTCAGAGCAACCAGTGGCACATGTACAAGATCTGTGGCTAGGAACATGCCTGGCTGGGGAGCTCAGGGGACATGTCAGCTAGGCTGCAACTCCCACTGGTGAGCATGAGAACCAGGGCTGGAGGAGGGCCTGGCTAGACAGGCAATAGCACCCATTAGCATGAGTGTGGGTTGGGTTGAAGTAGGCTCCAACGTCCCCATTGATGTGTACAAGAGCAGGATGAGATGTGGCACAGACTGGACCAGTCTGCTGCTCATATTGGCAAGCACAGCAACCAGGGCTGGGAGCAGGCCTGGTGGGGGTTACTGCACATTGCTTGGACTCAACTACAGTTCCCGCTGGTGTGAGGGCTGAGTGTATGGTGTGCTTGGTTGGTATGGGCTGAAGCATCCAGTGGTCTGCATAACAGATGGGGCTCGAGGGCCCGGCAGCATGGCCTAGTGGCTAAAGTCCTCGCCTTGAAAGCCCTGGGATCCCATATGGGCGCCGGTTCTAGTCCCGGCAGCTCCACTTCCCATCCAGCTCCCTGCTTCTGCCCTGGGAAAGCAGTCAAGGACGGCCCAAAGCTTTGGGACCCTGCACCCGCGTGGGAGACCCCGGAAGAGGTTCCTGGTCCCAGCATCGGATTGGCGCGTACTGGCCCGTTGCGGCTCACTTGGGGAGTGAAACATCGGATGGAAGGTCTTCCTCTCTGTCTCTCCTCCTCTCTGTATATCCGGCTTTCCAATAACAATAAAATCTTAAAAAAAAAAAAGAGAGAGATGGGGCTCGAGACATAACTGACCCAGCAATTGCAACTACCAGTGTGTGCGAAGGCTGATGAGTGTAACGAACTGAGTCAGACCCCATACTGGAAAGCACACACACGGGGTCAGGTGTGGGACCACTTCAGATGAGGTTTCTTTGGGTTTCCCCCCAACTGAGACACTGGACTCAGAACTCCAACCATGGGTTATAGGTTCAGGATTGGTGGACTGTTTGTAGAGTGCATGTGTCAGAACCTGACCTTCTCAGTGGATAAGACGGAGCAGTGGATAGCATGCCCAGATGCATATGGAAGATATGGCAGTCCATTGAAGAGGACATCTCATACTATAATAAAGAAAGGAGAACAGAAAAAATTGGACAGCTACCCCAGCCAGATGTTGACAGCAAATATCTGCGCAAGGTAGACTGTATCAGACAATCGACCTCATCCTTGGATTGGTAAGATTGACAGCATTTCAGAACTATCAAAATCACTTAAGCAGAACCCTTGGAACATGCTCTACATTGGGGACCCTGGGATGGTATTGGGTGGCCATTCCCTATCCCAGGGTACTGAAGTGGTTGGAAAGCTGGGTATGGCTTCTACCCTTACCTCTCCCCTTACCTCAGATACACATGAGGAAGAGGTAGAAAATTTGGAATCAATGGTCTCACCGACTTTTCCCTAATCCTCAACCCTTACCACACTGATCAACCATGTAAACATCATTAAAAAATTATTTTTTAAAAAGGACGGGGGCTGACATTGTGAAGTTCCAGGTTAAAAGTAACTGCCTGAGAAGGAGGCATTCCATATTGGTGCCAGGTTGAGTCCTGGCTGTTCCACTTGTGATCTAGCTCTCTGTTTATGCCTGGGAAAGCAGCAGATGATAACCTGAGTTCTTGGGCCCCGTACTCACGTTGGAGAACCAGAAACTTCTGGCTCTCAGCTTAAGCCTGACCCAGTGCTGGCAATTAGGGCAGGAAACAAGAAGATAGAAGATTGATCCCTCTCTCAATCTCTTTCTCTTCCAGAATAAATAAATAAATCTTACTAAAAACAAAAAAGTTAACAGGATATTCAAACCAGGGAACTACTTTCCTTTGGTATATCACTATATCGGTTTTTGTAAGAAATCACAGCTTAAAATCTGCCTAGCCATGTACAGCTAAATCATAAATATTTGGACAAAAAATTTTGGGCTCTTCAAACAAATTCAGAGAAGAACATAAAGAAGCATTAGCAGGAATGGGTAATTAATTACATGCCCTTAACTGGGAAACCCATTCCAGTGAAGCTGTGACAAACACATTAACTTTGTAAAGAATGGTTTCTGGCTAAGCCATGAAGCAAACACCAAACAAGATGAGAATAAAAATCAGCAGAACAAACTTAATATTGGTTAGTACAAAAGCAAGCATCCTTTTCCTAGTAAGGAGACAACTATTAACACAATAAATGTTCTAAGTTTAGAAGAGAGTACTAGACACACAAGTAACATACCAACATCTTAAAAAAGTCCGTGAATGGTCAAGAGTATTGACCAAACCCAGGTACAATTTAGAGTGTTATTCACTAATCCCAGTGGCCCCTCTTCCCACCCAACTCCCTGCTTGTGGCCTGGGAATGCAACTGAGGACAGCCCAAAGCCATGGGACCCTGCATCTGCGTGGGAAACCCAAAAGAGGCTCCAGGTTCCTGGCTTCGGATCAGCTCAGCTCCGGCCGTTGCAGCCACTTGGAGAGTAAATCAGCAGATGGAAGCTCTTCCTCCTCTCTATATATCCGACTTTCTGCATATTTCACTTTCCAATAAAACAGAATAAATCTTTAAAAAAAAAAAATCTATCACAGACCTAAAAACAAGACAAATCTAAACCTCCTAGAAGGTAAAGCAGGAAAAAGCCTTCACAACACCAAAGATACAACCCAGTTTATAAAATAGACTTGCTAAAATTCAGAATTTCTGCTATATGAAACGGAAACTGCCAAGAAAGTAAGAGAACAAACCATAAATTTGGAGAATTGAAAAAAAAAAAAACCTAATGATGTAAACTGACAATAACGAATATTATCCAAAATATACAAAGAACTCATAAAGCTCAACAATTAAGAAATGGCTTGATTTGCAACGAGCTAAAGACCTGAACAGACATCTCACCACAGAACATACAGTGTACGGAAAGATGCTTCACAATTCATGTTTTCCAGAAAACACAAATGAAAACGGTGATATATCTGTTAGATCAGCTGGATTCCAAAACACTAACACAGCAAAGCTGCAAATACAGAATGAAGCAACTCTTGCTCATTGTTGGTGCGAATGAAAAACGGCACAGCTACTTTGAAAACAGTTCGGCAGTTTCTTACAAAACACTAAACACACTCATACCATATGATCCAGCAATCACACTCCTTGATATTCACTCACAAAAAATGCACACAGATGTTCAGAAAAAATTTATTCATAACTGCCAAAACTGTGAAAAACCAAAATGCCTTTTATTGTGTGAAAATACTGTGTTACATGCAGATGATGGAATGCTAGTCCGTGCTACAAAGAAATGAGCTATCAAGTCATGAAAAAGACATAGAGCAATCTAAAATATACATTACTACAAAAAAGCCACTCTTAAAATGTTCCAACAATATGACATTCTGCAAAAGGAAAAACTGTAGAGGCAGTGAAAAGAGCAATGGCTGCCAGGTGTTAAAAGGAAGGGAGAGATGAACAGCTGGAACACAAAGGATTCTAGGGCAATGAAACCATTCTGTGTGAAATTACAGTGGACAGACATGGAACACATGTCACTGTATATTATACATTTGTCCAAACCCACAGAACATAAATACTAAGTAAACCTAATCTAAACTGTGGGCTTTTAGCGATCACAGTCTCTCAGTGTAGGCTCATCACTTGGAACAAACACCGCTCTGATGGGGGACTCTTGAGGGTAGCGAGGCAGAGGGTACATGGAAAATAAAATCTCTGCACCTTCTGTTCAGTTTTGGGGTGACATAAATCGCTCTTAAAAAGATATCATTCTTTAAAACTCCTTGGTCACATTAGCCATACTTCAAGTGTTTAAAAAGACTATGTAGCTAATGGCTACTGTGCTGTGCTGGACAATATAAATATACACATTTCCACCACTGCACAGTATAGATTCAGAAGGCAAAGGAAAGGGACTGACTAACCTTGGGTCTGGGAAACAGGAACCACTAACAAGGGCATTGGTCACACAGCAATCAGGGCTTCATTCAAACATGAGGTGGCTTTACCTTTCCTTTTCCACCTGCTCTTTTTCCCCTCCTTGTTGCTGCCACCATCACTGCTGCTGCTGCTATTCTCAGAACTCTGCGAGTCAGACTGCCCATCACTGCTTTCTTCTGAGCCTTCTGAAAGCTCTTTGACCCCATCCGGCACATCTTTCTGCAAACGGAGGCATCCAGTTAGGATTCATCATCACCATTTCAGCAAACAGGAGTTCAATTTTCAATAGTCAACGTTGCAACGTAATTGTACTGATTAACTTTCAGCATGATCAGATTCAGGAACAAAACCAGCAATAAGACTCAGTAACAGACCTAGCAATATTTACTGAATTCTTGTCACTTCTGTTTTTGGGTTAGATAAACTGATGTTTCAAAGATAAAAATATATACAATATTCAGAGAGGAGTACAAAAAACAGACTTAAATTAGCAAAAGTTGGGTATATGAAAATCCAGCAAGGTGATGACATGTTCAGGACACTTAAAAAATATATATACTGATTTAATCAGACATGTTATATGTCTGTGAGCGTAAGTACCATTGCATATTCTGAATTCAACTGGATGAACATACTGCTATATAAAAGATAGTATATTACTTTAATTAGTTCCTAAATATTGGTTAGTATGTAACAAGGATCAAATTGAAATCATTGCTTTTTTTTCAAAATCATGAATCTCTGGTTTCTATACTTAAGTTAATGGGAATATTAATCAAAAAGGGTAATTCTGTCAGGTTTTTATTTGAAACTTGTAACAGCTTAGTTTCAAGATCAAAGAAAAGCAAAGAAGGTTTTCTGGTCTGTTCTTCCTAACTGTGCAGCCTTGTGGCTCACCTTTTCATGCCTCAGTTTCCCTGTCTCTAAGGTGAGGATAACAGGAACCATGTAAAATGGCCATTATGAAATAAAATGAGCTAATTAACATAAAATGCTAACATTTACAATAGTGTCTGGCATAAAACCTCAATAAAATATTAGCTACTATGTATTTGTGTAATACATAAAAAATATACATTTAAAGGCATTACTGAATGTTATTTCTAAGTTATGAAATAAAGGGTGGTTCTTCCCTTTATTAGTTCATTACCTACATATTTTTGTTTTTATATTCAGACTGAAAAACAACTCTGGCACAAAAAAAATACCAAGTGACATTAACAAAACAGAAAACATGGGCCCAGCAGAATAGCCTAGTGGCTAAATCCTCACCCTGCAAGCACCAGGATTCCATATGGGCACCGGTTTGCATCCCGGCTGCTCCACTTTCCCTCCAATCCCCTGCTTGTAGCCTGGGAAAGCAGTAGAGGACAGCCCAAAGCCTTGGGACCCCGCATCCACATAGGAGACCCAGAAGAAGCTCCTACCTCCTGGCTTTGGATTGGTTCAGCTCCGGCCATTGCTGCCACTTAGGGAGTGAGCCAGCAAATGGAGGATCTTTGCCTCTCCTTCTCTCTGTATATCTGCCTTTCCAATAAAAACAAATAAACCTAAACAACAACCAAAAAAGAAAGAGAAAGAAACATAGAAAACATGTGCAGCTTCTGGAATAGGAAAAGAGGGAGTGAAATGAACCTAAGACTTGAGGCATGAGCAGCTAATTCTGTAGGGGTCACAGGATTAAGAAAAGGTAAATATAGTTCAGGTATTTGTTAAAACTATAGGTCATATGTCTGCCAACCGATTCTTTAAAAGTTGCCTGGCATCTTAAAGTCTAGAAAACATGGGGTGTATATTGTATTCCCCTCTGAACTCAGAGTCATTGTCTTCCAAACAACCATAACCACTTTTTCCTCTGCATCATCCTTAAATCCATCTATTTGAATCATCCTCCTACACATGGATTTCACTGTGTAATTCAGAAAGACCTCTTCCACCAAACTGCTCCGTCAGGTTGTCAAAGGCATCCACTGAACACTTCCTAACATTTACTCTATCTTGACACCTTAACAAACAAGCCCCCATGTGGCTCATAACCTAACTTTCAAAATACATTCCGAATCCTTCTGTGTCTTTAGGCTTAAGACAGTACCCCAGAAGGCCCTTCCTCCTATTACTTATCTGTCAAAGCCCAGAGGACATACAAGAATACTAGCTGAATCCTTTTATTCAAAATCAACATTTACTCCTCTTCATTATCCCAGTACTTCACAGAACAGTGCTTTGTGAGTACACAAGTCTCTTAGCAGCTATAGCATAAACCTCAAGAGATCCACAGCTGATCCTTCCTTACAGGTGCCATGATTTTAGCCTGGGTGTGGATTCAGGACATGATAAATACACATTCGGTCTCTGACTATGGTTCCTGAAGAGAGAGGAAAACTTCTAAAACCTTTGTACTTTGCTGAGCAATAGCAGCATTAGGACAATCTCATGTCCTGATACTTGGTCCTTCATCTAGGAGCTCCCAAATCTCGAGAAGCTTTGTTGGCCCTACTTTATGGGACTGAGCCCTCAATCTCTGGGACCTGCCACCCCCTCCGGGGAGAGTTTCAAGAGATGAGATGAACTTGAGGACCCCCAGTGGGTGCCTGCTGGAGGGAATGCTTGGTGTGCAGGAAGAAACTCCTACACATCTAGAGGTAAAGTGCAGTACCTCAACAAAAACACTTCGGCTTTTTTCCTACAACTATTAACACAGGAGGTACTTAATGAGTATTTTTTAAAAAACAATATGGAAGGCCTAGAACAGTTAAAATCGAACCCAAATGTAGAAAGCACCATGTAGAAATTAAGCCCTATTAACCTCAGAAAGTTTAACAAACTACAAAAAGGAGGTGCTCTACAGAGGTCAGATCTTTTGACTGTTGGCAGGCCGCATACAGCCATGGGGCACAGTGATGACAAGAGCTAAGAGTTAAAAAGGCAGCAAGGACAGAGTGCCACATTGGCAAAGAACATGGACAAAGTCCCTGCCCACTGAGCATTCGTACTCCAGCTGATGATCAATGTCCTCTAGCTTGAGGGGGTATAATCTCTACTTTAAGGGTGATCATGAACAGAGTCTGGCTGACCCGAAAAATGTTTCAGGTGCAGCCACAAGGATTCAGTCAGCCCAATGAAGCCGAGTCAGAATTGCGTGAGAGCCTCCTCCTTTAGCTCCTGCAATACTTTCTATCCTACTGGGAGTTGGCAGAGTGGGGATAAAGAGTGAAATTGTGTATGACAGGAAGAAGGCTCAACTAAGAATGAAACCAATTCAACTAAGAATGAGGCCAATTCTCAAGGCATCATTTAAGTTCCTCTATCCAGCCTGGGCTTCCCTAGAACTTTCAGTTATGTGGGCAAATAAATCCTGTGTTCTGTTCAGGCTGACTTTGTTTTCCTGTTTGTAACTGAGACGTCATTGACAATTAATGGTCCCTTCTCAACACAGGGTAGAAAGAATATGGGCTTAGGGAATGAGACAGATTTGAGTTTCTATCCTGGCTGACACTATATGGTCAGCATTAGGCAAGAAAATAGTCTCCTAAACATTGTCTTTCACTATTTAAAAAAAAAAAAAAGACCTGTTATCCAGAGTGGAGAAGTAAATGAGAAAGTGATCCGCAGCCTTTACTGTGGTATATACCACAGTGACTGTGGCTATTCAAATGCTGTAAGGCTCTTATAAAGATACTGTCAATAATTTTTGTTTCATCCTTTAAAGATAAAATCATAAAAATAAAAGAAAGTTACTCCTCTGATCTATTTATATAGCTTTAAAAAAAACAGTTAAAAAATACATATAGGGGACAAGGTTGAAAAATACTAATTCTTCCTGAAAATAAGTTTTAGAAGAACAGAGCTCCACCTCAATTAATTAAATATTACTTATGAATGGTCATTTCCTGTTTTTTTTTTTTTTCTTTTTCAATGATTTGCCAACAACATATTTACCTTCAAAGTATACACTCCCATTCTACCTGGCACCTTATAAAAGATGCCCTCTTCACCCCGGGAGTTGGTGTGCAGCATTGCATTCAGGCATGCAAGAGGGGATGTCCCACTGCAAAACAAAATAATAATATGATGATGAAGATACAATGATTACTTTCTTCTCCCAAATACCAGTTAACATTCACTCAAAATTAATTGGTAAATAACACTTCATTGATTTATATGTTTTATAAACTAACAAAAGAGGAAAAAATATATCATTCTTTGATCACGATCTAGCATTTACCATTTAACGCTAGAAAAATACAGAAATGGGGCTAGCGTTGTGAGGTAGCAGGTTAAGCATCTTAGAAGGGTACATGTTTGACAGTCCCAGCTGCTCCACTTCCGACACAGCTTGCTATTAATGCACCTGGGAAAGTAGCAGGTGATGGCCTAAGTATGTGGGCCCCCACCGCACCAATATGGAGACCTAGATGAAGCGAGGGCCTCATCCAGTCCCAGTGACTGTGGTCATTCAAGGAGTACACCGGCAAACTAAAGATCTCTCTCCTCTATAACTCTGCCCTTAAAATAAAGCATATGTTTAAAAAAAAAAAATACAGAAGCATCACAAGTACGTTCTAAAAGCAATGTTTTACTTAGCATTAGCTTTACAAATGAAAAAGTCAACAGAGAAAGAAAAGATCAAAGATTCAAAAAAACAATATTTGTCCTCTTGCATACTAGTCCCCAAGACTAAATATGATACAGACATGCCAGGCCATGATGGGCTGCAGTGCCCACTGGCACATGTATGGCCTGCAGTGCAGGCCAAGCCAGGTTAGACTGTAACACCTGCCAGTTCACATGTGGGGTTGGAGCAGGCCAGGCCAAGCTAGGCTACTGCAACTGCCGGCAAATGCTGAGACTCCAATCACAGCCAGAGGGAAAATCACAATCTACATAGCCCGACCTTGCAGTGTATGTGTCAGCTGCTGATGCCTGTGTAATGGACAGCACGCCCAGATGCACACAAGCAACACGACAGCTGGCTCATCTGAGGGAAGATGCCAAGTGCCTTGTCAGATGTATGGACCACTCTCCTGGTCAGGCTTTGCAACACATTCCCGGGCCTGTGAATACACACTGAGGTGCTCTTGATCACCCAACAGACTCTTGAAAAGATTTTCTCAACCCTGGTGCGATGATGCTGATGATGTTTCAGAACTACCAAAACAACAAGAGCCTCAGAACACTCTTCCCCACATCAGGGGCCTCTAAAGCACCATCAAACAACACTCCCCCAAGCCCCCGGTGCTGATGTATTTTGACCCAAGAAGTGGCTGCCTTCTCTTCCCTCCCTGCAGAAACAAGAGAAAAAAAAAAAAAGAAACATTTGTCCTACCCCTTTCCTCTATGTCTCGACCCTTGCCACCCTAATCAGAGGCCATGTGGGCATCTTGTTTCACGAACATGCAGATACACATTTATGTATTGTACACATCATCAAGTCAAACCGGTAACTACATGGTGTCTTTGACAATCTGCTCCTCCATCCTCAGTCTGGTGGTGTTCCTGTGTTTCATAGTGAGTCAGCTCATCCTCACTCCATCTATTCTTTTCTCTGAAACTACAGTAAGACTTAAAAACAAATCTGATAGTATTACCTCCTGCTTAACTTATAAGTCACTCATAATATCAATGTTCTTTAATTAAAGATTTATTTTTATTATAAAGTCAGATTTATAGAGAGAAGCAGAGACAGAGAGAAAGATCTTCCATCTGCTGGTTCACTCCTCAAGTAGCCACAACAGTCAATGCTGAGAAAACCTGAAGTCAGGAGCCAGAAGCTTCTTCCAGGTCTCCCACACGAGTATAGGGTCCCAAGCATTTGGGCCATCTTCTACTGTTTTCTTAGGCCACAGGCAGGGAGCTGAATGGCAAATGGAGCAGCCAGGACTTGAACTAATGCCCACATGGGATCCTAGTGCGTGTGCAACATGAAGACTTTAGCTGTTACGCTATCACGCCGTGTACTATCATAACATTCTTAAGGTATGGTTCTGGGGGTAGGGGGCTGGTGCGGTAGCCTAGTGGCAAAAGTCTTCGCCTTGCATGTACCGGGATCCCATATGGGTGCCAGTTCAAATCCCAGCAGCTCCGCTTCCCATCCAGCTCCCTGCTTGTGGCCTGGGAAAGCAGTCGAGGACAGCCCAAGGCCTTAGGACCCTGCACCCACATGGGAGACTCGTAGGAAGCTCCTGGCTCCTGGGTTCAGATCAGCTGTCTTGCCATTGCCACTTGGGGAGAGAATCATCGGACAGCAGATCTTTCTCTTTTGTCTCACCTCCTCTTTGCATGTCTGACTTTCCAATAAAATAAATAAATCTTAAAAAAAAAAAGATACAATTCAAGATGATCAGCATGATCTGTCCTTGATCACTGTCCTACCCACTCTCCTCGGCTCCAGCAGTCTGTCCATCTGTAACTTACAGTTCCTCTGACTGATGCTTCTGTTGGCAATGATAACTCTTACTTGTTTTTCTTGTAAACTCCAACTCTCTCCAGATTTTTCTTCCATATCTTTTGCTTATAGAAGCCACTTTTCTAAAACACCTATAATTTATACTTAGAAACATTGCAAGAAAAATATTTAGTCTAACATCTGATGCCATAATGGGCTGGCCAGTGTCAATGGCAAGCAATCTTATTTAAAGTCTCTAGGAAGCATTTTTTTTCCCTTCTATGTCTGAACCTGAAAACATCCAGCTCCCCAGCCTGCTAGCAACCAGCCTGCAATCACGATGGATGAGTCAGCTGAGAATGGAACAAAAAATAAGGAAGCAAAACTGAGATACGGATGAAACTGCTGAAGCAACCGGATCACACTGTCTGCTTGTTTCACTTACATTAAATGATGAATTCTTCAATGTTTAAGTCAGTTTACATTGTGTTTCCTGTTATTTCAACTAAAAATATCCTGCCTGCTATAAAGCACCCCAATAAAACCACTGAAATTTATAGAGATGTGAAATGGAACATTCAAAGGTAATAAATCTCATGTTAACAAGAAAATACCACTTACTGAATTCCCAAAATACATTAAATGAAAATATATCCAAACATGTACAGATTATCCCAACAACTCATTCATCTTAATCTTTTTCCTAAATCTTGAACTTCAAGGATTAAGAAGAAAACCAAGTTGGATCTAGAAACAAAAAGCCAAGCAGAGTCATTGAGTTACTGTTCTGGATTCATCATCTATTCTGTTATGTGGACCTTACAGTACAAAAGAGAAAGTTAAACACAATTCCCTGCCACAGTGACACTGGGCTTGCCAAAGACTTTATTTGATCCATGAAATGACAGCCAACACGACAGAAGATGAAGCTAAAATGTGCTTCTAAAGGGCAGCACCATGGCTGAACCTCCACCTGCACTGCTGGCATCCCGTGTGGGCACTGGTTTAGGTACTGGCTGCTCTACTTCAGATGCAACTCCCTGCTTGTGTTCTGGGAAAGCAGTGGAAAATGGCTTAAGTACTTAAGGACTTGGGGCTTTGCACCCCCGTGAAATATCCAGGGGAGACTTTTGGCTCCTGGCTTTGGATTGGCTCAGCTCTGGCAACTGTAGCCTTTGAGGAGTAAACCAATGGATGGAAGATCTTTGTTTTTCTATTTCTCCTTCTCTCTGTAACTCTGCTGTTCAAATAAAACATCTTTAAAAAAAAGTGCTTGCATTGTTTTGGTTACATCTATGACTACCAGAGAGTAAGTCCCAACACTTCACAGAGAGAGCAATCCACAGCTTAGAGCCAAGTTGCCAGCTCCCTGCTTGTAGCATGGGAAAGAAGTTGAGGATGGCCCAAAACCTTGGGACTCTCTACCCACATAGGTAACCAGCAGGAAGCTCTTAGCTCCTGGCTATAGATAAGCTCAGTTCCCGCCACTGAGGACACCTGGGGAGTGAACCAGCAGATGGAAGATCTTTCTCTCTGATCTCCTTCTCTCTGTAAAATTTGCCTTTCCAATAAAAATAAAGCTTAAAAAAAAAAAAAAGAAAGAAAACAAAACTATTGGACAAAGATAGATTGAGAAACAAGAAGGTTTGGGTAATATCAAAGTATTTCTCCCTCCCTCCTGTAAGATTTTTATTAACTATGAACACAAAGGGGCAAAAGTTTTATCTTTACAATTGGAAAACCTTGGGTGGGTACTGTGGCACAGCACGTTAAGCCACCAGATGAGATGCTTGCATCCTATATCAGAATGCCAATTCCAGTATGAGCTTGCTTCTGAACCAGCTTTTCCCAAACGTCTCCTGGAAGGCAGCATATGATGTTTAAGTGCTTGGACCCCTACCACCTACATGGAAAATCCAGATGGAGTTACGTTTCCTGGGTTCACTGTGGTCCAGCCTGGCTGCTGCGAGCATTTGAAGAATGAACCAGATTGGAGATTTCTGCTTTTTTAATCTCTAATTCCATCTTTCAGGTAGATCAAAACATTTTAAAGGAAGCAGGTGGAAAATATTTGTAGTCATCACATAAACCAAGTGATCTAAATTACCTCACCAATACTGCAGGGAACTGAATTCCTGTATGTTTCACTATGATATAATAAAAAGAGACACATTAATTCTGTGACATTTCTACAAAATATGAACTGGAATATGATCTGGGAAAATATGAGATATAGCCAAATTAAGGCACAGTCCACACAATAGTTGGCCTACACGCTAGAAAAAAAAAAAGTCAAGGGGCCTGGCAACATGGCTCAACAGGCTATTCCTCCACACCCATGTGGGTGTGGGTTCTAGTCCTGGCTGTTCCACTTTCAATCCAGCTCTCTATTTAGGCCTAGAAAAGCAGCATAGATGGCCCAAGGTCCTGAGTCCCTGCACCCATGTGGGAGACCCATAATGAAGTTTTTGGCTCCTGGCTTCGGATTGGCTCAGCTCCAGCCATTGCAGTCGCTTGGGGAGTGAACCATTGGACGCAGGATCTTCCTCTCTGACTCTCCTCCTCTCTGTATATCCATCTTTCCAATAAAAATAAATAAATCTTTAAAAAAAATTTAAATCTTTTTAAAAAAGATTTATTTTTATATTTATATTGGAAAGGCAGACTTGCAGAAAGAAAGAAAGAGATAAAAGATCTTCCATCTGATTATTCAGTCTCCAAATGGCTGTAATGGCTGGAGCTGAGCCAATCCGAAGCCAGGAGCCAGGAGCTGTTCCAGGTCTCCCATGCGGGTGCAGGGTTCCAAGGCTTTAGGCTGTCCCTGACTGCTTTCCAAGGCCACAAGCAGGGAGCTGGATGGGACTAGAACCAGCAACCATGTAAGATCCTGGCACGTGCTAGGCGAGGACTTTAACCACTATGCTATCATGCCGGGCCCATAAATGTATCTTTAAGAAAAAATATCAAACCACGGGTAAGAGTTTGATGGAGTGGTCCAGCTGCTTCAAGTTCCAGCTTCCTACTGAATACGTGCTGGCTAAATGTTTACTGGTCGAGATGCCCAAATCTCAGAGTGGAGTAACTGAGTTTGATCCATGTTCCCAGCTTGCTCTCATGAGACAGTAGCTAGTGCATAAGTTCTTGCTACTCAAGTAGAAGACCTGAACTGCAGTCCTGGCTCCCAGCTTCAGCTGAGAACAGATGTCATGGTGGGTCATTTGAGCAATTTCAGTGTTGTCTCTATCTTACTAAAATGAAAGTAGTACAAAGAATTTTTTCTAATTTTTATAGAAGTCAATAATCAATAAATTACAAATTTAAGATTTAAAGTTAAACACTATGGATGACACGGACCAATGAAAATGAATGAAGTAGTGACAAATGCTACTATATAGGGTATTTTTGAAAGATAACAGAACTTCAAAAATTTGTGCGAAATGGAATTAGATATTTTACTGTAAAAAGAAATCTTTGAAAGCCATGCAATGTTTACACAATGAACATTTTCCCACAGCTTCTTGAGGACTTCATATAATTCTGTTTAGATGAATGTCCAGACATGCAACCTTCAAAAGAGACTGTAGACGAGAGGTTGGAGGCAGGGACCAGCATTATTAGCTACTGAGGAGTAGGAGTGACCCTACTGGAATGATATAACCATTTTAAAACTAGACTATGGGGCTGGTTGACAAAATAAACACAGGAAAGAGGGGTAAAGTGTATGGTAATGCAAAGAAGCTGGCTTGCTTTACCATTTCACTGAACACTTACAAAGTATCTGTCATGTTGCAAGCCAGTGGTTAGTGTGGCTGATACAGAACAGGAAGTGGAAGCTTCCTTAAGAAGCACACACTCACACATTATAATGTAAAAGTATCTCCCTCCTTCATTTTTTTTTTCTGGTGCACACTAAAATATCATTTAATTTATGACTAAGCCTAAGCTGGCTTTTTTGCTCTCAGAAATTTGAGGTAAACGGGTACAAGTTTACAATGTGAAATACAGAAACCACACTTGTGATTTTGTTATAAATTGAAGAAATGAACAAAAACAGAAACCCATATTTAGAACTTACATTTTCTGATCTATCACTAACACCCAATTTACAGAAAGAACTTGTTCAACATTAGTACAACAGCACTTGCAGCAAAACAATCACTCTTAATACTTCCCACTTTAGCATTTAAACAATAATCCAAGGTGAAAGTGGATTATTGTTTGGAAAGTGGATTATTGGCTGGAAGTTAGGCTGCTGACTGTCGGGAGCACTGCACGTGTGCCCTAAGATGGCGCTGAGACCTATCCTCCCTCCGGAGCTTGGTGGTACACAGGTTTCAGGAAGTGCCTTCTGATTGGCCTGTAGCTGCATGCTTAGCGCCTGTGCTACACGTGATCAGAGCCATGATTGGCGTGCCTGCCGTGTGCATCGGTGACCTTTAAGCTGATTGGACTAGGATTGTATTTAGCGGTGGGGGTTTCAGGAAGAAGGGGGCCAGGACAGGAAGACGGAGATGGAGACGGACGGACAGACTGAGACGGAGGACAGAGTATGACTGGGACGGACGGACGGACGGATGGACAGAAGACTAGGGGCGACAAGGAGACTGGGGAATGAAGCAGAGACAAACAGGAGGAAAAGGGAGAAGTCGAGTCGACCGGCTGGGAAACGGACTGGTTGGAAGAATAAAGTGCCTCAAGATATAGAACCTGGAGTGTCGGGTGAATTCTTCTGCGGGACGGAAGACCCCGACAGCTGACTAAGATACTGTGTCCCCTGTCAGATTCCTAGCCGACTCCAGCATTCAGGGACTGAACCATTGCTGTGTCCATCACAGGCTTGGCCTGGGTTGCCCACTCCAGCCTTCAGCCTGGCTCAGTCCCAGCCCTTTGGACACTGGGAGGCCAACAAGTGGATAGATGTCTCTTTTGCTCTGTTGTTTGCTCCGCCTGATTTTTTCACTGAAAGTCTAGACACTTTAATTATTATTTTTCTTCCTTTTTAGTTTCTTTCTAGGTCTTGAAGACACAGTTGAAAATGGGAAGTTTGAAATACAGTACTAGGTATACAGGCAACATTAACTGTCAGTAAAAATTAAAATCAACTGTTCAGGGCTTACTTAATTTTGTCTATAGGTCTCCTCATTTCAAAGGCCTTTCAAATAACCTTCAATAATTTACTTGCAGAATTGGTGCTGTGGGATGGTGGGCAAAGCTGCCATCTGTGGTGCTAGCATTCCATAAAGGTGACAGATCGAGTTCCAGCTGCTCTACTTCTAATTCAGTTTCCTGCTAATGTGCCTGGGTAAACAGTAAAGGATGATTCAAATTCTTGACCCCTCTGCACACACTGGGGAGACCTGGAACAAGCTCCTGGCTCCTGGATTTTGACTTCCCAGCCTGGTTGTTGTAGCCTTGGCAGACTGCCATAGACAATTTACAATAAATAGCTTCACTGTCTGGAATCTTGAGTTCACAGACTGCTCGCTCCAGAGACTAAGGTCAAAGCTTGCAGGCAAGGATATGCAGGTGGACAACATATGGGACCAAGGTCAAGGTCTGCGGGTGAGTATACACAATTGGGCAATGGCCCAAGGGCACAGAATTGTATATTTTAAAAATATCCTCAGGTCTGGAGGCCTAGTGGCTAAAGTCCTTGTCTTGGAAGCACTGGGATCCCATATGGGTCCATATGGGTGCTGTTGATTCATGTCCTGGCTGCTCCACTTCCCTTCCAGCTCCCTGCTTGTGGCCTGGGAAAGCAGTACAGGATAGCCTAAAGCCTGGGGACCCTGCACCAGGGTGGGAAATCCAGAGGAGACTCCTGGCTTCGGAATGGCTCAGCCCCAGTTGTTGCAGTCCCTTGGGGAGTGAATCGGTGACAAAAGAACTTTCTGTCTTTCCTTCTCTCTGTAAATCTGCCTTTCCAATAATAAATAAATAAACCTTTAAAAAAAAAAAGAATATTCTTCAACCTGGAACATCACCAAACTGTGGAACTTTTATTTTAAAACAGCATTGACGGGCCCGGCGCGGTGGCGTAGTGGTTAAGGTCCTCGCCTTACACGCACCCTGGATCCCATATGGGCACCGGTTCTAATTCCGGCGGCCCAGCTTCCCATCCAGCTCTGCTTGTGGCCTGGGAAGGCAGTCAAGGGCGGCCCAAAGCCTTGGGACCCTGCACCTGCCTGGGAGACCCAGAAGAGGCTCCTGGCTTCAGATTGGCTCAACTCCAGCCGTTGCGGCCACTTGGGGAGTGAATCCTCAGAAGGAGGATCTTCCTCTCTGTCTCCTCTCTGTATATCCGCCTTTCCAATAAAACTAAAATAAATCTCAAAAAAAAAAAAAAAAAAAAAAAAAAAAAAAAAAACAGCATTGAAAACCTCAGAAAGTATTTCCATATAAATTTGCATGTGAAAAACTACTCATGAATCCACCTGAAATATAGGTAACTACTTTGTATTCTACTTTTTACTTTGTAGAGCACTTTGTAACTACTTTGTACTCTACTTTTGTAGAGTAGCGCAAAATAACTAAATGTTTAGAATGTATTTTGATATAATACATCTTTCTGCAAGACTTTTAAAATTTCTCTAGAATATGTTGTGTGAATAAAGTAAAATGTTATCATGCATTTTAAAAAACCCACAATATTCTTCAGTCATTCATGCACTGACTTACATGTGTCAGTCACATTCTTGGTTCCTGGTCATCAAGCATTAGCTGATTACCACGAATATGAGGAACAGCTTTTAAAGACTAAACCACATCAATTCCTGTAAGTTCAATAAAAAGTAGATGTAGCGAGCCTGCAAGGTTGCCCTTCTTTCTTCTTTTCAGAGAAGATGGTTTCCCTCTGGCTGTCCGCTTTGACCTTCATCTACAGCTGTGTGTCTGCCTCTTTTCTAATTTTTTGATTGTGCACTGCCTCCCTTTTCCATTGTGTGCATGCCATGGGTTGGGGTAGCACCATGTGGGAAACAGAAAAGGAGTTCCAGGTCGACTGGCACGGTTATTGTGGCCATCTAGGGAATGAACCAGCAAATGAAGGACTTCGCTCTGAAACCTTTTCAAATACAGAAACAAATCTCTAAAAAATTTACTTCCACTACCTTCTTTTAAAAGGTAAAAACTAGACATCACTGGGGAATGAGTTAAAGTTCCAACTAGCAGCGAAAGTCAACTCACATGAGGACTAGTATCATTCCTGGCTGCTCAACTTCCAATTACGAGGTCCCTACTAAGGTTCCTGGAAAGGTAGCAGAGGATAGTCCAAGAGGCTGCTGCACCCATATGAGACACCTGCAAGAAGTTCTTGGTTCCTAACTCTGGCCATTGCAGCCATCTGGGGAGGGAACAGGAGATAGATGATCTCTCCAACCCCCTGCCTTCTCAAACTTTTTTTTTTTTTAAAGGTGGGGGGGAGTTAGACATATATGTTCCTATCCATTCCCTCTACTACAGGCAAATTTTCTATTATTTCCTTTTACTACAGCAATATAGTTATTTCACCATACACGAGCAACAAACCATGCTCTCTCTCTTGCTGTCTCTTTCTCTCTGACTCCCTCCCCTCAACTATACCTTCCAACTACACAAATAAAACTTTTTTAAGAGATTTTTTTTTTAATTGGAAAGTAAGATTTACAGAGAGAAGGAAAAACAGAAAGATTTTCCATCTGCTGATTCTACTCTCCCAAATGGCCACAACGGCCCGAGCTGAGCCAATCCGAAGCCAGGAGCCAAGCGTTTCTTCTGGGTCTCCCAGGCAGATGCAGGGTCCCGAGGCTTTATTCTCTACTGCTTTCCCAGGATACAAGCAGGGAGCTGGAAGGAACTGGAGCAACCAGTACATGAACCAGTGCCCATACATTATGGGATCCAGGTGCATGCAAGGCAAGGTTTTAGCCACTAGGCCAACAAATAATTTTGAAACAATAATAATATGTTCAAAAACCTGCATCAATTCCTTTGTATACAAAGGGCAAAAAGTTTAACAGAAATGAATATAATGAAAAACTACATGGGTGGATGCTTGAGGAACTGGATAAGACTGTCTATAATGCCTGCATCTTACAACGGAGGGCCTCATTTCAGTTCCCTTCTCTGGTTCCCACTCTAGCTTCCTGCTAATACATATAATGTAAGCGGGAGAGGAGTCACACAGCAGCAAGTGATAGCTCAGTTGCTTCGGTTCTTGCCACCACATGTGAGAACTAAATTAAGTTCTGATTTTAAGCATCTGGGGTATAAACCAGTGAATGAAAGACAGTTCTCCATATCTTTCAATAACATAATAAATAACGTTGAAAGTTCAGCTGGCACTGTAGCACTGCACTTTAAGTCACCACCTGTAGTGCCTTATGGGCACAGGTTCAAGACCCAGCTGAACCAGCTCCCTGGCAATGCACCTGAGAAAGCAGCAGGCAAATGCTTGGGCCCCTATGTGCATTTGACAGACCCAGAAGAAGCTCTAGGCTTCTAGCTTTAGCCTGGCCCAGACACCAGCTGTTGCAAATATCTGGGGAGTGAATCACTGGATGAAAGATTCTTTGTCTGGGCCTGGCGCGGTAGCCTAGTGGCTAAAGTCCTCACCTTGCATACACTGGGATCCCACATGGGTGCCAGTTCTGATCCCAGAGGCCCCACTTGCCACCCAGCTCTCTGCCTGTGGCCTGGGAAAGCAGCTGAGAATGGTCCAAAGCCTGAGAACCCTACATTAGTGTGGGAGACATGACCCAAGGAGGCGCCTGGCTCCTGGTCTCACATCGGTTCAGCTCCTGCCATTGCAGCCCCTTGGGGAGTTAACAAGCGGATGGAAGACCTTCCTCTCTGTTTCTAATTCTTTCTGTATATTTGAATTTGCAATGAAAGATACATAAATCTTAAAAAAAAAAAAAAAAAGATAAAATTGCACAGCATCACAGATACAGCCATGAGCCCCTGCCACTTTACACACATCTCACTATCTGTGAAATGGATGGGCTTCAGTTATGTCAAAAACAGTATTATATAACACTGTACTATAATTTTGTGCAACATTCCCACTGGGAGAATCTGTGAAGCTATTTCTTGCTCAATTTTTCTACCATGAACACTATAGTGGACACCTGTTGTTGTCTGGATAGTAAACATTTCTTATAGAAACAATGCTCAGTTTTGCTTTGGGGAAATAAATTCCAATCTATCAGAAATAGTGTTGATAAAACAGCCCATACAGATACCTTACTGTCCCTGGGCAGTGATCCAATCAAATTCACTCATGCTTGAATGTCACTTTGAGCAGAATAAACTAATTCATCCCTGCTGAAGTGCCCCAATGAAACTACCCATTAATTCCAGATTCCTTAAATCTGAAGCTGCCTTCATTCTTTTCATTTCAGAACCTGTTTCTTTCTTTTGAACCTGAGAAACCCTGTTTTCCTGAAATAAATCAAATTTTGCCTGGGTTAGTCACATTGGGTTCCTATTATTTGCACCTAAAAAAATTACTGTCAAACAAACCTAACACACAAAATATTTTCCTGCTTAAAAATTTTTTTTAATATGTTTACTGGAAAGGCAGATTTATAAGGAGAAACAGAAAGATCCTCTATCTGCTGGTTTACCCCCGAGATGGTGAAAATGGCCAGAGCTGAGCCAATCCAAAGCCAGGAGGCAGGAACCAGAAGCTTCTTCTGGGTCTCCCATGTGGGTGCAGGGTCCCAAGGTTTTGGGCCATCCTCCACTGCTTTCCCAGACTCAAGAAGGAAACTGGATGGGAAATAGGGCAGCTAGGCCATGCACTGGTTCTTACATGGGATCCTGGCATTTGTAGGTGGAGGATTAGTCAATGACATCATACACTTGCCCCTAAAATTTTTCATTCTATAATTTTTAAAATAATGTTTTTAGATTTATTTTTTAACGATACTAAATGTTTGTTTATTTTTTATTGCAAACTCAGATATACAGAGAGAAGAGACAGAGAGGAAGATATTCCGTCCGATGATTCATACCCCAAGTGGCTACAACGGCTGGTGCTACACTGATCTGAAGCCGGGAGCCCGAAGTCTCTTCCTGGTCTCCCTCATATGTGCAGGGTACCCAGGCTTCTGGACGACCCTGACTGCCTTTCCCTGGCCACAAGCAGAGAGTTGGATGGGAAGCAGAGCTGCCGGGATTAGAACCGACACCCATATGGAACCCTGACAGACTTTAGCCACTAGGCTACCACGCCGAGCCTTATATTTATTTATTTTTAATTAAAAAGCAGAGTTAAGAGGCAGAGATAAGTAGAGACAGAGAGGGATCTTCTACCTGCTGATTCACTCCCCAAATAGCTGCAAGAGAGAGAGGTGGGTCGGCCTGAAACCAGCAACCTGGAGTTTCTTTTGGGTCCCCCAGGTGGGCACAGGAGTCCAAACACTTGGGCCCATCTTCCTCTGTTGCTTTCACAAGTGCATTAGCAGGGAGATGGATTAGAAGTGGAGCAGTAGGAACTTGAACCAAAGTTCACATGGGATGCCAGCAACACAGGCTAGACTTGACGTGCAACATGATGCTGCTGGCCCCTAAACTGTGATTTTAACTTTGAAAGGCCGTAACTAAGCTTTCTTTCACAAACTTGATTTAAAAAATACACAGGTTCTTACATAAATAAACTATTATTAGTTATTAATACTGAATTAAGTTCAAATTCAGGGAAGTCAAAAGTTTGTAAATAGTGTATATATACCTTTTATCTTAAAAAAGACTAATGTATTTGCTAATTAACTTTTGTTTTTCCATAAGCTTTTTGAAGCTTCCTTATACATGCATATGGTCTCTACCCTCAAGTCTCAAAGGCAAGGAAGCTATCTGTAATACCCATAACTAGGGAACTACTGTAACAAAGGTTTATCTAAAATGTCATTCCAACAGACAAAAGCCAATCCATAACAGAATCCAGATTATGAACCAGGTCTATTATGGCCTGGTTTTGAATAACTCTTATTCTCTTAGAGAATTTACTAGTATTTTCTACATTTGGGTAGAGTATAACATAAATGTTCAATATCACAGCCATAAACCAAATGTTAACATAACCATTTCCAATCTGTTATATATATTTTTTAATTTTAATATATGTATAATTTTAAAAAATTTAATCTGAAGGGTACTAGGTATTCCAATGTACTAAGCCAAAATGATAAATCAGTAAACCTTAATATAGATGAGTTTCTAAAATTATGACCAAATTATGATTACAAAATACAAGAACAAAAGCACACATAATGAGTAAACATTACATAATAGCACTAATATTTAGTTTTAGATTTAGCTTTATGAAGCAAAAATCACACGCCGAAAATAAGCGCAACTTGTAAAAGAGTGCTTTAGTGTTTTACAATACGTTTTTAGAATAAAGTAATACTTCTTACCTTCTGGAATTGGAATGCACCCCAAGAAAATGAAAAGGAGAAGAAAAAAAAAAAGGAGAAGAAAAAAAAAAGATTGTAATTAGTCTTTATAAGGCACCAATAAGGCCAAAAAAATAAGCTGCCCCTTCCCCTCCCAGCAATACCTACAACCCTTTCAATCAGTCAACACACACCCACTTTTACATAAATCATTAATTTCTTCTTTAAAATTTATAGGTTGGTCCAGCATATAAGTCTTTTTAAAAGCATAAATTCAGTTAAATTGAGAAAAACTACTTTAGAAAACAGTTATAATACCTTAATATGTAACTGAGTAAAACAAGACTTCAGCTGTATTTTTAACATTATTCCCATGTATTTTAATTCCAAGGTGCCATCAGCTATGGACCTGACCTTTGTTAGTTTCCCTTTGATCCACAACTGTGCTCACTTTGAATCTGAGTAGCAATGGTAACAATCTTTTTCATCAAAACCATGTATTTTGTTTCTTTTTTGCACTATTAATTCTGCCTGGCATCCCTACCAGGTTTGTGCGCTTGAAAGCAGACCACAACTAAAGGTGGCCCACAATCTTCAATAAAAATAGTATCAATTTAATAAATAACGTTCTTCATTCTCAACTGAGTTTGTTCTAATGAAGTCACTGTCAAGCAACTCAACTTGATAATAACCAATCTACTCTGGAGATAAGCATTTCTGTGGAAAAGCGGTGGAGAACAATGACCCTATTGTTTTTGCTGTTTTTGCATGAGAAGAGGGGAGAATCAGGTGATCCGAATAGTTTTTCCAAACGAGAAGACCTGAAACAACCTTACCTATCATGAGAAAGAGATGACTTTGTTCATAAACCAAGGTGATAGTGCTAATCAGAAATGACTGTGAATCCTTCAATCTGGTAAATGTTTATCCAGTGTGCTCCTGGCTACATGGCTCTCAGTGTCCACAACCACAACCCTAAAGGAGCTCACCACAGACACTGCTTGACAGGGGAAACTGAAACACAAACTCCTTGCTAGGGAACAGTGTTGTGCTCTACAAAACAACACAGAGAAATCCACTTTAATCCAGGTTTTAAAAAATGTACTCAACTTGTCAGAAGCCAAATTATTAGACTGACTGAGGTTTTTATTTCAAATTCTTACAATAAGCAACAAATAATTAGGCAACTACTGACCTAATACTATTACATGTCAGCAAACATATGAGTTGGACTTAAAAAATAACATTGATTCATGAGGATAGCAGGTGTAACAGAAGTAAAGGCAGTATGACTTAAAGGCATGGCTGAGAACAATCACAAACAAAAGCAGTAAGCTTGGGTCTCTGGTCTCCCCTTCCTGTCTATACGACTCAGGCCAAATCTCCAAGGGCCTTACTTCTTCAAGAATAAATGAAACATAACTGTAATACCTAGTGAAATAATGGGAAAGAAATAGCAGAACGAGGAGAAAGGATGAAGAATACAACACTTTGGAGTAGTTATCACAGGCATCTGTTTGGAAGGAATGCTTGTTCAGATCATCTGCTTGTCCCCAAATCTGCCAAAACTGCCATAAAACTAGCACTAACACTCCTCTCAAGATCTTTTTCTTTCTTTTTAAATAATCCTTGACCTTTTCAGATCTGACACATATCATAATGAACTTAATTTAGAAGCCTAGGCAGTTGGTCATACCTGTTACATCAATCGTATCACAGTGTGGAAGATTCAAATTCACACCCCTCCAGAATCACTAATTATATGTAACGAATCCTTAGGGATCTTTTGTAAATGGCCTAATTCAGAAAAGGCTCAATTTCTGGATGATAAATTCATGAACAAAGAGTATTCTTAATTTCTTTTTCTATTCATGATTAGAAATACAACGGAAACTACAAAGAGAACAGGGTCCCAGAAACTTAACTATTCTCTTTCTTTCCCTAAACACTCTTTCTACAGTCAGAAGTCAAACACAAAATTCTACACAGGAGCAAGAAGGATAAGAAAACCCAATGCCTAAGAAACAAAGCACTTGAAGGCAACTGTTTTAGACTGTTTTAGAAGGCAGGTATCAAGTCCTTCACTTAATGTAGCTGGATCCCTGCCATCCACGTGGGAGATCCCACATTGAGTTCCAGGCTCCTGGCTTCAGTATGGCCCAGCCATAGCCACTACAGACAATTGGGAGAGAGGGGAACCCTGGGGATGGAAGCGCTCTCTCTCTCAAACCAACCAACCTACCTATCTACCTTTCTGTAATCATTCATTCTTGTCAACTGAAAAAAAAAATAGAATTGACTTGAACTTCTGGTACTGGTGAAGACAGAGCAATGTAATGACAGCCTAGCCTCCCCCATTCTTCACTAGTTCCCAACTAAAAACTCTGGGCCAAAATACAAAAAGCATCTCCCACACACACAACAAAGCTTATATGTAAAATGTTCCTAAAGCCATTACTGTTATCTAAAAAGTGTTTAGCCACCTAAATATCCATCAACAAAAGAACAGGTAAACACACTGTGGTATGTGCTTATGTGAATGAAAGAACATTCATAACAGGAGTGAAATGCTGATAAATGCTGTAACGTGAATGAACCTACAAATCATTACACCAGTCACAAAAGAGTAGAAAGTTTAGAAAGCAGAGAGAAAATAGGTGTCTAGAAAGAAGACAGAAAACAATCTCTTTCATACTTATTATGTAAGGCCTGAAAAATTCCGCAGTTATGCATATTGGAGACATTCACAACCAACATACAAAGGCTTTGGAAGCTAAGCCACTGCTCAAACTGCACACTGGAAATACAAACACAGAGAACAGACCCAAACAACAGAGTAGAGGCTCTGAAAACTGCACCAACAAGTAACTGAATCAATACCAGAAGATGCGCAACAACATGCAAGTTGAGAGCAACTTAGGTTGATGCCCACTTTCAAAAAAAGAAACCTTTAATCACAATTATTAATTAAAAAATAGAATCTAAGAGCATAATAAAAAAATGTCCAGAACATAATCTTTAGTTTCTAGAAAATAAACACTCAGGGTTAAGGCCAAGGCCAGTGCTGGTGATGTGATACAGTGGGAAGGTTGCCACCTATAATGCCAGCATCCCATATGGGCACCGATTTGTGTTTTGGGTGTTCTACTTCTGATCCAGCTCCAGGCTGATGTGCCTGGGACAAAGCATAAGATGGTCCAAATGTTTGCATCCATGTATTCACAAGGGAGACCTGAAAGAAGTTCATCTCAGCTCCAGCTACTGCAGCCACTTAGGGAGTGAACCAGCAGATGGAAAAATCCCTCTCTCAGTAACTTAGCCAAAAACACAACCTGAAAGGAAATCGAAAGAATGAGCAGTTCAGTGGTCTAATCCTCCAACTGCTGGTGCCATCATCCTATATGGGGACTGCTTCTCCTGACCACTCCATCTCCAACCCAAATCCCTACTTGTGGAAAAGCAGAGGAGGATGGCCCAAAGCCGTGGCACCCCATACCCACACGTGAAACCCAGAAGAAGCTCCTCGTTCCTGGCTTCAGACGAGCCCAGCTCCTGCCATTGCAGCCATTTGTGAAGTGAACCAGAGTATAAAAGATCTTTATCTCTCATTTTCAGGGTGAATCTGCCTCTCAAATTTAAAAAGAAAAAAAGGCTAAAAAACTGAAAACTACAGATGCAACCGGTTCAGTGAATGCTAAGCAGATTAAATTTGAAGAAACTGACAACTCAAATTAAACTCAAAGGACTGAAAAAACAGAGAAATACCTTGAGGGGGCCTTAGAAAGTAAAGGCACCACAGCCAGCATCAGCATCAGCATCACAAAAGGGGGCCTGCTCAAGTCCCAGCTGCTCCGCTTCCAACCTAACTCCCAGCTGAAGTGCCTGGGACAACAGCAAAGGACAACCCAAATGCCTGGGCCCCTGCACCCACAGGGAGACCCAGTGACCTAGGAGAAGCTCCAGGCTGCTGACTTCAGACAGACCTGAACTCTGACGTTAGCTGTCATTTGTGAAATGTACAGAGGACAGAACAGAAGATCCTCTCTGGCCCTCTTTCTCTCTATTCTTCTCCCTATGTCTCCCCTCCTTAACTCAGTTTTGCAAATAAATAAATATATGTATTTTTAAATCACAAAAGCAATCAAAAAGAACAATTACATTTCTTAGAGAAGATCAATGATTCAAACAAATGTAAGTTTCTCATCAGAAACATAAAGGTCAGAAGGCAGTAGAGCAGTACTTTGAAAGTACTGAAAGAACAGAAGGGTGGATGGGGATACTAGTTAAGACAATAGTTGATATGTCCATGTCACATACTGGAGTGCTTACAGAAAAATTTTTTTATAAAAACAAAAGAACAGGGTTCAGAATGGTAACATAGCGGTAAAAGTTCCAAGCCTTGCATGCACCAGGATCCCATACGGGCGCCAATTCCTGTCCCAGCTGCTCCACTTCCCATTCAGTTCCCTGCTTGTGGCCTAGGAAAGCAGTAGAGGATGGCTCAAATCTTTGGGATCCTGCGCCAACACAGGAGACCTGGAAGAAGCTCTTGGCTCCTGGCTTCAGACTGGCTTAGCTTCAACCATTGCAGCTACTTGGGGAGCGAACCAGCAGATGGAAGATCTTTCTCTCTGTATTTCTTTTTCTCTCTAAAAATCTGCCTTTCCAATAAAAAATAAATACATCTTTAAAAGTAAATAAAAAATAAAATAATCTTTCAATTTTCAATTTCAAGAAACCTCATCAAAGAAATATTAAATGAAGCTGTTCAAAATAAATGAAATTACACTAAAGGGAAATCTAGAACTTAAAGAGATGAAGGAAAACCAAAATTAATTGTAAGTATCTGGGTAAACATAGTCTCTGAGTTACCTATGACTGTGAAAAGCAACATTAGTAACTGTATATGGTAGAGCCTTCTGCCTATGAAGTATTAAATGACAACTACAATATGAAAAGAATAAGGTAGGGAGACCTGCATGCTGCATAGCTTTTACATTGGAAAAAAAAAAGAGAGAGAACTATTTGAAAAAAAGAGACAGAGATGGAAAGGCAGAGAGAGAGAGAGAGAGAGAGAGAATCTCATTCACTGGTTTACTCTCCAAATGCCAACTGTATTGAGGGCTGGGCCAGGCCAAAAATAGGAGCAGGGAGTTCAAGCCAGAACTTCTATTTGGGTGGCTGGGACCCAAGTATTCATCACTACCCAGGGTACATAATAACAGGAAGGTAGTTTCAGGAATGGACCTGGGACTCCATCTCCAGCATTCTGATAAGGAATGATGCAAGTGCCCCAGGGAGCAGCCAACTACTGCCAATGAACTGCTCCAATCTTTACATTTACAGCAGTAAAGTATTAACTCTAAAAAAAAAATCTCTACAGCAAGTACACTAAGACAAAAAAAAATACTACAGAACATTTTAAATCAAAAGAAAACAGTAAGTAGAGTGGGGAAAGGGGACCACAGGAAAACCAGATAATAAATAATAAGACGGGAGAATATATAATTGTATAAATAACATCTAGATAAATTTGTTTTTATTTGAAAGCCAGATTTACAGAAAAGGAGAGAAGGAAAAAGATCTTCCATCCACTAGTTCATTCCCTAAATGGCTGCAATGACCAGAGCTGGGCTGAGCCAGAGCAAAGAGCAAGCAGCTGTTCAAGGTCTCCCACGTTACTGTAGCGGCCTACAACTTTGGGCCATCCTCCTCTGCTTTCCCAGGCCATAAGCAGGGAGGTGAATGGGAAGTGGAGCAGCCGGGACATGTGGCACCCATATGGGATGCCAGTGCTTGGATGTGGAGAACTAGCCTGTTTAGGTCACTGCGCCAGTCCCTGGATAACATTTTTAAAAAAGCAATTAAATGCTATGAAAATTCATTTTAAATATAAGCATATGTCAAAATATATGTTGATAAATACATAAAAAGATTATATGCACTTTCCTTGAACTTTTGGAAGTCCTTAATATAGACAGATAACTTTATAAAATAAACACTAAATAAAAATAACTATTACTATTAGACAAAGCTTTAAAACAGACTATCGTTAAGTATGAAGACACACTAAATAGACAACAGCTTTATATGCACCTAATAACAAACATCCAAAACACGAGTGCTTTTAAAAATGGTGGAAATATATTTTGCTACCAAAAAAATGAAATCTATGTGCACATGAAGCCAAAAAAAATTTCAAAAGAGAAATAGGTAAGTACACAATACTACTTGGAGATTTTAATACGAACAAGTGCCTTTTGAAATTCAACAGAACGAGTAGACAGAAAAATCAATGAGGATACAAAAATCTCAATAACGCTATGAAGCATTATCTGCTCTAAGGCTGCAGAAAACACACATTTTCTCTTCAGCACTATTAGATAACATTCACATGCAACAAGGCAGACCATTAAGTCACAAAATGACAAAAATAAAATGACAAGAACAGGGGAAAATGTTAATGAAACAGAAATATTTTTTTTTTCCTAAAAAATTGAATCTCTATCAATGCTGGCAAAGATGAGAGAAAACATACATGCCATATATCAGGAATGAAGCAGAGGTACTAATTTAGATCAGAAAGTTTTACTCCAATAAGATTCGAACAACTCTGCATTCATTAATTCAACAAGTTTAAAAAAATAAACCAATTTCTCGGAAAACAGAAGGTACTAAAATTCAATCAAGATGAAACAGATAAGCCACAGAGTTCTATAATTATTAAGCAATCAAATCTGTAATCAGGAATGGTGTTTGGCCTAGCAGTGAGGGTAACACCCCATAACTTCCCTTACCCTCTCAGTGGAGTAGCTGAGTCTGGGTTCCCACCATCATCTCTGGATCTCACTGTCACATTCCTGCAAATATAGATCCCAAAAGGCAGCAAGGGAGGGTTCAAGTGGTTACATTCCTGCTACCCATGTGACAGACCCAGAATTGAGGGCTCCCAGCTCCAGGCTGGTCAGGTCCTAGGTATTGAAGGTATTTGGGAATGAATCAGTGAATGAGAACATTCTCTCCACCCACCTCCCACCACAAATTAGTAACTGTTGGTTTTTTCAAAGGTTCCTGAAGGAGCACCCAGATCCAGTGTCATAGACAAACTCCACCAATTTCGCAGACTATCTTATCTTGCAAAATACAGAAGGGAAAGAGACACCTCTGAATTCATTTTGAGGCAGCAACAATTTGATACCAAAATCAATGACAGTACAAAAATAAAGAAGCTACAGACCAATATTTCTTATGAACTCAAAAACAAAAATCCTCCACAATACATTAGCAAAACCACACAAAGATGTAAGAATTATATCCAATGATCAAGTAACAGTATTATGTAAGTGTGTAAATGTTGAGAGCGCCTAACGATCTATGGGGCTGTCTAGCACAGCACCGCAGACCAATGCCCTGACGAGGGCAGTGGTAAACAAGTTCAGGAAGTGTCTTCCCCTTGGGGCGTGGTTGCGTGTCCTGCCTGTGGGAGTGACCTTTTAGTTGATTGGTCGCTTCCCACATGCAGGGGTGACCTTTTAGCTGACTGGCTAGGTGTTATATATAAGCAGGTTGGGTCCTGGAGAGCAGACAGAGAAGAGAGCAGAGAGTGTAGAGAGCAGACAGAGAAGAGAGCAGACAGAGTAAGAGAGCAGACAGAGTAGGAGAGCAGACAGAGTAGAGGAGCAGACAGGGTAGAGGAGCAGACAGAGTAGGAGACAGACAGAGTGGAGGAGCAGACAGAGTAGGAGAGCAGACAGAGTAGAGGAGCAGACAGGGTAGAGGAGCAGACGGGGTAGAGGAGCAGACAGAGCGGAGAGAAAGAAGGAGCAGACGGCTTTCCTGTTTGCATGCTGCCTGACGGAATAAAGAACATCTACACAGTCACTCAGCGTCGGGTTTTCTTCCGCGGGTCCGGAGATTCCCCGACATCGACGGCTTTCCTGTTTGCATGCTGCCTGACGGAATAAAGAACATCTACACAGTCACTCAGCATCGGGTTTTCTTCCGCGGGTCTGGAGATTCCCCGACATCTGGTGTCGTGACTCGGATCCACTTCAGCCGGTGAGCCGCACACCACGGACAAG
This sequence comes from Ochotona princeps, assembly GCF_030435755.1. Lineage (NCBI taxonomy): Eukaryota > Metazoa > Chordata > Mammalia > Lagomorpha > Ochotonidae > Ochotona > Ochotona princeps. The sequence goes on along the minus strand of NC_080839.1, from coordinate 64,671,222 downwards.
GTAAGCAACTGAGCGCACAGCTCAGGAAGTTTCATACGCGAGAAAAAGGTCAGTAGCTGAGCACAGACTCAGGAAGCCGCTTTTGCGGGGACGCGCGCGTCAGGTTCGCAGGGCAGCGACAAGAGGTTCGCAGGGCAGCGACGAGAGAGGTTCACGGGTTAGTGACGAGAGAGGTTCACGGGTTAGTGACTAGAGGTTCACAGGGTAGTGACGAGAGGTTCATAGGGTAGCAACGAGAGGTTCGCAGGGTAGCGACGAGAGGTTCACGGGTTAGTGACGAGAGAGAGGTCCGCAAGTTAGCGACAAGAACGGATTGTGGGTTAGCGACGAGACAGCCTTTGGTCAGGGAATAATACTGTTCAACATTATGGGGAATCTGTCTTCTAGTATGGATATGCAGGAGCTGTTATGGAAACTGTTGAAGAAACATGGTACTCCTGTGAAGGCTAAGACGCTGCTTGCATTTTTGCAGACAGCGGGTAGGGTTTCCCCTTGGTTCTTAGATGCAGGTTTTCTGACTCTCCCCCAATGGGAGCGCCTCGGGAGAGACCTTCTGCGGGCTGAGCGGAAGGGTCCGTTACCTCCGGGAACCATTGGTTTCTGGACCTTGGTTAAGTCTTGTCTTATGGAACGGTCAGACAAGTTTAAGGAAATCTTGCAGGAAGGGGAAGAGCTGTTGCGAGAAATGCAAGAGGAAGCTTCTTCGAAAGGAGCAACTAGTGAATCAGGAGGATCAGATTCAGAGGAGACAGAGGAAGCCTCAGGGAGTGAATTGGATGAGCTGGTAGAAAGACTAGAAGCTGCGTCGATGAGTCATTCAAAGAAATCCTGGGTGCCTAGACCCCCACCAGGAGACCCGCCCTTGGTACCTACGGCTCCTCCCTGGACTGGTGATTGGGATGTATTAGGGGTCCGGCCACACGACCTCAATGTGGAGGAGAGGCAAAGTTGGAGAGAATTGCGTGGTCCTGGGCAGGTCTTTCCCGTACAGGAGGGCCAAACCCCAAATCCCCCTGTACGCTCCTGGGTCCGACTAGATTTCAAGCTAGTGCAAGAGTTAACTTATATACTTTCATTTACCATTTTGTTTACTAGGTTCCACAATGATTTAAATCATCACAATCCAATATACAGAGATCAAATATCTTTTGTTTAAATTGACTAATGATTCATCCTTTTATAGAAAATGTCATTGACACTTAAAGTCATTTGATCAAAGCTAATAAATTCTTCAGCATTCCTTCAGAAAGGTAAAGCAAGGATTTGAATAGTATATTGACAAATCTTGTAACATACAAACTTGAACAATGAAAAGAACTATTTGGGTCTAAGTTCATGTTTATAAGCAGAAAACGGATAAATTACTAGAAAAAATATTGACAACATGAGATCATAAAATTTTGAAAAAGGTTTTAGTGACTTTTCTTTGCATGTGCACATGTGCTTGTCTTTCAGTTCTTGTTCACTCTTACAGTGGTATTTATTCATCCATAATTGAATCTCATGAGATAGTTCTTTTATTGTTCACATAATAAATGAACATTTAAGAGTTGTGTAGACAAATGGGATGCAAAATTTACTGCAGTTTTTATATCTACCCGTGTATCTATGTATGTATATATCTAGGAAAGCAAAGGGAAAACCTGAAAACGGTGAATAGAGTATAAAATAGTTCCTGAAGATAATTATAAAGGCCTTTTAAACCAGTTTAGATCATATCACAGGTGATACTATGTAACCTCATCATATCAACCTAAAATTAAGAGGCTTCAAAATGTACTTGCAATGAATACATTCAAAGCAAATATTGAAGCCTTCTTACTGTGTAACTGGTATATAAACTTTATACTACATTTGCTTTGGGATGTATTAGAGAATATGTAGTCTTCCGTTAAAAAAGGAACATTCTATTACTGCTGTAAACAAATCATGAGATGACTGTTCTTCAAAAAAAAAAAAAAAAGATTTTTTTTTGTGGTTATAGTAAACGCTGTTGTCACGAATGTTTCTTATTAGATATAATTAGAAGAACGGTGATTTATCAAATTAGCGAAAGAGGAAATTATTGTATAGCATGTTTTGTACTCCTAAACCAAAAAGTTAAGATGCTCTTAAAATTGCATTGGGAAATGCTAGATATCCAAATATATAAATGTTCCTAATTTTCAAGAGTATAAATTCTGTTCTAAATTTGCTATCAAACATTCCACTGGCATTCCCTATAATTCCACAGGTCAGGCTATTGTAGAGCGTGCTCATGCCATACTCAAGACTTTGTTAATTAAGCAAAAAGGGGGAGTAGGAGCCTCCCTCTTCCCCAATAGCCCAAAACACCAATTAGCTCTTGTTACATATATTTTTAATTTTTTGATTTTGGATTTGCATGGCCGCTCTGCTGCTGAGCGGCATGCCTCGGGCAATGGCCCCTGTAAAGACCGGGTTATGTGGAAGGATGTCCTAACAAAAGCATGGCGAGGCCCGCATCCTGTCTTACGACGGACGCGAGGTGCAGTTTGTGTTTTTCCGCAGGATTCTGAAGGACCAGTGTGGATACCCGAACGTCTGACACGTGTGGTGAAGGAGCCCCCTCAAGATGAAGCCCCCGATGTGGTGGATGCTAATGACTGCACTGACAACAAGCTTGGCAGTGAACGGACACGACCAGGACCTTCACCTGTGGATGATAGTGAGGGCATGGCCAATGCCCCTGCCGGTGACCAATAACAGCCGTATATTGCCTACGTTCTTTACCAGCAATGAGAGCATCGGACTGCCCGCTGTCCCTTGGGACAATAAATCAATACCATAAGGAACATAAGTATCATCTTGCCTGGTACTGTGTGCTTCCAAGCCTGGGCCTATGCTGTAAATGAGACTCGACCCTGTATCCTGATGGCGGATCGGACCATAGGGAGGTTTCAAGGTAACCGAACTGATGGAGTAGCTATGACCATGACTGCCACCGCTCCTTGACTCTGCCTGCAAGCTGAATGTGGCAATGGTCCGTGACCGGAATACGTCAGATACTGTCATGCTGTGCTGGTGTTTGGAGATGGCCCCCGGAATGGACGGGATATCAAATTACTGTGTCATCCAGAAGAGTGGCTCCAGGGTTTGCTGTGACAAACTTGTTTTCCATCTTTTCCAACTCAACCTTTTTTGGGTACAATTATTCACATGGTGATCCTGCTCGCTCAACCTTGGAATGCCTGAGTACTGTGTACCAGCAATGGTGGCCGCTCAGATATATCGGCATTCGCCTTGGTTCCTGGGACAGTGATACAGAACTGTGCCTATATCTATAATAACTCACCCAGTTGGGAAGAAAATGTAAATGTGACCTATAAGAGTAATGTCTCTATACCCCCTGCCTTTGCATGTGTTTCCCCACCATTTATGTTTTTGGTTTCATGTTGGTTCAATGTTTCTTATTTGCATTGCAGTGAATATGGGGGTGGCTTGACCCAATGTTGGAATGGGTCAGGCACTGCTGTGCTGACAATGGCAGCTGGTCCTTGAGGTTCAATAATTTAACCAGAGAGCTCCACACGCAAATTCTTTCCATCAGTGCCATAGGGGTAAGAGCCATTAAGCCCAACAGCAGGTGCTAGTGCAAGCGGTGCTTGTGCTCCATAGACGAGAGTCCCCCAAGGTATGGCTGAACATGCTGGACCGATAGTCAAAGACGGGTAAGTATCTGATATGGGCTCTACCAACCTAAGACAGGCGCCGTGTCCACAGCCACGCGGTCAGCCCATGACGGGTAAGGAGAGTGCTAACTCGGAACACCTAAGACAGGCACGGTCCCTTGTTAATTAAACAAAAAGGGGGAGCTGTTGAGAGCGCCTAACGATCTATGGGGCTGTCTAGCACAGCACCGCAGACCAATGCCCTGACGAGGGCAGTGGTAAACAAGTTCAGGAAGTGTCTTCCCCTTGGGGTGTGGTTGCGTGTCCTGCCTGTGGGAGTGACCTTTTAGTTGATTGGTCACTTCCCATGGGCGGGGATGACCTTTTAGCTGATTGGTTGATTCCCACGTGCAGGGGTGACCTTTTAGCTGATTGGCTAGGTGTTATATATAAGCAGGTTGGGTCCTGGAGAGCAGACAGAGAAGAGAGCAGAGAGTGTAGAGAGCAGACAGAGAAGAGAGCAGACAGAGTAAGAGAGCAGACAGAGTAGGAGAGCAGACAGAGTAGGAGAGCAGACAGAGTAGGAGAGCAGACAGAGTGAGAGAGCAGACAGAGTAGAGAAGCAGACAGGGTAGAGGAGCAGACAGAGCGGAGAGAAAGAAGGAGCAGACGGCTTTCCTGTTTGCATGCTGCCTGACGGAATAAAGAACATCTACACAGTCACTCAGCGTCGGGTTTTCTTCCGCGGGTCTGGAGATTCCCCGACATGTAAAGGCTAACTGGTATTCAAAAACCAACATGATCTGTAGCATCAATAGGCTAAACAAGAAAAATGATATGAACAATCGACTGACGTTGATGATACAAACAAAGCAAACAAACACTCTCAGCTAACTTGAAATACATTGTTGAGTTCTGAATTACATCTTTCTCCCCGCCCCTGAATATAATCTTATTTGGAGCTGAGGTCCACCAAAAAATGACCTCCACCAAGTTAGGGTGACTAATCCTGTGACTGGTACATTTCAGAGAAGACGCAATCTGGACACAGAGATGGAGTGGAATAACGCCTTTACAAGCCAAAGAATCCCAAGGATTCCCAACAAGCACCAAAGATGCCAGAAAAACACAGAACAGATTCTCCTCAGAAGGAACCAATCCTGCTAACACCTGGATTTTTCACACTGCCTTCAGAAAGTGAAAAAAATTAATTTCTGTTGTTAAAACCACTCAATGTGTACATTTGGTTATGGTAGCCCTGTAACACTAATACAGAGTGGGAGCCTCCCTACCTTAACAAAGAGGATCTATAGTCAATACTATACTTACTGGTAAGAGTATGCTTCTCCCCTAAGAACGTGTTCTCATACACTCCTATCAATACAGTACTGAAAATTTCTTGCCAGCACACTAAGGGAGGTGAATGGGTGAATAGAGAAGCAGAGAGACAGTGCCAAAGGAATCTTTATCATTAAGTTTCATAAATCTTCATTTTTTATAAACCTTTAAGTTTCCAGCAGATGGAAGACTCCTCCCTCTTCCTCTCTCTCTCTCTCTCTGTGACTCTACTTTTCAAATAAATGAAACAAACTAAAAAAAAAAAAAGAAAGAAAAAAGAAAATGGTTGAAAGAAAAAAAATTCCAGTTAGCAAATACTAACTTGGTGGGGTTGAGTTGGCTTTACTCCATTCAAAATTATTACACTGGAATCAAATCATTTCAAAAGTCATCTAAGAATTTGGATATCTCATGAGGAATAATATGAGCTGCGTCCTTATTTTCTCGGAAAGTCCATTCCTAAAAACGTAAAATAATGAAGCCCCATTTGTTTTTGGTAAGAAGTACCTATTCTCCTCAAAGAAACTGATTATAAAGGTTAAAAAAAACTAACCTGTTAAATAAAGTAAAGATGAATTCCTAAGCAAAATATGGAAAGTAATAAGCCTCCTTTAAAAAAAAAAAATTCAGCCAGAAGATTACTTTGAGCTACAGCAGAAAAGGCCAACTTTGAGGAGGTAACAACTGAGCTAGTTTTGAAAGACTGTCAGGAATTTTTCAAGAATAAACAGGAATGAAAAATTGTTCAATGCCCTAAGCAAAAGTGGGCAATCTAAGTTTCTGTACAATGAACAATTATGTATTCAGCAGCTATAGTTGGAAAGAAACCATTAAGGGATGGATGTTGTGAGAGAGAAAATAAGTTGTCTCTTGGGAAAACTGCATCTCATGTTAGAGCCCGTGCTGCTCCACTTCTAATCCATCTTCTTGCTAATGTGTCCAGGAAGCAGTAGATGATGGCTAAAGTACTTGGGTTCCGGGCACCCATTTATGAGACTCAAATGTGAATGTCTGGCTCCTAATTTCAGCCTGATCTCATCTAGCTGTTGTTTCCATTTGGGGAATAAACCAGACAGATTTTTTTCCTCCCCTCAGTCTTTCAAATAAATTAATCTTAAAAATAAATCATGTAAAAGAAAGCAGTATGTGAGATCAGAGGATATTTATTCTGCAGAAAACCACTGAAGATCTCCGTGCCAGTTGATTGACCTCCATCCAGCTCCAAAACCCATCTGCTCTGACATGTCTCCCTGACAGCTGCCTTTTTTAACATCAGTTCTTTTTTTCAGGGGAGTGATGAGGGAGGGAGACATTTATAGAGATGAGACAGAAAGATCTTCCATTCACAGTTTCACTCCCCAAATGGCCAAAATGACTAGAGCTGAGCTGATCCAGCATCAGGAGCTTCCTCCATGTCTTCCACACAGGTACAGGGTTCCAAGGCTTTTGCACACCCTCCACTGCCTAGGTAACACAAGCAGGGAGAAATAGAGCAGCTGGGACACTAACTTGTATTCATATGGGATTCTGCCACTTGCATATGGAGAATTAGTCAATTAAGCCATCACATTAGCCCTTCATTAGCTTTTGACATTAGAGTACTGGAGAGAACTGCAGAAAAAAATGTTCTCTTGCCTGCTTAATCTTCTGGCATCCAAGGGTCAGCAGCATTAAGAGATGTTCAGCCCTTCAACAGAATACCTGTTCTGCATGTTCTTTGCAGAAAATTGGGTCTGTGCCTCAGCGGGCTCCCTGTGAGTTGAATGGGTAAATGTCTGGCTAATTATCACCCTGTTCAAGTTCATATATCTTCTGGTTGAACTCTGAAAACTAGAGAATTGTAGAGCTCAAGGACTAGAGAACATCTAAATAAATTCCTAACTTAGATAGATTAAAAATAATAACAATGTCCAAAAGTTCTGAAACAGCTCCATGAAGCTGTGAAAAGCTATGAGGATATACTTGGCAGACTGGAGAGGGTGAATTGCCCAAATCTTCATGACACAGGTCACAATCACAGGAAAAAACACAAACTCAGGAGAGAAGAAACTAAAGCCAAAACGGACCACTAGGTGCTGAGTTTTAACTTCTCTGCCGGCTAACATCTTCAGCCTCAAACAAAAAGGAATCATTTTATCAAGAGGTTACATTACATAGTGATGGTTGGTAAGAACCTTTGCCATAATCCTTTCATTAACTCAATGCAAAATAAAATCCAAGTTTCCCTTAGAGAACTTACAGATACAAAGCACGTAAGTGGACACATCTACCTGAATCCTTGATTCCATTTCTAGTGTGTGGAGAGCGTAGCAAAAATAACGAACCATTCCCCCAATATTTAGAATCACAGGAGTGGACAGCATGATCCAGGTTCATTATTATTTTACAATAAAAATGGGAGTTCAACCAAACACATCCAGGAAGTAAAATCTCTACCCAATGAATAATACAGAATTTTCTAAAATGAAGCTGCCTAGGAAAAAACAAACAAAAGTTTACAGATTTATGTAAAGGTTCCAACATTTCAAATTTGTGACAATCAACTCTGTTGTAGAAGAGCTCAACTTTCAAGTAACAACAGTCACATTATCCTTGGTCTACACGTCAACGAACAATCAAACCACATTTTAGCTGCAGAAAACTGAACAAAGTGAGACGTCACTTAACACATTTTTCTGAATTATTTGTAATATTCTAAAATAACTGCCTTCTAATAAATAACACAGAAATTAACTTTTTATTTACAAAGGACCAAGTATCACAAGAGCATCTATCTGTATTACCAATAATATTTCATGGCTTGTATGCTCTGTTCACAGAACTAAGCACTTTAAGAAAACTCCAGAATGCCTCTGACTGACTCATAAGGAACTCTAAACTATTATTTTTGAACATTTATTGATTTGATGGGGCTTAGAATTGAGGCATAGTGGATAAAGCTGCCACCTGCAATAACTCATCATTTTATATGTGTGTGAGTACGTGTGCTTGTATATGCAATAATTAGTACAGCATTGACATTTCAACACATATATACACAATGTGTAATAATCAGATCAAAGAAACTGGCATCTATCATCTCAGACACCTATTTCTTTGTTCTGGGTCTTACCCTGGTAAGGCCGAATAACATTTCATTATATGCATATAATCATACTTTGCCCACTCATCTACTGATGGACATTTGGGTTGTTTCCACTGTAACATATTTTAAAATAAAACACAGCACAAAAACTTGAAATAAAGCAAAATTCCTCATGCAGAAGCAGAGGAAAATGCAATAAATAGCAGCATTCCTTCAATAACATAGTATGCATTTCATTCTATAATCTTTCTAAAAACTTTTTTTCATTGACATATCATTGCCAAATAGAATAAGCTATAAATATACTTGGTTTTAATCTTCTAACCATCGTAAGTATCTTTTAATGTGTTATGTCCTATACACTACTGACAAAGAACAGGAAGACAAGAGCAGATAAAGGAACTGTCTTCATGGCACTGGTGCTAGCTTAATATAAGGTATAGGAAAGATGCATTAATTTCTTATAACCATAAAAATATATCATTTCAAGCCTTAATGCTATGAAAAAGAAACACTATAATAAACTAAAATAAGATGGGATCCAAATTGCAAAGTCAGTCAATATTCTCCAAAAAAGAAACATTCAAATTGAGACCTAGAAGAGTTAACAGTCAAATAACTAAGAGAAAACTTGTTCCTTGCTATGTACATAAGCTGAAATGTGAAGTCGCTTCCCCTACATATTTGGAATCTGAAAAAATATTGTACCTCTGTTAACCAAAAGATACTAGAAAAAAAAATCTGAACATGAAACTTGAGCGAAGCAGAGAAAGAAAAGGAGGAACCCGAGCTATGTCACTTATGGCAAGGAGAGCTCCAGGACAGAAGCTGTTGCAGGACACTGAGGTAAACAACGCTGCGGCCAGGACTATAAACACCAGAGACCCGGCAGAAGAAAGTCCCTGATACCGATGACTTGGGCAGAACTGTATTGTGGTCAGACAGACACATTACTATAAAAATATAGTTTAATTAGGAACAGCTACATGTAAATTGTCAGAAGCTACTTAGGATAACTATAATTTTGCTACTTTTTAAACATCTCTTTATTCCTTATTTCTTTTCAAAAGTTTTTATTTGATTCCAGTCTGCTTTTTTGACATATTCACTGCTGTATGTATTTTTTTTTTATATTTTCTCCTTTTTGGGTAGTCTTCCTAGGCTGTCTATATCTAGGATTAGACTAATTTTTAGCTTCTAATGACCAAGCCTACCACTTCAAAAGCTTAGAGTGATAGATGAAGGCTTGAAGATGGCGCCAGGCCTTTCTAGGACATAAAGTGCATGGGCTTAGAGACAGCTACCCTCTTCGTCAATAAGAATATTTGTAACTTACTTTGAGTTTTATAACTGTGCAATGACTTTTAGACACCAAAGACCTGACAGTTAAATAAATCAGAAATTATAAAAGCATTCATTACTAAATGACCAACCTTCAGGAATAAAGCTTACTATTACATACTACCAAATACTCTAATTATTATGATTATTACTAATAATATTGAATAACTCACCTGATTTCTTTGAGTCCTTCTCTCTGGATAACTTGAAGAATTTCTTTATGACTCATGGGTGTATTAGGATATTTTTCTAAGACCTGAGAAATAAGTATATGATAATAAATTATTTTAATTATCCATGTAATAATGCTATATCCTAATAATTATATTCAGAATGTAATGCCTACAGTTTTTATTCCTTAAATTTTGATATAAGAAGAAAATTAACCAAATATAAAGCAGTCTTCTCCCCTTACAGTCATAAGCAGTGAAGTCAAATACTGAAGTAAAAACGAATTAAGAAGACTATTACGGAGCGTGAAACTGTCTACTTGGTGCCTCCATCCCACCGCTGTAACCGACTATCAGTGCCTCAAGAGTATCCATTTCTGTTTCCAAAGAAGCCCAGTATAGCACAGATTAACAATAAACTCTTAAAACAAATATTGTAATAATAAAATTTAAATGATGTTTATGTTCTAGTTCTGGTAAAGCCAGAGCATTTCTCACACTAAAGGCAACAAAGAACCTGGGCACAACGCACAGCGCAGCTATTTGAAAATGATGTTTGAAATGATAGCGCAGGGAGGAAGCCACCACTAGCCAGCCAGCAGTTAGTTTCCTGGTTTTGTTTACTCTAGTAAACAGCATGGACTCAAAGGACCCAAGATGCTTATAAAAAGCATTTCAAGGCAACACAACAACAACAACAAACACCTTTTTGATTCGAGGTACATTAAAGAGGGCCTCTGCATTCCCCAGAGCAAGGAAAACCTCTGAGGCTTGTTTTTCTCTCTAACCCGGCTCCAAGCAACACCATCACAGCAGCTGTGGTAGTGAAGATACCAACAGTCCCTCCACAGGGACTTAAAACGCCCAACAAGGAAAAGAAATGTCAGGGAAGTCCCTAACACCAGCATGGTTTCTATCAATGCTTCTCACTGAATGAAACTGCAGAGCTACACAGTGAAAAACAGTAGCAAAACTCCCAGAGGACACTAAGCATGGGGCCAGAGGAACCAAAAGTGTCAGGCAAAATGCAAAGATGAGCTCAGTTTTAGGAAGTGATACCACAAAGCTCTCTGATACTTCTGCGCCCTGGTGCATCTGACCCTGAACGACATATGGTCAGGCCTCCTGTTTCAACAGATTCTGCTTCTGTAGATTCAATCAATCAAGAGTCACAAATGCAGTCTTCAGAGGGAACAAAACAATGTGAACATACTGAACACTTTGTGTTCTTGTCATTACTCTCTAACACAACATTACAACTATTTACACAGTATCTACATTGTATTAGGTATTATAAATTACATAGAGAAAAGTCTACAGGAGAGTAACACTAATTAACTGGTAATATTATATCACTGTATATAAAGGACTCAAGTATCTGCAGATTTTGTTATTGCACTGCCTGGAAATAATCCCCTACAGTTACCAAAGGATAACTGAACTATCAGGTAGATCAACATCTACTTGCCAAAAGTCAATACGTGTGAACACAGGGAGGCTTGAAATAGCTGTCTAAAGGCTTTGAAAACTAGACACTGGAATCACAGGGCACAGAAAACAATTTTAAAAGAAAAACTTATCCTATCTCCACAAGACAAAACAGTATCATAACATAAAATCAAAATGCCTAACATAGAATCCAAAATCACCTGACATGTAAAACCACAAAAATTTCAAGCAAGGAAAAAACAAGATACGCATGCAAAAAAAAAGATTAAACTATCAGACAAATTAGAGTTAGCTTTAAATGAGAGAAAATTGGTATGCTAAAATTTTTCTAGCATTGGTATGCTAGAATATTTATCAGGTTGGAACAACAAAAAAAAATGGTTTTGTTAAAGGCTTAAGTGCTTTTTAAAGACGATTTTGTTTCTTTGAAAGGCAGAGTTGGAGACAGAGAAGATCTTCCATCTGTTAGATCACTGCCAGCTAGAAGCTTCATGTGGGACTCCCACGTGGGTGGCAAGAGCCCAGGCTCCTGGGCCATCCTCTGCAGTTTTCCCACACACATTACCACATAACCAAATTGGAGGTTGAGCAGCTGGGACTAGAACTGCAGTCCACATGAGATGCCAGTATGGAAAGTGGTGGCTCCACTAAATGCACCACAGTGCCAGGACAAAGTTCATTTTCTAAAATGTTTCTCTTATCATTCTTCTTTTTTAAAAAAATAATAATTATTTTCATTTATTTGAAAGGCAGAGAAATAGTGCCAGCAGGCAGGTCCAGAAGTTAGAAAGCCAGAACTTCATCCAAGTCTCCCACAGGGTGGCAGAAATCTAAGCACCTGACCCACCACTGCTGCGTCTCAGGGTGTAAATGAGCAGGAAGCTGAAAGTGGAAGAGAGGCCAACTAAGACCAGGTACTCCATTCAAAATGGGAGATAAGCTTCCCAGGAAATGTTTTAACCACTATGCCAAATGCCTACTCCTTTAAAAATTTTTTTATTGGGAGCCCTGCACGATAGCCTAGCATCTAAATCCTTGCCTTGCATTCCCCAGGATCCCTTGTGGGTGCCAGTTTGTATCCTGGCTGCTCCACTTCCCATCCAACTCCCTGCTTGTGCCCTGAGAAAGCAGTGGAGGATGGCCTTGAGCCTTGGGACCCTGCGCCCATGAAGGAGACCCGGAAGAAGCTCCTGGCTCCTGCCTTTGGATCAACTCTGCTGTAGTCCAACTTGAACCACTGCAGTCACTGAAGGAGTGAATCAGTGGACGGATCTTTTCATCTCTCCTTCTCTCTGTAGACTGAACTTTCCAAATAAAAATAAGTCTTAAAAAAATTACTACTGGAATTTAGTTTTTTTAAAGATTTATTCATTTTATTACAGCCAGATATACACAGAGGAGGAGAGACGGAGAGGAAGATCTTCTGTCCGATGATTCGCTCCCCAAGTGAGCCGCAACGGGCCGATGCGCGCCGATCCAAAGCCGGGAACCTGGAACGTCTTCCAGGTCTCCCACACGGGTGCAGGGTCCCAATGCATTGGGCCGTCCTCAACTGCTTTCCCAGGCCACAAGCAGGGAGCTGGATGGGAAGTGGAGCTGCCGGGATTAGAACCGGCACCCAAATGGGATCCCGGGGCTTTCAAGGCGAGGACTTTAGCCGCTAGGCCATGCCGCCGGGCCCACTACTGGAATTTAAACACACTGATACCTCAGAAACAATTTTATTATCAAATTATTTAGGGACTGGGCAGAGCAGCCTAGTGGGTGAAGTTTTTTGTTTTGCATGTACTGGAATCACACATGGGCGCTGATTCGTATCCCAGCTGCTTCACTTCCCATCCAGTTCCCCGATTGTGGCCTGGGAAAGCAGGAGGGCATGGCCCAAGGCCTTGGGACCCTACAAGACATGGGAAACCTAGGAGAAACTCCTGGCTTCTGACTCTGGATCAACTCAGCGCTGCCGATCGTAGCCAACTGGGAAGTGAACCAGTAGATGAAAGATCTTCCTCTCCTTCTCTCTGTAAAATTTGACTTTCCAGGGCCCGGCGGAGTGGCCTAGTGGCTAAAGTCCTCGCCTTGAATGCTCTGGGATCCCATATGGGCACCAGTTCTAATCCCGGAAGCTCCACTTCCCATCCAGCTCCCTGCCTGTGGCCTGGGAAAGCAGTCGAGGATGGCCCAAAGCCTTGGGATCCTGCACCTGCGTGGGAGACCTGGAGGAAGTTCCTGCTTCCTGGCTTTGGATCGGCGCGCATCGGCCCCTTGCGGCTCACTTGGGGAGTGAATCATCGGACGGAAGATCTTCCTCTCTGTCTCTCCTCCTCTCTGCATATCTGACTTTGTAATAAAAAATAAATAAATAAATCTTTAAAAGAAAAAAAATTTTACTTTCCAATAAAAATAAATAAATATTTAAAAATCTTTCCCCAGATCTCCCACTCATGGCTCCTGGCTTCAGATCGGTTCAGCCCCGGCTCTTGTGGCCACTTGGGAAATGGACCAGCAGATGGAGTATCTTTTCTGTCTCTCCTATTCTCTATAGATCTGGCTTTCCATTAAAATAAATGAATATTTTTAAAAATTAAGTCTATCATTCTTCTTTCATTTATAAGGTAGAATTGTAAAAAAGAAATGCTTCCCTCCCTAAACTGCTTGGTAACCTGAACTACAATTCATACAGAAAAAAACAGTGTAAGCAACTGGATTCTATCGTAATGTTTGCCCTTCAGCTGGTTTCTGAGCATGTTTCAAAGTTGACTAATGATGTTGGGTTCTTACTTTAAGTATCATTTATGAGTGTTATGAATACTCTTAAATAAAGCAACATTAATTACAAATTTTAACATTTTTCTTTAATAACTGTATTTCCTCCTATGAACTGGCTATTCATCACTACAACTACTTTAAATACGGAGTTGTTAGAACATTTATAAAAATACTTTGAGAAACAACACATGGATTTCATAACTTCTTGCATCAAAATAAACTTATCTTTTAATTTCAGTTTGCACTTAGTTTTTCCATTCATTTTTAATACTGAAGTTCTTATTAAGCCCATGTATTGTAGTTAACTACTTTTATTAAGTTTACTTATTTTTATTATAAAGATAGATTTACAGAGAAGGAGAGACAGAGAAAGATCTTCCATCCACTTATTCACTCCTCCAAATGCCTGCAATGGCTGGAGGTGAGGTAACCCCAAGTCAGGGACCAGGAGCTTCTGATTGTTGTCCCACTCAAGCACAGGGACACAAGGTCCCAGGCCACCCAGGCCACAAAGTAGAACAGCCAGGACAGTGACTGGCACTTGAAGATGAAGGATTTTCCCATTGAGTCAAGGCACCAGGGCCCCGATTCTTTTTTTTATACATGATGTTTACATAATTGATCAGGGTAGGAAAAGTGGGTGTGATCACTGTTTCCAAATTTTCTATTTTTTCTTCCTGTTTCTGGAGGAGGAAGGGGAAATTAGGAGAGAAGTCATACCCAACCTCCCAACCGCCCCAGTATCCAGAGATGGGGAATGGCCACCCAGTATCAACCAGGATCGCAATGTGGCACACGCTCCAAGGGTTCTGCCCAGGTGGTTTCGATAGTTCTTAAATGTTGTACATTTTGCTGATCCTAGGATGAAATGTGCATGGAAATGAGAAAAATGTGCAAAAACCTTACAGGGAGAAGAGATAAAAACAAAATGGTCATATATAATCATGTCTAAAAATACCGTATTGAATTTTTGAGGTACGTGATGAATGTAAATAGTACTTCCACTAAACATTTAGCTTATTTTAACCACAGGAGGGCAGTGTTCATCAAATAAAACATCATCACACTAGAACTTGTGATGCACAACATTTTTAGAAACTTGTTTATGACAACATGAATAACACAGGAAGAATCAACACTATTAACTAACAAATAATTAAGGTACAAACAATTCAAAAACATGCCTAAGCCATTTATTTCTTAGTTTCCAGATTTTCAATTCAGCTAGCAAAACATGTTAAAAACTGCATTTCTGAGCATTTGAGGATGACAGAGGTAGTCACTAAGATTCACCTCAGACTGGAGCAGTATGTTGATTTAAATTTCAATTTTTGTTACAATTATGAGTTCATTCCAAGTACGCACAGATGTATAGTATAAATTCTGCATAACCTACAAAACTTTATTTTACACTAAAAATGTTCAAATTAAAAACATTATTTTTATAGAATTGTATCAGTATTAAAAAGACTCTCTGTCCAAGATTTTACTGGGGCTGATATCGTGAGATAACTGTTGCTGTGATGCTGGAAACCCAGATCCCTACTTAGTGTCCTGGCTGCTCACTTCTGATCCAACTCCGCACTACGGTCTGGGAAAGCAGCAACAGGTGCCCAAGTGCTCAGACCCTACCATTCATATGGGAAACACACATGAAGTCTGGCTCCTGGCTGCAACCTGGCCCAGCACTAGCAGCTGCAGCCGCTCCCCCTCCGAAAGTGAATCAGCAGGTGGAAGATTTCTCCCTCTCTCTCTCTCTCTCTCTGTGCAACTAATTTACAAATAAACCAATAAATTTTGGGGAGAGGGAGATCTAGTTAGAGTAGCCCAGGACAGAACAGTGAGGAGATGGGAGAATGAAGCTGAAGCTATGTAGTCTGAAATCAAGACGCAAGGGAAAAAAGCCAGCCAACAAAAGGGTGGCAAGAGGGAAAGGAGGAAAAACAGAATTCTTGAGCTTCAGAAAAGGTGAAAATATGACAAAAATCCTGGGTGGTCACAACGGCAAGAGGTACCTTGAAGTTGAGGTAACAACAGAAATGCATTCCTTTTCTTTAGCAACATAGAGATTTTATCATTTTAGATTCCACTTAATAAGGAAGGAAGAAATCGGGCCTGAGGGGATTTAGCACTAAGGGGAATCAAGAAAGGGAAACACAGAGTTCAAACAATCCTTGCAGGAAGTTGGAAGGAAATGGAGACTTGGAGTCAAGGAGTAATTATTTCTGTCAAATAGAGATAAGCAGGTTTCAATGAACCAACTTTAAAAGATACAAAAATTTCTAGTCCATTTCAACATGACCTGTAAACAGATTCAGAGGCAGCAGTTTTAAACAAACAAACAAACAAACAAACAAACAAAAACCCTCCTTACGTAAACATCTTACCTTTCAGCCAGGAGGATGCAGCAGCCCTCACCTACCAAACTCAAGACAAACTTGCTCACTGTGGGAGTTCTGCAAGCAGTACCCCAGGGGATAACAAGGAATTCAGCAGAGATAACAGAGGCAAAGATTAGAGAAGGAGAGGAAAGGGTCTGGCCTGGCCACCTGGCAGGTATCTGTTGATCACTGCCTCCAAGCTGAGCTGGCTCATCTAGGGTACCTGCCTCTTCTCCTCCCAGCAACTTCACTTTCTGCAACTTTTCTTCAATGCTAAACTTCTTCAGGATGTTCTACTCTCAAGTTCTACAGCTTTTGACATTGTCATCAAGGCTTCAAGAATAACTACAACTCTATAGCAGCATCACACACATTCCTGGCACAACTCATCATCCTGCTTTGAGTGTGACTGCACTCTAAAGCACCTGTCTTCCCCACTGGCACTTCAGCCCCTGACACCTGGAAACAATGGTCTTGTTTGTCTAGAGTTCCAACTATTTCCCACACAGAAGGTGTAAAACACTCAAGAGTTGGCCCTAGTGCCATAGCCTAGTGGCTAAATCTTCACCTTGCAAGCGACAGGATCCCATATGAGCACCAGTTCATGTCCCAGCTGCTCCACTTCCCATCCAGCTCCCCGCTTGTAGCCTGGGAAAGCAGTCCAGGACGGACAAAGCCTTGAGATCCTGCGTCCACACAGAAGACCTGGAAGAAGTTCCTGGCTCCTGAGCTTCGGATCAGTTCAGCTCTGGCCATTACGGCCACCAGGAGGAGGAGGATCTCTCTGTCTCTTTGCTCTGTAAATCTGCCTTTACAATAAAAATGAATAAATCTTTTAAAAAAAGAACTTTCCAATAAAAAAATAAAGCTTTATTAAAAAATACTTGATGGTTGACTGGTGGAATTAGGAAGGCTGGTGGAAGTTTAAAAAAAGTCTTACAGGTTTTTAAAAAGTAACCTTTTTTTTTAAGTTGACTGTAAATGCAAATAAGGTTATGAATCTGGAAGCAGAAACTAGAGGGTAAGGGGTAGCTGAGAATATTTACGTGACATGTCTACACAGAAAGGCACCTCTTGCCCTGATAAGCTTGGAGGGCCTTTTTTACTTTTATTTATTTAAAATTTTTTATTTTTGATGTTTACATAGTTGATTAGGGTAGAAAGGATCTAGGATTAGGGAAAAGTGGGTGAGACCACTATCTCCACATTTTCCTTATCTTCTTCCTGTATCTAGGGGGCAGGAGGCGACAAGGGACACCCGCCTCCCAACCACCCCAGTACTTAGGGATGGGAAATGGCCACCAAACGTCATCCCAGGGTCTTGGTGATATTTTTTTTAACCTGTTACTTAATGTTAAAAAGTTCTATTAAAATTACGTTAGTGATTAATATCTTCTTCTAGCCTGGATTCTTTTTATTTTATTATCCAAGAAGCCTAGATATTATACATTAACTATCTGAAAAAGAAGAAATGGTTTTTAAAAATTAATTCCCGGGCCCGGCGGCGTGGCCTAGCAGCTAAAGTCCTCGCCTTGAAAGCCCCGGGATCCCATATGGGCGCCGGTTCTAATCCCAGCAGCTCCACTTCCCATCCAGCTCCCTACTTGTGGCCTGGGAAAGCAGTCGAGGACGACCTAAAAGATTTGGGACACTGCACCCGCGTGGGAGACCTGGAAGAGGTTCCAGGTTCCCGGCTTTGGATGGCGCGCATCGGCCCGTTGCGGCTCACTTGGGGAGTGAATCACCGGACGGAAGATCTTCCTCTCTGTCTCCCCTCCTCTGTGTATATCTGGCTGTAATAAAATGAATAAATCTTAAAAAAAATTAATTCCCCCCAAACTCTGAAGAACACAACAGTTTAATCGCTAATACTTATATAGCATTTAAATGCCAATTACATTACTATTAAGTACTTTGCATATTAGTTCATTTAATTTGTATTTTAAAAAAACTATCAGGGTATACTATCACCCTATTTCTTTATTTTGAAAAATAGTGCAGAGGCCAGTGTTGTGAAACAGCAGTTTACCTCATGGGATGCCACCATCCCACGTGGGCACTGATCTGAATCCCTTATGCTCCACCTCTGCATTTGTTTGAGGTTTTCTTTTCTTTTTTTTTTAAAGATTTATTTTTCTTTCATTGCAAAGGCAGATTTACAGAGAGGAGAGACAAAAAGAAAGATCTTTCTTCTGCTGGTTTACTCCCCAAGTGGCCAATCCAAAGCCAGGAACCAAAAGCTGCCTTTGGGTCTCCCACGCGGGTGTAGGGTCCCAAGGCTTTGGACTGTCTTCTCCTGCTTTCCCAGGCCACAAGAAGGGAGCTGGATAGAGAGCCAAACACCGGGAACACAAACCAGCACCTACATGGAATCCCGGCACTTGCAACACAAGGATTTAGCCACCGAGCCATCATCCTGGGTTTCCACTGCTGATCCAGCCTCCTGCCAAAGTACCCAAGAAAGCAACAGAAAATGGCCAAAGTGAAGATCAGGAAGAAACTGCAGGCTCCCCGTTTGGGCCTGGTACAGTCCCAGTCATTGTGACCATTTGGGGAGTGAATCTATAGATGAAAGATCTCTGCTTTTCAAACAACAACAACAACAAATCTTAAGAAAGAAAAAAGAAGTGACTTTGCATCAGCACATGGTGAAAACCATTGTCACTGCTGTTATCCAACCAGTCATCAGTAAAAACCAACTATGAGCGCCCCAGGGTCACAATTCCTCAACAAAATGAGCCACGCCTTCCAATGGCCTCTCCCACCATGAAAGGGACAGCACACAGACGATTCCAGCTGAGCTTACTGTCCTGGCCTCCAGTGCCTCAGCCACCATCACGGTCAGGACAGCCGATTACTCACATGGGTCCTATCAGCTCAAACCCTTTTTCTGCACAAGGAAGCATAGCAATAGTCTCTGGACTGTATACAATGTCACCAAAAAGGGGGAAAAAAAAGAATGCCAAAGAACACTGGAATGCCACCCAAAATGCAGTCAACACATCCTCAAAGCACAACACAGAGGTGAAACTGGAAGTAACGATGGCTCCCACAGTTTCAGAGGCCAAATCAAAATTGTCCCCATCCCCTGCAACTTAAGGCTGTGCTGGGATTAGAGACCCTTATTCCCAAAGAAAACATTTTTATTAAGGACCTTAGATCTGAATCTGAAGTTAACATCACTGTTGTTACTTTGGGCTTACACGGATAAACAAGTAGGCTAGGAAAGGCCTCATTACAATGGCAGGTACAACTAACCCTACAGATTAACCTTGCAGGTTTATTCAATCTATTAGGTGTTTCTCAGGCTTCCACAATTTGCCTTCCAACAGGTAATGGCAGCAGAAGGCAAAAACACAGTGATGGTCTCAAGCAAGCAACACAGATTAGCTGAAGTCTGGCCAAAGATGAGGGAACTCTAAAAGAGGTGGAAATAGGGGAGATGAGGAGAAATCATTAGGCCTGGAATCAGTTGCTGCAGCATTAACCTCCTCCACTAAGCCAGTCCATGACCACAGCCACTGGCAGAGGTACTGATAGAAACGTATGCCTACTGTGGAACACCAACTGTGTGTAAACAGACTCAACAGAGTGTTTCTGGGTGGGTGGGTCAGGCACAGTAGTTAAGTTGCCCATATCCATACTGGCTTATCTCAGGCTTTGGGACCCTGTGTAGGAGACCTGAAAGAAGTTCCTGGCTCCTGGCTTCAGATCTGCGCAGCACTGGCCATTGCAGTCACTTGGAGAGTAAGTCATCGGATAGAAGATCTTCCTCTCTGTCTCTCCTCCTCTCTCTGTATATCTGACTTCAAAATAAAAACAAAATAAATCCTTTTTAAAAAAAGAAGAAGAACTGGAAGAGATGACACATCCATACCCTGAATTCATGCACATGGGTTCAAAACAGTAAAGCTCACTATGAGGAATAGACTGGCAATAATTAGAGCCCAACAGGCCCACAAAGCTTTTAATCACACTGGCAAAAATTTTTCTTAAATCTTCACATGCTTTTTTGTTTCAGCTTTGTAAATTATTGAACAATATGTTGAAACATTCCCAGAAACTCGCCAAAGCAATGCCCTGAAGCTACCAAGACAATTGTTTAGGATGGCAGTTCCCCAGATGTCAAACAGAATCTATGTTCCCACAACCTTGCCCCAAATTACCAAGTCCAGATAAACTCTCTCCTCTCCTATGAAATGTGCTCTCATCCACAATGATCCCCTTGCTTCTCAACCACCTCAGGTACTTCAAATAGGTGACCGCAACCGTTCATTACTTATTACTAGTGTTTTCAGTTATTTTAACCTCTAAGTGTTAGCTCCACTTATTCACTGAGATTTGATTCAAGGGAGAACCATGGGGCTGGTGCTGTGGCACAAGGCTTGAGTCTATATGAAGTGTCACTCTGAGCCCTGGCTGCTCCCTATCCACCCAGCTTCCTGATAATGCTCCTGAGAAGGCAGTGGACGGCCCAGGGACCTAGACCCCTGACACTCATGTGGGAGAACTGGCTAAAGATACAGACTGCTGACTTCAACCTGGTCCAGCGCTACCCGGGCAGCAAACCAGCAGATGCAGAGTCTGTCTCTCCCTCTGACTCCTTGCCATTCACATAAATAAATAAAGCTTTAAAAAGGAAAAAGACAAAAAGCACTTTCAAAAGGAGGACTTCTAAAGCACAGGACAGCCAACAGGCCAGTTTTGTGGTGCAGTGGATCACCTGTGACACTGGTATTCTATAGAGTGAAAGTTGTTGCCTCATTCTTGAAGCAACGAAATCAACATCATTTCAAAACTATCGAAACCACTTAAGCAGTGCCCTTGGAACATGCTCCACATCGGGCATCCTGTGATGGCATCGGGTAGCCCTCCTCACCCCCCGGGTTCTGATGCAGTTAGGATGCTGCACGCAGCTTCTCCCCTTCTCTCCCCACTCCCTCCAGATACAGGAAGAAAACTAGAAACACTGGTCTCCTCCACTTTCTACTATTTTTCGACCCTTCCCACCCTAAACAGCAGTCCACATGGGCATGCGTCCTTAATTATGTAAACATCACCAAAAATAAAATTTAAAAAAGAAATTTTTTTTAATGGAGTCAAAGTTAGTGTCCTATTCATTTTACTTCCAGTCCAGCTCCCTGCTAACGGCTCAGAAAAGCAGCAACAGATGCTTGGGCTCAGGAACCATGTGGGAGATGCATACAGAGTGCCTTACCCAACCCCCAGCCACTGTGGACTTTTGGGAAGTGATCCAGGGGGTGAAGAAGATCTCCTCCTCTGCATCTTACTCTCTGTCACTCAGCCTTTCAAAAAAAAAAAAAGACAAAGAGAGAAAAGAGATAGGCGAGATAGGCAGGCAGGCAGACAAGCCAAGGAAGTGATCCCAAGTTAGAGTTCCTGAATCTCATGTTCCTTGAGTTTTCTCTCTGCGGTTAAAGCTGCCACCATCATAACGCGCGCCAGAAGTACAATGATTTCTATTTAAAGCTCCGATTCAAATATGCAATAAAAACGCAGTGTCTTTGACTGCCTTTCCATACTTAAAAAAAGATGCAGGTACTGTAAAAAGAACATTACCAAACAGTGAGGGAAAGTTGCAAAACAGAACGAAGAAGGGAGAGAAAACACCACTTGCAGTCACTTTCTCGCGTGAGATTGCTGAATTTCACTGCGGTGACATGTCAGTGTCAGACTGCCTGGCCTAGCCTCTGCCCATGCTGACCCTCCACAGCTCCCAGGGCTCCAGTGAGTCACACTGAAGAGGCTCCTATCCTCTGCAACCAGAAAGGAGAGTTACTTCCTCCCTCACTAAAGTAGAGGGAAATCAGGGGCGGGGGAGGGGAGGTGTTCTGCAGAAATCCCACCAGGAGCTGCCACTGGGTGGTGAAGAATGTGAGAGATTTTTCTCCTGTTTTAACTCTCAATCATGTACAACCAATATTTTCACTTGTGGTTTCATTTCTTTTCTAAATTTTATATAGTTCAAATCTTGTCTTTTATGACAAAAAATCCAAAGCAATAACAATAAGAATATTTGTGAATGTGACAACACAAAAAACGAAAACTTGGAATTGTGGAACACTAAATTAAGTCACTACCTACAGGGTCAGCATCCCATTTTTGTAACAGTTTTGAGATCTGGCTTCTCAGGTTCTGATCCAGCTTCCTTTTTTTTTTTTTTTTTTTTTTTTTTAAGATTTATTTGTTAGAAAGCTAGATATACAGAGAGGAGGAGAGACAGAGAGGAAGATCCTCCTGTCCTATGATAGCACTCCCCAGGCGGCCGCGATGGCCAGAACTGCACCTATCAGAAGCCAGGAATCCAGAGCCTCTTCCAAGTCTCCCACACAGGTGCAGAGTCCCAAGGCTTTTTTCAAGACAGTTCCATTTCCCTAGGATACTTTCATGTTGAATTCCTGGATACACCAGACTGTGGACTCTCACACATATACTTATTACCAAGGTATTGCCATATCAGCATAATCCTATTTATGAAAAAACACCATTTGTGGGGGTCCAGCACAATAGCCTAGTGGCTAAACCCCTCACCCTGAACGTGCCAGGATCCCATATGAGCACAGGTTCCAACCCCGGCAGGCCCACTTCCCATCCAGCTCCCTGCTGGTGGCCTGAGAAAGCAGTTGAGGACGGCCCAAAGCCTTGGGTTCCTGCACCTGCATGAGAGACCTGGAGGAAGCTCCGGGCTCCTAGTTTTGGATCAGCTCAGCTCCAGCCGTTGCGGTCACTTGGGGGTTGAATCAGTGGACATATGATCTCCCTTTCTGTCTCTCCTCTCTGTGTATCTGACTTTCCAATAAAAATAAATCAATCTTAAAAAAAAAAAAACATTTGGTCACTCATTTATATGAAGTGCAAAGAGACAGGAAAGATAGCTCTAGCTGCTGGTTCACTCCCCAAATGCCCAAATGCTGAGCTAGGAACCAGGGATTCAACACAGGGCTTTCCACACGCACGGCAGGAACCCAATTACTTGAGCCAGGCACCCCATCTCCCGCACAGGTGCATGTCTATTTAAAAAATGGAATCAACAATTAATAACTTCATAAAACAGAATGCCTCAAGAACAGATGGGTTCACTGGTGAATTAGACCATTTAAAGAAGAAATTTACATCAATTCTCTACAATGTCTTACAGAAGACAAAGAATATTTCCTAATTAATTCCATGAAGCCAGCATTAAAAAATTACAAACCAATATCTCATGAACACTGATGAAAAATCCTCAACAAAATCCAAAAAATCAAATTCAGCATGGTAAACAGCAGCAGGAGGACTGTAAAATAAAATCAGAATTAAAATACCACTAAATTGGAGAATACAGTTATTTATTTATTTTGCGTACTCAGTTTGTACATTCACCTGTATTCGGTAAACAGGCTGAAAGGTTACACACATATACACACAATTAAACCGCCAGTGAACGAACACACACACACACACACACCATTAAAGCGCCAGTGAACGAACACACACACACACACACCATTAAAGCGCCAGTGAACGAACACACCCACACATACACACACATCATTAAACCGCCAGTGAACGAACACACACACCATTAAAGCGCCAGTGAACGAACACACACACCATTAAAATGAACACACATACACACCATTAAACCGCCAGTGAATGAACACACCCCACACACACACCATTAAACCGCCAGTGAATGAACACACACACACACATACACACCATTAAATCGTCAGTGAACGAACACACACACACATACACACCATTAAACCGCCAGTGAACGAACACACACACACACCCCATTAAACCGCCAGTGAACGAACACACACGCACCATTAAACCACCAGTGAACGAACACACACACACACAAACCATTAAATCGCCAATGAGCCAACACAGCGAAACCCAGAAAGCAGTATTAGCACGAATAGAGTCCCCTCATTCTCTCACAAAGTTTGTCCCCCTCATTCCTCTCCACCTTTTCCAATTTTCCCACTCTTTCAGATCTCTACCCTCAAGTAATACTGTGACAAATATAGCAACAGTAAGCAGATACCTACAACTCTGAAAGGACATCTCCCCTTCCAATAGCAGCCGCAGTCCCAAGAGAATGAGACAAACCCACTGGCTCCCCTCCCCCTCTCTCGTTGCCAGTTGTTTTGGCCCAACACAGGAGCACAGCTGAAGGAAGTATACAGAAGAGTCTTGAAGAAAGTTCCAGAATTCTAAACAAAAAGGTGAAAGGAGAATCTAAAATGAACAAGACAGTACTAGGAGGAATACAGAAATGAAGAACTCAGACAAGCAACCACTTAAAGCTCCCTCAAAGTTATTTATGAACTCCTAGAATAATGAGTGAGCCACACAAAGCTTTGTCCTACAGAGTACAAACTTTGAGAACTAAACTGAGACAGACCAGACCAGCCAACTTTTTAGTGCTCCAACTGCTCAACTATGACCATTATAATATGAAAGCAGTCTCAGACAACAAATAAACAGGCACAGCAGTGTTCCAGTCAAACTACAAAAAACAGGCAGTGGGCCAGATTTATCACAGGTCAGAGTTCTGCCATCCATGGGGAAAGTCACTCCCTAAATCCATGCGGAGCCACTTGATGGCACACAGGGACAAATCGAAATAACAGTGCTAACAACGCTTTGAAAACTTAACCAACACTGAAACCACAACGAAAAAAACCTGCTTGGAACCTGAGGCCCAAACCCAATCCAGTCAACCAGACTGCTGACACGATTATTAACATTTCCAAGTAAGAACAAACATTCTTCAAATGAATGAAAAAACTAGGTTTAGAAAATAAAAAGAACCCTGCAGCACCCAACAACAGGAACTAGAAGAGGGGGCACACTAGACTAGGCCAGACAGCCCAGTAAGACTGTGGAAGCTCAGATGAGGGGAGTCATGCCAGCCTGGGCCAACCAGGGGC
The DNA here is from genome assembly GCF_030435755.1 of Ochotona princeps. Lineage (NCBI taxonomy): Eukaryota > Metazoa > Chordata > Mammalia > Lagomorpha > Ochotonidae > Ochotona > Ochotona princeps. The sequence continues at coordinate 64,646,118 of NC_080839.1, read as the reverse complement.
CAGGTACATGAATCCCAGGGACAGGAGATCTGACAGGGCTTGGGTAGACTGGCTCAAGTCATAGGGCCCACAAGGGTGGTGGGGAATCGGTTCCTGAGCCCCAGGGATAGGAGAACTGGTGGGGTGTGGGTCACTTGGCCCAGATCCTGGAGCTCGCCTTCTAGTGGGTGTTGGTTCCATGAAGCCCAAGGTGGGGAATCTGGCGGGGCTTGGGTCTCCTGTCCCAAGCCCTGGGATCAGCATACTAGATGGGTGTTGGGTTCCTGAGCCCCAGGGGTGGGGGAGTCGACAATGCTTGGGACACTTGGCCCAGCCAGCTACTTAGACTCGCCTGCAAGAACATGCCCTACTTAATAAAAAAAGGTGGAGCAGCGGACACAGGCCCTGTTGTAAAAGGAGAATAAAGGCAGTACATTTGGTGCTGTAGCAGAACAGAACTAACTGGACAACAACCCCAAACGATGACAGCAAATAACTTCAGTGAATGGAGCCAATAGACACTGAGTGACATCATCCTTGGATCGGTGAAATCGGCAGCACTTCAGAACTATCCAAACCACCTGGACAGAACCCTCGGGATATGTACACAGAGACTCTGGGTTGATATGAGGTGGCAGTTCCTCATCCCTGGCTACTGGGATGTGTGGAAAGCCGTGAGTGGATTTCCCGTTTGTTTCTCCCCTTATCCCAGGAAACAGAAGAAACAACAAATACGGAAGGAATGAATTCAGCCAATCTTCCCAAAACTTTGATCCTTTCCACTCTGATCAACCATGTAATTATTATTTTAAAAAATAATTATAAATTTTAAAAAAAAATTTAAGAGAAAAAAACCAAACGGAAAATTTAGAATTGAAAAATAAAATCTACTTCTCTTTCTCTCTCTCACATACACATACATACTTACAAGAACTCACTGGATAGACTCCATAGCCAAAGAGTCCGTTGAACATGAAAACGGAAATTATCTAATGACGGAATAAAAAAATGAAATTCTGTTCATTATAGGACGCATCAAGAAAACTAAAATAAAACTCATACAATAAAGAAAATATTCGTAGATGATCTACCTTATAAGTGAATGCAGACTATATAAAAAATTTTATTAAAATAACACTATAGGCCCCAGCACAGTGGCCTAGCGGCTAAAGTCCTCACCTTGAAAGCCCCAGGATCCCATATGCACGCTGGTTCTAATCCCAGCGGCTCCACTTCCTGTCCAATTCCCTGCTTCTAGCCTGGGAAAGCAGTTGAGGACGGCCCAAAGCCTTGGGACCCTGCACCTGCGTTGGAGACCTGGAGGAGGTTCCTGGTTCCTGGCTTCAAATCGGCTCAGACCGGTGATTGCGGTCACTTGGGGAGTGAATCACTGGATGGAAGATCTTCCTCTTGTCTCCCCTCCTCTCTGTGTATGTCTGATTTTGCAATTAAAAAAAATATGTGTGTATATGTATATATAACACATATATGTATATGTGTTTTATATACATATATAAAACACTATAGGAGAGAATCAAGAAGGCAGAATAGGGTAAGGACACGTTTAAACAAACAGAGAAATATTAGCCAGTGTGAAGCAGACAAGGCACATTCCAGGAAATAGGAGAGGACAGAACAACAGCAGAGGGGTACCGGGAGACTGACAACACGGGAAAGCAATGGACAAAACAGTGTGGTATTGCAGTGACTGATACCCCAGCAGCTTTCAGCTAACAGCGATCTGAACTCCACCAGCAACAAGGTGGGAAGGGACATTCACTGGGAGCCCCGGAGGTGAACCCAGACCAAGAACTGCTCGTCCTGCTGGTCTGTTTGATTTGACCAGGAGCAGAGATAGAGCAGCAGGTACCAGACAGGCGGTGTGGGAACAAGGTGGATTTCATAGTCCAGTCTGCCTCCTAGAGCAGAATTAGGCGCCGTTTTGTTTAAGGAGGCGAAGGCTATGGGGCAGAACTGCGCATGCATTGAGCTGGGAGTGAACTCCTTTCTGACTCAGTGAACTGCAACAACAAGGCATCCTACAGGTTCCACCCAAGACAGGTCTGGGCAGCCCTCAGACCTTATAGCCAGCAGATCAAGAACTCTAGCAGTGGCACATCAGGCACCATTTCCTACGGTGTGGCAAAGAACTTAAGACTGCAGGGGACAGCAGTGAGCTGTGCATGCGCTGAGCTCAGCAAGAACGGCGCTCCATGCATTGCACTGGTCCTACAAGAAAACAATACCGACTATGGTCAAAACAGATCTGTGTGGCCCTCAGACCTAACGGCCAACAGACCTGAGGGCAGATCAGCACCAACAACAATCTAGCTATATAGGGCACCCATTGCTAAAATGACAGAATCAAATTAGCACCTCTTTGTACTAAGCCTGAATGTAAACAGCTTAAACTCATCAATCAAATGGCAGAGATTAGTATAGTAGACTGGATTAAAAAACAAAGCCCATCCATTTGTTGCCTACAGAAGACTTATCTCAACAACAAAGATCAGCAGAAACTATATCTCACGAATTTTGATTCTTTTTGTTGGTTTCATCTCTTCAAAACACTTTCTTCTATTTGAATTCTTCAATGATTCATAGATCATACAGTAGCATCATTTTAAGAATGTTCTTGATCTTTTTCATTTCTTCAGCGACACATTAGTCATTCAGTAGCATGTTATTTAATTTCATAGCATTGTAAATTTCTATTTTCCTTCCTGTTGTTGATTTTGTATTGTGGCTTTTCATTTAAGGGGATGTATAGTAAATGTGTAATGGAGACTGTCATATCCAGAAGTGAGGCTACAATGTAGTATGCATCTCTACTTCCAGACAAAGATGGACTCCCAAGGAAACTGTTTAATTATATCTTGGCAATAGGATGCTGGACTCTTTGCCATTGTCCATGTCCACAATGATAGACATAATGACTGTGTATGAAGAACCATACTATAGTAATGATATAGGGGAACTCAATGAGGAGGGAGGTAATTGGGGGGGGGGGGTAAGGGAAATCCCAGGACCAATGAAACTGTATAATAAATTGATAATAATAAAAAGAAGTAAAATAATAAAAAAAAAAAAAAAACCACTATAGCTTTGGGCCTGACGCCATGGCCTAGTGCTAAAGTCCTCACTTTGAACAAGCACCAGGATCCCATATGGGAACCGTTCCAAGCCTGGTGGCCCAACTTCCAATCCAGCTCCCTGCTTGCGGCCTGGGAAAGCAGTCACGGACAGCCCAAAGTCTTGGGACCCTGCACCTCCGAGGGAGACCTGGAGGAGGTTCCTGGCTCCTGGCTTCAGTTTGCTCAGCTCCAGCTGTTGTGGCCACTTGGGGGGTGAATCAGTAGACACAAGGTATTTCTGTCTCTTCTCGTATCTGACTTTGCAATAAAACAAAATCCAAGAATAAAAGTTTAAAGAAAAGTCTTAAATGATTTTTTAAAACTTCTTTTTCATGGTATAGGTCCTTAGGCTTGGGATTTCCCCTTGCACCCTCCCCAGCTCCTCCCCCATGACTTTACCCTATCATGTAACAAAAGTTTAGTCCCTCAACAACAGTCACAAGCCCATCATGGTGCTGTTTAAAAGTATCCTGACACTGTGGTATAGACAATGGTACAAAGTCCAGCATTCTAGTGTCAAGGTACATTTAACAGTTTTGTTGGAAGTCCATCTTAAATTTAGAAGCAGAGATTCATTCTGCAGTGTCTCCACTTCGTGGTATACTTGCCTCCAATATTCAGATCCTCTAGACAAATAAATGTATATACACCTTTACCTAAAAGACTTACAGGATTTTAAAGAAAAAACATTCTGATGTCTAAGAATATGTAAGAATATCAGTACGAAATGTTGCTTTCATAATGTAGTTATAGAAATTTCTCTCACATGAAAGGATGGTTATGTTTTCTTCTGTATTTCCCTAATCAATGTGCTTCTTTGAAAGTTAGCAATAAGCTTATGTTGAATTACTATTTTTTAATTACAGTTTAAAATTTCCTTTTTCTTTTTTTCTGGTTTATACACTTTAAATTTTTACTCATTGGAAATACATTGTGTCTACTTATTTCGTGCTTTTCTTTCTCAATATAATAGCTACGTTACCATAATCTGTACACCAAAAATTCATGTTTTAAAATGTAAATACTGTAGTATATTCACAAAATTGTGTAAAAATCAGTATCATCCAATTTCAGAACATTTTTACCACATCAAAAAAAATTCCATACTCTCTACTTTTCCCCGATCCCAGTTCTTGGCAACCTACTTTTGCATAATGTACAAATTTGCCTATTCTGGAAATTTCATGTAAATATAATTCAACATCAAAAAAAAAAAAACACACCATATCCTAAAATAGGCAAAGATGCAGATATTTCTTTAAGGAATGTGTACAAGTGGCCACTAAACCTGTGAAAAACCACTGAACATGAACAGAAAGACAAGTCAAAATCACACTGAAATACCTACTAGGTACCCATTCTAGGGCATAAATAAAAAGAGGGAGGGGAATACAAGCATTGGCATGGATATAGAGAACTTTGTACCCGCAAACATTGTTGGCAGGAATGTAAATTGTACAGCTGATGTGATAAAACAGTTCCTCAAATGGCTAAACATTGAGCCGGCCTATAAACTAGTAATTCACTCCTAGATACGTATTGAAAAAAATTAAAAACACATCAATATAAAAAGTTAGGCATAAATGTACCTAGAAGCTTTTTTTTTAATTTATGTATTGGTCCTAGTGCAGTAGCCTGGCAGCTGAAGTCCTCACTTTGCATGTGTCAGGATCCCATATGGGCACTGGTACATGTCCCTGCTGCTCCACTTCCCTTCCAACTGCCTGCTTGTAGCCTGGGAAAGCAGTAGAGGACAGGACTTGGGACTCTGCACTTGAGTGAGAGACCTGGAAGAGGCTCCTGGCTTCTGACTGGCTCAGTTTGACCGTTGCCGCCACTTGCGGAGTGAATCAACACAACGAGGATCTTTCTCTCTGTCTCTCCTCCTCTCTATAAATCTGCTTTTCCTGTAAAAATAAACCTTTATAAATTAATCATCCTCAAGACAGACGAGACCACATCCTAGCTTGTTTAAGCATAGATTAATAGGGCCTGGCGGCGTGGCCTAGTGGCTAAAGTCCTCGACTTGAATGCTCCGGGATCCCATATGGGCACCGGTTCTAATCCCGGAAGCTCCACTTCCCATCCAGCTTCCTGCTTGTGGCCTGGGAAAGCAGTCGAGGACAGCCCAAAGCTTTGGGACCCTGCACCCACGTGGGAGACCCGGAAGAGGTTCCAGGTTCCCGGCATCGGATTGGTGCAGCACCGGCCGTTGAGCTCACTTGGGGAGTGAATCATCGGACGGAAGATCTTCCTGTCTCTCCTCTCTATATATCTGACTTTGTAATAAAAATAAATAATGCTTTAAAAAAAGAATAGATTAATAAACACAAAAGTACTAAAATCATGCAACGTATGCTTTCTTAGACTAGAAATAAAGATGCCAAATTTTTAGAAAACATGTGAATTCAGTATTCATTTCTAAATAATCCAAGAGCTAAAAGGTGAAGGCCAAGTTAATTGGAAAGCATTGTGAATTAAATAAAACTGAAAACATGATGCAGGTGTTGTAGCAAATCAAGCTGATACTTCAGATACTTGCAGCCCTTATTGGAATGTCTGGTTCCCACACTGGCTACTCTATTTCCAATGCAATTTCCTGTTAAAGCACAGCCTGGGAGGGTGCAGATGGTGGCTCAAGTACTTAACTCCCTTCCATTTACGTTAGAGACCCCAGGGGAGTGCCAGGTCCCTGCCTTCAATTTCACCCGTCCTGACTGCTGCCAGCATTTGAAGTTACACCAATGATTCGAAGATCTCTCTCCTGTCGTTCTGCCCATCAAATAATTGAAAAAACAAACTTTTTTTTTTGTTTTGTGTTCTAACAAAAATTCAACAGATCAAAAACCTGTGGGCTACAATTAAAGTAGTTACTACAAAAAGTTTACTAAAGGTGAGGAGATCACAGACACATGGTGAGTCCAGTTCAGGGATAGAGTGGATTTTTTAGGTCCAGATGGTTTTATGGGAGAAACTATCTGTAAAAAACTTCAAGAAGAAATACCACCAGATCCTCATACAGTCAGTTCTCATTATTCATGGCAGTTACAAAAGGTCAACTTAAACATAAAATTAGCAAATATTGAACCATTACGTCTAGGAAAAAAACAGAACTGGTTCCTACAAGCCCTTGGCCAAACCATTTTTTCATAACCTTGTTTTCATGTGTGTTTCTATTTATATGAAACATTTTATTGATTCATTAATATTCAACTCACTGCTGTTGGTCATGAACTCACACCTGAACAAATGTTATCTAATATAATATTTTCTCCAAAGGCACATCATAGTCTTCTTACGCACAAGAAAACCCTAGAGCATTTCAGCAACAAAACAGCAGAAAAGACCACAGAAATGCAAAAATCAGGGTACTAAATATATCGCTGAAGGACACCTGTCTTCATGTGGAGAGCTGAAACAAAAAGAGGAGGGGCCAGCACAGTGGTGTAAGCAAGCTAACCCTCCAGTCCCAAATGCGCCACTTTCCACCCAGCTCCCTGCTTCGGGCCCAAAGCTCTGAGACCCCGAACCCATGTGGAAGAAATTCTTAGCTCGTGGCTTCACATCAGCCCAACTCCAGCCACTGTGGCCACTTAGGGAGTGAACTAGTGGACAGATCTTTCTGACTCCCTCCTCTGCAATTCTGCCTTCCCAACTAAAAATAGTAATAATAATAATTTTTTTAAAGATTTATTTTATTTTATTACAAAGTCAGATATACAGAGAGGAGGAGAGACAGAGAGGAAGATCTTCCGTCTGATGATTCACTCCCCAAGTGAGCTCAACGGCCGGTGCTGCACCAATCCGATGCCGGGAACCTGGAACCTCTTCCGGGTCTCCCACGTGGGTGCAGGGTCCCAAAGCTTTGGGCTGTCCTCGACTGCTTTCCCAGGCCACAAGCAGGAAGCTGGATGGGAAGTGGAGCTTCCGGGATTAGAACCGGTGCCCATATGGGATTCCGGGGCGTTCAAGTCGAGGACTTTAGCCACTAGGCCACGCTGCCAGGCCCAATAATAATAAATTTTTAAAAAGCGGAACACCTCATTTCTTCTCCACTGGAAATGTATGCCTCAGTTGGAAAAAAAAAAAACCTAACATGACTCAACTTTTATCATGTCGTGCATGTCTATGAACCTCAGAAAAACAAAGTTGAGTATTGATGTGGGAGCGACAGGTGAACTTCATAAAGCACATGAACTAACAAACTCAGAAATATGGAAACCTTGAGCACCAAGAATTGACTACAGGGTTGGCTTGGTGATTCATCAGGCTAATCTCCACCTGCAAGAGTGTTGGCATCCCATTTGGGTGCAGGTTCATGTCCTGATTGCTCCAATTCCCATCCAGCTCCCTGCATGTGGCCTGGGAAAGCAACTGAGAATGGCTGGAGTTCCTGGGATTCTGCACTCATGTGCTCCCAGCTTCGGATCAGCCCAGCTCTGGCTGCTGCACCTATTTGAGAAGTGAATGAGCAGATGGAAGATCTTTCTCTTGGTCCTTCTCTAACTCTGTCTTTCCAATAAAAACAAATCTTTTTTTTTTTTTAAGATTTTTATTATTATTGGAAAGCCAGATATACAGAGAGGAGGAGAGACAAAGATCTTCCGTCGGATGATTCACTCCCCATGTGAGCCGCAATGGGCCGGTGCGCGCCGATCCGAAGCCGGGAACCAGGAACCTCTTCCGGGTCTCCCACGCGGGTGCAGGGTCCCAAAGCTTTGGGCCGTCCTCGACTGCTTTTCCCAGGCCACAAGCAGGAAGCTGGATGGGAAGTGGGGCTGCCGGGATTAGAACTGGTGCCCATATGGGATCCCAGGGCATTCAAGGCGAGGACTTTAGCCACTAGGCCACGCCGCCGGGCCCTAAAAATAAATCTTAAAAAAAAAAAAAAGAATTGACTATAACCTTTCAGGAAATAGAAAAGACTTTTCAACTTGATTTTGTAAGGGTACCATTATTCTGCTAATTAAAAGATATTGTACAAGAAACAAAAACCACAGCACAATATCCTTCAATAATTTTATTTCAGGGGTCAGCATAGTAGCAATGGAGCTAAACTGTCACCTATAATGTCGTATTATCCCACATGGGCAGTAATTCAAGTCTTGAATACTCTTCTTCCAATGCAGTTCCCTACTAATAAGACTGGGAAAGGAGCAGAAAGACCTAAGTGCTTGGGTCCTTGCATCCATGTGGGAGACCTGGAACAAGCTCCCAGCTCCTGGCTTCAGCCTGGCCCAGTTCCAGCCATTACAGTCATTAAGAAGTGAACCCACAGAGGAAAGATCCCACTCTGTCTATACAAAATGCTGCCTTTCAAATGCATGATAAATGGGAGGGAAGGAGGGAAAGGAACTGAACTATAAAGAACCCTAACAAAATACATAGTATATCACAACCAAGTAAAATTCCAGTCCCAGCTCAGGAATACAAAGCTTATTCACAATTTGAAAATCAATGCTATCCACCATTTCCTTTTTAGTTTTCTAAAAAGGAAACTAAATTCAGGAGAGGAATTTGAAAAAAAATTTTTCAACATTTTTTAAGATTTTCAATGTATTTATTTATTTATTTATTTATTTGAAAGGCAGAATAACAGAGACAGAAACAGAGAGATCTTCCACCCTCTAGAATTCACTCCTCCAATGCTCTCAACTGTTGGGGTTTGGGCCAGGTCAATGCCAACAGCCAGGAGCCGGGAGCCCTATCCAGATCTCACAAGGGTGGCAAGTACCCAACTACTTGGGCCATCACTCACTGCCTTGCTAGGCACATTAGTAGAAAGCTGAACTGGAAGCAGAGTGATCAGCTCTCAACACAGAACTCAGACAGGCAATGTGGACATCACAAGCAGCAGCTTACCTAGTTACTATGCCACAAGACCTTACTCTCTTTTTTAAATCGTTGACAATGTGTTCTTTTACTTGAAAGGCAGAGTGACAGAGATCTTCCATCTGCTGATTTACTCATCAAATGCCCCTAACAGCCTGAAATAGACCAGGCAGAAGCCAGCAACCAGAAACTCAATCCAAGTCTCTCTCCTATGTGAGTGGCAGGGACCCAGTACTCGGTACATAATCCACTGCCTCCCAAGTTCATTACCAACTAGCTGGATCAAAAGTAGAAGCGGCACTTCATACAGGATGCAGGTTTTCCAATGCACTGCTTAAAATAACAGCAACGAAATTAATGAATAAATAAAAATTAGGGGAAGGGCTCGGCAGCGTGGCCTAGTGGCTAAGGTCCTCGCCTTGATCCCATATGGCCGCTGGTTCTAATCCCGGCAGCTCCACTTCCTCTCTGTCTCTCCTCCTCTCAGTATATCTGACTTTGTAATAAAAATATAATAAATCTTTAAAAAAAAAATTAGGGGAAAAAAACTCTAAGAAACGTAGAAATAACCTGGAATTTTTTAACCTGATAATGAATTACAAAAAAAAAAAAAAACCCTACACTTAATACTAACCTTAATACCGAAAAACTGAATATTTTCCCCTATTATCATCAGGAGTGAAATAACTGCAAATTATAAATCCAGCAAAAACTTCCATATACAGAAATTACATCACTCAATACCAACTACTCCAGACATCATTTGTGGCCTCCCAGAGTGCACATAGGTTAGAAACAGAAATCAAGAACATAGCCAAGGCACTAGCAAGGTGGTGTCAAAGGTGTGTAGGCTAACCCTCCATCTTCTAAAAACCCATGTGCTACATCAGCACAAGTTCAAATTCTAGCTGTTCCACTTCCCATCCAGCTCTCTGCTTTGAGAGGAAGCAGCGGAGGTTAGCCTTAAATCTTTACGTCACTGTTCCCACGTGGGAGACCAGGAAGAAACTCCTGGTCTTCCAGATCAGCTCAGCTCTGGCCATTGCAGCCATTTAGGTAATGAACCAGCAAATGTAAGATCTTCCTGTCTCTTCTTCTCTTTCAGTAAAATCTGCATTTAAAATAAAAGTAAATAAATCTTAAAGCATAACTAACTAAATAAATAAGAGCAGAGCGAAGATTTAACACAAAGTATTGGGGTACAGGATGCAGGCAATTTTTCCACTGAGCCAAATATTCAAACCTAAATTTTTCTTTCAATTTTCCACAAACTTCCTGAAGTACTCTTATAAGCAAAAGATGAATAACAACTTCAGCCATTAGAGAAATTAAAACTACAATGATGTACTACTACACATTACTACAACTGCTAACATTAAAAATGTCAGTAATACCAAGTGCAAAGAAAGATGAGCAAGTGAATTTCACTTAGACTATTGGTGGGCATGAAAAATAATTCCACCACTCTGAAAAATAGTTCCACAACTTATTATGATGTTAAACACTTATTTACTATATTTCCAAGCAAATTATCTTCCTTGGTATTACTCTAACGAAAAAAAAACTTATTCAAAGGGAAATGTGCCCATAAATGTTTATTGCAGCTTCATTCTTAACTGTCAAAACAACCCAGATACTTTTCAACAAGTGAAATACTACTTATTAATAAAAATAACTGATTCATTTGAATAGCACTGTGTTAAGTTAGAAAAAACAAGTCTCAGAAAGTTAGGTACTGAAGTCAACACAGTGACTTAGTATGCTAATCCTCCGCCTCCGCCTGCAGCACCATCATCCCATCTGGGCACTGGTTCGTGTCCCAGCTGCTCCACTTCCAATGCAGCTCCCTGCTTATGGCCTAGGAAAGCAGCAGAGGATGGTTCAAGTTCTTGAAACCCTGCACCCATGTGAGAAACTCAGAAGAAGCTCCTAGCTCTTGGCTTCAGATCAGCGCAGCTTGTCATTGTTGCTATTTGGGGAGTGAACCAGTGAATGAAAGACCTCTCTCTACCTGGACCCCCTTCTTTCAAAATAAAATAACATACTTAAAAAAAAAAAAGAAGAAAAAAAAAATAATGGGGCCCAGCACGGTAGCCTAGTCACTAAAGTCCTCACTTTGCACGAGCCAGAATCCCACCTGGGCGCCAGTTCATGTCCCTGCTGCTCCATTTCCTACCCAGCTCCCTGCTTGAGGCCTGGGAAAGCAGCAGAGGACAGCCCCAAAGCCTTGGGACCCTGCACCCATGTGGGAGATCCAAAAGAACCTCCTGGCTCCTGGCTTTAGATTGGCTCATCTCCGGCTGTTGCAGCCATTTAGGGAGTGAACCAGCGGACGGACGATCTTTCTGTTTGTTTCTCCTCTCTGTAACTCTGACTTTCCAATAAAAAAAAATTAGGAAAAGCTAGAAAAAGAAAAAAAAAAAAAGAAAGAAAAGCTATGTACTTGATTACCTCTATCAGATAGTCTCAGAAAACTATAGAGATGAATAAGCCTTTCAGTGACTGTCAAGAGTCAAGGCCATAGGCAGCATCATTATGTAATGACAGTAGGAAAAAAGCAGGTGTACCTGACTACAGTAGTAGTGACCGAGTTCACAGAATTTTTTAAAAAAGTCAGTGTTTGTTCTACGCTCATTAAAAATGAAGATTTCACACCTCTGCTGGACTGGTGAGCATGAGAGCCAGGGCTGAAGGTGGACTAGGCTAGTCAAAGCAGTAGCAGCACCCTTCAGCATATGTGTGGGCTGGGTCTGGAGGAGGGCTGGGATGAGCTAAGCTGCAGCTCCCATAGGAGTATACAAGAGCCATAAAGCATATGGTAGAGACTGGACTAGGCTGCAACACAGGCTGGCACATGCAACAACTGGGGCTGGGAGTAGGACTGGCAGGGGATGATTGTGAGTCGCCCTAACTGGGTCTCCATACCTACTGATGTTGGTGAAGGTCAGGCCTGTGGCAGGCCACAGCATCCAAAAGTTCACATGACAGATGGGGCTAGGGACAGAATTGACGAGGTAGCTACATCTACTGGTATGTGCACTGGCTGGTGCAGCTAATGAACCAAACTTCAGAGCCAAGCCTAAGGTCACATCAGAAGTTTCTTGGACCCTCCCAACTAGATAGCTGCACTCAAATACTGACTATAAGGAAAATCACATTATATGTGGTCCAATCATGGAGTACATGTATCAGCACCAGGACTCGTTAGGTGTTGATGCCTGTGCAGTGGACAGCATGCCCAGATGAACACAGCGAACATGATGGCCAACTCATCTAGGCCAGTAGAAGACATTACGTGCCTTGTCAGAAGATGATAAAGCAGAACAGCCTGCCACTCTCCTGGCCAAGCTTTGCAACATATTCCTGGGCCTGTGGATGCACTAAGGTGGACTTGATCAACCAATACACCTCGGAAAGATTTTATCAACTCTGGTGCGATGAAGTTAACAACGTCTCAGAATTATCAAAACTACTCAAGTAACACCCTCTGTAATACTGTTCCTCACATCAGGGTCTCTAAGGCATCACCAAATGACTGTCCCCTATCCCTACGTGCTGATGTAGTTTGACAGTAAGCAGTGGCCTCCTTTCCCCCTGCCCACCAGCAGACCAGGAGAATAAAAAGAACTGAAACATTTGTCCCACTCACCTTCCTCCATATCTTGACCCTCTCTAAACTTTTTTTTTTTTTTTTGCAGCCCTGGAAGAGCGTGGGACGTGGGGCGTCGTGAGCTCAGGCTGTTCGTTCGTTCACTGCCCACTGGGGCTGGGAGGTGCTGGGCAGCTGGAGAGAATGTGGTGGGCGGGGAGACCCACATGGGCATGCAACCCTAAACTATGTAAACAATTTTGAAAATAAAATTTATAAAGAAAGATTTATCTATTTATTTGAAAGGTAGAACTACAGAGAGGGAGAAACACAGAATTCTTTCATTCATTAGGTTCACTCTCCAAATGTCCCCATTAGCCAGGGCTGGGCCAGGCCAAAGTCAGGAGCTCTGGAACTCCATGTGGTGGTGCATCAGCAGAGAGACTGATAGGAACTGGAACAGCCAGGACTAGAACCACGGCTCAAGGAGGATGCTGATGTCATAGGCAGCGGCTTAATCCCGAAGTCACAATATCAGCCCTCACTTAATTTCTTAAAAATCAAAAATACTGGTATGATAGGGCTGGCACTGCGGCACGTGCAGTGCCAACATCCTATATGGGCACTGGCTTAAGTCCTAAACACTCTGCTGCCAGTCCAGCTCCCTGATAATGTGCCTACGAAAGCAGTGAAACAATGGCCCAAGTCCTTGGACCCCTGTCTTTCATGTGGGAAACTCAGAAGAGGCTCCTCACTCCTGCCTTTCATTTGGCCCACCTCTGGCCATTGTTGACATTGTGAACATTGGGGGAGTGAACCAGTAGCAGATCAAAGATCTTTCTCTCTGGGTTTGCCTTAAATGAATATATAAGTCTTTACATATACACACACACACATACACATATACAAACATACTGGGTATGAGACAATTCATGTATGTGGAAGCAGTAACAGCATTAAAGTGTCCATTTTAAGCTCATTTTCTTTAAGTAATGTTGGGATATTGATGACAACCACAACAAAATAACATTAAAAAGGGTTAGTAAAACAAGGTACTGACACATAACTGCTTTCATACATGTAAAGTCAGATTAGAGAAAAAGGGAGATTGGCCACAACTATGCAGAAAACATGATGGTACTTCCAAAAGTTTGTGGAAACCTGAATTAAACGATTATTTTTAGAACATGCCATACAGGAGAGCCTGGGTTTAAGCCCTGGCACAGCTCCCAAATTCAACTTCCTAATGTGCAGCTAAGGCAGCAAAAGGTGAGATGACTTTATAGTTGGGATCTTGCTCCCACATGCGAAACCTGGATTAAGTTTCTGGCTCCCAGCTTCCATTTGGCCAAGTTCAGGACACTGCTAGCAAAAATGTATATATGAAAAACTATGTATGGATTTCAGAGATCTATTGTAGAGTACGACGTCAAGAGACAGAGAAGGGGTAGGCATTTCAGCCCGTGAATTAAGACACTCATGTCCTGCATCAAGTACCTAGATTCAATAACCAGCTTTGGCTCGTGATGCAGCCCACCTATCCCTCTTTCTCTGATTTATCCCTCTCTCCCTCTCCTCCCACTTCCCAAATTCTTTAAAGTCCATGAAAAATTGAAATGACAGGTAAGTCTTGAGTGGACATTTGGATTAGCAGTTGAGTCAGTACAGACTGACCCCTGTCAAGTGCCTGAATTACCATCCCAGTCCCACTCATTCCAGCTTCTGCTGGTATGCATCCTGGGAGGCAGTCAATGACGGCTCAAGTACTTGGGTTTCTGCCACCAAAAAGAAAAACTTGAGATGAGTTCCAGACTCCCAGCTTCATCTGGAGAACAAACCAGCAAATATGAACTCCCTGACTCTCTCAAATGAAAACTTTAAAAGAAGTTGTAGTAATTCCTGAAAAAGCAAACAAAAACACAGGTATGGCGAGATAAAACGACATGTATGGGCTAAGATTTCTCTCCCACAATTATGAAAAATGCTTAAACACTGTTGTCTTCATGTTAACAGGTAAAAGAGATTACTGGATCTAATTGTGTGGGAAGGAGGTGGGGTTGCTGAGAGGTGATCTAAGTTCAAGTCTAGCCTCTGCATACTCTCGGCCTCCTGGCTCACCAAGCGATTGTATCTTGGTACGCACCAATACCAGCATAAGCCTCACAAATGCCAGCATATGGAGCCATCCAACCCCAAACTCTAACCTCCAACTGTAAGATGAAAGAAATGAAGAAAACTTTTTTTTTTTCCCAAAGAAGCTCCTGACAGGTACCTTAAAGTAAAGAAGAGTGGACTCAGGCCCTGCGCGATAGAGTGATGGGTTAAAATTGTCACCTTGAACGCACCAGGATCCCATATAGACGCCGGTTCTAACCCCAGCGCCCCGCTTCCCATCCAGCTCCCTGCCTGTGGCCTGGAAATGCAGTCGAGGACAACCCAAAGCTTTGGGACCCTGCACCCACATGGGAGACCTGGGGGAAGCTCCTGGCTCCTGGCTTCAGACTGGTTCAGCTCTAGCCATTGCGGCCACTTGGGGAGTGAACCATGGGATGGAATATCTTCCTCTCTGTCTCTCCTCCTCTCTGCATATCCGCCTTTCCAATTTAAAAAAAAAAAAAGTGGACTCATACAGCATGTGTCAAGAACTACTCCTAACAGACTGGGAAAGCAGCAGGGAATGGCCCAAATGCTTGGCCTCTGCACCCACATGGGAGAATCTGAAGCAGCTCCTGGCTCCTGGCTTCAGACTGGCCCAACTCCAGCTGTTGCAGCCATTTGGGGAGTGAATCAGGAGACAGATGATCTGTTTCTGTAACTCTGCTTTTCAAGCAAATAAACAAGTCTCTTCAATTTTTTTTTTTTTTGGGGGGGGGAGCGGTGGCATGGCCTAGCAGCTAAAGTCCTCGCCTTGAACGCACCGGGATCCCATATGGGCGCCAGTTCTAATCCTGGCAGCCCCACTTCTCATCCAGCTCCCTGCCTGTGGCCTGGGAAAGCAGTCAAGGATGGCCCAATGCTTTGGGACACTGCACCCATGTGGGAGACCCGGAAGAGGTTCCAGGTTCTTGGCTTCGGATCAGCGCAGCACCGGCCGTTGAGCTCACTTGGGGAGTGAATCATCGGATGGAAGATCTTCCTCTCTGTCTCTCCTCCTCTCTGTATATCTGACTTCGTAATAAAAATAAATCAATCTTTAAAAATTTTTTTAAAAATATTTTTTTTTAAACAGTCCCGGGTGTCAAGACTTTATTCAACACATAGGCCTTTGAGGGTTACCTAAATGTTTGCCAAACCATAACTGTCTGGAGGTAGCTCACAAAGCTTTGGCCTGGCCTGACCCTGGCTGCTGTAGGCATGTGGAGTGTGAACTAGCTGATAGAAGATCTCTTTCACTGTGTCATATGTCGCCATCTCTGTGTCACTCTTTCAAATAAATAAAACAAATTTTTTAAAAAAAGAAGTAAGAAAGGAAGACAGCTAGAGAGCAACAGAAGTTTCCTATCCACTGTTGGGGAAAAAAAAGCTACACTTTTTTTTTAATACTGTTACCAGCATCAGACACAAGGGAACCAACAGTAAAAGAAAACTGGACAGGCAAGAGAAGTATCATAAAAAAAAAAATTACTTTAATGACAGGCCATTAGATTTAAATTTATCTAAAGCCAGATAATGAAACAAAGCAAAACAAAACAATAACTAAGAAAATAAACATTACAGAAAGAACAGATGGATTGGAGGGACGGTGAAATCCATTGTACAAACTACATTAACTAAGCAAGCAAAATGAAAATGGAAAAAAAAAGGACTTCAAAAGCCTGTGAGATTTTTGGAGGCAGGTGACTTTCAAAACTCAAAGGCTGGGGCCAGCGCTATGGCTCGGCTCATTAAGTTGCTGCCTGGTATACCAGCATCCCATGTATGCAACAGCGCAAGTTCTGGTTGTCCCACTTCTGATCCAGTTCCCTGCTAGTACACCCAGGCCAGCAAGAGTGCTTTGGCACACCCCACCCACATAAGACACCAGAGTTCCAGTTCCTGGTTCGGCCTGTCCTGCCCCACTGGGGCCATTCAGAGAATGAAACACATCACTTTGTCTTTCCCTCTCTCTGACTTTGCTTTCACACAAATCAATGTTTAAAAAAACAAAAACCAAAAACGTAAAGTATGACTCTCTAAGTTTTCACATTCTGATGAAATAAAAATGAAATACAAAATAAAACTTGTACCCCTACAGAGGCAAAGTCCTGCCTAGGCAAGTGTTACATTGCTGGGAGAAAAGCACCCAATAGCTGGCAGGCATCCTGGGCCTGGTTAATGGCAACTCTGTGTTAACCATACCAGTGTGCCAAAACAGATGCCTACTCTTTTTTTTTAAAGATCTAGGGGTAAGGGAGTGGAGTGCCCATTGTGCCACCACAGGCACATGCCAGCCAGAACCACCCTACAAACATCACCACGAGCACATGTGCTCACTGGGGAACTGTGCATTGCTAGGGGTTGGGGTTGGGGAGGATGGGGACAGACTGAAATGGGGGCTACTGAGGGCTTGGCATGTATAAAAATGGTTTCTAGGGACTTCTGCAGACTGGGTCACTGTACCTACTGGTAATGGACGGAAGTGAGATGGAGTGGATCAGAAGGGGGAATCAACAGGGCCTCTAGTGAAGCCAAATCTGCTCACACACACAAAAGCTGGGGCAGACCAGGCCAGGCTAGGGTGCAGCAACCACTGGCAACTTGTCAGGGCTGCAGGCAGAACCACACCAGCTTGGGCATGGGAACACACAAAAGCCAGGGCTGGAGGGCAGGCTAGACTAGGCTAGGCCAGACCATAGCACCCACCAGTGAGACCTGGGACTGAGGTGGGCCAGGCCAGGCTAGGTTGAAGCACCCAAAAGTAGGTGTCAAGGTTGGAGGTAGCTACTCAAGACTAAGAACCATGGCTGGGGACAGACCTGGCAGGGGATCCTTGGGAACACCCTGCTAGGCTGCAGCACCTACCAGTGCATGCAAGAGGCAGTGCTACAGACAGGCTGAGCTAAGATAGTGCACACAAAAGCTGGAGCTAAGATAGGCTGGGCTAAGCCAGGCTATTGCACTCACCAGACAAAAAGATGGGACTGGGGGCAGACCAGGCTGGGCTGCAGCATCCTCTGACAAGTGCCAGGGATGAGGACAGGCCACACCAGGCTGGACTGCAGCACCCACCACTCATGAAAGAGCCGGGACTGGGGGCAGGCGAGGCTGAAATAGGCTGCAGCCCTCACTGGCATATATGTAAGCCAGAGCTAAGGAATAACCAGGCTGGACTAGGGAGCAGACCTGCCAGCATGTAGAACAACCAAGGTTCAGGGTGGGCACATTAGGAGTTCGTAGAGGTTGCCCCGACTAGGCTACCACATCTAAGAGTACATGGGAGAGCAATGTCTGGGGGCAGGCTGTGTTGGGCTAGGGTAAACTGCAGTACCCACCAGTGTAAGTGAGATCCAGGCTATTGGGTAGACCCAGGTAGCTGCACCCACTGCGTACAGTACATACACTGTATGGTGAAGGAGGCAAAATGAGCCTGATACTGCACCAGCTGGCACACTCTAGAGCACCAGCTGGCACACTCTAGAGCAAGATCTGAGAACCCAGCAGCTTCGATTCCTTAGAGGCCTTCCCAACTGGACAACTGCATCCAATCCCCATCCTAAGGGAAATTCACATCCACATGCGGTCCAACTCCAGCGCAAATGTTGCAGGACTCAGCCACCTCATGCAAGAATAAAAAGCATACCCAAAAGAACACAAAAGAAAATAGCTGGCTCATCTAAGCCAAAAGATTTGGAGTACCTCATCAGAAGATGGAAAGAAGCAGGGACTGAACAACACTCCAGGCCAAGCTCTATAATAAACACCTAGGACAGCCAACAGGCCTCTGCTGCAACAAAGCTGACAACTTCTCAGAAGAATCAAGGCCACTCAGGTAACATCTTCAGGACCCTTTCCTCCTCCTTTCCCCTTCCCCAATATGGACACAGGAGAGAAAACTGAATCATGTTACCCACCTCCCCCACCCCACCCCAACCCTCTTCATCCTAAAAAGAGGCCCACATGGGTCTGCAACTCCCTAACCTTTATAATAAATACTAAAATAAAATTAAAAGATGAATAACTAAATGCACACACACACACACACACAACTCCTGAGAATATTTAGTTTTAAACACATGGTATTCTCTTACAAATCAGAGAAATCACCCATTAGACTATCAGACACGAATATTTAAAGAAACAAAAAAGATCTCAGGATCCCTCCCTCTCCATGTTAACTTTACATTAAGACAGACACACAACACTAAAAAAAAAACTATAAATCATTTATTTCTCTTATACAAGCACAAAAATACCTTTTATAAACAAAAGCAAAACAATGAACTTTCATTTTAAATAAAAATATTACAGATAACTACGCCAGCCTGGTCTTAACCACTAATGCACAAGAACTTGTGAGATGTGTCTGTAGACAACACATGCCCCTAGCTTCCAAGTCCAACTATGGTGAAACCTGCATTCTATTAATGCACATGATGACAACTGTGACCTTCCCTTTGTACAAATGTATCATTTCACTATTCAATCCGCCTACTCCAATAAAACAAACAACAAAATCACAAGGCAAGTCATAAGATCATTATGAAAGCATAAAATCTGAACCACTTCAGATAACTTTCAGAATGTTGTAAACTGAACTACAAACTCCAGGAAGGCAAACCAGAAACCTAGTTTGAGAAACATTTTCATTCAACCTTATTCATTTGCTGCCTCTTGCCTGCTAGAAAACAGAACTGAGAATGACAGACTAACACCTATTCTCAAGGTGTGACTTTTATATCACAAACCAGTAGCGGTTTTCTTCTGGCAAAAATGTCTGTAATCGTTTCCAGAAATGTATATCAACATTGAATCCTGTTTTAACAAAAGATACCATGACTCCCAAAGCCACTGTGGTGTCTAACTCTGACAAGCAGTAATCCCCTGAACACACGGGAATGGTTGCCTTGGAGTTGGGCAACACCCGCCCGGATGCAGTTACCACCTGAAACAAGCAGTGAAGAAGACAGTGCTATGGGAAGAACAGTGCTTCAGAAATACAGAGAAAAAGAAAAATGAAAATGTGCTAGAGTAACTGGGGACAAAGTTTTGCATTGCTGTTTCCTTAAAGAATGGCAGGATACTGTGTTGAACAGCATTCCAGGGCCTCTTGAATGAGTACTTCAAAAAGTTTAGGGCCCAGCGGCATGGCCTAGCGGCTAAAGTCCTCGCCTTGAACGCACCGGGATCCCATATGCGCGCCGGTTCTAATCCCGGCAGCTCCACTTCTCATCCAGCTCCTTGCTTGTGGCCTGGGAAAGCAGTCAAGGATGGCCCAATGCTTTGGGACCCTGCACCCGTGTGGGAGACCCGGAAGAGGTTCCAGGTTCCCGGCTTCGGATCGGCGCGTACCGGCCGTTGCGGCTCACTTGGGGAGTGAATCATCGGACGGAAGATCTTCCTCTCTGTCTCTCCTCCTCTCTGTATATCTGACTTTGTAATAAAATAAATAAATCTTAAAAAAAAAAAAGTTTAAGTAAAATTGAATTAACAGATTATTTTGGCACCAAAAAATGGAATTCATGCATAGTTTTTGATCATATACATTTTCCATGAACTTTCTGAAGACCCTTCTATACATATTTGGAAAACTGGGGAAAGGGCAGGAAACTGAGCAGCACTGTGGTACAGTAGATAAAGCTGCCTCGTACAGTGCTAGTATCCCATACAGGCACTGGTTTGAGTCTCAGTTGTTCCACTTCCGATCCAGCTCACTGCAAATGTACCTGGGAAAGGAGCAGAGTATGAACCAAGCACTGGGCCCCTGTACCCACATGTGGAGGAAGCTTCTGGCTTCTGACCAGCCCAGAGCTGGCCATTGCAGCCATTTTAGGAGAGAACCTGCAGATGAAAGAGCTCTGTCTCTCCCTCTCTTCTCTATATAACTTTGCCTTTCGAACAAATGAGTACAAATTTTTAAAGATTTATTTGTTTCATTAGGAAGGTTGATCAGATTTACACAGACAAGACGAGCCAGAGAAAAAGATCTTCCATCTGCTGGTTCACTTCCCAAGCGGTCACAATGGCCCCAACAGCAAGAGATGAGCTGATCCCAAGCCAGGAGCCTCTTCCGGGTCTCCAAGATGAGTGCAGGGTCCTAAGACTTTGGGCTGTCCTCCACTGCTTTCCCAGGCCACACGCAGGGAGCTGGATGGGAAGTGGAACTGCAAGAAACGAACCAGCGCCCATATGCAATCCCAGCACTTCCAAGGTAAGAGATTTAGCGATTGAGCCATTGCACTGGGACTGAAATAAAACTTTAAAACACAAACAAACAAAAAAACAAACTTCCACCAAAATAAACATCTCTTAACTCATTCGACTTCCCAAGAACTTTCTGAAGTATCCTTGTATATGTGAAAATTTTAGGAAACTGACAGATTCTGATGGCTTCCATCAGAAAATGTGCATGGGTTAAGAGTAATTCAAAAAGGAGGGCCCGGTGCAATAGTCTAGCTACTACATCCTCATCTTGCAACCCCCAGGATTCCATATGGGCATGGGTTCGTGTCCCAGGCTGCTCCACTTCCTATCCAGCTCCCTGCTTGTGGCCTGGGAAGGCAGAAGTGGATGGTCCAAAGCCTTGGGATCCTGCATCCACGTGAGAGACTTAGGAGAAGCGCCTGACTCCCAGCTTCAAATAGGCTCAGCTCCAGCCACTGCAGCCACTTGGGGAGTGAACCAGCAGACAGAAAATTTTTCTCTCTGTCTCCCCGTCTCTGTGTAAATCTGCCTTTCCAAATTAAAAAAAAAAAAAAAGTCTTTAGCAAAAAAAAAAGTAATTAAAATAAATATGAAATTAGAAAAATAAGGACAATAAATTTGTACTTCTTCACACGAGGTTTCCCAGACTCCTACCAAAAAATCCTAAAAATGGTCCAATCTTCTCAAAACACACACAATGCTATCTTCCACATAAAATTCTTCATTACACCTAGCTGTCAGCCCAACTTTTACAACCCTTTACATTTGGCCCCAATCTAACTTTTCTGGGTTTATCTGCCTTCACAATGCATAACGGTCAAGGGTAAACTGACCATGAGTCAAGCAGACCCAGTGCTGTTCAGCCTTCCTTATCTGGAATGCCCTTATTTTTCAGACACCTGTAAAGGTTTTATCCACTATCCTTGAATACCCAGGTCAAACTTCTCAGAGTCCAACCCAGCTCCTGACTCGCCCAAAATGTAGTACTACTAGCAATTTGCTATTATGTATCTTCAACAGCATGAATTCATTTTATTTATGATTACAAGCCTTACTATTTACTGAGGTTAAAACAACTCAAATTTCACAGTTCATGTGCCAGGGTTCTGGGCACATTAGCTGGCTTAAAATCTTACTGGGTTACAATCAAAACATCAGCTGAGGCTGTGAGCTCATCCGAGGTGTGAGGTCTCACCCCAAGCTCTGCAGTTCTTGGCAGACCTCGGGACTTTTTGGCTGTAGGACACAGGATGTTGCCTTTCTGGCTCTCGGCCACGAGGCACACAGCAGCTAGGGACTGCCTGCCGCTCCCTGCCATTTGACCTCTACACAGGCAGTTCACAACATGGCCACTTGTTTCTTTTCAAGGTCTTAAGAAGTACCTCTTCTTGCTTCAAATCTCTTTTCTCTGGCCTCTAGACCCTGTTAAAAGAGCTTACCTGACAGGCAGGCTCACCCCTTTGATTAAAGTCAAATCTAATTACCTCTGCAAAATCCCTTCATCTTTGCTGTAGAACATAACCGAATTACAGTTATACCCCACCACATTCACAAGTCCAACCCTCAAAGGAACAGGAATCCTGCAATATCTTAGAATTCTCTTTGTCAAAGCTATATATCTGTATGATTAATTCATTTCTTAAAATGTGCTTTAGAAGGGCCGGCACAGTGGTATAACATGCTAATCCTCCACCTGCAGCGCTCGCATCTCGTACAGGCACCAGTTTGCGTTTCAACTGCTCTATTTCAATGCTGCTCTGTTTATGGCCCTGGAAGGCAGAGGATGGCTCCAGACCTCGGACATTTACACCATGTTGGAGACCCACAAAGAGGTCCCTGGCTTCAGATCACCACAACTTTGGCTATTGTGGCCACTTGAGTGAACCAGTGGGCAGAAGATCTTTCTCTCTGCCTCTCTTTCTCTCCGTAGACTGGCCTTTCAAATAAAAATAAGTAAGTCTTTAAAACCAAAAGAGAAGAAAGATGAGAAACACAGACTCACACTTGACGGGAGGAGCTGGACAAAGCAGTGCAGCCCCATGTGGAGGGTCTACTGAGGAGGTGTGATGTTCATGGCTCTGTCAGATCTCTGCGGGATTCGACCCTGACTCAGGAAAGAGACAGCAAAAAAAAAAAAAAAAAAAAAAAAAAAAAAAACAGGGGTCCCTGAAACTCTCCCTTTGAACTTCTTCAAACTCCTAGCTTCAGATCAGCGCAGCACCAGCCGTTGTAGCCACTTGGGGAATGAATCATCAGACGGAAGATCTTCCTCCCTGTCTCTCCTCCTCTCTGTATATCTGCATTTCCAACAAAAATAAATAAATCTTTTTTTAAAATATTTTATTTATTTATTTGGAAAAGCAGATATACAAAGAGACAGAAAGACTACAACAGTTGGAGCCAAGCCAATCTGAAGTCAGGAGCCAGGAACCTCCTCCAGGTCTCCCATGCAGATGCAGGGTCCAAAGGCTTTGGGCCGTCCTCGACTGCTTTCCCAGGCCACAAGCAGGGAGCTGGATGGGAAGTGGAGCAGCCTGGGACACAAACCAACACCCATATGGGATCCCAATGCATGCAAGGCGAGGATTTAGCCACTAAGCTATTCACCAGACTCAAAAAACACCTTCATAATATTTTTACTTATTTACATTTATTTTTCTCATTAAAAACATAAAATGATCCATTTGTTACATTTTCAGCAATATTAAAAATGCTTACAATATACCAGTATATTTTTCTTTTTTTTTTTAAGATGTATCTTATTTTTATTGGAAAGTCAGATATAGAGAGGAGAAACAAAGATCTTCTGTCTGTTGATTCACTCCCCAAGCATTCACAATGGCTAGAACTAAGCTGATCTGAAGTCAAAAGCCAGAAGCCTCTTCTGGGTCTCTCATGCGGGTGCAGAGTCCCAAAGCCTTTGGCCGTTTTCCTCTGCTTTCCCAGGCCACAAGCACAGAGCTGGATGGGAAGCGGGGCCACCAGGATTGGAACCAGAGCCTATATGGGATCTGATGCATGCAATGCAAGGACCTTAGCTGCTAAGTTACCACGCTAGACCCACACTAGCATTTTTCATACAACTTATTTTATCTTTATTGGAAAGGCAGATTTACAGAGAGAAAGAAGACAGAAAGTCTTGCACTGGTTCACTCCCCAAGCGGCTGTAAAGGCGAGAACTGAACTGATCTGAAGCCAGGAGCCAGGAGTTTCTTCCAGGTCTCCCAGGGGTGGTGCGGGGCCCAAAGGCCTTGAGCTGTCCTTCTCTGCTTTCCCAGACCAAAAGCAGGGAGCTGGAAAGGAAGTGGAGCAGCCAGGACATAAACTGCTACGCATATGGGATGCTGGTGCCTGCAGTAAGAGGGTTAACCAGCGGAGCTACCATGCTGGCTTCCATATTTTTTTTTACTGAAGATTTACTTATTTATTTATTTGAAAGGCAGAGTTAACAGCAAGAGATTCTCCATCTGCTGGCTCACTCCCCAGATGGCTTTCATAGCCAGAGCTGGGCCAGACCAAAGCCAGGAAACCAGGATTTTTTCCAGGTCTCCCAACATAGAAGCAGGGGCCAAATGTCTTGGGCCATCCGCCACTGCTTTCCCAAGCCCATTAGCAGGAAGCTAAATGGAAAATGAAATGGCCAAGGCATGAATCAGCAGCCATAAGGGATGCTGGCATCACAGATGGTGGCTTAACTCACTGCACACAATGCTGGCCCCTTCCCATAGTATCATCTTATCACTTAACACTCCAAGTAAGATTTCATGATAATCTCCATTTTCCAGTAAGACTGAAAAATTTATTTTATTACTTTTTTAAAGATTTATTTTATTTTCATTACAAAGTCGGTTATACAGAGAGGAGGAGACACAGAGAGCAAGATCTTCCGTCCAATGATTCACTCCCCAAGTGAGCGCAACGGCCGGTGCTGTGCTAATCCGAAGCCGGGAACCTGGGACCTCTTCCAGGTCTCCCACTTCCAGGGTCCCAAATCTTTGGGCCATCCTCTACTGCTTTCCCAGGCCACAAGCAGGGAGCTGGATGGGAAGTGGAGCTGCCGGGATTAGAACTGGCGCCCACATGGGATCCCAGGGCGTTCAAGGCGAGGACTTTAGCTGCTAGGCCATGCTGCCGGGCCCAAGATTGAAAAATTTAGATATAGATAGCATAAAGCTTTTCAACTCTAAATATGATTCTTATACTGGAACAGCAGCTTTACCTGGAAATGTGCAGACTCTCCAGCCACACCGCAGCACAAAATCTCAATCAAAATCTGCATTATGGGAGTGGGCATTTGGCACAGCAGTTAAAACTATGCTTCAGATATTCACACCCAATATCCAAATGCCTGGGTTCAAGTCCCAGCTCTGCTTCTAATTCCAGCTTCCCGCTAATGTGCACCTTTCAAAGGCAGGAGGCAAAGGTCTAGGTACTTGGGGCCTACTCACCCATATGGGAGGCCTAGATTGAGTTCCAAGCTCCTGACTTTGGCCTGGCCCAGTCCTGTCTACTGCAGGCGTAACGAATTAGCATAAGGAAGCTAGCCCTCTCCTGTTTTGCATTCCAAAAAAATTTTTCTAAGTTTCTTTTTTAATTTTAAAATCTGCATTATACCAAGACTTCTAAATGATTCTTCTGCATATTGATGTGTGAGCCCTGGTTTAAATAACTTGTCCAAGTTGATACAACAAATAATATAGATCAAATCCAGATTCGCATGACTCAAAGTCTGTGTTCAACCACCAGCTAACAATTATGTCATTTTCTTAAACAGGGTCCATAGTTATTGTTATGGTTACTCCCAAGCTGCCATTTTAAAAGCCCACTTTTTTCCCCATTTTGTCTTTCATGGGTTATTAAGGATATGTATGAAAGTTATTTCTCTATTAACTTTATCTGTGCACTATCCTTTCACATTTTGACACAAACATACAAAATATACACACAAAAAAGAAAACCTTGCATATGTGTCATGGGTATTCATTTTAAAATTGCAGTTTGTCAGAAACTCTCACATCAGAAAGAAAACCAGTCAAAAAACAGTAAAACACTATGCTGTGCTACCATTTAGAAGTCAGTCACTAACACCACTCAACTCTATTTGAAACTGAATATGACTAAACCAACCACTGAATAATTCAAACATCAGTGAGTTAAAGATTTACAATGATGTGCAGCCATCACAGCTGTGAGCTCAATGAAGTCCATCAGGAATGTAGTGGCAACTGCTAGTCACTGACTAAAAAACTGCCAAATAAAAGGTCCTTAACAGCATTTTTTTTTGCCAAAAGATGGATCAACTTGGAGAATACATTAATTAATTAATAAGTTTTACAGCCCTCTGATGCACAGGACCAAGTACAATACACTTTTACCACAAGCCTATTTTATCCAGTTGAGCAAGTTCAGAAGCAAGAATGACCACAGGCATTTCTCAATATCCAAATGCAACTCCAAGGAGTCTTTGCAGGCAAATATCCTAGTGTCTCTCAAAATAATTTTCTTTCACAAAGCGATATTCAACCAGACTTCAAACAAAACCTAATTATAGCTGACTAGTTTGTAACAGAAAACAAATCTTCTGTCTTCAATTTTTAAAACACATACAAAAGCAAGAAATTCGGTTATGCTCTGCAAGACAGAAACATTTTTAAACAAAGTTTCTACTTTCTAGGGCACAAAGACTCACAGGTACAAAAACAGAAATTTCCCCCTATTTGTCCAAAATAGACATTTTATACAGGAAAGACAGACCTTCAGGACCAACATTATCTTAAAAGTACTTAGCATCTTTGAGGGAGAAACTTTTCTTAATAGGTCCTAAAGACTGCAAAATACAAAAGGCAATTTTGTTTACATTTAACATTAAACATGAGCAGCAACAACAAAAGATCTTAAGTTAAATCAAAAGACAAAACTGGGGAAAAGATCAACACGAAGGACAGAGGGCTTCCTTCATCTACCCAGCATTCTCAGAGATCAGTGTGAAAAAGAAGAGGAAGCAACAGAGGAAAAGGGCGAAAGATGTGAAGATATAAGTGAAGAAAACAGTCAATAAGCACCAGAAATTATTTCACATCTGGAGTAATAGCAATGGCAGCCACTGGCCAAATGTGATTATGTAATGTAGTACCAGTGAAATAAAAATCAGTTCCTCAGTCACTGCAGGCCCTTTTTTAGTGGACAAATGGCCAAATACCAGTGACTAGTGTTTTCCACCCTGAGGAGTACCAACATAAAACATTTTCATTAAGTTCTCCTAAACAAACCACCACCAAAACTGTTTTGCTATTATATTAAAACATCAAACAGCAAGACTGATAGAACCCTGAGGCTGGCACTGTGGGTCAGCAAATTAAACCATTAAACCACCTCTTGTGACACCAGTACACTTTGTCACAGTGCTGGTCTGAGTCCAGGTTGGTCTGCTTCAGATGCAGTTTCTTGCTAATATGCCTGGGAAGGCAGCAACAAATGGCAAAGGGCCCCTGCCACCAATATGGGATCCCTGGCTGGAGTTGTTGGTTCCCAGCTTCAGTCTGGCCCAGCCTTGGGTGTTGGGGCCGTTTGTGTATACACACACACACACACACATATATACGTGTATAGACAGATAAATAGATACACCCTTTCAACTAGAAAAAAGGGGGAAAGTAGCAACTTTCACATTTTTAGAAGACAATATAAATTGGTGTCAAGTTTGAAAGACTTAAAAGGATAACAAGTTCACATACTCTATCCTAACTGTTCGATCCACGAAAACTCATAAATTCATACATGCTCAGATGTATGCAGTAAAGTCTTTTTTTAAACATTTACTTTATTTTTATTTGAAAGGTAGTGTCACAAAAAGGAGAGAAGAGATTTTCCATCCACTGATTCACTCCCCAAATGGCCCCAGTGGCTAGAGCTGAGCCAATACAAAGCCAGGAGCCTCCTCTGAAGCTCCCACAAGGGTGCAGGGACCAAAGGACTTCAGCCAATCTCTGATGCTTTCCTAGGTCATAATAAGCAGGAAGCTAGATTGGAAGCGACCCAGCCAGGACTTAAACCAGCACCCATATGGGATGCTGGCGCTGCAAAGACACAACTAATTCACCACCACACTGGCCCCACAGTGAAGTATATGCTACAAGCTGGAGGCAGGAGATGGGGACACATTTATGACCTGTATGCCCAATAATCATAGGCTAATTTTTAAATAATGCCTAAATTTAAAAATGGAGTATTATAAAGCCGTTAGAGAATGAAAGACATTTAAGTAATGGCCTGAAAAGACAGCCACATGTTCATAAAGGAAAGCAGTTACAGTACTTCATGACAAGCTCATGTAAGCATACCTTTTTGTATATTTGGGATAAGAAGTACAGAGGACTATATTTAACAAACTATCAATCACAGTTAATTTCAGTAAGTAACTATTTTCACTAGCTCAGTATGTAGGATCCAACTTAATCCATGTCCACCACAGTGACACCTCCAGAATTTACACTTTACACGCGTCTATTACAATCACATGTCAATTTCTGGGGGCAGGAAGTCATGGCATAGTAGTCTAAGCCTCCAGCAGCAGTACTGGCATCCCTTTTATGGGTACTGGCTCAAGTCCTAGCTGTTCTGAGTCCAATCCAGCTCCCTGCCATGGTCCGGGAAAGCAGTGGGCATCTGAAAGAAGCTCCCGGCTTTGGACAGGCCCAGCCCGGCACTGCACCTACTTAGGGAGTAAACAAGCAAATGGAAAGATGGATCTCAATCTCACTCTTTCTCTCTCTTGTTTCTCCTCTCTGTAATGCTTTCAAATAAAATAAATCCTTAAAAGACAAAAAAAAATCTACTTATCAACTTCTCAAAAAGAATGAGCCTTTATTAAAAACTCAATTTAAGGCAAATAAAATGATTTTAAGTCATATGTGAAGAATTCTAAACACTGTACACTCAATAACATGTAAACAACACTAAAAACAGAAATCACACTGCACTAAAAATACTAAACTGGAAATAGATATTAAGCAGGGATGCCTACAGCCTGGTTCAAGTCCAGCTCTGCTTCCGCTAAAGTGCCCTGGAAAGCAGAAGAAGGCCCAACTACTTGTAACCCTGTCAAGCATGTAGGAGATCCAGATAGAGTTCCTGGCTCCTGGCTCTGGCCAGTTCTGATTACAACCATTTGAAAGAGATACTGAGTGAATGAAAAATCAGTATCTCTTTCTCTCTGTTCTCCATCACTGCTTTTCAAATAAATAAATTTTTTTTTTAAAGATTTATTTTTATTACAAAGTCAGATATACAGAGAGGAGGAGAGACAGAGAGGAAGATCTTCATCCGATGATTCACTCCCCAAGTGAGCCATAACGGGTCGGTGCTTCGCTGATCCAAAGCCAAGAACCAGGAACCTCTTCCGGGTCTCCCACACGGGTGCAGTGTCCTAAAGCATTGGGCCGTCCTCAACTGCTTTCCCAGGCCACAGGCAGGGAGCTGGATGGGAAGTGGAGCTTCCGGGATAAGAACTGATGCCCATATGGGATCCCGGCGCGTGTAAGGTGAGGACTTTAGCTGCTAGGCCACGCCGCCGGGCCCCTAAAGAAATCTTTTTTAAAAAATACTAAACTGGGCCTGGCGGTGTGGCCTAGCAGCTAAAGTCCTCACCTTACACGCGCCGGGATCCCATATGGGCATCAGTTCTTATCCCGGCAGCTCCACTTCCCATCCAGCTCCCTGCTTGTGGCCTGGGAAAGCAGTCAAGGATGGTTCAAGCTTTGGGACCCTGCACCCACATGGGAGACTCAGAGGAGGCTCCATATTCCTGGCTTCAGATGGGCTCAGCTCCGTCCGTTGCGGCCACTTGAGAGTGAATCATCGGATGGAAGATCCTCCTCTGTCTCTCCTCCTTTCTGTATACCTGACTTTCCAATAAAATAAAATAAATCTTAAAAAGATATAAAAGTTTTGTTATTACTTTTCTGAAACTGTCTCCTAAAACATTTGATACTGTGATGTGTAGGAAAAGCTGGAGC
Source organism: Ochotona princeps (assembly GCF_030435755.1). NCBI lineage: Eukaryota > Metazoa > Chordata > Mammalia > Lagomorpha > Ochotonidae > Ochotona > Ochotona princeps. The sequence goes on along the minus strand of NC_080839.1, from coordinate 64,616,230 downwards.
CAGCGCTATCTCATAGTATCAGCACCCCATATTGGAGCACTGGCTTGAGTCCTGGTTGTGCCACTTCACATTCAGCTCCCTCTTACTGGGCTGCTGCCCATGGGGGAGACCCGGATGGAGATTCAGCCTTCAGTCTGGGTCAGTCCCAGGTAATGGAGCTATTTGGGGAGTGAACTCACAGATGGAAAGATCTGTCTATCACTGTCTTCTTTCTGTGTCACTCTACCTTTCAAGTACTTTTAAGTCTTACAATCACTTCTCCTGGTCCTCTTCTATTTATTATTATTATTTTAAGATTTATATATGGGCCTGACTGAAGTAGTAGCCTACTGGCTAAAGTCCTTGCCTTAGATGGGCTGGGATCCCTTATGAGCACCAGTTCGTGTCCCGGCACCCAACTTCCCATCCAGCTCCCTGCTTGTGGCCTGGGAAAGAGAACTGCCCAAAAGCCTTGGGACCCTGCACCCATGTGGGAAACCCTGAAGAGACTCCTGGCTCCTGGTTTCAGACCAGCTCAGCACCAGCTGTCGCGGCAACAGGGGAAGTGAACCAGTGGAGGGAAGATTTTCTTTTCTATCTCTCTTCTTCTCTCTACATCTGACTTTCCAATAAAATTAATAAATAAACAAAGTAATTTTCTTAAATTCCTATTTTTATTGGAAATGTAGATTTATAAGAGAGGGAGACACAGAAAAATACAAAGATCTTCCATATGCTGGTTCACTATCCAAGTGGTCACAATGGCTGGAGCTGAGCCAATCCGAAACCAGGAGCCAGGAGCTGCTGCTTCTGGGTCTCCCATGTGAATGGATGCAGGTCCCAAGGCTTTAGGCCGTCCCCCACTGCTTTCCCGGGCTACAAGCAGGGAGCTAGATGGAAAGTGGAGCAGCCAGGACACATACCAGTGCCCACATGGGATGCTGGCACTTGCAAGATGAGGATTAGCCAGTTGAGCCACTGTGTCAATTTTCCTCAATAAACCTATCCAAAAACAACCAGTTAGGGAATGAAATGTGCAAATATAGCAATTGATTATAAGAAAACTGAAACAGATTAGAGTCACACTAATTCTTCCTTTCTGTCACCACCATGATTAGGCTATTTTATCCAAAGAGACCATAATTCAATAACTACTCTCAAGATCCTAGAAACATAACATTAATTAACATAATTAGGGTTGACGTCTGCTTACCTATAATTAAAATTAACCCAGCTTCTTTTATTAAACAGGAAAAGGTCTTGAAAAATTCATGAGGAAAGCTATCTGTGAAGGGGTAATTTCATCATAAAAAAAATCATTTTTAGCGTTTATTTCTTTGATTTTATGAAGATGGACTGTCAGTAAAACACTCAATAGCTTCCAAGTGCCTTTATTTTTTCCACTTTTCACATATCCATCTAAACCAGAAAGACAGGTTGAAGCCTCATCAACCCCCTAATGCATAATGTTTACAAAACAAATGTCCCCGGTTTACAAAACAAATGCACAAGGTTGAATAAATAGCATGACCCAAGATGTGTGGAGGCAAGCAAACAAAAAAGACTAGGCAACAGTATATCAAAATGTCAAAAGACGTAGCCTAAGGAGGAAATACAGGATTTTAAAAATTTTTCTTCTTTGTACTTAACTACAGTCCTTTAGAATTTATGATTTTAATATTTGGGGAGGGGGAAAAGTCTCGTTCCACACCCACACGCTCACTTGGAAGCGTAACTCCACCTTGTCTGAGTTATTCCGGACACCCCACCGCTGGCGGCCGCGCGCCTCTCACTTCCCAGCCCTGAGCGGCTGCCGCGCCCTCAACGACGAAATCTACTTCACTCCCTCCTCCCATGTCATCTCTACGCTTTTAATGGTTGCTTTTTACAAACACAGCAAACGTCCTCGGTAAGCCTAAATATTGCACCGGTCTCAATCTACGCCTAAAACTTCTTTACAACAAAGTGAGAGGCGAGGGGGAGGAGAGGCGGGGGAGGAGGGGGCATCCACTTTGCACACCCACGGCAACTTGGTGCGGCCACCTCCACTTTGGAGACGGACAAGTGGAGGCCGAGCAAACTACACGTCCCGCCATGCATTGCTGCCTTGTTCTGAGTAGGTCTCTACGGAAACAGGAAAAAAAAGATCCTACAAGTCCCACCTGTTACTTCGTTTCTAAACACCTCCTTCACTTTCAGGCTCCCAACAGCAAACAAAAACAAAAGCCTCGGGACCTCGCGTCGGCTCCGGGAGCCAGAGGGGTACAGGGGGGCTCGCGGCCGGACGGCGGGTCCGCCGCGGCGGGCCAATCCTGCCGGGCTGCCGGGAGCGCTCCCCTCTTCTCTCCGGGGCTGCAGGCACGCACCAGCCTGCTCCGGGCTGCATGCAACGGAGAGGAGGGGGTGCTCGTCAGCCCGCAGCATGGGGACAAGAGCCGGTCATCCGGCGAGCACCCACACACGACTGCCCCGCGCCCTGTCGGGGTGCTCCCACAGAGCGGGGAGCGACGACGACGCGACCCCCCAAGACAACAGCCCCCAAACACCCAGAGGACTCGTCGCAGACGCTGGGAGCAGCCGCCAGCCCCGCCGCCGCGACCTCCTTCCGCCGGGGCGCCTCCATTCCCGCGGGGACCGCCACCCCGACGCTAACCGCCGCCCTCTCCGCGGGGTCCGCTGCCCCCTCAAACCGGGGTCGCTGGGGCCAGGGGACCTCCCTTCCCCTGCGACTGGCGGACGGCAAGGGAATGAAACCCTCCCCCCGGCCTTCCCTTCGCTCCCTCCCCCTTACCGTCTTGGCGGCCTCCGCCCAGGTCCTGCCCTTCTTCCTACGGCCCTTTTCCCTCATGTCGGGTCTTGAACTGACTGGGAGGCTCCCGAGTCCGGGCTCCGGCCGCCCTCCCTGCCTGCTCTGCCCTGCGCTGGTTTTATTTCTTATTATTATTATTTTATTTTTTTCCCGCAGTGTCGGGAAAGGTGGGAGAAAAGGGAAGTCAGGCCGGAGGAGCGCCCAAGCAGAGGAAGCGGCCGGGGGTGCTGCGCGGGGGGGGTCTATGGGGCGGCCGGTCCTCCTGCTGCCGTTGCTACTGCGACCGCCGCTGCCATATTGGGTTCTTACTGTACAGGCAGCCGCTACGGTCATGTGACCGCTCCCGCGCGGCCGTCACTACTGTACGCAGCCGGCAGCGCCGCGCACGCGCGCGCGCCCCCGCCTCCTGCGCCCGGCGCCCGAGACAACCGAGCCGGCGCTTCGCCACGCCCCCGCCCTTCCGTTCTCCGCCTCTACCCCGGAGCGTGCGCGTGAGGGAAGGCCGCCGGCGTGAACCTGCCCGCGGAAGCGGAACTGGAGCGCGCCGGCTGCCGCAGGGAGTTCTGGCGGACCTGGGACCTGTTTCCTCAGGGCCGGCCGGTACCAGCTGTCCCTCCTACGGAGACTCGTGCTTGGGTGTTCTTGTGTGTTGGTCCTTGTCCCTGTGGCCATTCGCCACAGTTCTTATCCCCTTGTTCACCCCGTTTGATGGAGGACAGCGGATGAGTGATCGGCTCAGAGCCCTTTCCACGTCTCCGCTCAGACTGAGAGGACTTTCTGGCACGTCACCAGGAACTTTAACATGTGAATCCTCTCATCAAGGGCAGAAATGGTGTGTGTGTTTATCTCGGTGAGCTCAGCCCCTGGCGCAGTGCCTGCAAGTGCTAGGCACCTGATAAATATTTGCGGAGTGATTCAGCAGTGGTTGTAGTCAGAAACCATTATTTCTATTGTCCGTAATTACCCCCCCCCCCCTTGGGAGACCGGGCAGCGGCAGTGTGGCGTCTTGCTCACATTCTCTGTGTCTCTTATTCTTCACAAAGTGGTCACCTCCCCGCCTACGTAGTCCATCTGCTTCCAAACAATCTGCTGAACTTGACTATACCCTACAATAGGGTTGAAGGAAGGGCTGCTTTGAGAATAACGAGTGAAAATGATAATGGATGAGTTCAAGGAGCTCCAGGACCCCCTGCCAAGATGAGCGTGTGTGTGTGTGTGTGTGTGTGTGTGTGTGTGAGAGAGAGAGAGTGAGAAATTTTATGAAGATTTGTAACTATTCCCTAGTTTCATAGAAGGGTTGTGTTAAACCCAAAAACCAAATAGGAATGGGCCCGGCAGCGTGGCCTAGCGGCTAAAGTCCTCGCCTTGAACGGGCTGGGAGCCCATATGGGCGCCGGTTCTAATCCCGGCAGCTCCACTTCCCGTCCAGCTCCCTGCTTGTGGCCTGGGAGAGCAGTTGAGGACGGCCCAAAGCTTTGGGACCCTGCACCCGTGTGGGAGACCTGGAAGAGGTTCCAGGTTCCCGGCTTTGGATCGGCGCGCACCGGCCCGTTGTGGCTCACTTGGGGAGTGAATCATCGGACAGAAGATCTTCCTCTCTGTCTCTCCTCTCTGTATGTCTGACTTTGTAATAAAAATAAATCTTTAAAAAAAAAACGAATAGGATTAATAGGGAATTCGAGAATCCACACAGATATCCTTATTTGTATTTTCTCTACATGCCTTGGCCCTTTTCAACAGTTGAGTGTATTTTCACAAATTTCTTTAATTAAGTCAGCTCTGGCAGCCAATGCTCCCCCTTGCAGCCCGGGCACCCTATGAGTGTCGGTTCTTGTCTGAGCTGCTCCTCTTCCCATTCAGCACCCTGCTTATGAGCTGGGAAAGCAGAGGAGGAAGACCCAAGGCCTTGGGACCCTGCACACACATAGGAGACCGGGAGGAAACTCCTGGCTACTGGCTTTGGATCAGCTCAGCTCTGGCCGTTGTGGCTATTTGTGGAGTGAACCAGCCAGTGGAGGATCTTTCCCTGTCTCTCCTTCCCTCTGTAAATCTGCCTTTCCAACAAAAATAAATATTTTTTAAAAAACCCTCACCGTGGGTGCTGCCTCCCTCCACAGCCACGGCTCAGGAGCCCCTCGAGCCCCAGCTGGGGACTGGATTTGCTGACTGCCCTTGGGGCTCAGTGGCAGACCTCCCTGGGCCAGATGCTCCAACTCTGCTTACCAAAGCTATCCCCAGGTGTTAGTTTTCAGGGTGGAGGTGATGATACTGTTACATATATATACATAATTTTTTCCCACAAATCTAGGTAGTTTATTATTAAATGATTCCCAAGAGGGCATTTTTGTCCAAACACCTATTAATCCCATTTTTAAGCCCCCTGGCTTCTCTCTACATGACCATCTTCTGGGATTCCTTGGATGCTGTTTTCACTCTCATCCCACTCGAGCTCATTCCTGGAAGGATGGCAGACTCCCTGGGTACTATGCTACCTCCTCTCCCTGCTAAGACATCCCTTGCTCCCTTGAACAATTCCTTAGCACAGCTCTGTCAGCCTCAGCCTTTCCTGTGGGAATTCTGCCTCTGTTTTTGCCTCTTCATTTAGCTGGCAACATGGTTTCCACTTTTGTGTGCAAGTCAGAAGCCCCCACTTACAGTCTACCCTTCCTTCAGCCCCAGATTTGCCCACAAACTGACTTGCCATCTCAATTTTCTCTTCCTCGTTCTAGGCCATTCCCTTATTTTTTTTTAAATATTTTATTTTATGGTATAGTTCTGGGGTTGCCCATGCCCTTCCCCAAGGTCCCCCTCCACTGCATTGATTTCCCCTCTAGTTTTACAAAGGATATCCTTTATGAACAGTCACAAATCCATTGTGGTGTTATTGTTGTTGTTGTTTTATTGGAAAGAAAGATACACAGAGAGGAGGAGAGACAGAGAGGAAGACCTTCCGTCCTATGGCTCACTCCCCAAGCGGCCACAACGGCTAGAGCTGAGCCAATCCGAAGCCAGGAGCCAGGAGCCTCTTCTGGGTCTCTCATGTGGGTGCAGGGTCCCAAGGTTTTGGGCTGTCCTCTACTGTTTTCCCAGGCCACAAGCAGGGAGCTGGATGGGAAGTGGAGCTGCCGGGGTTAGAACCGGCGCCCATTTGAGATCCTGATGCGTGCAAGGCAAGGTCTTCAGCAGCTCTGCTATCGCGCAGGGCCCCACAGGGCCCCGGCCATTCCTTTCTTAAGGATAGGGCATGCCTTGGCCAGTACTCTGATCTTCCTCACCTTGACAGTGTTGCTCCAAGAACTGCTATTGTTTTTGTTTTTCATTATTTTCTAACCCTGATTTCCCTCCACCCCCTTCTATAAACATACCCAGGATCCCTCCAGATTAAATAAGTCCCTTCGTTACACTGCCCTCTCAATTTATTTCTTTTCCCTCTTCCTTACCCATAAATACCTCAAAAAGTGTGACCTGCCCTCACTATCTCCATTTCCACACCTTCCTGGCCCCTTTCCTGGCCTCCTCAATGCAACAGTACTTTCTCTACATTAAGAAATAGAGATTTAGGCCTAACGCGGTAGCCTAGCAGCCAAAGTACTTGCCTTGCATGCGCCAGTTTCCCCTATCAGTGCTGGTTCATGTCCTGGCAGCCCCAATTCCCATCCAGCTCCCTGCTTGTGGCCTGGGAAAGCAGTCAAGGACGGCCCAAGGCATTGGGACCCTACACCGGCGTGGGAGACCTGGAAGAGGTTCCTGGCTCCTGGCTTCAGATTGGCTCAGCTCCAGCTGTTGCGACCTCTTGGGGAGTGAACCATTGGACAGAAGATCTTCCTATCTGTCTCTCCTCCTCTCTGCATATCTGCCTTTCCAATAAAAATAAAAATCTTAGAAAAAAAAGAAAGAAAGAAAGAAAGGTCTAGGTAGGGCCTGTGCTATGATAAATGTGGCGTAGTGCGTAAAGCAGTCCTGCAATACTGGCATCTCATATGAATGTCTGTGTCCTAGCTGCCGTACTTCTGAAGCAGCTCCCTGTTAAGGGATTGGGGGAAAGCTATGGAAGATTGTCCAGTTGGGCCCCTGCCACCTGTGTGGGAAGAAATTCCTGGCTCCTGGCTTTAGCTTGGCCCAGCCCAGCTGTTGGAACCATATAGGGAGTAAACCAATAGATAGAAGATTCTCTCTCTCTCTCTACGTATGTGTGTGTCTGGGGGGGTGGGGGGTGTCTCCTATTCTGTAGCTCTGACTTTCAAATAAATCTTAGGGGAAAAAAATGAGAAAGAAAAAAAAAGAAAGAAAAAGAAAGAACTAGAGGTCTTAGAGTGGGCATTTGACAAAGTAGTTAAGTCCCTGCTTGCAACACCCACGTTCCCTCTCAGTGGCCCTGCATGTACCACTCTGATGCAGCTTCCTGCTAATGTGCCTCCAAGGAGTTGACAGGTGATGACCAAGTACTTGAGTCCCTGCCATTCACCTGGGAGGCAGACATTTGGAGAGTGATGAAAGATTCTCTCCCCCTACTCCGCTCCTTTCAAATAAGCACATAAGCATTAAAACTAAACTAAATGGAGGTCTGATTCTCACAGCAAAGTGAATGACCTGCTGCTTAGACAAACATGATCTTTGCACACTTGAAACCTGAAATCAAGAACAGGTTGTAAAAAAAAAAAAGGCTGTAGAGACTCAGTTTAAATAATATGCATATTTTATCTTGGAATTCTTGTGAGATTTTCATTAAAAATTTAAAAAAAATTAGCATTAGCAAAATTCTAAAACTTCCATAGTTTATTTTTTAATGTCCGGAAAAGCACAAACTGAAGACATTATTTTTACTTTGAAAAGCATATCTAGAGAGAAGGAATTATGCAAGTAATTATCAGTTACTTCTGAGTGCTCTTTGAAGAACCTGTAAGTCTTCAGAAACAGAAGAACAGTAAACTTCCTTCGGGACTCAGGAGAGGAGCTTTCTCTGGTCCTTACTTAGTTCCAACTTTGGCTCTCTACCCTGTCTTGCAATGACCATCATGGTCTCTCCTGAGCCCCCAAAATTAGATCAGATAGACAGAGAGCAATAAGGAAAGCTTAGAACAGACAGGAAAAAGTCAACTTGGACTATCATATACCTTACTAAGTAGGACACAAAGATCAGTTACTCCTCACGAAGGTATTGAAGATTTCTCTGCACACCCCTCCTAAAATTGTTCTGCTCCTCAACTGTTAAAATATGGCTTGTTAGAGTTATAAGGCTGTTTAGACCATCCTAAAATTTGTGAAATTCAGTAAAAGTCACACTTGAATTCAATAAACTACTAAATATAAAAATGAAAATAGACACGAAACAGCCGAATAGCACCCTATATCCATTTTTAGGTTTATAGCACTGTTTTGATGACCACTGCCCTGTAGTGTCTCTTGAGGTCTAGAATTGTGATTCCTCCTGCTTGAGTTTTATTCTCCAGGATAGCTTTGGCTATCCGTGGTCTCTTGTGTTTCCAGATGAACTTTTGTATCATCTTTTCTGTTGCTGAGAAAAATGTTGGGATTTTGATTGGGATCTTGTTGAATCTGTATATTACTTTTGGTAATATGGACATTTTGATGATGTTGATCCTGCTAATCTGGAAACATGGTAAAATTTCTACATATTTTAATGTCTTCTATTTCTTTTTGTAATGTTTTGTAATTTTCATCATAGAGATATTCTATATGTTTGGTTAGGTTAATTCCAAGGTATTTGAAATTCCTCTCGCTGTTTTAAAGGGGACTTTATTTAAAATTTCTTTCTCAGCCAAGGAGTAATTTACGTAGACTACTGCCATCAATTTATGTTCTTTAATTTTGCATCCTGCTACCCTGTCAAATTCTCTTATGAGTTCCAGTAGCCTCTTGATGGAATCTTTTGGTTCCATACAGAGAATCATGTCATTTGTAAACAGGGATAATTTTAATTCCTCAGCTCCAATTTGAATTCCTTTAATTTGTTTCTCTTGCCTTGCTCTGACAAGGACTTCCAATACTGTGTGAACAGCAGTGGTGAAAGTAGACATCCTAAACAAACAACCCTGTGAAGAGATGGGTGAAGGAAATAAACAAACATTTTTCCAAAAGAACAAATTAAAATGACTAATAGGCATATGAAAAAATGCTCATGTTCCTAGGCCCAGTGCAATAGCCTAATGGCAAAATCCTCACCTTGCAACCACCAGAATCCATATGGATGTCGGTTCATGTCCTGGCTGTTCCACTTCCCTTCCAATTCCCTGCTTGTGGCCTGGGAAGGCAGGAGAAGATGGCCCAAGGTTTTGGGACCCTACACCTGGCTCCTGGCTTTGGATGGGCTGTGCTCCAGCTATTGCGGCCACTTGGGGAGTAAATAAATGGATGGAAGATCTTCCTCTCTGTCTCTCCTCCTCTGTGTATATCTGACTTTCCAATAAAAATAGATAAATTTTTTTTAAAAAGTGCTCAGGCTCTCTAGCTGTCAGGGAAATACAAATGAAAACCACATTGAGGTTCCACCTAACACCAGCGAGAATGACCTACATTCAGAATGCTACTAACAACACCTGCAGGCATGGATGTGGGGAGGAAATGTACCCTCCTTCACTGTTGGTGGGAGTATAGGCTAGTAAAAGCACCATGGAAGTCAGTAGGGAGAGTGCTAAGAGAACTGAAAATCAGTCTGTCAGGTTTCCCAACTATCCCACTTCTGGGAATATATCCAAAGGAAATGAAATCTGCATATGATAAATGGATCTGTAGTCCTATATTCATAGCAGCACAATCTACAATTGCTAAGACATGTAAACAACCCAAATGTTCATCAAAAGAGGAGTGGATAAAGAAACTGTGATATATTTACCTCCATGAAAAACTACTCAGCCGTTAAAAAAGAATGAAATTCTACTATTTGTAGCAAAATGGTCCCAACTTGATAAAATGATGCTCATCGAAAGAAGTCAATTCCTGAAGGGCAAATATCGTGTTCTCTCTGAAACAATTCAACCTTCATGCAAAATACAAGATCAATAGCCCTTTCAATACTGTTTTTGCTATATCTCATGGGTTTTGAAATTTTTGTTTTTATTTTCATTTTAAAAAAGGTTTTTTTCTGGTTAATTTCTTCACTGACTCAGGTCACACAATAACACTGTTTGCCTCAAGAAGGATTTTGATTTTCTTCTTCATTTCTTCAGCAGCATGTTGGTCATATAGGAGCATGTTATTTAACTTTATATTGTTAATTTTCTATTTTTTTCTTCCGGTTGTTGATTTTGTTTTATGGCTTTTCATTTTAAGGGGCTCCATAGTAACTGTGTAATAGAGATTACCACATCCAGATGGGAAGAAACAATGCAGTATACATCCCTACTTCCAAATCAAAGATGGACTCCCAATGAAACTATTAAATATATCTTAATAGAGTTCCGGACTCTCTGCAATTGTCCATATCTACAATGTTAGGATACACTTAAATATCAAAATGATGGACTTACGACTGATTTTGAAGGACTATACTATTGTAACAATATAGAGAAAACCAGTGAGGGGTGGGGTGGAGGTTTGGAAAGGGTTGGGAAATCCCAGAGCTCATGGAACTGTGTCATAAAATGATAAAATTTAAAAAAAAAGAAAGTGAAACTCAGCTTCATTACAGTTCCATTTAGGGGTGGCCTTGAAAGATGACAGTGTGGGCCGAGCTTCAGACAATATGCTGAATTATCTACTTTATGTGGGGATAGAAAAAGTCCAAGGTCAAGCCATAAATAGACTCATAGTCAGTACAGAATAGCTTGGCCAAGTGTGCAGGGGCCTGGGCAGAAACTGTGAGACTGGAGAAAGTGAGGCTGGAGGAGGGGGTATGCAAATAGACCTGGAGCAAAAAGTGTGAGGCTGTCATAGTAATGCTCACCCAAGAGCATCTACCATGGAAAAGGCACTCAACAACCAGACAAAACGATTTAGCTGCCATCAGCCACGTATTTGAGTATTTGATCCATTGAGTATTTGATCCATTGTAAGACTACATCAAAACCAAGTCCATGTAATAAACAAAGAGCTAAGGCAGCAGACACATGACTGTAGGAGCCTGTGGTCCCAGGAATTGGGGTTTTAGCAAGTGTGTGGATTCTTCACTTAGTAGTCAGGATACCAATTGATTGAATTACTGTCAGGTAGTCAACTGCCATCCTACACTACTCAGAAATGTCAGAGTGATGCAAGGGCCATCAAAGGCTCTCTGAGATACCAGCTCAGAGACGTATTCTATGAGGACAAGACACCACCCTATGACAATGTATTTTAGCTGTCAACTTGACCGCATAAAGGAATACCTAGTAAAGCATTGTTTTGAGGACATCTGCAAGGATGTTTCTTAGAGAAAATTATTAGCATGTGAGTTGGAGAGGACTTGGTGGAAAAGATTTGCCCTCAGTGTGAGCAGACACTGTCTGATCAATTGGGCCAAAGGATAACAACTAAGGAAGGCAAATTGGCTTCTTGGCTGAAAGTTGGGCTAGACTTTTCTTCTCACTTGACTAGTAAAACCCCAGGCTCACTGGCCTTTGTACTCCTGGACTCAAAGGGCCTCCTGGACTCTCGGGCACTTGGCTTAGGACTGAGTCACAGCATCAGCTTTCCTGGGTTATTTTCAAGATTTATTGTTTTATGATTTTATTCTGGAACTCCACCTGTGCTGGGAGGAGCCTGAGTACTTGTGCCGTCTTCTGCAGCAGGGAGCTGGATCGACAGAAACTTGGACCACTTCCAATATATGGGATGCCAGAATCACAAGCAGTGGTTTAACCTATTGAGCCACAAAATGCCAGCCCCAGAAATCTTGATTCCCAAAGCGAGGTCTTTCCCCCATGTGACTCACTCATTGAATTTTAATCTAACTTTGGGACCTGAATGCTTAGGGCTCCCTGTGTCAAGGCAACAGTTGACACAGAGAAGTCACCATCTTGGCCAGGGGACCTGAGCCTGATGATCAGGAGAAGGTGGGATTTTGTTGCACTTTGGAAGCCAGGAAGACCCTGTCTAGTACCCAAGGAATGAATTCACTTAGCCAGTATCATTAGTAAACAGATACAGCCATTTAGCCATAGCCCGAGTCAAGGATGGCTACCAGGGTGCTGGTCCCTTCAAGGCATGAGGGGCTGGGCCACACCACCAGGTGGCTCACCTAGACCAGCCCACAGCACTCACAAAGGGTGTGAGAATGCTGGATGGAGGAGGGAGACAACGAGGCGACAATAGTGGATTCTGGGTTTTGTCTCACTCTGACCCCTTTAAGCTTCACTGACTACAAGAGGCCCACAAGAATCCTACAAGCACTGCATCCAAAGGTACACAAGTCCCTGGTTCCTGGTTCACAGCACACATGCCCAGAACACTGAAAGACTTTCTTCCAGCTGCTAGGCATGTTCGCTGAACATTTTTCTCATCTGAAGAGTCATTTTGTCCAAGGCTGCTTCTCAGGGCAGCTCACATTCTGTGATGGGTCACTTGGGGTACAAAGACTCGGCTACCTGACCCTAACTCAGGATGACTGTGAAGTGCCCGGCCAGCTTCCGGGCTGCCTAGGAAGTGAGCTGCAGCAGTGGCTGGAACAGAATCCAAAGTAATTTTCTCCTTTGTCCAATCCTGCTGCCCTCCCTACCATCCCCTGCTGGTGTCAGTCCTGAGCATGCTTAATAAACCTGCCACATCCTAGCCCTCTTTGCAACCATGCTGTTACACACCAAAGAAGTTTCTGGAAGGATACCCGAGAAATTATTAAAAGTGATTATCTCACAGTAGTAGGACTGGGAGGTGAAAATTATGAAAAAGCGTTATTTTTTAATGAAGCAAAAATATACTAGTAATGATGTCTATTGAGAACCAATGAAGTTTTTTAAATGAAAGATTTTATTTCTCCATTTCTTCCTGCATCTATGCTGCTGCTACATGAAAGGCAATCCAAAATTTATTGAAATGCGTTGTCTTACCCCAGGAGGAAACACATACACATCGTTTGGCCCTGCTAAAACATCACAGGAGCTCCCGAAAGGAAAATAAAGAACAAATGTGAACAGATAATTCACAAAAAAGGAAAATTCCACTTGATAATAAACATAAAAAAAACAGCATCTACTTCATGAAGATCAGTGAAATTCATATTAAAATATGACTGATTGGGGCATAGCAGGCTAAGCCTCTGCAGCAGCATAATTCTCAGGAAACATTTCCTACTGCTCCCACCTTGAAATAACCAATCCAGTTCAACTAAACAGATTCCCTTGCTGTCTTTCCATTAGGAGATTGGCACTGAAGACCACCAAGGAGTGCAGGACTGGAGTGCAGCAAGGAGGCAGGGACTGTGTCTGCCACGTCCATTACACACCCTTACAATAGTTTGTTTTCATAGCACACTGTTGACAGGCGTGAATTCACCCACCTCAGGGATAAGAATGGGGAGCCAGAATCCTGATGTAAACTAGACTGTACTGCAGGTGGCCAAAAGGACATAGATGGTAGGAAGCTGGAAGGAAGGCAAAGGAACTGGAGGCCAGCCAGGAGCGAGTCGGGGGCAGCGAGTGGAGCTGCACCTTAGTTACCGTGAGGCTTTGTCTGGCCAGCTGTCCCCAGCATCTCCTTGGTTTCCTGCCAGAGGGATTTGACAGTTCCTTCCTCAGCAGTGCTAAATGCTCTTCATATTCCCAAACATTTGTCAGAAGCCAAAAATGCCTTTTTAAAAAAAGATTTATTTATTTTATTACAAAGTCAGATATACAGAGAGGAGGAGAGACAGAGAGGAAGATCTTCATCCGATGATTCACTCCCCAAGTGAGCTGCAACGGGCCGGTGCTGTGTTGATCTGAAACCAAGAACCTGGAACCTCTTCTGGGTCTCCCACGCGGGTGCAATGTCCCAATGCATTGGGCCGTCCTCGACTGCTTTCCCAGGCCACAAGTAGGGAGCTGGATGGGAAGTGGAGCTACCGGGATTAGAACCGGCGCCCATATGGGATCCCAGGGCGTTCAAGGCTAGGACTTTAGCCACTAGGCCATGCCGCTGGGCCCCAAAAATGCCTTTTTAAATGCTCATTACAGCAAGAGGTTTTCACATAGGTGAGCAGATAGCCTAGACCCAAATAGATTTGGGCTTCATCCCAACCTTGTCAACATGAAGCAATTCATTCAGATCCTGAAACGTTCAGTCTTTTCATTCACCAGAAGTTGGGAGAATTTACTTAATTAAACTCTAATTTTTAAATGCAAACAAGATAAGGCCTTGCTGTCATGGAGGTTTATTCATGTGGAGATGGGGAGGAATACATAAGACAATATCAGATATAGATCAAAACCTGAAAGAATTAGGACAAATTCATGGAAAGGAGTACACCTGGGGGCCAACGCTGCTGCACAGCCATGCCAGCATCCTATATGAGCACTGAGTTGTGTCCTGGATGCTATACTTCCTATTCAGCTTCTTGCTGATGGCCTGGGAAAAGCAGCGGAAAATGGTAGAAGGGTTTGGGCTCCTGAACCCATGTGGAAGACTTGGAAGCAGTTCCTGGCTTCTGCTTAATAGAAGTGACACAGAGAGGAACATACACAAAGCAAGAGAGAGAGAGAAATCTTCCATCTGCTGTTTCAGCCCCAAATGGCTGCATTAGCCAGTTCTGGGCATATTAAGCCAGGAACTCCATCCAGGTCTCCAATGTGGGTAGCAGAGATTCGAATACTTTTTCTTTTATGTGTGTGTGTAATTATTTTATTTTGGCAATCTTTACATAGTTGATTAGAGCACAAAGGGTCAAGGGCTATAGGAAAGTGGGTAAGACCTTTGTTTCCACATTATTATTGTTATTTTTTTTCTGTAACTGGGGTAAGGGGAAAGAAAAAGGGAGAAGCCCCACCCGGCCTCCCACCCATCCCAGGCCTCCGATGTGGAGCATGTGCTGATTAGTGTCATGGCCCTGCCTAATGTGATCCATCCCCAATCCAACATTCTGTCAGGTGTTAGGATCTAGCCCTGCTAGACAAGTCCCCAGCCTTAGCTTTTGCATGGACTGGTGTGTGGTGGTCAGCACTGTTTGGTGATAACAAGTTCTAAACAGGACTCATAAGTAGGCTGGCATATCAGTCTGACCCACACAGACCATCTGGTCTCTCTCCTCCAAACCATCAGGTCTCAGTACCTTGCTTACCTTCAAGGAAAAGGTACTCTGTCATTGGGAATCGTTCAGGATTGATTTGCAACCCACAAACACAATGGCCTAAACGTGGACATACCTAGGCAGCAATTCCACACCAAGACCCCAGAGCTCACCGCCTGGTGGCCAGCACATAGAGCCTGGTGCTAAATGGCTCACTGACCACCCAGGGCCCAGCTCACCACATGCTACGGTGGCTGGAACCAGGGCCCCAAGAATGGAGTCTGACCCGGCCCGGGACCTCCCAGCAGCCAACAGGCTAGGCTGCTGGAAGTTCTCCTACCCAGAACCCAAATTGCACTCCAAATGTTTTTTTTCTTTTTAAGATATGCCAGTACATTGGAGCCTGCAGAAGACACCTGGTACCATGACAGAGGACAGAACAAATTGATTAACTACCCCAGCCAAGTGTTGGCAGTAAATATCTGTACAAATGGAGACTCTAGATGAACTATGTCAACCAGTGGATTCTGGAGCGATTTCATTGTGCTTGGAGTAGTGAGATCGTCAGTAATCCAGAAATATTGCACTATCGAAACCTCTTGAGCAGGAGCCTCAGCATGCCACACGTTGGGGAATCTGGGGTAGTGTCAGGTGGCTGTCCTCCATCCAAGGTGCAGAAAGCTGGGTGTGGCTTCTCTGTTTGCCCCCAGCTTTCCCCCAGATACAGAAAGGGGAAAAAGAGAATGTGGAAATGGTGATCTCACCCACCTTCCTGTAGCTCTTGACCTTGTCATCCTAATCAACTATCATAAAAATAAAATATGATTAATAATTCTAAAAAGATTTGTTTTTATTGGAAAGCCAGATATACAGAGAGAATGAGAGACAGAGAGGAAGATCTTTCATCTGTTGATTCACTCCCCAAGCGGCCGCAACAGCTCCAGCTGAGCTGATCTGAAGCCAGGAGCAAGGAGCTTCTTTCGGGTCTTCCATGTGGGTGCAGGGTCCCAAGTCTTTGGGTTGTCCTCCACTGCTTTCCCTGGCCACAGACAGAGAGCTGGATGGAAAGTAGGACTGCTGGAACATGAGTTGACACCCATATGCAAGGCAAGGACTTTAGCCACTATGCTACTGCGTTGGGCTCTTGGCTCTATATTCTTAATAAACTGAGAATAGATCTTTGGTTACTCCGTTACAGAACCACTTCCTTGTATTCCAAACATAGGAACTCAGCTCCTCTTAGAATATTCTCAAAAGGATTTTCGCTTCACTTTACCTTTCTGAGTGCTCAAACAAAAGAAAGATGTCTTCTGGTAACCTCCCAGGATGTTCTGAAATGTTCATTCACACATCTGAGACCGAAGAACAGTGTTGCAGCCTGGGAGAGCACATTCATTGCAGCATTAAACATCATATCCTCCACCAGGCAATCATGGGGAAAATCACACTGGAGAACTGCTGTAATTTCATGTCACTGAGGAGAGCCAGTTAGACAAATCGCATCATAAACCTGCTTAAAGTCTGCAAGTCCTGGGAGTGGAAAAGCACTTGCTATGGAGCAGAAAAAACAAAGTGAACTACATGTCACACAACAGGACTTGGAGACGGACTTGAAAATGGGATATCTTCCCATGGAGGGGCAGCGGTCAGGACAGGTGGATGTAGAGACATAATCAACAGTTGGGTAAAAGGCTATTGAGCTCCCCAGGGTTAAATGAGTGCCCCAAGCAGGAAGCATGTATCAGTGAAGTGATCAGAGCTGTGTGGGTTCAAGCAATGCGGATGCTGGACACGGAGTCTGCCAGCAGGGTGGAGACTGGGAGAGTTCTCACAAACATTGCCAGTGCGAGAGGCTGTGAAGAACAAGGAAGCTGCAGGAACTGAGAGACAGCCATGTTCCACATCCGAGTACTGGTTCACGTCCTGGCCGCACAGCTCCCAGTGCAGCAATCCTGTGAACACACCCTGAAAGGCAGCAGATGATCCTCCAAGTACTGGGGTCCCTGCCACCCATGTGGGAGACCCAAATGCACTTCCAGGTTTTTGATCTTCGTCTGGCCCAGCTCTGAGTATTGCAGCCATTTGAAGAGTGAACCAGCGAAAGGAGGATACACTCTCTTCTCTCTCTTTCACTCTCACTTTCCCTTCTCTTTACTTTTTAGGTGGATTAAAAATACCTACATAGGACCTAGATAAAATCCTCGCCTTGCATTTGCCAGATCCCATCTGGTGCTGGTTTGTATCCCGACTATTCCTCTTTGCTTCCAGCTCCCTACCTGTGGACCAGGAAAGCAGTAGAGGATGTCTCAAGGCCTTGGGATCCTGCACCTTCTTGGAAGACCCAGGAGAAACTCCTGGCTCCTGGTTTCAGATCAGCTTGGCTCCTGCTGTAGCGGCCACTTGGGACGTGAACCAGTGGATGCAAGATCTTACTCTCTGTCTCTCCTCTCTGCAAATCTGACTTTCCAATAAAAATAAAAAGAGGAAAAAATACCTAAATAAAAAGAGAAAGAAAACAGTAAAGTAGGTTCTGTACATCACAGTCTGGTAGCCCAGCTCTATGTTTTGCAAACGCTTCCCCTAGATGGGGAACATCTAAAGAAATGGACTCCTGGGCCCAACACAATAGCTCAGTTAGCTAAATCTTTTCCTTACAAGCACCAGAATCCCTTATGGGCACCAGTTCTTGCCCCAGCTTGCTCCACTTTCCCATCCAGCTCCATGTTTGTAGCCTGGGAAGGCAGTAGAGGATGGTTCCATAAGCCTTGGGACCCTGTACCTGGCCTCGACCGTGGTGGCCATTTGGGGAGTAAACCAGCAGATAGAAGATCTTTCTCTCTATCTCGCCCTCTCTCAGTAAATCTGACTTTCCAGTAAAAACAAATAAAATCTAAACAAACAAATAAACAAAAACAAAGAAAAGAAAAGAAAACTACTCCTCACCATCCCCATCTGTGTCCTTCCCCTACAATGTTTATACGTTGAGCAAAGGAGGTTTTAGGTCCTAGCAGATGTTACATGGAGCATGGGGACTAGCAGGTATTATAGGCTCCCCTCTCCCACCTCCACCACATCCACCTGCACTCAGTGTTTTGTAGAGGCAGACAGCTCCTTCTGGCAGGTGGGTGACTCCCTGCTGGACAACTCCCCTTGCAGCTCTGGTGCTTGCTTCATGAGCAGGATAGACAAGAATAGCCAGTGTTCCTGTCCACAGAGGCAGTCATTGGTCATTGATCTACTGGAGCTGGTGTATAAATGTGTACTTCAGTTATCCATTGCTGTCAATAAACCATGGTGGCTGAATCCAGTGACTTCACACCAGGATGACCTGTTGGGCTTGTGAATCTGTGGGTGGGCTGAGTGGCTCTTCTGGTTTCACCTGAACTTGCAGAGTTGGCTGAGCTGAAAGCACCAGTGGTACCACGCTAATTTTCAGTAGAGACACTGCTGAGAATCAGAGAAATATCCATCATAAAAATGCAGTGTCAGGCCCAGCGTGGTAGCCTGGTGGCTAAGGTCTTCACCGTGCGTGCAGCAGGATCCTATATGAGCACCAGTTCTAATTCCAGTGGCCGTGCTTCCCATCCAGCTCTCTGCTTGTGAACTGGGAATGTGGTGGATGACAACCCAAAGCCTTGGGATCCTGCGCCTGCATGGAAACCCTGGAGGAGGCTCCTAGCTCTTGGCTTCAGATTGGCTCAGCAGTGGCTGTTGCAGCCACTCAGGAAGTGAATCAGCAGACAGAAGATCTACCTCTCTGTCTCTCCTCCTCTCCGTATGTCTGCCTTTCCAATAAAAATAAATGAATCTTTTTAAAAAATGTAGTGTCTACAACATAGCTTCACAAATGGATAAACCACAGTAAACTATTATTGAGTGAGAGAACAGACACATTTCCTTTTTTGTAAGATATCATTCCACTGATATAAAGTACAAAAGCAGGAAAATTAATCTGGCCATGAGAAGCCAGGATAGTGGTAACTCCTGCAAAGAAGGGATTGGGTAGTGGGCGGGGACTAGCAGGTGTTATGGGGGCATGTTCTGGGCTGCTAGGACACTTTGTGTCTCTATCCACATGCAGATAACTTCTGTGAAATCTACCCAGCAGGATGCTTTGAAGTTTGTATCAATTTCTTTTTGTAACATTTTAAAATTTAAACAAAAATATCCTCTTCCAATTCCTTAGTGTAGCAATTGATTACATTGACTTTCAGTAATCTGAGCAAAAAAAAAATAAGTAACTCAAAGGGTAAAATAAATATCCATGTATCCATCCTGAAAGAAATAACTGACTGAACAACAAATAAATAAGGAAGAGACAACTCCCAATAGCTTAAATAGGTGATACCTCCAGTCTCAGGGAGTAGAGTATAACTCCTGTTATTTAAGTATAGGCTGCTCTGGTGCCTTCATTTCAAAGAGTACCACATGGAAATAATAAAAAATAATAAATAAATAAATTTTAAAAGGAATTGCGGCCAGTGCTGCAGCATCATAGGTTAAGCTGCTGTCTGCAGCACTAACATCCTAAATGGTTACTGGATCAAGTCCCGGTTGTTCCATTTCTGTTTCTGATCCAAATCCCTGCTAATAGCCTGGAAAAAACAGCAGAGCATGGCTGAACTCCTTGGACCCCTGCACCCATGTGAGATCCAGAAGGAGCTCCGGCCTTCACACCAATCCAGCTCTGGCTGTTGCAATCTCTTGGAGAGTGACCCGGCAGATGGAAGATTCTCTGTAACTCTATCTTTCAAATAATAAATAAACTAAACTGGACTACAGTTTTGAATTCCTGCTGCTCTACTTCTGACCCAGCTCCCTGCAAATCTATCTGGGAAAGCAGTGGAAGACAGGCCATGCACACAAAGAGAGAGAAGAGAATCTATCTGTAGGTATGCATGTCCCTCTCTGTCACTCTTTCAAATAAATGAATATGATTTAAACACAAAACTGAAAAAGAAAATCTTTTTTTTTTAAAGATTTATTCATTTTATTACAGCCAGATATACAGAGAGGAGAGACAGAGAGGAAGATCTTCCGTCCGATGATTCACTCCCCAAGTGAGCCGCAACGGGCCGATGCGCACCGATCCAAAGCCGGGAACCTGGAACCTCTTCCGGGTCTCCCACGCGGGTGCAGTGTCCCAATGCATTGGGCCGTCCTCAACTGCTTTCCCAGGCCACAAGCAGGGAGCTGGATGGGAAGTGGAGCTTCCGGGATTAGAACCGGCGCCCATATGGGATCCCGGGGCGCGTTCAAGGAGAGGACTTTAGCCGCTAGGCCATGCCGCTGGGCCCTGAAAAAGAAAATCTTAAAAAAAAAAAAAAAAATAGGTGGGAGCCTGGCACAACGGCCCAGTGGCTAAATCCTTGTCTTGTACACAACAGGATCTCATATGGGTGCCAGTTCCTGTCCTAGCTGCTCTACTTTCCATCAGTTCCTTGCTTGTGGCCTGGGAAAACAATAGAGGATGGCTCAAAGTCTTGGGACCCTACACCTGTGAGGGAGACATGGTAGAAGCTTCTGGCTCTTCGGATCAACTCAGCTGGGGCTGTTACGGCCACTATGGAAGTGAACCAGGGGGTGGAAGATCTTTCTCTTTGTATCTCTTTCTCTCTATATATCTGCCTTTTCAATTAAAATAAACAAAATCTTTATATATGTATATATATGCAGCCTGGCAGAGTAGCCTAGTAGCTAAGTAGCTAGCTTTGCATGCCCAGAATCCCATATGGGTGCTAGTTTGTTTCTTTGTTGTTTCACTTCCCATCCAGCTCCCTGCTTGTGGCCTAGGAAAACAGTGGAGGATGATCGAAAGCCTTGGAAACCTGCACCTGTGTGGGAGACCCTGAAGAAGCTCATGGCTCCTGGCTTCATACTGGCTCAACTCCAGCCATTGTGGCTATTTGGGAAGTGGACCAGCAATTTTTTTTTTGTCTCTCCTTCTGTCTGTAAGATTGCTTTTCAGTAAAAAAAAATAAATCTTTATATATATATATATATATATATATATATATATATATATATATATATATATATATATATATAACATAAGGACATGGGAGGGTTTAAGCTGAGCAATCACAACCATAGTTTAGGTTTTTGAACAGAGATGCTTTGCTGGGAAATAACCCCTTGGAGGGCCCGGTGGCGTGGCCTAGCGGCTAAAGTCCTCTCCTTGAACGCGCCCCGGGATCCCATATGGGCGCCGGTTCTAATCCCGGAAGCTCCACTTCCCATCCAGCTCCCTGCCTGTGGCCTGGGAAAGCAATCGAGGTCCCAAAGCTTTGGGACCCTGCACCCGCGTGGGAGACCCGGAAGAGGTTCCTGGTTCCCGGCATCGGATTGGCGCATACCAGCCCGTTGCGGCTCACTTGGGGAGTGAAATATCGGATGGAAGATCTTCTTCTCTGTCTCTCCTCCTCTCTGTATATCCGGCTTTCCAATAATAATAATAAAATCTTTTAAAAAAAAAAAAACAACCCCTTGGAGTGCACTGCTGGGGCTGGGATGGGGTGCAGGGTGGGAAGTGTGTGTGAAAGCAGGAGTAGCAGCCATGAGGCCCATGGGAGGCTCTCACAGTCCCTCGGGTGAGACTGGCTCGGAGAGAAGCAGCTCTGTTAGAAAGGGTAAGCTATGCAGGCATGAGGACTCACTGCTGAGAGCCACACTTAGTGCAACACCCTGCGAGCTGCAAATGCTCTGCAATCCAAGAATACACGAACGAAGGCACAAAGCTTGCTTGCTTTGCTGTCTGAACTGCCTTTACCTCACTGCTGCAGGGGAGACTACTCCAAGCTGGCTTCTGCTGGCTAGGTGGTCCAGAGCATCTGTGTAGGTGTGTGTGTGCATGTGTGAGTGCTGGTGCATATTTGGACTCTCACAGCTTCCCCCTCTACTTTGTAGTTCACTCCTACCCCCTCCTCTGTTTTCTTCCTCAGCTGCAAGGACGGTTTTCAACAGCTCTTGGAGACTTCTTTTCCCTCTGCAGAGCAAAGGGAGTGGGGGTAGCCTGAGAGCTGTGCCAGGCTCTTGGAGGTGGCAAGCCTTGGTTGGTCTCCAGGGCCCTGGTTGCTGGGAGAGGGGAGTTGTGAACTCCAGGAATGGCAAGGCAGCTCCAACCAGGGTGCTCTGAGGGCAACAATCAACTAATGCCTTTAAGACTTTCTTACAGCCAGTTTGTTGTTGTTTATTTATTTTATTTTATTTGCTGTTCATCCTGGCTAGAACAGGCAATCAACATATGAATTTAATTTGAGAGGAGAAGGCAGACAACCTGCCAGCAAGGATTGAGCAGCCTACTTTTGCACATCAAAAGAAACTGTCACACTGCTTTGTCAGGCACAGCCTAAGGACACAGAAATCATTCCTTCCAAGGCTAGCAAAATGTCTAGAATTCCCTGGGCAAATAAGCCATTGCTTTATCCTTAAGTTTCAAAATGCTGGAATAACTGGCAGGAAACCTGTCTTTCTCTTTGCAGAGATAGCCTTGAAATCCTTGCACTAGTCAAGAGCAGGCAAAGATTAGTTTCTACTTAACTTTTACAACCTGAGCCGTGGAGACCTGGCAGGGTCTCCAAATACAAAGTGTCACCAGTTCAGCTCTCTCTCCAAGCCAGGTCAGTCCCTCATCTCTTCATTTTGCCCTCACGTAACACTGTTTCCAGGGACATCCCTGGATGCCTTTTTCAGACCCCTCCTCCCTCCCTCCCTCCCTTCTCCCTTCCTTTCCTCCATCCTTCTTTTTTTTTTTTTTTTTTTTTAAGATTTATTTAATTTTGGGCCCAGAGCAGTGGCCTAGCGGCTAAAGTCCTCGCCTTGAACACGCCGGGATCCCATATGGGCGCCGGTTCTAATCCCGGCAGCTCCACTTCCCATCCAGCTCCCTGCTTGTGGCCTGGGAAAGCAGTCGAGGACGGCCCAAAGCTTTGGGACACTGCACCCACGTGGGAGACCCAGAAGACCTCCTGGCTTCTGGCTTCAGATTGGCTCAGCTCCAGCCATTGCAGTCACTTGGGGAGTTAATCATTGGACAGAAGATGTTCCCCTGTCTCTCCTCCTCTCTGTATATCTGACTTTGCAACAAAAATTAAATAAATCTTTTTTTTTAAGATTTATTTTTATTACAAAGTCAGATATACGGAGAGGAGGAGAGACAGAGAGGAAGATCTTCCGTCTGATGATTCACTCCCCAAGTGAGCCGCAACGGCGTGTGTGCGCCGATCCGAAACCAGGAACCAGGAACCTCTTCCGGGTCTCCCACGCGGGTGCAGTGTCCCAAAGCTTTGGGCCGTCCTCCACTGCTTTCCCAGGCCACAAGCAGGGAGCTGGATGGGAAGTGGAGCTGCTGGGATTAGAACCGGCGCCCATGTGGGATCTTGGTGCATTCAAAGCTAGGACTTTAGCCACTAGGCCACCGCATCTGGCCCCCTTCCTTCTTTCCTTCCCTCCCGCCTTCCATTCTCTTCCTTCCTTCCTTTCTTCTTTCTTTTTTCTTCTCTCTCTTCATCATTTTCCCACAAATTCACTTCTTTCTCTCATATGCAATCACATATCTTCGCTATTCAAATATACAGTTAGCCAGATTACACAACTGAAGTTGCTCCTTTCTTTATATGTGCTACTTCATGCCTTCCATTCTTCATTAAAAATATAAATAAGTAAACTGAATCATCACTTTTTTTCTGTAAGTAAGAAATACCATGACTCCTTTCAAAATTTTATTTTGAAAGGCAGAAACAGAAGCAGAACTTCCATGCACTGGTTCATGTCTCAAATGCCCATAACAGGTAAGACTGGGCCAGGCCAAAGTCAGGAGCCCTAAACTATTTCTAGGTCTCTACCAGGGGTGGCAAGTACTTGGGCACTAGACCAGCATCAGCTGGCTCCCAGGGGAATTAGCAGGAGCTGGATTAGAAGAAGAGGAACCAGACCTTATATCTGCACTCTCACGTGGGGTGTAGGCATCTGAAGCGGCAGCTCAACTGGCTTCATCACAACACTCTCCTTTTATGGTTGTTTCAAATATGGTTCTAGTCCTGGCTGCTCCACTTCCAATCCAACTCCCTGCTGCGGCCTGAGAAAGCAGCGGAGAATGGCCCAAGGGCTTGTGTCCCCACACCCACGTGGGAGACCCAGAAGCAGCTCCAGGCTCCTGGCTTTGGACCAGCCCAGCTCCGGCCGTTGTGGTCACTTGGAGAATGAACCAGCAGAATGCTTCTGTGTTTCTCCATCTCTCTTTGTAACTCTATTTTTCAAATAAATTAATACAAACTTAGAAAAAGCTTTTAAGTCATTGTTTTTGCAATATTAGCATCTTAGATGAGCACTGCTTGGAGTCTTGGCTGCTCCACTTCCTATCCAGCTTGCTCTGAATGTGCCTGGGAAAGCAGCAGAAGTTGGCCCAAGTGCTTGAACCGGTTTCCACCCATGTGGGAGACTTGGATGGAGTTCCAGGCTCCTGGCTCTGGCTCAACCCAGTCCAGCTGCTGTCATGGTGATCATTTGGAGAGTGAATCAGGCGATGAAAACTCTCTCTTTTGTTTGCTCACGCTCTCCCTCTCTTTATAACTGACTTTCAAATCAATCAATTAAAAATACATTTTCAAAAAGGCAAGAAAATTTCGCATGGTAATTCTTGCTCCCTACATTTTTTCTTTTAAAAATTGTTTATTTTTTGATTTGAAAGGCAAAGTTACAGAAAGATAAGGAGAGATAGAGAAAGAGACCTTCCATCTGCTAGTTTACTCCCTAAACAGCTTCAGCAGCCAGAACTGGACTAGTCTGAAGCCAAGAGCCTGGAGCTTTTTCTGGGTCTCCTTCATGGGTACAAGAGACACAGGACTTGGCCTATCCTCTGCTGCTTTCCCAGCCTGTCAGCAGAGAGCTACATTGGAAATGAAGCAGCCAGCACTTGAAGTAGTATCCATATGTGACACAGTACCACAGGTGAAGGATTAACATACTCTACCATGGCACCGGCTCCAACACAGCTTTTTCTATTTAAAAGATTTCTTTACCAGATGGTACGGTGGTATAGTAGCTTAATCCTCTGTCTGAGGTGCTGGCATCCCCTGGTGAGCTCTGGTTTAAGTTCCAGCTGTTCCACTTCTGATTCGGTTCCCTGCTGATGACCTGGAAAAGCAGGAGAGAATGGCCCAAGACCTTGGAACCCTGCACACACGTGGAACTCTCAGAAGAAACTCCTGGCTCCCAGCTTCAAAGCGGTCCAACTCCGGCTTTAGTAATCATTTGGAGAGTGAAGCAGAAGGTGGGTGATCTCTCTTGGTCTCTTTTTTTCTCTGTAACCACCTCTCAAATAAAAATTAAGAATCTTTTAAAAATTGCTTAAAACATTATTTCAAAAGCAGGGTGATACAAAGGGAGACATAGAAAGATTTTTAGGCAATTTTAAAATGCTTCTTAATTTAAAATTTATTTCTTTTTGTTGGAAAGGCAGATTTACAGAGGGAAGGAGAGAGAGAAAAACCTTCCATCTGCTGGTTCACTCCCCGATTGGCCACAACAGCCAGAGCTGAGTTGATCCAAAGCTAAGAGCCAGAAGCTTCTTCCTGTCTCCCATGCGAGGGCAGGGTCCCAAGGCTTTGGGCCTTCTTGACTGCTTTCCCAGGTTACAAACAGGAAGCTGGATAGGGAGTGGAGTAGATGGGACTCGAACTGAAGCCCATATGGGATAACATCACCTGAGACAGAGCATTAGACTGTTACACCATTCCACTGGCCCTTAAACAATTTTTAAGGTTAATTATTTGTTGAGAAATGAAAAAGGGAGTAGAGAACCTGGCGCGATAGCCTAGTGGCTAAAGTCCTCACCTTACACACACCGGGATCCCATATGGGCACTGGCTGGTATCCTGGTTGCTCCACTTCCCTTCCAATTGCCTGCTTGTGGCCTGAGAAAGCAGTCAAGGACAGCCCAAAGTCTTGGAACCCTGCAGCAGCATGAAAGATCTAGAGGAAGCTCCTGGCTCCTGACTGGTTTGGCTCAGCTCTGGCTGTTGCAGCTACTTGGGAAGTGAACTAGCGGACATAAGATCTTCCTCTCTGTCTCTCCTTCTCTCTGTAAATCTATCCAATAAAAATACATAAATATTTAGACCCAGCATGGCAGCCAGTGGCTAAAGTTCTCACCTTGCACTCACCAGAATCCCATATGGATGCCAGTCCGTGTACCAGAGTCCCCACTTCCCATGCAGCTCCCTGCTTGTGGCTTGGGAAAGCAGTTGAAGATTTCCCAAGACCTTGAGACCCTGCGTCCACGTGGGAGACCTGAAAGAGGCTCCTGGCTCCTGGCTTTAAATTGGCACAGCTCTGAGCATTGCGTCCGCTTGGGAATCATCAGTCAGAAGATCTTCCTCTGTCTCTCCTCCTCTATGTATATCTAACTTTCCAATAAAAATAAATAAATCTCTAATAAACAAATAAATCTTTAAAAAAAAAAAAGAAAAGAAAAGAAAAAAGGAATAGAGCTCCCATCTGTTGCTTCACTCTCCAAATGCCTGCAGTGACCAAAACTGGGTGAGTTGAAGTTGGGAGCTGGGTACTCGATCCAGGCTTCCCAACTGGGCAGCCAAGGTCTGATCACAGGCATGTCCTCGTTGCCTTCCACACTGCACATTGGCAGAATTCAGAGTCCGGCATTGATTGCAATGAGACTGTGGAAGGCAGAGCTGGTGGCTTAACCACAAGGCTGTGTGACCACCCCTAATCTCTTTAATTTCACATGTACATGGGTTCAAAGTGATCCTGTGCTACTTATGTGCTGTGTAGAGGACTGTAAGTGAGATATTGAAATACAGTCACTCGAGATCATTGTCTTTCCTTATGCCTTCTTGGTGTAGAGCAGGTTGCAGGCATTTTGAGGATCTAGCTAGGTAAAGAAGTTGATTTCAGGATACAGTCTGGTTCATGGCATGCATGCATGTGGCTAGAAAGTGGCGTCCATGTGCAGATGAATTTTTTTCAGCTGCCCGTGTACTGACAGCCAAATTCTGAAGGGGCAGGGGCAGAGATGCTGAACAGCTAAGAGTTCTATGGTGCCTGGCACTGGGCATTAGTGTGGGCATAACAGAGAGGCCTGTGCTTTACACAGCCAAAATCTAGCCTGCGGAAAAGGCTGCCAGTCATAAGACGAGTGGATGTGGGTACTTGGTGCTCATCCGTGTCTGTTTGGAATCCAATTCCCCCAGGCAGGAATGCAACGTGACATGCATGCAAAAATCCCACTTTTTGAAGAAAACCACGCAAAAGCGAATGTTTCAGATCAGGTGTGATCTTATAGCGATAATGAAAGAGCTCACATGCCTCGTGTGTGTGTGTGTGTGTGTGTGTGTGTGTGTGTGTGTTGCATACTTTCAACCATCCCACAAGCACTGATACGTGAAGATAATATTAAAAACTCAAACTCTAAGAAGATGGAAGGAGTCTAAATCTGAACTCCGTGGAATAATCTGTGCAGTTCCTGAGGCAGTTCTAGTCTGCCTCTGCCTACGTTATCATGTGAGAGAGTAAGGCAAGTTCTGTCTTGCTTAACCCTCAGTTATTCTGGATCTCCCTTAGGAAATTCATCCTTTATCCTAACGGATACAACTGTAGCAACCTATTACAATGTCAGGGTACTTTATTCTTCATAAAATTCTGTGGTGCCTCTTATTGTGAACAGCTGCTGAGGGGAGTAAGCATGAGGAATGGGTCATCATTACTCTATTTTATTTTTAGAAAGATGTATTTTATTTGTGTGGAAGGCAGAGTTACAGAGAGGGAGAGGGAGGTGAAGAGAAAGAGATCTGCGTCTCTGCTTCACTCCCCAGATGGTTGCAGCGGGGTTGGGCCGGGTCAAAGCTAGCAGTTTCCAATGACGGACCCAAGAGCCACATTCTGCACCTTTCCCAGGCAGTGCTGGACTGGGTAGTGGAGTATGTAGGATACGAACCGGCAGCCATAGGAGATGCCTGTGTTTCAGATTGGAGGATTAGCTTGCTAGGCCACCTCACAGACCCCATTGAATCTTTTTTTAAAAAGCAAATATTGATATGGGCCTGGCGACGTGGCCTAGCGGCTAAAGTCCTCGCCTTTGAACGCTCCGGGATCCCATATGGGCGCCGGTTCTAATCCCGGCAGCTCCACTTCCCATCCAGCTCCCTGCTTGTGGCCTGGGAGAGCAGTAGAGGATGGTCCAAAGCTTTGGGACCCTGCACCCACGTGGGAGACCCGGAAGAGGTCCCTGGTTCCCGGCTTCGGATCGGCGCGCACACGCCGTTGCGGCTCACTTGGGGAGCGAATCATCGGACGGAAGATCTTCCTCTCTGTCTCTCCTCCTCTCTGTATATCTGACTTTGTGATAAAATAAATAAATCTTTTTTAAAAATGCAAATATTGATAATAATATGGATTAGAATCTATTGAATAAAACAGGAATCTATGAGTCCACATTGACATAGATACATACACAGGAACAAAAGAAAAAAGCTGTTTGTCGCAAGTTAATGCCAGTGAATAAATGCAGAAGAATGGTATCAAAAAGCCATTTGGCAGGCATCATAGCAATAATTCAAGTAAGAAACATCTATGGGTATTAACACTGGTGGGCAAAATGTACAGGAGGAACGGGAGATTTACATAGTTTTATGGTATCTCTAAACAACATGCATATTTTAAAATCTATTTTATTTGAAAGGCAGAGACAGAGCGATATACACCGAGAGCTGTCCATCCTCTGGTTTGCTCCACTCCCCAGGTACCGCATGAGGCCACGGTGAGGAATTAGGAACTAGGGGCAGGTATCCTAAAGAAGAGGTGCAGGGACCCCACTACTTGGGTCATCACTGCTGCCTCCCCTGTCAGGGTGCCCAGGCAGATGCAGGGGTGTGAAGCCAGGCACTTGAATGTGGAACACAGGCAACCCAATTGGGCTCTCATCCACTCTGTCCAAAGTTTGTCAACTACAAGGGTCAGAGAGTAACTTCACAACACAGAATCCTGGCACGCCTCAGGAGCACTCAGTGTTCACATTACCGATAACGGATCAAGAGGATGCAATCTTGGCCACCAGATGGGACACAGAGACAACACCACGGCACTGCTGCATATCACCTCAATGCTATCACAAAGAGACACCAGAGGCTTGTCTACATCTGCAAATGCCCTGGCCTGTGATTGTAAAGTCCTTTAGGGGTCTGAAAGGCACGCATGAATTGAGAAACTCCGGAGAGGAGACTGAGTGTCACAGCAGCCAGCCTGGGACCCTGGACTCAATCCTTAAGCTACCAACATCGTTCATGGCAGAGTTGGCCAACTCCCTCAGTGTAGCTGAGTAAAGAGCGTGTGAGTCTTTGAGTCTAATCTTTTTTAAAACTTCTATATTTTCTTTTTTAAAGAATTATTTTTATTTGAAAGGCAGATATTACACAGAGAAAAGGAGAGACAAAGAGAGAGGTGTTCCATCCACTGATTTACTCCCCAAACAGCTGAGCTGATCCAAAGCCAGGAGCCAGATTCTTCTTCTGGGTCTCTTATGCAGGTGCAGCGTCCCAAGGATTTGGGCCGTCCTCAACTGCTTTCCCGGGCCACAGGCAGGGAGCTGGGTGGGAAGTGGAGTAGCTGGGACATGAACTGGCAGAGGCTTAGCCTTCTCACCATCGTGCCAGCTTCAAAAGTTACATATTTTTTAAAGTCAAAGAAAGAGAGAGATTGAGATCTGTCTGGTGCTTCATGGTCCAGTGGCTGGACCATGCTGAAGCCAGGAATCTCAATTACATCTGGTTCTTTCAAATGGGTGGCAGGAACCCAAGGACTGGAGTTTTCACCTGTTGCCTTTCAAGATACGCCTTAGCAGGAAGCTGGGTTGGAAGTGACTGGGGACTGGTGCTCAGGCACCGTGAGATGGGAGGCAAGTAACCCAAGTGGCAGCTCAGCCATGATAGCTGCCCTTCTTGGTACTTCTTTGTAACTGCACCATGAGTCTTACATCATTCTTATCATCTTTTTTTTTTTTTTTTCAATTTGCAGGGTTTATTGATCCAAGAAGAAAAAGTTAGGAGGAAAGGCAGGGAAAAGGACTTTATGCTTTTCCTGGGTTGTTTAGTCTATTGGTACATCCCATTCTACATCAGAGTGCCTGGGTTTGATTCCTGCCTTAGCTTTCCACCAGCCCAGACCCTGGGACATAGCAGAATGAAGACCAGGCTGCCCAAGCAGGCTGTGTAACCAACTGAGGCTGGAGAGCAGCGCCGGGCTGTGCGATGAGGCAAGTGCGGCCCCTGCCTCAGAGCAGTCACTGAAGAGGCTGGGTCAGTGGGGGTGTGCTGCTCACGAGCTGAGCCTTGGTTTCCTGTGCACTATAATGGTGGACAGCCAATGCCAGCACCCGACACAGAACTTCACCCACACAGTACACACCTGACATGCACGTTTCTGTTCTTTGCACTGACCATGGCTGCTGCTGTGGGTCAAATTCCCAGCTCTTGTCTGGAGGACTCTGACTGAGGTCTTTTCAACCCCACAAGACCGTGTCTCTGAAACACTGCTCTCGACATATTCCTGCTCTGCGCCAGGATGTTGAGCAAGCTTCCTCACCCTGCAGCCTGAAGTCCAAGTTCCTCAGCACAGCCTTCGAGATGCTATCACCTCACTCTGATACCCCAGCTCATTGCAGCTCTTGCTGAAGGCACAGACGCTGTCGAAGTGGTCCAAACATACCCTCTGCTTGCCTCAGCTCTTCAGCATTCTTAGTATAACTCCTCAAATTAAAAAAAAAATATAGAGAGAGAGTTGATGTGGTGCATGCAAACATTCCCTAGCAAAGTGCTGGTCTGGATCTCGGTGATTCAGCTTTCAATTTGCTTTCTGTTAAGACACCCAGGAAGGCAGTGCAACCTATTTGTGATTCTTTATTGGAACTGCTGGCTCCCGGCTTAGTCCGGGCCTAGGTCTGGCTGGTGCAGCTCTCTGGGGAGTGATCTAGCACCTTGAAGATCCCTCGCTCCCTTCACTCACTCTCCATCCTCTGCCCTTTAAATAAAAAAATTTTTTCAAAGGCAGAGAGAGAGAGAGAATCTTCCACCTACAGGTTCACTGCTTAGAGGGCCGGGCCAGAGCCAGCTCAACCTGAGTCTCCTACATAACTCGCAGAAACGCAGTTGCTTCAGCCATCACCGTTGCATCTCAGGGGCTGCCTCGGTGGGAAGCTGGAGCTGGCAGGCTCCCAGGCACTCTGATGTGCAGTGAAGGTCTCTTAACCCACAGACTACGCGACTGCTCTGCCTGCTTCCACTCTGGATCTGTGGAGATCCCACCTCTTTGTGGAGGTCTACTTGATCACTTACTAATGACACAAGTTGGAAAGGTTGTCCTTTTTTATTGTATTTTTTACAACAGTCAATAACACATGCACCTGTCAAATCCTACACATCCTTTTTTATTTTAAGATTTATTTATTTTTATTGGAAAGTCAGATTTATAGAGTAAAGGAGAGACAGAGAGAAAGATCTCTCATCTGCTGGTTCACTCCCCAAGTAGCCACAATGGTCAGTGCTAAGCAAAACTGAAGCCAGGAGCCAGGATTTTCCTCCAGGTTTCCTAAGTGGGTGCAGGGGCCCAAGGCTTTGGCCATCTGACTGCTTTCCCAGGTCACAAGCAGGGAGCTGGATGGAGCTGGATGGAAAGTGGGACTGCCGGGATACAAACAGGCACCCATATGGGATCTAAGCGCATTCAAAGTGAGGGCTTTAGTTGGCAGGTTACTGCACTGGGCCAGCGGCTTCCCCCTTTGAAAGTGAAGTACAGAGCTCACCAAGATGCCGAGGTGACTGCCAAGTCTTGCATCATTCTTTAAAAAAAAAAATCAGAAAACACACACAGTGTGCCTGATAGTAATCCTTATGTCCTCCAGGCCCAGCTTGTCTGCTGACTATCTGTGTGACGGAAGTCACTTTGCTTTTTCTAGCTTGCCTTTCCTAATTGCGAAATAAGAGATTAGGGTAGGCAAAGATAATCACTGCAGTTCTCTCATCCAACCACACCAGCAGCCCATCCTTCCCAAACCTGGCAGTGAGAAGAGGCCTGTGGCTGAGCAGGGGTTCCTGGGGTCTACCCAGTTGACAGGCCCAAGGCTGGCACTTGTGTGGGCATGGCTCAGCATGGCTCAGGGGTAGATCTGACATGCTCAGACTTCAGATAGGAGTCACTGGAAGATAGATTCTTGGCTTATCCCACCCCCACCCCTCACTGGCTTAAACTCACACTGGTTTGTCGGCATCAGACCTAGGCTGACACAACCCAATCCCTGCTAGGAGGCTGAGTTTCCCTATCCTTCCCACACAGTCAGCCCTTATAGGTTGTACTTGTTGGCTCAGGGTTGCATTATGGCTGCCACTCCCCCAGCCAGCACGATGCACGGTGACCAGTTTCACTCTTCCCTCTCCTGGGGTCCTCTTCCTTCAGACATCTGCAGAATCTACTTCCTGGTCTTTCTGAATTTCGCTCAATGTCACCTTCTCAGTGAGCGTTGTTGCACTAGGATCTGGAACACCTCATCACCTGGCGTCATTGTTCTTGTCTGCTCATTTCACCATCCGACAGGCAGTGTTTTTCTGCCCACCCTAGAGTATAACCACCACGCACACTGAGATTTCTGTCTGCTATTCTCACAGATAACAGGCACTCTATTTATTGAATGAATGAATACACCCCCAGGAAATAAATCTGAGTTCTGGGCAGAGAGAGGAAGAGAGGAGATGGGAGAAATCTCTATGAGGAAAGTATACACTTTTCCAGAAATCCTTAGCAGCTCTCCATGGTGCATCCTTAACCACGATAAAGATGCACGTTACATGCAGCTGTGAGAGTTTGGTAATACCAGGACTTCTCCCTGGGCATGCTGCCCTCCTTGAATGGAAGCGATTTCTTAAGGAAGGAAGAAGGGAGAGAAGAGTGGATACGAGGTGGGTCACTCCCAGTGGCCAGCAACCGCAGCTCCTTCTGGCCCAAACAAAAGGCAAATCTCTCAGGGCGATTTGGATGCAGAGAATTCTTGGACCCTGTGGTAAGAACAAAGGACTATTGGCCAGTGAAACAGAATAAATACAGATCGAAATCTTGAATCATCCTGGCTGATGGCTGTGCTGATCAAGAATACCCAAGGAGGGGTGGCGCTGCAGCACCAGCATCTCATATGGGCGCCAATTCTAGTCCTGGCTGCTCTACTTCCAATCCAACTCCCTGCTAATGTGCCTGGGAAAGGAGGGTCTGAGTGCGTGTGCCCCTGCATCCATGTGGGAGACCCCGAAGACAATCTTGGCTTTGGCCTCACCCAGCCCTAGCCATTGCGGCTGTTTGGGGAGTGAACCAGCAGATGGCGGATCTATTTCAAATAAATAATTAATATATATATATTTAAAGCTGTTGTGTGGTGAAAATTGTAGTGCAGCAGATTAAGCTGCCTCTTGGGTGGGCCTTATCCTGTACCCTAGTGACAATTTGAGTCCTGGCTACTCCACATTTACCAGAAGAGCACAGGCCTCAGAAAGAAGAGTGTGTGAAACACAGGGGTCTCTGTGTTGTTCTGACCTAGGGTCCTTTCTTTTCCCAGGCCAGCTTTTGTTTGTTTGAAGATTTGTTCAAAGGTCATGGTGCAATGGCTCAACTGACTAATCCTCCCCTCACAAGCACTGGGATCCCAATTGAGTGTCAGTTTATGCCCCAGTTGCTCCACTTCCCATCCAGCTCCCTGACCTGGGAAAGCAGATGAGGATGGCCCATAGCCTTGGGTCTCTGCACCCATGACAGAGACCCCCAAAAAGCTCCTGACTCTTGGCTTTGCATCAGCTCAGCTCTTGCTGTTGCAGCCATTTGAGGGAGTCGACCAGAGGATAGATGTTTCTGTCTGTATCTCCTTCCCTCTGTAAATCTACCTTTCCAACAAAAAAAAAATAAAAAAAAAAACCCCAAATGATTTATTTGAAAGGCAGAGTTAGAGGGAGAAAGGGAAAGAGAAAGAGATCTTCCATCCATAGATTCACTGGCTGTTACAGCCAGGGCTGGGCTAGGCCTGAGCTGGGAGCCTACAACTCCATTTGGGTCTTCTTGTGGGTGTCAGGAGTCCAAGTCCTTGGCCCGTGCTCTGCTGCCTACCCAGGCACATTAGCAGAGAGCCAGAGCAGCAGCGGAACAGCCAAGACTCCAACTGGCACTCAGATGTGAGATGTAGATGTTGCTGGCAGCTGTTTAACCCACTGTGCCACAATGCCAGCCCCAAGGTCACTTTAGTGAACATCTATTATGCCTGAAGTCCTAGGCAAGACACCTGCAGCCCTAAGGCCTGTGTAGATCGGGGTGCTGGTCTCCTCACAGTTAAGATGATTACCTTTCCCAGCCATGCAGTGGCCCCAGGCAAGGCATGCTAAGCTACTCTTACTCCCAACCAGCTAGCTGAGAAACTTCATTCTGCCCTGCACCATTCCCCGCCTGCCTCCCTGTGTGGCTTCCCCAGGTTTGGACTGTGAGGCGTGGGGAAATAAACCCTGGGGTCTTCAAGCCCAACTTCACTGCCAACTGCCGTCAGCTAAACACACTTGTTCCGTAACTTAGGTGTGCAAATCTGTGGCGGTGATTTACAGCTGGTAGGGAAAATGAGCTGTGTGTTTGTGTGTCTGTAAGGCAGCACACGCAACACCTGGTGACTCCAGCCACAGCAGCCCCTGGTTAGAGCTTGGGGGCAGAGCCCGGCGCAGGTGCAGGCAGCCCCCTCCAACAGTTCCTGCTGGGCCTCAGTGCCCCACTGGGAGTTGGGATTTTGCTTTTTAATCGTGAGGATGTTTCATTTACTGTTCAGATCTTCACAATGGCAGAAGCTGACAGCTAGAACTGGGAGGGAGGGGGAAAGATCCTGGGAAAAGAGGACATTGAGCAGCAAGGCCTTGGAGGTCAGCATCCATTGGGAGCACACATGGCAGGTGCCCCAGGCTGCGGGCTCCGTGTGCAGGATTTCCTGCTGGAGGAGATACTTTCACACACGAGGAGCAGAGGGCAGCGTGAGACTGACACCACCTCAGCAGTTCTGAGCTCAGTGTCAGCTGGCTGGGGACTACAAGGCTACAGCACAAGTAGTTGCGGTCACAGACCTGGCACAGACATGAGCCTGGGGCCTACCGCCCAGTCCTCAGAGCCAGACAGGCCCCCTGTATTTACCAGCCAGTTCTTTTCTGAGCTACTGATAACTGTGGCTGGCTGCCGAACTCCCTGGAATCTCTGCTGGAAAAAAACAAGGATGAGAGATGGGAGAACACAGAAAACCAGTGAGTAAAAGTAGGAAGGAACAAAGGCCAGAAACCGACTCCCAACAATACTCATTCCTTTATTGTCAGTTGTGTTAACTTGAACAGGGCTGGGGCCCGCAGGCTGTGGGCTGCACCCAGCCACAGGTGCAGCTCAGCTCCACAGGGAGGCCTCCACCCTCAGCCAAGGGACAGGAAGTAACGCTTTATATATATATTTATATATTACATATGTCCCTTATAGTCATATGTATAGAGTGACAGGAGGGGGCACTGTATTAACTGTCATCCTAAATAAAGACCATAGCAACAGACACAGAAATTTGGTCCTATTCAAGGCCCTTACTCTGTCAACCAAATGTCTGATACATCAAAAGGAAGAGGGATAGGAGACAGAGAGACTGAGATCCAGCCACATCGGGTGGACTGGTTCCCAGCATGTCTTAGGCTGAGTGCGGAGTGTCCCCTGTGGAAGCAAACGCACGCGCAAACACACACACACACACATACACACGTACACAAAACTGCAGGCAGGAACTCCTCCTTTGACGCAATGCCGGGCCTGGCCCTGGGACTGGGGATGGTGTGGTTGGGGGCATTGTGCTCTAAGACTGTGAGGGACCAGTGACCAGACAATGTGGAGTCGATGTGTCCAAGTGATGGGGGCAGTGCGGGAAGGTGTAACACGTGCTTTGTTCACAAATGCAGAAGAGGTCGGAGGCAGACGTTGCTCCACACACCAGCCCCGGAGGTCTCTGTGCCCAAGGCTGCTGGGGGGGTACCCTTTGGGCACACAATTGCTACTCCAGCCCCAGCTGCACCTCTGATCCGATCTTGGGTCTCATATCAGCTCTCAGGGACTCTGGTGGAAGCCCCACCATCTGGCCCAGCAGTCATGGCGGAAATGACAGCAGTGGTGAGCTAAACTCCGGAGGTGAGCTTGAATGGTGCGTCTTCCTCTTGGAAGGAGAATCCCCCGGCACAGCAGATGTCAGGCAGACCCTCACGGCTCTGTATGGACCCCAGAAACTGAATTCCTCAGCCTTCAGGAAGTGGATGCTGCCCTACCTCACGTCCTTGCCTTTATGATTGCATTTGCTCACTCCACTAGAACTGACACCAGACACGGAGTCAATGCAACTCAGCTTTTCTTTTTGGTGGGAATTGTCCTGTCACCCACGATGTCTGGAGGTGTATTGGGGCTATCCCAGAGGAGGGAGGGTCTCAGCCTAGGGCTTGATTTGCACAACTGGCCAAGAAAGGGCTGGTTTTCAACCAAATGGGATTCAGAAACAGGGGGCTTGAAAGGGCAAGCTGGGTGTCCGTTTGCCGCACCAAGTGAGAGGAAGAGCCACAGATGGTATGTTTTGTTGAGCCAGGGGTAGGATGGCTTGGATCCCTCCCGCTGGGAACTGGGCCCTCACAGCTGCAGGCAGGGAAAAAAAAACGAAGAAAACAGGAAAGAGTTGTGTCAGATCTGGGGAGCTGGCTTGTGGCTTGCTGAGCGGAGTTCCCCAGAGGGACAGAGAGAAGTGCCATCCCTAGAGGAACACCCCCTGCTGGGCCTCAGGTGGCGTGTTTTCCACTTGAAACCAGGGAGCGGGAGGTGGGCAGGAAACAGCTGCAGAAACAGTGAGTCTGTGCCCCCAGGCCAAGGAGCAGGTGCTGCACGTTGGTGAGGTCACTTCAGTCCCTGAAACATCCCAAGGGGGTGGAAGAGGAGGTGGAGGGCGGGGCACTGGGCCTGGAGCAGCCCACAGCCACTGGCCCTCAGTAGACACCCCATGGTCTTCAAGTCCCAGGTGGTGCTTAGTGGCTGCTCTCCACCAGCAGAGCAGGAGGTGAGCTCCCAGCAGTGAAGGTACTGTTCTCGGAAGCACTGGCCACTTTGCCTTCTAGGGCAGCAGATGCGGGGAGGAGCTGAAGTCTGACTTGGGTCTGAAGTTCCACGGGGCGGGGCAGGATGGCGCAGGCGAGGGCATCTCCCCCCGCACGAATAAATAACATGAATTAAATAAAGGGGACAAAGAAGGGCAGGTGGAAACTCCACCTGCTGCATCCCTGCCCCCGCACACATCTACCACGCACATGCACGCACACGCACACGCACACACACCAAGCGGCACACGAGCTGGGTGGGCCCGGCTTGGCTGCCCCACCCCAGGAGTCCATTTGATGGGCAGAGTGCCAGTGCAGGTTGTCACTCATGGTCCACCAGTGTCGTGGGGCGCGCAGAGGCAGAAGCTGAGGCCATCGGTGCATGTGCGGTGGAAGGGGGGAGCCGCTGTGGACTCTGACACCTGCAGGAGGCCAGGATGTAGAGGCTTAATACACAGGCAACGGACAAAAATCACCCACCTTTCTCTCCCTCCACCCGGCACTGTTCACGGCTGGCCCCCATACTCCCCAGAGGTGACCGGAAGCTCCCCTGCCTCCCGCTGGCTGTGATACTGACCAGGATCTGGACTTCCGAACTTTGGATGTGGATGGTCTCTCCAGTAAACTGTCCAATCTCATGAGCCTCTCCATGTGCAGTGCACGAGGGTCTTGTTCTTGGTCCTGGGAGAATTCCATCTCAAAGATAGCTGGGGGGGACACGTCCAGCTCCAGAAACATGATGTTCTCGGCCTGGGAGATGAGCACCATACCCCTGGTGAGCAGCAGTCCCAACATTGAACTGGCAGGCACCCCAAAAACTCGGGTGTGTGCGGGTAGGCGGTTAGAGGGAGCTGGGGCTGCTGGCACTCCCTCCCACTCCACAGCTTCTTACCCTGTACCTGGGGTGGGACCCCATTGCCATTGCAACCCGAGCATACTGGCTGATAGGCCTCTTGTAGCCCACTGCTGATGTCGGCCGCTTCTTCATCTGGCTGTTACTGCTGTAGGGGAGAGGCTAGGTTAGAATGACTTTCTTGCTAACACAGAGGGCAAATGAGACGACAGCAGAAAGCAGCTGCTGGGGCCTGCACTGTAGCTTAATGGGTAAAGACACTATCTACAATACCAGCATTGCACATGAGCACCAGGTTGAAGCTCTTGGCTGCTCCACTTCCAATCAGGCTCCCTTCTACGTGTCTGGAAAGGCAGTGAAAGATGGTTCAAGTCCTTGGGCCCTGTAATGCCTCTGGGAGACTTCGGTTGGCATTCCTGGCCCCTGGCTTTGGCCTGCCAGCTCTTTTTGCCTTGCAAAGATTTTTACTTTTATTGGAAAGTTAGATATACAGAGAGGCAGAGAGACAGAGGAAGATTTTCCATCCGATGATTCACTCCCCAAGTGAGCCGCAACGGCCGGAGCTGAGCCGATCTGAAGGCAGGAGCCAGGAACCTCTTCTGGGTCTCCTACATGGGTGCAGGGTAAGCAAGGCCTTGGGCTGCCCTTGATGGCTTTCCCAGGCCACAAGCAGGGAGCTGGATGGCAGGTGGATCTGCTAAGATTAGAACAATGCCCATATGGGATCCGGTGTGTGTGAGGCAAGGACTTTAGCCACTAGGCAACCGTGCCAGGTCCAAATAAGGAAGTGATGAAGTATTGACACATGGATATAACACTAACTTTTCTAAGCAAATAAATTTTTATTTGTTTCTTTAAAAGGCAGAGAGAGAGACAGAGATAATCTACCTGCTGGTTCACTCCCCAAATGGTTGTCAAGGGCTGGGGAAGGGGTCAGAGCCACTGAGAAGTGGCTGCTGACGGGTTTGCAGGGGCGACAATGTCCAAAAATAAGACAGCAGTGACAGCTGCACAACTCAGACCTACTAAATTGATGGTGAATTTTATGTGAACTACACCTCAATCAGGCTGTGATTTAAAAAAGTGAAAAAAGGCTTATTTTTAAAATAGTATTTTTTAACACAAACTTTTATATCTAGAAATTTCCTTAATAACCAAGGATAAAAAATATATATGCGTGGGAGAGCAAATGTGTGTGTGTTTTGGCTGAGATATAATTGCAAAAAATCACAAACAACTCAAATATGCATAAATAGAAGCCAATAAGTTAATATTGAGGGGCAGACACTTAGCCTAATGGATCACATGCTAGTGAGAGCCTGCTACCCCTGTGGGAGTGTCTGGGTTTAATGCCAAGTTTAGGCTTTGACTTGAAGCTTCCGGCTAATGCAGACCCTGAGAAACAGTGATGACGCTGCAGGTAGCTGGGGTCTTTCCGGGTGGGGCCTGTACTGAGTTCTCTCTCTTGGCCTCAGCCTTGGCACAGACCTAACCATGTGCGAATCTGGTAAGTGAACTCACAAATAGGAGTTCTCTCTGTTTCTCTTTCCTCTCAAAAGTAGCATTTTAAAAATATATTACTTGGGCCAGATGCGGTGGCCTAGCAGCTAAAGTCTTCGCCTTGAACGCGCCGGGATCCCATATGGGCGCCGGTTCTAATCCTGGCAGCTCCACTTCCCATCTGGCTCCCTGCCTGTGACTTGGGAAAGCAGTGGAGGATGGCCCAAAGCCTTGAGACACTGCACCCACGTGGGAGACCTGGAAGAGGCTCCTGGCTCAGGATCGGCACAGCACCGGCCCCTGCACTCACTTGGGGAGTGAATCATCGGATGAAGATCTTCCTCTCTGTCCCTCCTCCTCTCCACATGTCTTTGTAATAAAAATAAACAAATCTTTAAATATATATATTACACAGCCATATTAAGGAAAATTATGAGGTCATTAAAATTTTTGTGTGGCTCTACATACACCTGAAAAATTTGCCAAGAGGAAGATCAAAAAAAATTAAAAGATAAGCTTTTACTTTTAAAAATGTATATGCACATCTATGTATTTTGTAAAAAAGATTTATTAATTTTTATTGAAAATAAAATTATAGCACAGTGAGAGATACAATGTTCTTCCCTCTGCTGGCTCACTGGCCAAAAGCCACAATGACTGGAGCTCAGCTGATCCGAAGCCAGGAGCCAGGAGCCAGGAGCTTCTTCTGGGTCTCCCACACACGTGCAGGGTCCCATGGCTTTGGGCCGTCCTCCACTGCTTTCCCAGGCCACAAGCAGGGAGCTGGATGGGAAGTGGAGCAGTCAGGACGCAAACTGGCGCCCATATGGGATCCCAGGGCATGTCAAATGAGGATTTCAGCCACTAGGCTACTGCGCCAGGTCCACATCTATGTATTCTTATAAAAAAAAGTTTAGATACTTGAAAGCGTTAATATATATTATCTTTTTAAAAGATTTGTTTATTGTAAAGGTAGATTTGCAGCCTGAGAGAGATACAGAGAGAAAGATCTTCTGTCGGTGGCTGGTTTACTCCACAAATGGCAACAATGGCCGAAGCTGAGCCAATCCGAAGCCAGGAGCCAGGAACTTCTTTCTGTTCTCCCATGCGTGTCCAGGGTGCCAAGGCTTTGAGCCATTCTCTAATATCTTCCCAGGCCACAAGCATGGTGCCGGATCAGAAGTAGAGAATCTGGAATATGAACTGGCACCCATATGGGATCCTGGCATTCCATATGGGATCCCAGTGATTGCAATTTAGCCATTGAGCCATCATGCTGGGTGCCTATTATTTTTTTGATTGTGTGATTATAGGCTATTTTTATTTTTTTATGCTTTTCTGCAATATCTAATTTTATATCTAATAAAAAGTTTAAACATTTAGAAAAAGTACAGTAAGTTCTAACTATCCGCACCCATGCCTAACACCCAGCTTTGTAAAATCTGAATATGTTACACGTAAGTCAAATCTTTTTGAAGAGATAAAATATAGGGGCCAGCATTGTGTCTTAGTGGTAAAGGCACAACCTGCAACACCAGCATCACATACAGGTGCCAGTTCATGTCCTGGCTGCTCCACTTCCCACCCACCTCCCTGCTGTGGTCTGGGAAAGCAGTAGAAGATGGCCCAAAGCTTTGGGACCCTTCACCCACATGGGAGACCTGGCTCCTGGCTCTGGATCGGCTCAGCTCTGGCTGTTGTGGCCACTTGGGGAGTGAATCAGTGGACAGATGAAGGTTCTTTCTTTCTGTCTTTCCTACTTTCTGTAAATCTGACTTTCCAATAAAAATAAATAAATCTTAAAAAAAAGAATTTTGAAAAATTTGGCACCAAAACAAACATTCTCATTTTATTTTCCTGAATGTTCTGTAGGACTGCTACATATGTAGAGGGTAGACATTTGAACTGACAGTTACAACATCCATAGCTCCTACCAGATTGCCTGGGTTCAAATCCAGGCCCCACTCCAAGTTCCAGCCTCCTGCCGAAGTGCACCCTGGAAGTGCACCCAGGAGGTGATGGCTCTCTGGGCTCCCAGCTTGGGCGCTGGCCCAGCCCCAGGCATCATAGCATGTGATAGCAACTGTCTCTCAAAGAAACAAAAGTTAGTGGAAAATGAAAATACAAGATCAGCTTAATATGGTGCAATAATTTTTGAAATCCATCTCTTGTTAATAGTTTCTAGGTTGATTCTGTTTTTTTTTTTTTTTTTTTTTTGTTATTAACACAGTACTACTGCGAACATTAGACCACTTCTATTAGGGGCATTATACTCAGGAATACATTGTTGCATTAGCGGGGATGCATATCTTCAACTTCTCTAAACGCTGCCAAAATTGCTTTTCAAGGTGATTGTACCTGTAAGTTTCCACTGCTTCATATCCTAGCCAACTCGTGGCAGCTCACACTTTTTCTCTCAGCCACATGAGGAGTGTGATGTATTACTTTTATTACTGGGGCCAGGAAAAAAAAATCAACAAAGCTGTTTCCATTTTTCAAAATAAAACACTACAGGTTTTAAAGTAAGAAGGATCTGGATTTGGACATTGGCCTGGGCCCTTGGAGCGCTGTCACCTTGCGAAGTGGCTTTCCATCTCAGAGACACAGCTGTGTCGTCCCCACCCACAGTGCTGCAAAGAGGAGGGAGCTGCACTGAGGACGGCGTGACCACCAGGGCTCCCTGTGTGGTGGCTCTGAGGATTATTTCCTCTCAGTTCCACTTGCTAATTTCAAATGGGGAACCCAAATGAAATGAAATAAGCAATGACAGGAGTCCCAGGGGGAGCAGAGTGGGGGAAGAGGCAGGCCAAGCCAAGTGTCTCTGGGACAGGACAGCGTGTTCCTAGAAGCTGGAACGAGTTGTGCGGCAGCCACACAAGGCTGTGCCGGCCTTCTGTAGTGGGGAGGGGCAGGGAGTGAGGCTCGGAGCGTGTGTGTGTGTGTGTGTGTGTGTGTGTGTGAGAGAGAGAGAGAGAGAGAGAGACGGCTCACAGAGGGGTCCCTGCTGACCCTCTGTGTAGGCAGAACCAGGACACTTGGGGCCACACTGGAGTCTGCCTATGGGGACGGTGGTGGCAAGAAGACGGCTCAGCAGCATGGGCCGCTCCACCAGGGGTGAGGGCACTCTAACAAGAACCACCTGTTAGTGCCCAGTGGCTTCCCTGCGTCACACAGTGAACCTGATGGCCACCTCCTGGGGTGTAGATGCAGCAGACAAGGAGATGGTGGCTCAGAAATGGGGACGTGTCATCCACATCCAAGGTCACAGAGCTGGGAAGGCGAGAATCTAAACCTTTCCAGGGACCCTGAGTGGAAAGTGGAGGGCTCTTTCAGGGCCACGTTGAGAATGGTCCATGGCCAAAGACAGCGCCTCTGGAAATGCAGGCTCTGGGAATTGGACAGAGGCGCAGGGCTGAGCGAGCGGTGCAGTGGATCCATGTGAACTGGCAGCCTGGCCCAGGAAAGATGCCAGGAAGAGGGGACTGGGGGAGGGGAGCCCGTAACTGGGACACTGAGCTTGCTGCCTACTCCCTCTTCTGCTCTAGGCCCACTTCCCTGGGACTGCTCCCCCTGTGTGCAGTGTCATGGCCCACAGCCTGGAGCTGTGGCCTGGCTCTGCTGTGACCCAGCCCTCCCCATGCACGCCCACGACAGCAGC
This sequence comes from Ochotona princeps, assembly GCF_030435755.1. Taxonomy (NCBI): domain Eukaryota; kingdom Metazoa; phylum Chordata; class Mammalia; order Lagomorpha; family Ochotonidae; genus Ochotona; species Ochotona princeps. Next base: position 64,573,129 of record NC_080839.1, on the reverse strand, counting down.
CATGTGCTTGGCAAAGCTGGAGAGCTCTCTATCCCAGGATCCTCCCTCCACAATTGGCTGTTAACATCATGTTTTCTTCCCTTGGTATTAAAAAAAAAAATACATAATAATAATGCCTCCCAGTCACACTGGGATGGTTGACACCATCCTCATTGCTGGGCTGGCCTGACCACCCTCCTTCCTCTCCTGTTCAGAAAACAGCACTTGTCACTGCTGGGGGTGAAGTTCTGGGTCTCTGTACCTGGTCTCCGAGCTCACACATCAGCGGTCTCACTCCATTCCCGTCTCCCTCAGCTGTCCCACCCCTGCCTGTGAAGGGTGCACCTTCTCTCAAGTTTCAGGCGTGCTTGGTTCTTACCGGGCTGAGGCAGAAATCTAGGCACCCAGGGGCAGGTGTCTGGCCCAGCAGTTAGGATGCTGACTTTAAAAGGCATCCCCCATCTGAGGACCCAGCTTTCAGGGTCAGCTCCAGTTTCTTGCTAAATCAGAGCCAGGGAAGAGGCAGTCATGGCCCAGTCAGTTGGCTTCCTGCAAGGCAGATCTAGGCCTGAGTTTCTGGATCCTGGTTTCTGCCTACCCTAGCCCTAGGCATTGCAGGCATTTCCAGGGTCTCAATGCAGAGCGTAAGGATGTTCCTGGGTGAGGAAGCCAGCGTTAACTTCTTGTCTGTAGTGGAAGGGATTCTTCCTCTAGGACAGGTGCAGTTCTGGAAGCTTACATCATTTCATTTTAACCTTGAGAACCCTGGAAGATACACACCACCATCCCCACTTCACAAAGCAAAGCATCCTGGGTTCAGACAGGTTAAAAACACTTTCTCAAGGCCACAAGTAAGTGGCAGAGCAGGGACTAGAACTGAGCAGGATCTAAATGCCAAAGGCCAATCTCTTCCTACTGACGAGACTTTGAGAAGGGCAGGTGCCTGGAGCTGCAAGAAGCAAAGGGTTCAAGTCATAACAGAATCCTGGGACCTGGGCTAAGGTCAGGGTCAAACATCCTCCTCTTAGCAGCCAGTTTTGTAGAAACACAATGACAATGAGACAATCTGGGGACAAGGTCATATTGTAAAGCAGTGACCGTTAGAGCTGGCTGTAAGAATGTTTTCATCAGGGCAACACAAACACAGGATTCTTGGTGACTGGGGAAGGCAATCACCCGACCTTCTTCTGGCCCCACCGTGGCTGCACAGGGGTGGTGGAGAAACAAGTGTGCAAGGAATCAGGGCTGCCTGGCAACGACCCCTGCTCTAGAGCTAGGCTAGGGAAAGAATGTGGGGGGCGAAGGGAAGGAGTGGGGAGAAGCTGCTGGCGTGGGAGGTGGCAAGATGTTTTTCCAGCAGAAGTTCTCTAGAGGGCCAGCGTGACCTTAGGTAATTTTTCTCAAACAATAAGCTTTCTTCTCACTTAGAGCAGCATCCTCACTCCTAGAACACCACTAGGCCACAGGGAAACAGTGTCTCCCACCCTGAGTGCAGTGGGGACGGAACAATGCCCTGATTAATTAAATATGCTTTGGAGAGAAAGCTTTTTTGTGCTTGTCTCCCAGCCCTGATTAAGTTACGTGGCCAAGGGTGGGAGCCTATCCTCCCGGGAAGGGGGGCAGCTGGTTCCTTGGAATGAGCGTTGCTGAGTTCAGGGACTTCCAGCCTGTAATGTGCACCTGTGTGATGCTCCAGCAGGCTGCCCTGCCTGGCCCTCTGCCGGGTCACAGTCACAACTGGGATTTCAATGTCAATGAAATTGTTTTTTTCCATCCCAATCACCACTGCTTTTGAAAAAAGTAATTTGAAAAACCTGTTTCATATAAAAAAGAATGAATGGCCCATTTTTATTGTCTTGTGTTTATATTGAATTTTTTTTGAAGTTCTGAAATAAACATTAAATATTTTAGTCACCAGGCATTGCAAACTGGACAGCCACCAAGAAAAAAAAGGGGGGGGGGCACAAAATCTCAGGATTGCTTGCTATTTCTTAACAGATGTTTTTGAAACAATTTCTTTCTGGGGCCAGCATTGTGACATAAGGAGTAAAGCTACTGCCTGAGAAGCCAGCATCCTATAGCGGCATTGGCTCAAGACCCAGTTGCTCCACTTCGATCCAGCTTCCTGGTGATATGCCTGGGAAAGCAGCAGATGATGACCCAAGGGTTTGAGCTCCTGCACTTGCACGGGAAATCTGGGAAAAGCTCTTGACTCCCAGCTTTAGACTGGCCCAGCTCCAGCCACTGCAGCCATTTGGGGAGTGAACCAGCAGATGAAAGACACACACACACACACACACAAACACTGTACAATTATTTTAAATAAAAACAAATCTTTAAAAAATTCTTTTTTGGAGTTCTTTTTAGAGCAATTTGTAGTAACTGTTCATATAAGTTGTATGCAGTGGAGAATATGACATGTCATAACTGACTTTATCTTCTACCCATACCCAGAGATATTTTAAGTCTCTTCTACACAAAATATAGGTATCCTGTCCATCTTCAGAGCAGGCGTATAGACACTCTACATAGAATAGCAAGTTTAAGTTATGAATATACTTAAATATAACTTTAAAAAAACATGTAATCACATACATGAGGGAACTTCAAAAGTGCTTGCAGGAGCAGGTGTGTGGCGTGGTGATACTGGTTAGGACATATCAGAATGCCTGGATTCAACCTCCCAACCCTAGTTCCTGATTCCAGCTTCCTGCGGATGCACACCTTGGGAAGCAGTGGGTGACAGCTCAGGTGGTTGGGTTCCTGCCATCCACATGGGATAGCTGAATGGAGATCAGGGTTCCCAGCTTCAGCCTGGCCTGGCCCCAAACATTGTGGACAAGCTGGGTTGGTGAACCACTGGCATGGGAACTCTGTCTGCCTCTCAAATAATAAATGAAAGTTACAGTATTTTTAAGGGGGAAATGGAATTAAAGAGAACTTTTTCGGTGTAAAATTTTTTAACTTCATGTTTTTTTTCATGATATACATTCTCCATGAACTTTCTGAAGATCCCGCAAATATCCCAATTTGCAGGAAACACAGTCAATGGGGATTTACCCAGATAAACTGCCAACACAAACCTGCCAACGCAGGCTGAGGAGGAGCTCTCTGCAGGTGTAAGGTAAAAGGTAAGTACGTGGGAATGGATGCTTTCCTAAGACACCTGGGAAAGGAAATACTACACAGGTAAACCGAAGCAGGAAGCTTTAGAAATGACCAGAATTTTCAAGTTCTCCAATGACAAAGAAAGCCCTGAATTCTTCTTCTTTTTTTTTTGCATGATTTTCCCTGCTCCAGATCAGTGGGAGAAGCAAGGTGGGCTGAGGACATCACACATGCCAGCAGTGCAGAGGGGGCTGTAGAGAGTTCACGGGAGAGGCTGCTGCGCTGCCATTTGCAACACTGGCATCCCGTATCGCAGGGCTGCTGTGAGTCCCAGCTGCTCTGCTTCTCAGCCAGCTTCCTACTAACACTTGAGAAAACAATAGATGATGAACCAAGTGCCTGAGCACCTGTCACCCATGTGCACACCTGGATGCAGTTCTAGACCCCTGGCTTTAGCTTGACCCAGCCCTGGCGCTTGCAGCCATTTGGCAGGGAACCAGCAGATGGAAAACCTCTCTCTTTATTTCTCCCTCTCTGTAACTGTGACTTTCAAATAAATAAATACATAATATAAGAAATAAAATGGAAAGTTTATATTCAAATGCTAACAGACACTACCACTAGAAGGACAATATTTTCATTCTTTCAATGTCTAAATTTTCCATAACAAAACATATTACTTCTGCAATGAAACTAACAGTTATCAAAAACAGATAAATTTTAAAACCATTTATTTTTATTTTAAAATTTTTCTCATTTTGTTTGACAAAGAGATAGACATAAAAGATCCTCTATCTGCTGATTCATTCCTCAAATGTCCACAAAGGCAAAGCCAAAATCCTGTATCTCCCCCAAAGGCGGCAGGGACCCCATGATTAAACTATCACCTGCTGCCTCCCGAAATGGGCGTGAGCAGGATGCTGGAATTAGAAGCAGAGCTAGGGCTCAAGCTAGGCACTCCAATTTGGGACACGGGAGTCCCAAGTGGTACCTTAACTTCTGCACTGCACTGAACATCTAATTCAACTTGCAAAAAAAAAAAACAACATAGAGTAGAAGTGCCTAGAATGGGCATCTAACTTGGAGGTTTAGATGACTGTATTGCACATCACAGTATTAAGGTTTGATTCCCAGTTTTGGCTCCTGACTCTGGCTGCCTGTTAGTGCAGACCTTGGGAGGTAACAATGACAACTCAAGTCAGTGGGTCCCTGCCACCCAGATGGCAGCCCGGGATTGAGCTCCTGGCTCGCTGCTTGGAGAGTGAACCAGCAGATGGAAGATCCCTGCCCCCTTACCACCTCTGAGTATGTGCCCATAACTCTGACTTCAAATAAATACGATAAATTTTTTTAATAAATAGAAAGAGGCAGGTCCTGGTGCAGTGGCCTAGCAGCTAAAGTCTTCGCCTTGAACGCACCGGGATCCCATATGGGTGCCGGTTCTAATTCCGGCAGTTCAACTTCCCATCCAGCTCCCTGCTTGTGGCCTGGGAAAGCAGTCGAGGATAGCCCAAAGCCTTGGGTTCCTGCACCCACATGAGAGACCAGGATGAAGCTCCAAGCTCCTGCTTCAGATTGGCACAGTTCTGGCCATTGTGGTCACTTGGGGAGTGAATCATTGGATGGAAGATCTTCCTGTCTGTCTCTCTTCCTCTCTGTATATTTGACTTTGTAATGAAAATAAATAAATCTTTAAAAAAAGAAGCATGAAGAAGCATGACAACAAAATGTGGTACCTCAGGGAGAGAGGCATTACCACAAAGGACATGGAAATGGACAGAAACTAAAAGTAAACTTGCACTGAGTCAAATAAATCTCCTGAAGTAGATTATTGTACTGTGGTTATGTGAATCAACAGACTCACTCAGGAAATGCAGGCAAAGGGACATCAATTTCAAATGATTTGATAGAGCAATATAATGTAGCAAAAATATTCCCAGTTTGGGGCCAACGCCGTGACAACCACGTGTGGTGCTGGCATCCGTTTGGATACCAGTGAGTGCCCTGGCTGCTCCACTTCCGACCCTACTGCCTGCTGATGTGCATGGGAAACACAGTGAAAGGTTGGCATAAGAGCTCCGGGCCCTTGCCATATAGGAGACCGAGATGCAGCTCCTGGCTCCTGATTGCAGCCTGGTCCAGCCCAAGCCGTTATGGCCATTTGGAGAGTGAATGTGGATAAAGATGTTTATTTGTCTCTTGCTCTCTCTCCTTTTTTCTCACTGTAACTCTTTCTTTCTTTTTCTCTCTCTTCCTTTCTTCCTTCCTTCCTTCCTGCCTGCCTTTTTAATTGGAAAAGCAGATATACACAGAGGAGGAGAGAGAGATAGGAAGATCTTCTGTCTGATGATTCACTCCCCAAGTGGCCACAACGGCTGCAGCTGAGCCGATCCGAAGCCAGGAGCTTCTTCCGGGTCTCCCACGCGGGTGCAGGGTCCCTAATCTTCGGGCTGTCCTCGACTGCTTTCCCAGGCCACAAGCAGGGAGCTGGATGGGAAGTGGGGCTGCCAGGAGTAGAACCGGTGCCCATATGGGATCCTGGAATATTCAAGGTGAGGGCTTCATCCGCTAGGCTATTGAGCCGGGCCCAAAGTCTGCCTTTCATGTAAGAAAAATAAACCTTTAAAAAACATGTCATCGGGCCCGGCGGCGTGGCCTAGCGGCTAAAGTCCTCGCCTTGAACGCACCGGGATCCCATATGGGCGCCGGTTCTAATCCCGGCAGCTCCACTTCCCATCCAGCTTCCTGCTTGTGGCCCGGGAAAGCAGTTGAGGACGGCCCAATGCATTGGGACACTGTACCCACGTGGGAGACCTGGAAGAGGTTCCAGGTTCCTGGCTTCGGATCAGCGCGCATCGGCCTGTTGCGGCTCACTTGGGGAGTGAATCATCGGACGGAAGATCTTCCTCTCTGTCTCTCCTCCTCTGTGTATATCTGGCTATAATACAAAAATTCTAAAAATAAAAAAAAAAAAATAAAAAACATGTCATCTCTTGGGGCCGGTGCGATGGCTCGATTGGCTGATCCTCTGCCTTCAAATGCCAACATCCCATATGGGAGCTGGTTTGTGTCACTTGGCGGCTTCACTTCCCATCCAGCTCTCTGCTTGTGGCCTGGGAAAGCAGCAGAGGATGGCTCAAGTCTTTGAGAACCTGTACCCACATAGGAGGCCTGGAAAAATCTCTTGGCTCCTGATCAGATCAGCTCTGGGCATTGCGGCCATTTGGGAGTGAAGCAGAGGACAGAAGGCTTCTCTCTCTCCTTCTTTCAGTAGGTATCTTTCTAACTATAAAAGAAATTAATAAATCTTAAAAAATAAGTTATCTCCAAGCCTCTCTCACCTTACCTATCACTTAGCATGTTGACAGTATGACTACAATCAATGTGAGGAAACCTCTCCATCTGCAAACCTGTGTACACATGAAATAACCCACAGAGCAGAAACCCCACCAACGCCTGCCCCCACAAGGCACTGCAGCAGCGGGCTTCGAGCCTGACTTGGCAGCAGAGGCACTGGGAGGCCTCGAGTGGGAGGAAGCCACACATGTAAGCCCTGAGCCCCACCAGCAAGCTTAAGTGGGCCTCTCCGTAGCCCAATTCACTGGCAGTTCTGGCCTTGGCCAGCTAGAGCAGCTCTGCGACCCATGGTGTTCCCCTGAGAGCTCCTACTCCAGGTATGGAGCTGGGTTGTGAATCCCAGATGACACCACTGAGAATCCCCTCCTTGTGGATTTGACTTTTATACATTTGTGCAGGGTCACCGGGGTTTGGAGTAGCCGTTCAGCAAGAAGACAAGCAAGCATCCAATGCTCTGAGAAGCTCTTAGAACAGCTGGCCACCTCAGCCCTCAGGGAAACCTGTGCCCTGGCTTAATATTAACATTCCTAGGATTGAGAGGGCAAAACATCTTCTAGAAGAGCCTTGCTCTCTAGCCACTGATTGGTACAGTTGCTTGAAGAAGGGCAGGCAATCCGGCTCCTGGGCTTTAATCTCCTTTTGGCTTGCTATTCAAGGCCACCAGCAGAGGGCACTGCACACCCAGCCAATGGATGCAGCTGCCCTGGCAGGGGTAGGATGTAGAAACAGGTGGAATTGCTGACTCACCCAGCAGGGCTGGGCTGGGTACGCTGATGGTACCTCTGTCATGCCAGGATCTGCTATAAACTGATTACTCATCTGTAGAATCTCATGTTTGTACCTGACGCACAGAGGGGTCAGCAGTGTGAACTACAGTTGCTGTCTTTTGGTATCTGACAAGTACTTTCCTCTGCACCAAGAAAAGGAGTCCCATTTCTTGTCACAGAACACCTCTCCTGCATGGAGACTCCCTACACACCAGGTCCCAATTAACCCACCATCCTGCCCCAGCCACGCCACACTTGTCTCCCTGTGGGCTGTGCCCCAGGCCCCTCTGCAGACCCACACGGAGCGCGTGGCAAGTCCCAGGCAGACATTGGAGTGGGAACTCACGCTCCAGCAGGCACCAGAGGCTGGAACTTCCACTGCTCCTCCTCGCAATCCAGGAAAAGCCGGTTCATGATCTTGTTCTTCTCCTCGGGGGGGATGAAATTCTCGATGATCAGGTACCTGTGAGCAGGATGGAGGCAGGGATAGGAGTGGGGAGCGCAAGATCACGTGTGTAGCACCTGCCAAGGCTGAAGGAGCAGAGCACCAAGCCAAGAGACAGGGGGATTGGGGAAGGTAGAAAACCCAGTGTGTTGCTGATGGGGAGAAACGGGTCCCTACAGAAGCAACGTTTAAAACCACCACATCGGGCCCGGTGGCGTGGCCTAGCGACTAAAGTTCTCGCCTTGAACACACCGGAATCCCATATGGGTGCTGGTTCTAATCCCAGCAGCTCCACTTCCCATCCAGCTCCCTGCTTGTAGCCTGGGAAAGCAGTCGAGGATGGCCCAAAGCTCTGGGACCCTGCCCTCGCGTGGGAGACCTGGAGGAGGTTCCTGGCTCCTGGCTTTGGATCAGCGCAGCACTGGCCACTGAAGTTACTTGGGGAATGAATCATCGGACGGAAGATCTTCCTCTCTGTCTCTCCTCTCTGACTTTGTAATAAAAATATCTGACTTAGTAATAAAAAATAAATAAATCTTTAAAAATAAATAAATAGGGGCTCGGCAGTGTGGCCTAGTGGCTAAGGTCCTCGCCTTGATCCCATATGGCTGCTGGTTCTAACCCCGGCAGCTCCACTTCCTCTCTGTCTCTCCTCCTCTCAGTATATCTGACTTTGTAATAAAAATAAAATAAATCTTGAAAAAAAATAAGTAAATAAAACCACCACATCAGATGCAGACTTTACGGGAGGGGCCAGCCCTCAGCAAAATGCAGGAAACCTGCAGAGGTTCTGAAGGGGGTCTTTGGGAAGGAGAAGAGTCCACCAGGGAACCCAGGACAGTGGGGAAACGGCAGGGGCCTACTTGAGCTTGAGTTCCCGGGTCTGCTCATTCTGTGCCTCCTCCAGGTCCTGCCGCACACGGATGTACTCGTCATGTTGGTCCTGGATCTCCGCCTTCACCGCCTGCAGCTTGGCGTAGAGCTGCGAGGGGACAGAAGCAGCTCAGAGGCTGCCTAGCATGGCAGGGAGGCGCCAAGGGCCAAAGACTATGGCCCACATGCTCAGCCTGCTGCCTGCTTCTGCTCTGCCCACTGCGAATCGGGTGGGGCTACTTAGAGGGCTACCCTGTTCAACTGCCATCCATGACACAGGATGTTCAGGTCATATTAACTTGTCCAAAGAGCCCAGACCAGGGCCAGGGGCTCCTTTGGAGACCAGTGCTCAAGGACAGAGGGTTCCTGAGTGGGTTGGGAAGGGAAACCTGGCCTCTTGAGGTACTCTGAAAGGTAGGGGCACGGCGGGTAGCACTGGTCTCCTGACCCCTGCCTAACCCAATCAGCCCTGTGCGAGACATCCACATCAGTACCCTGAGGGCTCCCTGGGTTCATCCTGCAATCTAAACTGGAACTGTCGCTTCCTGCCCTAACCCTCCACCTCCCATCCCTGGGCAGGGTCCTGATGAGCTGACAGTCTACCCATGGCCTGTCACAGGGGCCCTGAGGCACAAGTGGCAAGAACAGCTCTCCCTCACACTCAGGGTCGCTCCCTCTCCCTGGCCCTTCTCCAGGCCCAGCGTTCCCCAACCGACTCACTGCTGATGCTGAAATGGGGGAGATGCAGGCCTGCGAGGACAGTAACCCTGGGGGCAGGAGGTGGCAGCTCACAGCCTCTGAGCCCACCAGTCCAAGAGGAAAGGCTCTATTCCTGGCCACACAGACTCCTGCCTTCCCAGCCCCTCACCAGTGGCACAGGCCACGTGACTCGGGCTTGACAGCTTGAGCTGACTGGGGAGGAGGCCCTTGGTCCTTGGCTACCCTGACCATGCCCTGCTGGTCTCTCACCTTCTTGAGCTTCTTGGTCTTGACCTCCACCTCCTGCTGCAGGGACGTGTAGGTGCCACGGAGCTCCATGGTCTCCTCGTCTCGGAGCAGCATCTCCTGCTGCATTTCCCGCTCGCGGCGTTTCTAGGCCAAGGCAGGGCAGGGGGCTGCAACAGGGGTGGCCTAGACGGGTGAAGGGTTGAGGGGGGTCCCCGGGACCAGCTAGCACTTCCTATCATATGACATGACATCAGGTGCTGGGAGAGGGCAAGGAGCACTCCATGCCCATGTCTACTACTCCCATTCAATCTTATTTTTTTTTTAAATATGGAACACTTCACGGATTTGCAGTGCTAATCTTCTCTGTGTCGTTCCGATTTTAGTATGTGTGCTGTCGAAGCGAGCACCTCCCATTCAGTCTTGAGTGGAGTCTCTTGCAGCCCTCCTCTCCGCTGTCATAGCCATGGTTTTGAGGGGCACTGCCTTGTGCTGATGGAGACCCCAGCCCCAAGGGGTGTCAGGCACATGGACAGATGCCCACTCCCTCCCTACATAGTGTCATGATTGATGGGTAGCCAGTGAATTGGTTCTTGACTTACCGAAGAGTATTACTGTTTGCAAATGAGGCACACCTTAGTGGAAGGCCCTGGGACTAGTTCAGGTGCTTTGTGCAGGCTGGCATCATGGAGTGTGGTGCCCCCATGGGATCCAGAGCAGCACAGCTGAGTTCCTCAGCACTTGGTAAAGGGCCTCCCAAGTCCATGATGGCTTCCTGCCCTATAGCACCCCTGCCTTGATCTCATGGCAGTCCTACCTGCTCAGCAATCTCCTGCCTCTTGAGTTCCAGCATCTTCTGCTGCTCGTTGGTGTGATCCATGATGTTCCTTCCTCCGATCAGCAGCTTGCTCTCCATGGCCTGGGGACAGAGTGGGGTTCTGAGATGGCTTTGCAGAGGGCTAGCCTCACCCCTGACACATACCCACAGTTTGCTGCTCTGTGGCCCTCAGGGGGATGGTGGTTTCCTCTCTGGCCTCTTAGGCCCAGTACAAAGCTCCTATTGTCAGCTGGGCCTTTGGGGGGCTGAGAGGAAACCCCGCAGAGGATTCAGGGCTCCTGATCTGTCTGTCTGCTTTGGATGCAGAGGGATACAGTTCTCGACCTAACCCTGGCAGCTCACTGGGTCCCAGTGCCCGGTCAGCAGGGAGAAGGTGAGAGCTGCAGAGGCTGGACAGCCCGCTGGCTCCTGACTCTACCCAGGCAGCTGGGAAGACTCTCATTCTCGGTTGGCCTCGCAGCAGATGATAAGCCCAAGGGGAGAAGTCTCCGCAGCAATGAGGGGCCATCTAGGGCCCGGCAGGCAGAGGAACTTTGGGGACAGCTAGAAAGATGGGGCTCCACTGGAGGGGGCTTCTCCCTTGTGTTCTGGCCTCTGAGGAACAGGGACAACATGGCCCATGCTCCAGAACGGCCAACAAACATTTGCAGAGGGCCAACTTTCTGCAAGGTGCTGAGCTTAGTTCCTATCAGCATCATTTCTATCCCTCCCCTCCCAAGGAGAAGAACCATTCCACTTAGCATACAACAAAGGCAGGTCATGAAGTGAGGAGGGGAGATTTAGCCCAGTGCCCCTTCTCTCTTGGTGAGCCCTGTGTCATGTGGAAGTCACTAAGTGCTTGACACACATCTTTGTAGGGTGTTTCTTAAATCCCAGGCTGGACTGAGATGGTCTGTGTGCACTGGGACTCCAGTGGATGCAACTGCATTGCCACCAGCAAAAGGCGACTGCCCCACAGCATGTGGTCAGGCTGTGCTTCTGCCCCAGGATTCCCAAAGGGCTGAAATCCCCTCAAGACACCTGAAGAAACTGGCTACACTCTAACTGGAATTCTTCCTACAGAATCAGCTGACCTGACAGAGTGCTTTTGTGGGTGGGTGGGTGGTGGTGGGGAGGGTTGCAAGGAGCCACTAGTGGGAGCCATGGGGACAGAGAAGGACAGGAGTTCCCGGACCAAAGATGAGACAGAGGCACAAGCCGGTTTCAGAGGCCAGGGAGAGAGGAAGGGACCCTAGAGAGCCACTTGCCCTCCTGCTCTGGTATCTCAGCATTGACCCCATCACCATGTGGCAGATCAACACACCTGATTTCTGCTTGATCCTGCTGGTGAGCAGTTCCTACATCCTGCGCCCCGGTGGCTCATGTCCCTCCTTCCACCCCTTCAACCACCTCTTGCTTAGCCCCCAGGCCTGGCCAGTTACACAATGCCATCATCACACATGCTTCCTGGAGGGACTCTGGCAGGGACTCACCACATTCCTCATGACCCACCTGGACGACTGCCAAAGGCTCCCACTGCCTCAGTTTCCCCTTCCACCCATCTGTCACATGGAACGTGGAGGAATCTGCCAATCACACAGGCATGAACAGGGCTACTCAGGTTCAGCTCCTTAGTGGATTCCTTTCAGAAGGAAACACCAGGTCTGCAGCAGCTACAGGGCAGGGACTCACTACTTACCTGGTGCCCAGTCTGAACTCCAGCTTTGCTGAAAGAACTCTCTGCTGTGCAATGTACCACGCAGCATGTAAGCCTGCGCTCCTGCTCCCCTCCACTCCCACCTGGAAAAGTGCCACTTATCTTGTGAGACACAGCTGCAGTGCCTTGGGAAATTCCCTGAGATTCCCAGAAGCTGCTTTCCAGACAGCCCGCTCACCAGGACCTGCTCCCACTGCTTGTTCTTGAGTCACATCCTGACTCCTCTGCCAGGGCCTTTAGCCCAGGCAGGAATCACACCTGACTCACACCCCAGGGTCCTAGGTTAGCACGGAGCTGAGTGCGTAGCAAGCACTCAACCAGCATTTGAGGAACCAACTGGAATCCTTGGGGTGTCCCACAGGCAGTCTCAGTTTCAGGGGCTGTCATATCCATAAGAGGCCTGGGCTCTTTGTCCCAGTCCTTCTCCTACTGACTGATCAACCCGAAGTCCCTGCAGGGTCTGAGCACCTGGGGAACCCGGTGGGGAGTGAGGGCAGCATGAGACAACAGAGGAGCCACATGCAGGAAGCCTACACTTGAGGACAGAGGATGACGACCTGGTACCGGCGTCTTCAGGGACCTGAAGCCTGGGCTGGTCTCCAAGCCTGGGACACACTTGTCCACTGAACAAGTGTGGACTGCATTTTCCTCAGCATTCACTTCCTGCCATGTGCTAACATGACACTGGTTCTTGGAGTTGGGCCTTTGGTGCAGTATTAAGAAGCTATTTGGTGGGCGAGTTGGATGGCTCAACCAGCTAATCCTCTACCTACAAGCACCAGAATACCATGTGGGCACCAGTTTGGTGTCAGCTGCTCCACTTGCCATCCAGCTCCCTGCTTACAGCCTGGGAAAGCAGTAAAAAATGATCCAAAGCCTTGGGACCCTGTACCCAATAGGAGACCTAGAAGAAGCTTCTGACTCCTGGCTTTGTATCAACTCATCTACGACTGCTGTGGCCATTTGGGGAGTGAACCAGTGAATATAAGATCTCTTTGTCTTTTTTCTCTCTGTAAATCTGCCTTTCCAATAAAAATAATAAAGTAAATATTTTTTTTAAAAAATGCCACTTGGGATGTCCCCAACTCACATCAGAGACCCTAAGTTCATGTCTCAGCTCTCCTCCTGATTCCAGCTTCCTGTTATGTTCATCATGCCAGGTAGCAGGTGACGGCTCAAATACATGGGTCACTGGCACCCACGTGGGAGACCCAGACTGAGATCAGGCTGCTACCTTTGTGGCATGTATTTGGGACATGCTAAAAGAAAGAGCTGCTTTTCAATAAAATGGAAATATATATATATATATACATATATACATATATATATATATTAAAGTCATCGGTGCTCAAGCAAAGCTGGACATTCAAGTCACCTGGGGAACTTTTCAGCAATGCAGAACTAGACTGCAAAGCCTACAACTCACCGGGATCCCCCTAGGCTCAAGCACACTAAAGGATGGAAGGGATGGCTGTAGCGCCATTCTGCTCACACCGTCATTTTCCCGATACCAGCTCAGTAAGCTTTAGCAGCCCCTCCAAGGTCACATCATGTCAGAAAACTCAAGTAGAGGATCCAGATGAGTGCCTGTGTGGCCCCAAGTCCCAAGCCCATCCTAATGCAGCCACTGTCCCCAGAGATTGAGAAGCAAAATCTACGAAAGGAGAAATCAACCTATTCCCAGCAAGAGGAAGTGCCATGTGACTACTCTGGGAGAGTTCCTTCAACCTGGGACAAAAGGTGTTCTTGGAGTGTAAGGAGAGGCCAGAGGCCTGAGCTTCAGCAGCAATTCTACTGGCGGTGGTGGCAAGGCTGAAGTCAGAGGCTATTCAAAGTGACAAGGTAGTTGGGCAGGGACAGAGGCAAGGATATGGAGAAAAGAGAAGGGGAAATGAACTTGGGGAAACACAATGAAAACAGGCTCCACTGTCCTATGGTCTCGGCCAGGAACTGTGCAGGAGAGAGTGCCCGTGGGAAAACTCCCTGGTTTCCCAAAGGCCCCCAGCCACCTCAGGCAGTCAAGGGCAGGGAAACCTCCAGGCTGTGTGTGCTGACGAAGAAGTACCAATCTGCGTTGGTTAGGCTTTCACATCTTGGGGAAAAGCATTGTTCCTGCCACTCAGCCAATGACAGTTGAGAGCCACCAGTTACAGAAGGGTGGTGTGTAGTTAACACTCTACTGCTCCCAAAGACACTGACCTAATCCGCTGCCACAGCTGAAACCCCAGCAGCACCTGGCCATGCAGCAACATGAAGGTTTTCTGGAGACGCAAAGGATACGATGACCCTGCCAAGAAGGAGGATGCCGCGTCTGACCTGGGGAGTGCCACGCCTGGTTCCCTGACCGCCTCTGCAGAGACTCCTATGGGAGAGGCTCCAGGGAGTGTGGCTATTCTAAGACTCAGGAACCAGGACTCTCCCTCCGCAAAGATGAAGGAAGGTTACAGATGGGTCTCAGGTCTGGAAACAACAGTCCCAACGGGAGTGAAAGGGAAAAGTCCCTGACTTGCCCAACCAATCCCGCTACAAGGAATAAAAGTGTCTGCCTAGCGCTTTCTTAGTGGTACAAAAGAAAGCTTTATCACTTGTGAAAGACAAACAATTTATGCAGTATGTTCTCTTAAGTCAGCAGTGGGCTTAGCACAGTAGCCTAGTGCTAAAGTCCTTGCCTTACATACATTGGGATTCCACATGGACCCTGGTTCATATCCTGGTTGCTCCACTTCCCATCCAGCTCCCTGCTTGTGGCCTGGGAAAGCAGTCAAGGACGGCCCAATGCTTTGGGACCCTGAACCCACATGGGAGACCGGGAAGAGGCTCCTGGCTTCAGATTGGCTCAGCTTTGGCCATTGTGGTCACTTCGGGAGTGAACCAGCAGATGAAAGACCTTTCTGTCTCTCCTTTACTCTGTAGATCTGACTTTCCAATAAAAATAAATAAATCTTAAAAAAAAAAAAGGAGGGGCCCGGCGGCGTGGCCTAGCGGCTAAAGTCCTCGCCTTAAATGCCCCGGGATCCCATATGGGCGCCGGTTCTAATCCCGGCAGCTCCACTTCCCATCCAGCTTCCTGCTTGTGGCCTGGGAAAGCAGTCGAGGACAGCCCAAAGCTTTGGCACACTGTACCCGCGTGGGAGACCCGGAAGAGGTTCCTGGTTCCCGGCTTCGGATCGGCGCGTACCGGCCCGTTGCGGCTCACTTGGGGAGTGAATCATCGGACGGAAGATCTTCCTCTCTGTCTCTCCTCCTCTCTGTATATCCGGCTTTCCAATAATAATAAATCTTAAAAAAAAAAAAAAGGAGCAGTAGTGGAATTAAATACAGAATGTTTTAGCAGGATCGGAAGGACGCATTTTTTTCTTCTTTTTTTAGGAGGACACATTCTTAATCTCTTACTGTCCTCATCTTTCAGAAAAAAGAATTGCAGAGACATCAAAAAAACCACAGAAATAAAGCAAAGTGAGAAACTTCACGTATTTTCTACCTTGTTTAGCTAGCTTCTTTCATTTTCCCCTTTTCCCTGGACTTTTCCATAGGTATCATTCATTTTTCACCCTCCACAGACATGGTATAAATACGTCTACAAACTTCTTTCCTGCTATCTCCATTTTATGTAATGTTTCAAGCATTTTGTCTCTTCTGTAAAATTCATGATTATAGTTTTAATGGTTGTTTATGGTGAATAATCTATACATGCTCATACATCTAATTAACCCCCAGTCCTCGCAATCTGCTTCACCCCCATGCTCTGAAATGCGTCCCATACCAGATCCTTTTCTTTGCTAACAAACCAGGCTCTTTTGTTTTATTTATTTATTCTTTACTGCATTTTGCTGAGAATAATAAAGGCTACCTCACCCTTTGCTGCAGGGATCTCAATCCTTAACCATCACCCATGGAGGGCAGGGAGGGTCCAGGTTGCCTCCGGTCCCTCAGCCTGATTCAAGGCAGGGGCCAACAAAGCAGGGGGCTGGGAATCTGAGTTGTGGGTCTCCGGGATAAACTCCTGGTTGCTTTCAGCGGCTCCATCAATGCTGCCTTTGTAGTCTTTCAGAGCAAGAGTATAGGTGGGTGGCGCCTGGGTTGAGGGCTGGGTTTGGTCCGGCCGGTTCTAAATAAGTCCAGTGTGACTAGAAGGCCAGCAGAGGCTGTGGGGGTGGAGGTGAGAGGGTTGGGCATTCCAGGCCACAACCACCTGACTCTTGAAAGGACAAACCCCAAGGGAAATTAGAAGGACCCAGGGACTCAGAGACCCCAACTTTTAGGCTTCACAGAAGAGGATATGGAGGCCAAAGAGGGAACCCCTGGAGCCTGGGCCCTCCCAGCAAAGCCCCCTGTACTCACACATATGTCTGCTCCCCCACAGGTGATACACGTCCCACATAACTTTCTGGTATAATCAGGGTAGGTCCCGATGCAGAGTATCAGCAGCAGGTACGCCACTTTGCCAAGGAGCAGCCAGGGCCGAGGCAGGGGGCACACTGGCTTGTACACACAGTTTCTCCTTCCTTGTTCCAGGAGTAACCAGGGTATAAATTCAGAGAGAGGGGAAAGGAGGCCTCGGGATCCCATTAAATACTGATCTAGACAGCTAGAGAGGAGCCAGCAGGCCCAGCCAGCTACTCTTTTGGGGAGATACCATCAGCTCTGACTTCCCAAGGACACTGGAGGCAAATGGTTCTGCCCAGCCACTGCTGGCTCATCTATGACATTCTGCAGGAGGCAAGAGCCTCGGGTGCATTTTGCTGTGTGCCTGTGGCTGGGCTAGGCTCTTTTTACATCAATTACGCTGTCTCATCATCACTAGAACCTTAGGAGATAATGATTATGATCTCCAATTGACATACAAGGAAACCAGGGCTCAGACAGGTGACTCACTCAAGGTCATGGAGCCGGCAGATAGCAGGTGGGATCTGAGCACCAGCCCTTTCCTGCATTCACAGCTTTCCTCTGGGAGGAGAAAGCAGCCTCTGGAGAAAGCAGCACCCGTGCTTGTCCCTTCCCCAGCTCAGGTACCAGCAGGAAAGCTCAGGGTACCACGGTGCTCTCTTCCAGTTCAGAGATATCATGGAGATGCTTCTGCCTGCATGTGGCTCCCACGGGGGCCCCTGCACTGGAGCTCTTGACCGTGTGCTGGGGAGAGCTGGTCAGTGCCATCAGAGGCCCAGAGGCTAAAGCCTGAATGTCCATGGGCATGGCCTCCCTCTCTGCTGTAGTTGTCTATGCCATTATGCCCTTGGGGGGTTTCTAATCTGCCACACAGGGGCAAATGCCCCACAACTTTGCAGGCTTTGGGTAAAAATGCAAAGTTGGATAATGGCTGTCAAAGTATTAGGAAGAGGATAAAGTACCATCAAAGGTCAGAGGCTGCTCACTTACTCGGTGCCTCTTTGCTATTTTCCTGCCACCCACCACGAAACGCAAAAAGAAATTATTAATTCAACAGAGCTGCTCCCATTGCTTAGAAAATAAAGCTGTTAGGGGCGGTGTTATGGTTTGGTATGTACAGCTGCTGCCTGCAGTGCTGGCATCTCATATGGGTGCTGATTTGAGTGTTGGCTGCTCCACTTCAATGGCCAGAACTGAGCCGAAGCCAGAAGCCAGGAGCTTCTTCTGGGTCTCTCACACAGGTTCAGGGTCCCAAGGCTTTGGGCCACCCTTGACTGCTTTCCCAGGCCAAAGGCAGAGAGCTGGAAGGGAAGTGGAGCAGCTGGGATATGAATCATGATATGGAATCCCAATGCATGCAAGGCGAGGACTTTAGCACTAGGCTACCATGCTGGGCCCCTGATCCACTTCTAATCCAGCTCCCTGCTAATAGGCCTGGGAAAAGCAGCAGAAGATGGCCCAAGTACTTGGGTCCCTGTGCCCACATGGGAAACCCAGATGAAGGTCCACGTTCCTACCTCAGGCCTGGCTCAACCATAGACATCGCAGTCATCTGAAGAATGGACCAGTAAATGGAAGATTGTCTTACCCACTCTCTCTGTAATTCTGCCTTTGTCTTTCAAATAAATCTTAAGAAAAAAGGAAAAGAAAAAAAAAAAAAAAACACCGAGGTTCCTTCCTTCACAGCCCTGCTCCTTTTCTGGCTCCTTGATTGTGGGTCTTGAAGAGTCAGCAGTAAGAAAAAAAAGAACGAGAGAACAAGTGAGCGAGACAATGGGGAAGGCACACACAGCACTATTTCCAGATGCGTAGAGCTATTCTGGTGATCCTCTGCCCTGAGGGATGGAAATCAGGACACTGAGTCTGAGTCTCCTCCTTGGCTGGCTCGACACACAACAAAACTGATGTTGTGAGTGCGAGAAGTCTCTCATCACGGAGAAAGTACAAGGAGCAGGCACACATCCTGAGATGCCAGTTAGCATGCCCGCCTCCCACCGTGGAGTAGCTGGGTTCGATTCCCTGCTCAGGCTCCTAACTCCGGCTTTCTGGGAGGGGGTGGTGATGGCTCAAGTAATTGGGTCTTTGTCATCCATGTGGGAGGCCTGGATTGAGTCCCAACTTCCTAACTTCAGCCCTGGCCATGGGAAGGAAACCAGTGAATGGCAGTTTCTCATGACCCTGGAAATAAACGTTAAAAATAATAAACTATTTAGATTGAGAAAGCCATCAACCATTGAGGGTAGTTAAACTACAATGTCAACCCTGACCTGGGCAAGGCAGGATGGCCAGAAGTGCCTCAGTCCCTGTTGAAGGGCAGGGGGAAAATAACCCACCCCTCTGGCTTTCAAGTCGATGAAAATACGTAAAAACATCAGACAAAAAGGGTCCACACACACACATGAGCCGACCTCTCCCTCCTGTGGGCTGTCCTGGGCCACAGCCTCCAGGCTCCCAGTGCAAGCCTGCTCACCCTTTTCGCTCCCACAGGCTGGTCCCTGACGCACAGCTCCCAACCCACTGCTCTCAAGGTGAACCAGCAAATGGTACAAAACTCCAGCAATCATCTACCCACTATTTCCTGACAGGGGAAGCGACTTGTCCAAGTTCACAGGATGACCAGTAATTGGGAATCCATGGGCCTGGCTATCGGTCCTACTTTCCCTCTATTATTCATTACCTTCCAGCACATCTTCCCACCAGATCTTGACATATGTAGGAACTTAAAAAAAAAATGATGAATGGGCCCGGCAGCGTGGCCTAGCAGCCAAAGTCCTCACCTTGAACGCCCCGGGATCCCATATGGGCGCCGGTTCTAATCCCGGCAGCTCCACTTCCCATCCAGCTCCCTGCTTGTGGCCTGGGAAAGCAGTCGAGGACGGCCCAGTGCGTTGGGACCCTGTACCCGCGTGGGAGACCCAGAAGAGGTTCCAGGTTCCCGGCTTTGGATCGGCACGCACCAGCCCGTTGTGGCTCACTTGGGGAGTGAATCATAGGACAGAAGATCTTCCTCTCTGTCTCTCCTCCTCTCTGTATATCTGACTGTAATAAAATAAAATAACAAAAAAAAAATCTTAAAAAAATGAATGGAAATTAAACTAAAAGTTTATATTTGGTTACAAAAGACTTTGAAATCCTAGCATACCTGTATATTTTTACCCTGACTAAAGGTTTTTTCTCCCTTGAAGAAATTTATACTAGTTTTAGTTCAGTCGAAAAATATAATATATGCTTATTAATGAAAAACATATGAAAGTCTTTTAAAAAGTCAAAGTAAAAAATATAGGTGCCCCTGCATATTAAAATCCCTAGAGCTGACCAATATTGTGAATTCTTGTGATTTTTCTCTAAAAATTTGAAGTCTTAAGACCAAGTTAGCTAAATCAATCATTTATAGCTACTGTTACTTTAAAAGATTTGCTGATTTCCTTAAAGGAAATTTTTTTTATGATTTTTTTTTTGTTATTTTTATTACAAAGTCAGATATACACAGAGGAGGAGAGACAGACAGGAAGATCTTCTGTCCGATGATTCACTCCCCAAGTGAGCCGCAACGGCCGGTGCGCGCTGGTCTGAAGCCGGGAACCTGGAACCTCCTCCGGGTCTCCTGTGTGGCCGCAGGGTCCCAATGCATTGGGCTGTCCTCGACTGCTTTCTCAGGCCACAAGCAGGGAGCTGGATGGGAAGTGGAGCTGCCGGGATTAGAACCGGCGCCCATATGGGATCCCGGGGCGTTCAAGGCAAGGACTTTAGCTGCTAGGCCACGCCGCCGGACCCCTTAAAGGAAATTATTTTGGTATTTCTCTAGTACTTTTGCAATTTTTTTTTAATTTGTTTAAAAACAGAGAGACACAGAGATCTTTTATTTGTTGGGTCATTCCCAAATTGCTCACAAGAGCTGAGCTGAAGCCAGGCTAAAGGCAGGTACTAGCCATTATCACAACTTCCCGAATGCGTGTTAGCAAGAAGCTGGAATTAAATGTACACGCAGGCATTCTAGGTGGTGTCCCACAGCTGTGCCATATGCCTGCCCTGTTCTTGTTGACTCCCTAAATGAATGCTGGGCTGAGGTCAGAGGCTGGGGGTTTGCATCATATGAGTCACAGAGATGAGTTAAGTGCCCACTGGGGCCTATTAGCCAGGGATCAGGCAGGAACCCTTCCTTTCGGAGCTGAAGTTACAGCACGCATTGAAGCTAATAGGCTAAGGAGCCAGGCGGATATGGGATCTTCAAGCTGGTTCTGCCTCTTCCTAGGTGTGTGACTTTTGAGTTGTTTATTCCTTAACACTGCTCACTGTCACATTCCAACATTCCAGGCTCAGTTGATGCAAGTATTTGTAGAGTGAGCCAGTGGATGGGATGGGAGACATCTGTCTGTCTCTCCCTGCTTCTCCAACAAATAAAATAACTTCTTCAATTAAAAAAAGTAATCTCCATAAAGAATACAGCAGGGACTGGCATGGTAGCCTAGTGCCTAAAATCCTCGCCTTGCATGCACCGGGACCCAGATGGGCACAAGTTCACGTCCCGGCTGCTCCACTTCCCATCTAGCTCTCTGTGGACTGGGAAAGCAGTCGAGGATAGTGTAATAATGCCTTGGGACCCTGCCCTGGGAGATGCATGAAAGACTCAGAAGAAGCTCCCAGCTCCTGGCTGCAGATCAGCTCAGCTCTGGTCGCTGTGGCCACTTGGGAAGTGAGCCAGTGGATAGAAGATCTTCCTCTCTGTAAATCTGATTTTCCAATAAAAATAAATAAATCTTTAAAAAAAAAGAACACAACAAAAGGGCAGGCATTGTGTCGTAGCAGGTAAAGTCGGTGCTTGGTACTGCTGTACCCCGTATCAGAGAGCTTGCTTGACGACCAGACACTCTGCTTCTAATCGCGCTTCCTGCTAACATATCCCGGGAGGCAGTAGGTGAAGGCTCAAGTGCTTCGGCCGCTGACAATCACATAGCAGAACTCCGGCTTTAGCCCGCCCCAGCCCTGGCTGTTGTAGGAATTTGGAAACTGAAACAATGAATATTACATCTCCTGCTCTCTGCCTTTCAAATAGGTGAAAAAATAAACAATTAAAATGGGACTGGGGAACTTTAACTGTAAAACATTTTCAGAAAAAAAAATCACAACACAGCAGAAACGGTAGCTATCATTATTGCTGGCCCACTTGGAGGAAGGCCTCCAGATCCATCACCTAGTGTTCTAGAAACAGTCCAACTCAGGGCCTAATACTCCTCTGTGGGGGACACCTGGGAGGAAGGAGACCCAACTAGAAAGGTGCTCTTCAGTTCACCCACAAGTTAAATGCCCAGGAATTCCTCAGACACACTGAGTACAAGTTCAGATGCGTTGCCTGCTCTCAGTCTGGGGGTCTGCCCTGCACAGCCCCCAGACTGGATCTGTGGCCAAAAGGATTATTTTCTTATCCAGACACGCCTTCAGGCTCAGCCACAACCAGTGCCCCAGACTGGCCCGGCACTGAGGGCTGGCAAGGCGCAGGCCGCACAGAGTCCCCCTCTGCAGCTCTGTTCCAGCCTTTCCTTCCGGTCCTTAGAGCACAATGAAGACATTATCACAGCCACTTCACCCAGCGTCACGCTATCCACAGGCTAAAGGACAGCACGGTAATACACTCCTCCCCGCAGCCAAGGTGCGGCAGGAGAAACCCAACACTGGCCCAAATGGTTGCTGGGCTGCAACGTCTGAAACATTTTTGTCTTATATGCTTCCCACCAGCCAAACTCCTATGTTACCCAATGTCGCCAGCACATGGTACCCATATGGGATGCTGGCCCTAAAGGAGAAGGATTAGGCCACTGTGCCTGCCCCCACCTCTCATTACTTATTTTTTTTTTAAGAAATAGGTTTCTCTCTTTTTTTTTAAGATTCATTTATTTTTATTGGAAAGGCTGATATACAGAGAGCAAGATCTTCCGTCCGATGGTTCACTCCCCAAGCAGCTGCAACTGCTGGAGCTGAGCCAATCCGAAGCCAGGAGCCAGGAGCTTCTTCTGGGTCTCCTACTCGGGTGCAGGGTCCCAAGTTCTTGGGTTGTCCTCGACTGCTTTCCCAGGCCACAGGCAGGGAGCTGGATGAGAAACGGGGACGCCAGGACTAGAATCGGCGCCCATATGGGATCCTGGCACATTCAAGGCGAGGACATAACCACTAGGCTATCATGCCAGGCCCTCACCTCTCATTGTTTCTTAAAGAAACCCAACTCTAATTTAAGAAAATTCTTACTGATATGGAACTGTATCACAAAAGAACAATAAAAAATAGCTTAAAAAAGAAAGTAAAGGAAAAAAATACAGGAGAAAAAAGTTCTTACTGGGGTCCGTGTGTGACACAGCACACTAATTCTCTGCCTGTGGCAGCAGCATTCCACCTAGACGGCAGGTCTAGTCCCGGCTGCTCAATGTTCAATCCAGCTCATGTTAGCCTGGGGGAGTAGCAGAGGATGGCCCAAGGCTTGGGCCCCTGTGCCTATATGGGAGGTTTGGAAGAAGCTACTGGCTCGTAAATTTGGACTGACTCTGCTCTGGCACTTGCAGCCATTTAGGGAGTAAGCTAGTGGATGAAAGATCTCTTTCTCTGTGTCTTCCCATCTCTCTTTGAAACTCTTTCACATAACATAAATAAATCTTAAAACAAACAACACAACAAAAATTTTTCAAGCCAGTGCTGTGGTATAGCAAGCTAAGCCTCCATGTCAGGCCTGCGGCACCAGCATCCCCTTATAGGCACCGGTTTGAGTCCTGGCTGCTCCACTTCCAATCTAGCTCCCTGCTAAAACACCAGTGAAAACAGTGGGAGACAGCTTCTGTTTTCATAAATGCAACTTATTGGTTACCAGGTACATCACACGATACAGAAACAGTGCAACTGGCCAAAGGATAGGGAGACGTATGTTGAGCTCAAAAGACAGAGTAGATGTGCTGGCTCTGTGGTTTCCTATTGGAGTAACTTGCATGAGAATTGCAGTCACATGGGTGGTCTTTGAACGCCAGGCTAAAATCTATCTGACATGCCAGAAATGTGGCTAGGTGAAAACCTCCATCAGGCAGTTAAAGAAAACATTAATGACAGCCATGTGCTGGCAACTGTGCAGTGCTGCATGTTGGTATCTGGGTCTTTCAACAGCACAAAGACATGGGTGTGATTATTATTATCGCATCCTAGCGACTGAGGCCTCCATACTAGTAAGTCACTAAACCCAGACCTGCTGACTCTGAGGCCCAAGTCCTGTACACAGAGCTCCACGTGCTGGAGGCTGCAGAGAGATGGAAACAGGAGTCCCACAGAGTGAACGCGTCGAGACCAGCAGCCAGGGGTCTCAGCTGAGTCCCCCTCTTCTCAGGATGAGTTCCCAGTTGCCACTTTCAACCCTGTGCTGGCTTCCACACTCCCCTGGTCCATCTCCAGTAAGCCCTGCAGCCTGTCCCTCAGATACCACATGAGGTCTGCTGGAGCGCCTAAGATTCTCACAGCCTCCCCAGCAGCCAGGTCCTAACCTGATGTTCCTAATTCTTTCAGTGTAAAAGAGCATCATGTTTTATATCAAACTGAGCTGGGATTAAACAGATCTGCCACAGGAACACCATGCAGCCTTGGGCAGGTTGCTCAGTCTCCACAGGCTGCAGCTGGTTCTCCCATAAAATGGAAACAATAACATCTCCCTTGGAGGGTGCTTGCTTGGATTAGATGAGTCTGTACATAGTAACATGCCTGGCACAAAGCAAGTGTTAGGAAAATGTTACTTTTATTGCTATTGTTGCTGAGCTTTCAGACTCCCTCTCCTGCATCCTCAGGGATGGTTCATGTCCATGTCGAGAGGTGGGAGGAAGGAGAAGGACCCACAGGAGGACACGAATGATCCAGTGTGGCTTATTGTCCCTGCGGGGACTGCCTCCCATTTCTTTTCCCCATGCTCTATGTATGAGATACATACACAGAGCTGCTGGGGCTCCAGCCAAGGCCCCCTGCCCTGCTCCCTAGCCCCTTCTTTCCTTTGGTTCAATCCTGCACTGTGTGCCCTCCTCAGTCTGTGCCTTCCCCAAACACTCCTCTCCTTTGAAGTAGCTAGACTCAAAGCTTTAGAAATCATCTAATCCATTCCTCCAAAAAACAAAAATCGATTTCAAAATTGAATTTTTGAAATGAATTTCAAAATCCATTTTAAACTAATTTTTCATTTGTTTATTTTCACCTATCTGAAGGGCAGAGTCGATAGAGACAAGAAGAGATCTTCACCTACTGCTTCGCATCCCAGATACCCACAACAGCCAGGCCTGGCCCAGGCTTGTGAGTCATTATCAGCCACTCCAGGATGCATCAACAAGAAGCTGGATCAAAAGTGGGGAAGCCAAGACTCAATTCCAGGCACTCTGACATGGAATGCAGGTGTCCTAGGTGGCAGTTTAACCCACAGTGCCACAATATGTAGTCCTAAAGCAGGCATGTTAAAAAAAAATTCTTGTTGGGCCCAGCACAATGGCTCAATTGGCTAATTCTCCCCCAGCAAGTGCCAAGATCCCATATGGGCACCAGTTCATGTCTTGGCTGCTCTACTTCTTACTCCCTGCTTGTATCCTGAGAAAATAGTACAGAATGGCCCAAAGCTTTGGGACCCTTGTATCCACATGGGAGACCAGGAAAAAGCTCCTGGCTCCTGGCTTTGGACTGGCTCAGTTCTGGCCAGTTATAGATACTTGGAGAGTAAACCAGCGGATGAAAGATCTTTGTCTCTTTTTTCTCTGGTTGTGCAAGAGAACATCTGATCTGCCTTTTCAATATACATAAAATAAACCTTTTAAAAAAAACAATTCTTACATAATTAAATTTGAGCCAAGCAGGCCTTCACCTAACCAAACTGCAGACACTCACCAGCGTGCCTCCCAGGATGTGCACTGTGCTCAAACTTGGCTGTTTCTCTGAGTGCTACCCAAGACTGTAGCTTCCCCTGGGCATTCTGGGTCTGTGATGTCACCCTCTGCTCCTCTTCCCTTGCGGGCCCACCAGCCCTCAGAGACACTTACACAGCTGGCTGACTAACGGTGAATCTGAAACAGAGCCCTGACCTTGGCCACAAACATGTACACACCCGCACATCCTCTAGCCCCCTGAAGCCCACAATCAACGGGGCAACCAGGAAAGGCAGAGGAAGGGAGGATCCGAGGGCTGGATCCTCGCACACAGTGAGGGGCAAACCAAGAGCAAGGCAGCCTGAGAGGTGGTGGGTGGAGAGGCTGGGAGAGACAGACTAAGTCAGATAGGCAATGAGGACACTGGGTCACATAAG
Organism: Ochotona princeps; assembly: GCF_030435755.1. NCBI lineage: Eukaryota > Metazoa > Chordata > Mammalia > Lagomorpha > Ochotonidae > Ochotona > Ochotona princeps. The sequence continues at coordinate 64,547,437 of NC_080839.1, read as the reverse complement.
CTCCCACTCAGCTCACCCCTACCCCCTCCAGGGGACTGGAGCCAGCAACAAGTGCAGTAGATCCCAGAGCCCAGGACCAGCAGCAAGTTGAAGCTGGGGAGCAAGAGCTTGGCTCATCACTAGAAGGGCTCCAAGCACCTGTTTCCAAGGTCTCCTGGGCTCATGTCTGGCTCTGCTCCCAGGGGCCGCAGGGCTACAGCAAGGCAGCCAGGGCTGGCAGGTGAGGAAGCAGCGAGGCTAGTATAGTTTCCTGTCGTGGCCATCACAAGACACCTGCTTGGAAGACAGAAGCTGCCCTGTGGCTGCTGACACCTTCCATTTATGTAGATCTTCTGGCTCATTTCTAATGGCCTCATACTCCTGATCTCATTTCATCTGCAGCACAAGGCCAGGAAAGAAGAGGTCTGGGACTATTTCCTCCTTCCTGCTTTGTCCTGAGGGTCCCTCTGGAGCCATCCTACAAGCAGCCAGCTCAGAACCAGACATGCCACAGGAGTCACAGGGAGGTCCCTGGGCCGGGCTTGTTCACTGTAACTGTCTGGAGCTGGGTGTGACTAGGAGTCACAGGATGCAGCATCATTCCCTTCCGGGATATTCCCCCAGGGCCTCCCTCCCTTGCTTACACCTAACACTTGGTACCCAATGACCATTTCACCCCAAGGCCAGGAGCTGTCAGGTAAGGCCTTAGCCATGAGTCACCCAGGGAGCCCTCAGGAAGCACCCGGTGCTGCCTGCAAGAGAGCATGGGCCTACGGGAATCGGAAAACATGGGTTCTAGTCCTGGCCCTGCCACTTACCAGCCAGCATCACTCCACCTCCCCCATCCTTGTTTTTATAACTGTCAAAGGGAAGCAATCATACCTATCTCTTGGGGTTGCTGGGAGGATTAAATGCAATTGAGAAATCCAACTGTTATTTATAGAAAAAGAAATTATTCTGATTATCACGAGCAATTGAAAGAGGGCTGGACCAAGTACAGGAGTCTGGGCTCTCCTTATTTCACCTGCATGGCCCTGAGCATGGGCCCTACCGGCCACAAGGCCACAGCTCTCCCTGGGCCATACCTCCAGGGCAAGAATCCTGGTGTGGGGCGGTTGCTGTTTTCTCTTGACTATCTAGATATTGGTGTCCCATGCTGACTTGCATCCCAGAAATCTTACCCAAGGGAGCTAGTCAGCTCTCAACAATGGGAACCTTCCAGGCACCCCACCCGCTCTACCCACTTCCCAGGGGGCTCTCTTCAGAGCCTCCACTGCTCTGCTCTAGGAGGGAGGAGCGTCTGGGAGTAGAACCCAAGATAGACTGCCCAGGTCAGCCTTGCCAGTGGCAAACCCCAGTACATTTGGACTCCCTCTTCATGCTGGGGAGGGCTGACTCTGATGGCCCTGTCTGTTAACAGCTGCTTCTCCCAGGATGGCCCTAACGATACCAGGCCCCATTCCTCCCTCCCTGGAGGAAGCAGCTCAGAACAGCCCTGGCTGAGCTCACTGAGGTGAATTAAATATTCAACACGCGAGACCCAAGCCCTCAGTGCAGCAGCAGCGGCACATTCCCACTGCACAGACAATGCTTTCAGGCCAGCTGTCACTCTTCCAGCTGTGGCAGGCCAGGCTTCCCTGCCCCCAGCTCACACCCCTGGGTAGGAATAAAAAATGGCAATGATAGCCTCTTCCCAGCAAACTCCTGGTTCCTTGTGGCTTTCCTCTAACCCCGGTCTGGAAGGCTCCAGGGACCTGGAATGCTCAGTGGTAGCATCTGCCGCACTGAAATGAAACAGGTCTACAAGCAGCCAGGCGAGGGTCTAGGCAGCCTAGCCCCACCTAGGGGCCTGGAGGCTCCCACTGGGAGGGGCACAGCTGAGGCCTTGACACCCCTGGGACAATGAAGAACTGGATATTACTGGGTGTGGGAGCTGGCTGACTTGCTCTTCAGATTAATATACATCATGGAGTTAGCTCAGCAGACCTCAGATCTCGCAGAAGGGAAAAGAAAGCCTGGGGAGAGGGGCAACAACTTATGCAGGGTCCCTGAGTGAGAACAGCTCAGCCTAGACTCCAGGGCTCTCTGTACCCCACTTCCTCCAAGACCCACCACCCCTCACAGAGATTATTCCTACTCAGGCCAAGCCACGGTGCGCTGTGTGGACCAGGGACCACTTTCACAGGGAGTACTCCCTTTTCATGGTCCTGCCCGCCCCTCAGAGAGCTGGACCAAGGTCTGTGGGTTCCAGCTCAGCTGTGCAGTTTGATTGGATACAGCCTGGGTCTGGCTGCTTCTCTGCACCTTCATCTCAGCTGTCAAATGGGGGTTTGAGAACCGCCAACCCAGATGACATCATCCACCTGGAGGGGTCCATAAGCAGAGAAGTGCTACCCACCATCAGGAGGTCTTGAAAATGATAAGAGGTCTGAAGATGCTACAGAGGGTATGAGGCTGTGCAGAACACATGCTCAGGAGAGGCCAGGGTCCTGCCCAGGCCATCCCACTAACCTTGACCCATCCTGAGACCAAGAGCTGCAGGTCAGACCACCCACCTGCTTTGTTTTGTGTGTGCATGTATGTACACACACATGTACAGGTGTGTATGCATACCTGGCACTCCTATAGGGCGGCAATCTGCCCAACTGGTCCAGGAGGGCAGTGTGTGACACTGCAGGAGGTCACCTGACTCCGGGGTCAGGTCACAGCCTCCCAGAGTCCTCCCTCCATGCCAGCCTTGATCCCCTCCCCGGAAGCCCAGGCTCCTCTGGGACCTTTACCTTGTATTTGGCTGCGAGTAGCTCAGTGGCCTGCTGTTCCCGCCGCAGGTCCTCCAGCATCTTCTCCTTCTCCTCCAGCAGTTTCTGCTTTTCCTCGCTCACCAGGCTGCGGTCATCCTGGATGGCCGCCTTCTCCTCCTCCAGCCGCTCCTTCTGCTCCTGCAGGTAATTCTCCATGTTCTTCTCCAGGGCCGACTCCAGGACAGGCTGGGGTGGCCGGTGGTTGTTGTTGTTGTCATCCTCCTCCTCCGCCACCCAGGCCTCGATCACAGAGCCCTCAGGGTAGCCAGCCGGGGCAGAGGCTGCCTTCTTCCTGCGGCTGCTCTTCCGGCGGGGCCTCTTGCCCAGCATCCCCTTCTTCTCCAGCTGGGCCTTCAGGCGGGCAATCTCCTCCTGGAACTCCCGCAGCAGCGTGTCCTTGGGGTCCTCGTTCACCCGGGGCTTATTCTTGATGTTCTTGGCACGGTTGGCAAAGCGCAGGGTGGAGAGGCTCTCGTCGTAGCTGTGGGAAGCAGGCCCTAGAGTGGCCACCATGATGGTTTTGGCATTGCCCCCCAGAGAGTCCTGGAGCAGCCGGGTCAGCTTGGAGTCCCGGTAGGGAATGTGGGAGCTCCTGTTGCCCGCCAGGGCGGCGATCACATTGCCCAGGGCGGACAGTGAGAGGTTGATCTTGGAGGCTTCCTTCGGCCTCTCTCCACCACCGGTACCACCACCACCACCACTGCTACCTGCATTGTTGCCACCACCGGCTGACTGGGAGGCTGTCCCTCCAGCTGCATTAGGGCCCGCCTTGTTTTGTCTCTCGCTGCCAGCCAGATCCACCAGGTTGAGTTTGCCCACCCGGATGTGCTCTTGGCCGTCAGAGCCACGCTCGCTGCACTCCACCGTGATAACAAAGATGGCGTGCGAGCGGGAGCTGACCTCGTTCATGTGGGTGCTGCCCACAGCCCGGGCCTGGTTGCCCAGGTTCATCACGTGCTCAATCTCCTTGACATTCTTGGTGACGAAGGAGGACAGGTCCTTGATGTAGACTCCCGTCTCGGGGTTCTCCTTCAGCTCCAGCCTCTTGCCCGGCTCCTTGGAGAGCAGATCTCGGATTTCCTCCTGATAGATCTCCAGGTAGGAGGCCCGGACCAGGTACTGCTGGTTCTGGGAGCGCGAGATGTGCGTGAAGATGTGTTCGAAGGCGTTCGGGATGACCCCGCGCAGCTCCGGCTCCACCCAGGTGCCCTGCATGGTATAGGTCTTGCCCGTGCCCGTCTGGCCGTAGGCGAACACGGTGCCGTTGAAGCCCTGCAGGACCGAATCGATCAGGGGCCTCACCGTCTCGTCATACAGGTCAGCCTGCTTGGAGCTGGCATCATACACGGCGTCAAAGGTGAAAGTCTTGGGCAGTTCCCCCGGCGCTGCGCGGGGGTTCCGCAGAGTCACCTGGCCCAGTTTCACATCCATAGTCAGGATCTGCTCGTGACCCGCGGCCTCCTCCTTCCTGCTCAGGGGGCGGCACCGGGCCACCACCTTCAGGGCCTCGCTGGCCTTGGTCTTACTGGCCATCTCGACTCTTCTACTATGCGCGCTCTGCCCACTCCTTGCGCCCTAGGTCGGGATCCTCGGGGCGGGAGGTGGGGGCGCCCAGACCCTGGGGGCGCAGCGCTTTAATCCCACATGCAGCCCCCCTAGGGTGGGGATGCTGGGGGACGGCCCCACTACTACCGCTGCTGCTGCAGTCCGGGCCGCAGCTGGCCGTGTCCGCTCCGCCGCTGCACCGGCTGGCTCGGCACAATCAAGCAGAATCCCCGAGCAGCCGAGGGAGCAGCGCTGGCCCAGAGGCAGCGCCTGGAGCCCGCCCCATGGCCCAGGGCAGCAGGGAGCGAGGCCGTAAACAGCCGCGGCAACAATGAGATAAAGGAAGAGGGGAGCAATGGGATGGGGGGTGGGCGGCAGAGCTGTCTTCGCCTCCGCCTCCTTCCTCTACGGATCCATGGCGCGGCCGGGGAGCAGGGCAGCGGGGTCGCGGCCCTCCCTCGCGAGCGCCGAGGCTCACCTGGGGTCCTGCCCCCGCGCTGAAGGACCATTCATCGCAGCCCGCGCAGCTGCGGCTGCCTCTGCCGGCGCCACGGCCACGGGCGCCGCCGCGGGAGGATGAGGGAGAAAAACAGAAGGGGATGGGGCGGAGCAGCGGCGGCTGTAGAGTGATGTTGCTGCCGCCGCGCTGCGGCCCTGGCGAAGTCTCCCGGTTGGGGTGGGGCGAGGGGCGGCGCCGCGGGGCGGGGCGCGCGGGCGCGGCCGGGCGCCGGGTGGGTAGGCTGGGGTGCACCGTCCCTCCCTCGGCCGCCGCCGCCGCCGCCGCTCGGCCCCGGGGAGGTGACGGGCGCTCGGTCCCGCCCACCCGCGCGCGGCCAGCATGCCGGGAGTTGTAGTCCCGCCTTTGTTAGCCGGCGCGGCAGGTTGCGGCGCCCTCGCGCGCGCGTCGGGGCGGTCTCCAGCACAGGGGGGCGAGCCTTCAGGGGACGTTGAGGTCGTCTCCCCGCCCCTCCCCGGGCCACGCCTTTTCTGTCAGTAGATGTTCCACACACCGTCCCCCTCCTTCCCACTTCAGGACGCTCCCGGATTCCAGGAGCCTAGCTCCTCAATGTTTCTTGGCTCTGCGTTCCGTTTCCTGCTCTGGCCGCCCCCTTCTATCTGCTGGAGGCGCGTCCCTCCTCGCCCGTGTCTGCACCACAGCCGGGTAGGTCCGTTGCTCCGCCGCCTTTCCTGGGGCCGGCAGAGCCTCGCCCGACTCTCAGCGACCCCTGTCCTGTTTCCCTGCGCACCCATGCCTGCACCTGCCGTATCCCAGGGCCCAATCTGGGAACTGCACCCTGTTGTCCTCAAAGAGCGCGTTCTAGGAACCACCAAGTGCTACTAGCTGGGTCTTGGAGCCTTTGGCCAGGACCCAGTCAACTGTGCGAACTTGGTGCCCTGCCACTTGGACCTCCGTGAATCTGGCCCCGACCAGTGGGTTGTTTTGTTTTTCCCATGGCAGGAAGAGGCATCGAATTTCCATAAAACCCAACCCGGATTCCAGTTCCAATTCTGCTTTGCTCCAGCCCTCCTTTCCTCATCACCTTGAAAGACGTGGTGATTCCTTCCTAGGGTGAGTGGGCAGCAGTGAGAAGCTGATTGCCTGCACATTGGAAGGCCAGGCTCTGTGCCCGATGCTGCTTTCTGTGAGTTTCCCATCGCCCCATCCCACTCTGCCAGGATGCAAGCTGAGTGTAATTCTTTGTTGTTATTATTTTTGAAGGATTTATAAGCACAGATAGAGAAGACAGACATTGTCCACCTTCTGGTTCACTCTGCAGGCGACAGTGGCTGGGGCTGGGCCTCTCCGAAATGGAGAGCCAGGAGCTTCTTCCAGGTCTCCCAGGGACCCGAGCGCTTGGGCTATCCTCCCCTGCTTTTCTAGGTACATTAGGGAGCTGGATAGAAAGTGGAGCAATTGAGACTTGAACCGGTACCCATATGGGATGTCAGCATCACAGGTGGTAGCTTCTCCGGCTAAGCCACAGTGCTATTCCCATTTCCAAGTATAATTCTTCAAGTGCAAGGACAAATGTGCACTGTGCAAAGACTGAGCAGAACTGTCCGTGTGAGAACCAGAGGGGCGGTGCCATCTCCCTGAAACCCCGAGGCCCCAGAGGAATCCTCTCTGCTAAGTGGTTGCAGTCCTGTTCCAAAGGGCCCAGCCATGAGGCTCTTCAGCTCCACACACCGTTGTGCCTGCCCGCTTGTCTTCCCAAGTCTGCGATGCCAGGTGGAGTGGGTGTGAGGCTTGGCTGGGGGCGCACTGGTGGTGCAGTGACCTGCCTGCACCCGCTCTTGTTCAGGCTCCCCATGCCTGTGAGTAACTTGGCTTTGGGAATGGCCAGTGGGCAGGGCCTTGGCTTTGTAGACACATTTCTCTTGGCTCTGGCAGCCTGACTTCTGAATGAACTGTCTGGCTCTTGAGTCAGTTTCTTGTTGCACTTGGCTTTGGGTTCTAAGCACCCTTCTCTCTGCTTTGGCAAATACATCTAGATAAAAGGACTCTTCATTGTAACTAAGTAAGATTATTTAAAAAAAATAAATAAACATTTTTTTTTAAAAGGACTCTTTGTAGCCCCTGTAATCCCAGCTGGCAGAGTGGGTGTCCGCATCTTCCTCTAGGGGAGGAAGAGCAGAATCTATGGTTTATAAGATATGCGACTGTGAGTCAGCTAACTTCTCTGAGCAACCCTTTTCCCGGTGGGATATGCAAGTACAAGAATGCTTACCTTACGCACTGGACCAACCTGAGGATTAAGTGGCAAAGTGAATGAAAAGACATTGAATCCACTCATGAAACAGTAGTTTTCCCTCCTTTGCATTCAAAGCTATTCATAATCTATATCTTCTTTATTGTTTCTAATTGTTATTTGAGGCACACACACACAGAGCTCCCATCTGCTGGATCCCATTCGCTGGATGCACACAACAGCTGGAGATGGGCCAGGCTCGGGCAGGCTGCTAAGAACTCAGCTCTGCCATCTAGACCTCATCGTCAGCTGCTGCCCCCCAGAGTACCTCAGCTGGAAGCCGGAATCCAGGGCAGAGCTGAGACACAAACTCCAGTACTCAGATCTGGGATGTGCCATCTTTACTGTAAAACCAAAACCCAGGGCCCGATGCGGTGGCCTAGCGGCTAAAGTCCTCACCTTGAATGCACTCCGGGATCCCATATGGGCGCCGGTTCTAACCCTGGCAGCTCCGCTTCCCATCCAGCTCCCTGCTTGTGGCCTGGGAAAGCAGTGGAGGACGGCCCAAAGATTTGGGACCCTGCACCCGTGTGGGAGACCCGGAGGAGGTTCCTGGTTCCCGGCTTCGGATAGGCGCAGCACCGGCTGTTGCAGCTCACTTGGGGAGTGAATCATCGGATGGAAGGTCTTTCTCTCTGTCTCTCCTCCTCTCTGTCTATCTGACTTTGTAATAAAAATAAATAAATCTTAAAAAAAAAAGAAAACATTATTAAAAAAAAAAAACTGAACCCCACTCCCCGTGTCTTCCTTCACAGCATCATCTTTTTTTTTTTTTAAGATTTATTTATTTTATTGCAAAGTCAGATATACAGAGAGGAGAGACAGAGAGGAAGATCTTCTGTCCGATGATTCACTCCCCAAGTGACCGCAACGGCCGGTGCTGCGCCGATCCGAGCCGGGAACCAGGAACCTGCTCCGGGTCTCCCACACGGGTGCAGGGTCCCAAATCTTTGGGCCGTCCTCGGCTGCTTTCCCAGGCCACAAGCAGGGAGCTGGATGGGAAGCGGAGCTGCCAGGATTGGAACTGGCACCCATATGGGACCCTGGCAGGTTCAAGGCAAGGACTTCAGCCACTAGGCCACCCGCCGCCTGGCCCTCATAGCATCATCTTTTAACTGTTCATCTGCCCTCGTGTATACTTGCCCCCCAGGCTCTCTCAGGTCTATGAAACCCACCTGGGTATTTCGTGTTTCACTATTTTTGTCCATGCCTAAAGAATCCTCCTCATTGTTGATTGCTGCCCACCCTACCTTGTCCCCCTTCCTTATGCAGCTCCATCCTGGAGGAGTTCTGCTCCCACCACTCAGCAGGGACTTCTCTCCCCCAGGTCATCCGTGTGCTCGCTGCTCTCCTGGGTCCCTCTAAATGGCTGCCTGGGGCATACTCTCTCTCTCTCCTTCCACATGAAACAAACTTCCCATGGCATCCACAGTCTACACTGTTCTGGATTCCTATCACTCCTGTAAGCTCTGCTTGTTTGTTTTCCTGTCTCCTCAACCAGCTGCGCTCCCTCAGCCCCAACATTAGGATGCTGGGGTTTACCCAAGGTTGGTGCTCCGTACTTCGTTGGTTCAGGGCTACCCCACGGTGTCACTGCAGCTTAGGGCTTCTGTTATTGCCTAAGTGACTCCTAAACTGGTATCCAGAGCCCCGGCTTCTCCTCTGAGTTCTCAGCCTGTCATTCCACTTCTGGAATGGACACAGCCTCCTGGTGGCTCCGAGGAACCTGAAATTCTACTCAATAAAACTGAACTCATCACTCATCCCTCCAGATTAGCTCCTCCCAAACAGGCCTCTTCCCTTGTAAACAGCCCCTGCCCGAGGCCCCATGATATACATGCAAACCCCAGATTCCTGCACATTTCTCAGCTCTGTTCCCTGCTTATCCACCTGTACAGCCACTCCATCATCAGTACAAACTCCATCATCTCCTCTGGCCATGGCAGGTAGCCTCCAATCTGGTCTCCCACAAGTCTGCTCTTGCAGACTCTTTACAAATCAGTTTTCTTTCTTTTTAAAATTTTATTTTTAATATTGTTTGCATAGTTGAGAAGGGTATATGCCCATATGGGCCTCGGATTAGGGTCAGGAGAGTCGGGTATGGAGAGAGGGGGTGGGACATATGTGTCAGTCTTTTTTTTTTTTCTCCTGTGTCCGTAGGGGAGGAAGAGAAGAGAGCTGCTCCTTGCTGCCAAAATACATTCACACCTGAGGATGGGAGACAGTCCTTTGATGATGCCTTAGAGACCTTGCTGTGGGGAAGAGTTTTAACACCTTCAGAACCACCTTAAGCGATTTCAATAGCCCTGAGATGTTGTCAGTTTAGTTGCTCCAGGGTTGAGAACATATTTTTAAGGTCTACTAGTTGGTAAAGTCTACCTTAGTACATCTGCAGACCCAAGAACATGCTGCAAAGCTTGGCCAGAGAATCATCCAACCTGTTCTACTTTGCATCCTCTGAGGAGGCAGTTGACATTCCCCGCTGGTCTAGATGAGCTGGCCGTCATGTCCACTATGTGCATCTGGGCATGTGGGCATGTGGGCCAGCAACTGGTGTCCATATGGGATACTGGCACTGCAAGCAGTGACTCAACCAGGTGTATCACAAAGCTACCCACCCCGGAACTACTCTTTCCCCACGATCCTGTAGCTCAGCATTGCTCAGCTGAGTCTGACTTGGATTGTGGCCAACCATGTCTGTGTGTCCTGCACTGCACAAGGTCTTTGCTTGTCTTCCTCTATATCTAGCATAGTGTTGTCTACACTTCACGTCAGGAGAGACCAGTAAGTGAATGAAAGAATGTTCAGAGAACTTTAAGAAAAAAAAAAAAAAAGGTGAGGTGGGCCTGGTAACAATGGCTCAATTGGCTATTCCTCAACTTCAGTCCAAGTGCCAGGATTCTATATGGGTCCCAGTTCCTGTCGTGACTGTATCACTTCTGATCTAGTTCCTTACTTATGTCTGGGAAAGCAGTAGAGGTTGGCTCAAAGCCTTGGGTCCCTGCACCTGCATGGGAGACCTAAAAGGAATTCCTGACATTAGATCAGCCTAACTCCGGACATTGTGGCCATGTAGGGAGTGAACCAGTGGATGGAAGATCTTTCTCTGTCTCTTCTCTCTCTAAATCTGCCTTTCCAATAAAAATAAATGAATCTTAAAAAAATTGTGAAGTGAGACAAAGAAGTGACTATGATAAATCCTTGTATCTGTAAAGCAAATTACAACCAATGAAGTATTAGCACGTTTGTTACTCACTTGACTCTCATACATACTCTAAGAAGGAGGAAACTTTCGTATTGCTGTATTATAAAAAAGTCCCCAAGGAACCAGTGCTGTGGCACAGCAGCTAAAGCCTCTGTTTGTGACTCTGGCATACTATATGTACACTGGTTTGAATCCTGGCAGCTCCACTTCTGATCTGACTTCATACTAATGTGCATGGGGAAGCAGTGGAGGGTGGCTCAAATGTCTGGGTTCCTGCAGCCATGTGGGAGACCTGGAAGAAGCTCCTGGCTCCTGGTTTCTGCCTGGCCCAAATCCAGTCATTGCAGCTATTTGGGGAGTTAACCAAATCTTTCTCTCTCTCCCCTCCATGTTTCAAATAAATAAGTATATTTTTAAAAGAATGATTTCCAAAAAGAAAGACCTCAAACCTCAGGCTGATTTCGTGGTTAAGGAAAGAACTCTTCACCCACAAAGTGGCCTCCAGACTTGAAGCTTGGCACTCTAAACACACACACACACACACACACACACACACACACACACACACACACACACACCCGACCTTTGGGTGCAGTTCTGTGGAGGTCAAAGGCTGATCTGTTGCTTCCTTGTCCCCAGCATGTGTGACGATTTCATCAACACCAGTTCTGTAGTTGGTTTGGTGGGAGGAAGTTCCTTTGCTTCATTTTCCTGGGTACTGAAGGATCTTTTCTCCCCCACGGACTCCCACAGCAGCAGCATCTTCCAGGGTGGTCCCAGTATTAGCAGCACTCAGGGATTAAGACTGCTTGCACCAAGGAGACAGTCATCCTGGGTCTGCCCATGTAAAACCAATATCTGCCAGCAGAGGGGGACATGACTATGTGACAAAACTGCTGGATCCGCTCCCAATTTCTGGAATGTCCTATCACTCTAATGTTATCTACCTGGAGTCCTTCACATGTGTCCAAACCCAGATTTCAAGTTTTTATTTATCTATTTTTCACTTCATTTAAAGGACAGAAAGATAGACACAGAGACAGAGAAGTTTTAATTTGGTTGTTCATTCTACACATGCCCACAGTGACCAGGGCTGAGCCAAGTAGGAAGCCAGGCGCCTGGAACTCAGCCCAGGTCTCCTGTTGTGAATGGTAGAGATTTAAGCACTTGAGCATTCATCTGCTGATTCCCAGGGTGCACAATCAGGAAGCTGGATCGGAGCAGAGGAGCTGGGATTCAAACCAGGCCGGTTGATCCATCTGGTTATTCCAGGATGCTTCTTAGCTGCTGGGCCTATATCTGCCTTCACACCTAGAGGTTTCTCCCAGACAGTGTTTTCTATGGCCTCTGCTGTAATTCCTAGTGATGGGATGTTTTAACCAACTGATAATTATAATAATGGGATAGCAAAGTCTGAATAAGCAGAGCTCCCTTTTACTGGTGGTACCTGGTGGGTGGGTGTTAACTCAGCTGGCATATGACGGCACTGGGACTTGGGCCTAATCTCTCCAGCTCTTTCCCCTCCCCCACCCATCCTGAGCATGGAAGCTCAGTTTCCAATCCACCCCCTACACGGACTTACTCCATTGTTTCTCAACACATTTCAACTCCTGCCTCTCGAGAAGGACTCTCCTGCAGGTCGCAGGGGCCTCTTTTTTCTCCTCTTGCCCTCTGTGGCAACATGTACTGTGTGTAGGTAGTATGCTTTTCTTCTTTTGTTTGAGAAATGGTGAAAAAAACTGTCATTTGCAGGTAGTCCCCACATGCCTGCAATGGCCAGAGCTGGGCTGGGGCTGAAGCCGGGAGCTCAATCCAGGTCTCACATGGATAAAGAGAACCCAGCTACTTAAAGCTTACCATGGCCTCCCAGGATTCTGCACGGGTGGAAAATTGTAGTCAGGAGCTGGAACCGGGAACTGAACCCAGGGACTCTAGTGTGGGATGTGTGCCTCTTAACCACTAAGCTAAATGCCCATGCCTAGGGTGTATATGTTTTAATGGTGTTATCCATCCATCCTATGAACAGAGGAGATACCTTCAAAACCTCCAGTTAGCACCAACCCTGTAATATGTATTTTTTCTATATAGCTGTGGCTATGACAAACTTGAACTTATAATGAGGCACAACATGAGATTCACAATAACTGTAAAACCAGAATTCTGTCAGCTCAGGGTCCTGAAAGCGTAAGTGTGCCCTCTCCTCACACCCCTTACTGTGCTGCACGCGCTCCTCGCTGCCTGCCAGCGACAAGCAGCCCTGCCCCTGCTCTCTCCCCGGCTCCGTTTCCCCACTGGCTATATTTCATGGACATTTTTTTCTTTAAAGAGGTTTGACTGTTATAGCTCCTTGTTCCTTTGTAGCTGATTTTGAACCATGCACATGACTGACGCCTCTTCCTCTTCTCTCACATGTAAGCTACCTTTCAAATCCCAGCTAGAGGGGCTTGGCAGCGTGGCCTAGTGGCTGAGGTCCTCGCCTTGATCCCATATGGCTGCTGGTTCTAATCCCGGCAGCTCCACTTCCTCTCTGTCTCTCCTCCTCTCAGTATATCTGACTTTGTAATAAAAATAAAATAAATCTTTAAAAAAAAAAAAATCCCAGCTAGATCCCGCCTGCAAAATCTGCTTGAGCCGGCTCCAAAGCAGCACTCCCGTCTCCCGGGCTAGCGCATGCACCTTTCTTCTCTTGGTAGGTTGGTATCTCTCTTGGTAGGCATCTCACAGGAGTCCATGACTCCAGCCTGTGCCCATCCACGCTCTCAGATACGATAGCTTTCCTTGCCAGTTTGCCTGGCACCAGGTCACTTCCTAGACTCATCCCTGCCTGTGGACCTATGCACTCTCTGAAAGAAGTTTAAAGTCCAGCAGGGCTGCCCACGCCTTTCATGACCAAGTCCCCCACTGCTTTTCCCATTGTCCATCTTGACTCCACCCTCTGATTCAGCAACCCTGGCCATGTCCCTCAGTCCTGCCAGGAGCTTCCAGGCCCAGGACCTTGCTTGTTCCCTCCGGCAAGCCCACCTCATTCAAATGTCAATTCCTCCGGGAAGCCTTTTTGACCACACTTTCTGGAAATAAAAATGTGTATATATATATAAAATTTAAGATCTATTCATTCATATCAGATTCACAGAGAGAAGTAGAGACAAAGAGAAGTATCTTACATCTGCTGGTTCACTCCCCAAGTGACCACAATGGCCAGAATTGAGCTGATCTGAAGCCAGGAGCCAGGAGTTTCTTCTGGGTCTTTCATACGGGTGCAGGGTCCCAAGGCTTTGGACCATCTTCTACTGTTTTCCCAGGCCACAAGCAGGGAGCTGGATGGGAAGTGGAGCAGCCGGGACACGATTAAACACCCATATAGGATTCTGTCACTTGCAAGGCTAGGATTCACCCACTGAACTACCATGCCGGGCCCTGAAATAGTTCTTTATTGTTTTCTATCATGATTCTAATTTTCTTTTGTTTAAGGATTTAGCTGTTTGTTGTTTAATGCACAGGGCAGAGTTAAAGAAAGAGAAGAAAAGACAGAGAGGAGAGAGATCATCTGTCTGCTAGTTCACACCCCAGATGTCGACACTGTCCAGAATTAGGTTGAAGCCAGGAGTCAGGAGCTCCCTCCAGGTCTCCCACCTGGGTATAGGGGCCCAGACACTTAGACTTTCCTCCGCTGCTCTTCCAAGCACATTAGAAGGGAGCTGGATCAGAAGTGGAGAAGCTGGGATTCGAACTGGAACCCATACAGGATGCTAGCACTGCAAGCAGTAGCTTGACCCACTGTGTTTCTTCATAGTGCTTACCACGACATGACCTTCCAGGTGCTTTCCTCTGTTCATGGATTATCTTCTTTTTTGACTGCAAGTGCTGGGAGAGACTTTCGTGCTGTGTCCCAGTGGCTCAAAATAGGCCTGGTTCATGATAGGCTCCCAGGAAACATCTGCTCAACCAGCGAGTAGTGAAGAAAGCTATTAGTAGCCATCTCAAACATCCCTTTGAATGGCAGTTTAGCATCATGTGTATTATTTTTATTCCTGAAATATCAGATTGCATCATAGGAATTGTTATTTTATACAGTAAAGATGGTTGAAAGGTGGGCATTGTAGTGCAAGGCATTAAAGCTGTTAGAGGAGACAGCTGAATCCATCTTTGAGTGTCTGATTTGAGCCCCAGCTACTCTGCTTCTAATCAAACTCCATACTAATATGTGTCCTAGGAGGCAGTAGGTGATGGCCCAAAACTTGGGTCCCTGCTAACCACATTGGAGACTCAGATGAAGTTCCAGGCTTCTGACTTTGGCCTGGCCCAGCTCCAACCAGTGCAGGCATTTGTCAGAGTGGGGATGGGGGTGTTGAACCAGCACATGGAAGATCTGTCCCTATTTCAAATAAATTAATAAACATTTAAAATAAAGATGATTAAACATTGGCACTTTCACATAGTTTAGTCAAATGAAGTGAACATTCTAGAAGGTGCCCAATACATACCTATATATAGCCTCTCTAATCCATGGTCTGAAACTCTGAGTCTTTACATAGTGCTGCAAGTGGAAAATTTCATACCTCACGTTACTTGACAGATCCCAGTCAAAATGCAGGTGCACAAAACATATTTTAGAAATTGCACCCTTGAACAGAGTGGATAAGGAAACATAAATGAGTTTTGTGTTTAGGCTTGGGTCTCATGACAAGCTATCTCATTATGTATATGCAAATATTCTAAATTTTTAAAAATGAAATACCAAAACTTCTTGTCCTATATATTTTGAATAAAGGATGCTTGGCCTGGAAACTGCTTAAAAAGAGATCACAGGGCCTGGCATGGTGGCCTAGCGGCTAAAGTCCTCGCTTTGAACACTCCAGAATCCCATATGGGCGTCGGTTCTGATCCCGGCAGCTCCACTTCCCATCCAGCTCCTTGCTTGGGGCCTGGGAAAGCAGTCGAGGATAACCTAAAGCCTTGAGACCCTGCACCCGCATGGGAGACCTGGAGGAAGTTCCTGGCTCCTGGTATCGCGTTGGCACAGCACTAGCCATTACAGTCACTTGGGAAGTGAATCATTGGACAGGAAGGTCTTCCTCCCTGTCTCTCCTCCTCTCTGTATATCTGACTTTGCAATAAAGACAAAACAAACAAACTCCCCCCCCCCAAAAAAAAAAGGAAGAAGAAGAAAAAGAAGAGATCGTAGACCAGCACATGCACCCTTGTTGCCCAGGCCTTGGCTAGGACATTGGAAGCCTCCTGCAGGGCCTTCCACTGTCATGAGTCTCTCCTTCCTCCCCAAGAAGCCACTAGACCAGCCTTCCCCGTCAGCACTTGTTTACTTTTTCTTTGTTCTTTTATCCTCTAAAGGCACTGGTTTTGGTTGACTAGCTCTTAAACTTTCCGTATCCCCCTACGATGTTTATTCTTCTGTCTCTGGTTTCCTTCATTTGAGGACTTGGTCTGGGTTGCTGTTTCTAACTGCAGTGCCCGGATTATGGCTCTATAACATTCCATGGAAGGAATGGTCCGTGCTTGAGCTGCTCCTGAGAGATCCAGGAGTTACTACAAGCTACACTGCCACAAGCACTCATTCCTGTCTGCTCTGGACATCGGACACTCATCTGTTGGATGTTTTTTGTTGCTGTTATTGTTGTTGGTGGTGGTGGTTTATAACAGAACACTTCAGCCAGGCTCACTCAGGGTCCAGAAACGTGCTTCTCACACTTCTGGAGACAAGGAAGGCCAAGGTCAAGGTCCTTGCAGACTGCTGGATCTGGTGTGCGGGACACCCCCCTGCCTTCATGGGTGGCACCTGCTTGCTATGTGCTTACCTGACTGGAGGGCCAAACACGCTCTCTTGCCTCATTTCAGGATTTATTTATTTTTATTTGAAAGGCAGATTTTACAGTGAGAGAAGCAGAGACAGCAAGAGAGGTCTTCCACCTGCTGGGTCTCTCTCCCAGGTGGCTACAGCAGGTGCAGGTGGGACATTAGCTGCCGCCCGTATGGCCACAGGCAGAGAACTAACCTGATACACCAGTGCTGTGGCATAGCTGGTAAGACCACCACCTGAGTCCCAGCTACTCCACTTTACAATCCAGCTCCCTGCTAATGCACCTGGGAAAGCAGCAGAAGATGGCCCAAGTGCTTGGACCCTTGCAGAAACTCCTCGTTCCTAACTTTGGGCCAACTCAGTCATTGTGGTCATTTGGACAGTGAACAAGCAGATGGAAGATCTCTCTTTTCTTTTTTCTCTCTGTAACTGACTTCCAAATGAGTAAATAAACCTTTAAAAAGGAGAAGGTGTGTTCCCGGTGAGATAGCCAAGTGGTTAAAGTCCTTGCCTTGCATACTCCAGGATCCCATATGGGCTCTGGTTTGTGTCCTGGCGGCCCTGCTTCCTATCCAGTTCCCTGCTTGTGGGAAAGCAGTTGAGGACAGCCCTAGCCTTAGGACCCTGCATCCACGTGGGAGACCTGGAAGAATCTCCTGGCTCCTGGCTTTGGATTGGCTCAGCTCCGGTCGTTGCGGCTGCTTGGAGAGTGAACCAGCAGATGGAAGAGTTTCCTCTCTGTCTCTCTTCCTCTCTGTATATCTGAGTTTCCAACAAAAAATAAATATATCTTTTTTTTTTTTTTTTAAGGAGAAGGTGGATGTCTTTTTGGTGATCTTGAATTCATGTTTCTTTTTAATATTTTTTGTCTTTAAAGATTTATTTATTGAATTGTAAGGCAGAGTGACAGGGAGGGAGGGAAGGAGAGAGACTAGTTGTACCCTCCACTGATTCACTCTCTAAATGCCTATAGCAGACAGAACCAGGCCAGGCCTGGGAGCCCTGAACTCCATGCAGAACGGCCAAGTCCTACATCTTCTGCTGCCTCCCAAGTGAGGATGCTCACCCGCAGGAAGCTGCATCAGAGCAGAGGAACCAGGACTCAAAGCAGGTGCTCCAGCACGGAATGCAGGTGCCTGCATGGAGAGGTTCTTCATGAGGCTAATGCCTGCTCCAGCCCCACCTCTTAATGTCATCAGCTTGGGGTTAAGGACTTTTGCCTCAGAATTTTGGTTTGGAAACAGCAGCATTCAACCCACATACCTGGAGGTGGAGCCCCTGAGTCACAGGAAGAGTTGATGTCAGCACTGCTGTGATTCTTGGCTGGAGATGTTTGGTCATACTGCACCCTTGATTTACATTTCCCTCAAAGTCATGCACGCAAGCACCCTTGCAGTGCCCAGTCTTTTACCTGGGAATCGCCTCTCTAGGTCTGTTCAGGTTTCTGACTTGCTTATTCTTGCTTCATCATTATTCTTTCCTATGTTGCCTTACCAGCACTGTGAGCATCTTGGTGGCTCCACTTCTCAGGTTGTCATTTTTAGGACCAAAAATTTTAAAACGTTATTTTAAAATGTTTTTATTTATTGTAATTTATAAATTATTTTTCAAAGATATTATTTATTTTTTATTGCAAAGTCAGATATACAGAGAGGAGGAGAGACACAGAGGAAAATCTTCTGTCTGATGATTCACTCCCCAAGTGACTGCTATGGCTGATGCTGTGCTGATCCGAAGCCAGGAGCCAGGAGCTTCATCCTGGTCTCCCATGCTGATGCAGGAACCCAAGGCTTTGGGCAGTCCTCAACTGCTTTCTCAAGCCACAAGCAGGGAGCTGGATGGGAAGCGGGGCCACCATTACATGAACCAGCATTGATATGGAATTAGCACGAGCAAGGCGAGGACTTTAACCGCTATGCTGTTGCTCTGGGCCCTCTATTTCTTTCTAAGTTTTTGTTGTTTAGATTGGTGACAGCTTTATAACCAATTTCAGATCATCATGTATTTCATATCCGTCTTCCTAATGGTGCATATTTAGATTGCCACTAATATTTGTAACCATTAGAAGTTACATGGTGTACAACTCCTAGCACAATTTTCTGTCTCACCCAACCCTTGTGGGACTCAGGAAAAATGAAATATAGGGCAAGATGAGGTACAGGTGTCACTTGGACCACTGATCTTTCTTTGTTCTCTTCCTTTTTAAAAAATAATTATTGATTTTTATTGGAAAGTCAACTTTTATAGAAAGGGAGACAGAGAAAGATCCTTCACTGGCTGGTCCACTCCACAAATAGCCACAATGGCCAGAGCTGAGCTGATCCAAAGCCAGGAGTCAGGAACTTCCTCCAGGTCTCCCATGCAGGTACAGAGTCCCAAAGCTTTGAGTTATTTTTTTTTTAAGATTTATTTTATTTTTATTGCAAAGTGAGATATATAGAGAGGAGGAGAGACAGAGAGGAAAAATCTTCCGTCTGATGATTCACTCCCCAAGTAGCTGCAATGGCCAGTGTTGTGCCGATCCAAAGCCAGGAGCCAGGAACTTCCTCCAGGTCTCCCATGTGGGTGCAGGAACCTAAGACTTTGGGCCATCCTCGACGGCCTTCCCAGGCCACAAGCAGGGACCTGGATGGGAAGTGGAGTTGCCAGAATTAGAACCGGCGCCTATATGGGATCCTGGTGCTTTCAAGGCGAGGACTTTAGCCACTAGGCCACTGCTCTGGGCCCAAAGCTTTGAGTTATTCTGCACTGCTTTCTCATGCCATAAGCAGGGAGCTGGATGGGAGTGGAATATCTAGGATACGAACTATCACCAGTGTGGGATGCCTGTGCTTGGATGTGTATGATTAGCCAATTGAGCCATCGCATCAGGCCCCCTGCTTTCTTTATTAAGTCTCTGAGCAGGTTTCTCAGGGCCTATGTGGCTTTTCCTCATGAATGAGCCACCAACTGGAGAAGTGGCTGCATTCAGAGAACGTTGGTGACGAACTGTGATCTCAGAGCCCTGGGAGGAAGTGCACCTGTGTCTGCACCTCCTAGGGCGCCTGTGTGAACCAAGGAGGCAATGTCCTCCCTGCCCTTTCCTCTGCCTCACCCCAGGCAGCCCAAGATCCGGATCTGGCATCCTGGAATGTTGCTGAGGCAGTTCCCTGGTGTGAGGGTGTGAGTCATGCGAGGTCTCACAAGCCCTTGCCTGGGAGGTGGAGCCCTCTGCTTTTCTCCAGCCAAGAGCGCTTGCTCCCACCATCCTCCCTGTTGCCCTTGTCACGCATGGTGCCATTTCTCTAGCTGCCAACAACTCCAGGCCATGAACCTGTGGCAATGTCTTTGCCCAGCCCTGCCCAGTGTGCTGGACACCCCCAACACACAGCGGCTGTGAGACGGAGTGGCACGGGGCAAGTGGCACGCCACATGGCTGCCAACACTCCTGGAGGCAGCTCCTGGGCTCTCACCACAACCTGTCCTACGCTGCCTTGGCACTCTGCAAAGTCAGATATACACAGAGGAGGCAAGACAGAGAGAAGTGTCTTCTATCCATTGATTCACTCCCCAAGTAGCCACAATGACTGGAGCTGTGCTGATACGAAGCCAGGAGCCAGGAGCTTCTTTCGGGTCTCTCACGCGGGTGCAGGGTCCCAAAACTTTAAGCTGTGCTTGACTGCTTTCCCAGGCCACAGCAGGGAGCTGGATGGGAAGTGGAACTGCCAGGACTAGAACCGGCACCCATATGGGATCCCAGTATGTACAATGTGAAGACTATAGCCGCTAGGCTACAGCTCTGGGCCCCTGTATAATTAGTATTCTTAAAAATATTCCAAAATTTGGGGCCGGGCGGAGTGGCCTAGTGGCTAAAGTCCTTGCCTTCAACGCCCTGGGATCCCATATGGGCGCCGGTTCTAATCCCAGCAGCTCCACTTCCCATCCAGGTCCCTGTTTGTGGCCTGGGAAGGCCGTCAAGGACTGCCCAAAGCTTTGGGACCCTGCACCCGCGTGGGAGACCTGGAAGAGGTTCCTGGTTCCCGGCTTCGGATCGGCGCAGCACAGGCCGTTGCAGCTCACTTGGGGAGTGAATCATTGGACAGAAGATCTTTCTCTCTGTCTCTCCTCCTCTCTGTATATCTGGCTTTCCAATAATAATAAATCTTTTTTTTTTTTTTTTTTTTTTTTTTTAAAGATTTATTCATTTTATTACAGCCAGATATATACAGAGGAGAGACAGAGAGGAAGATCTTCCGTCCGATGTTTCACTCCCCAAGTGAGCCGCAACGGGCCGGTGCGCGCCGATCCGAAGCCGGGAACCAGGAACCTCTTCCGGGTCTCCCACGCGGGTGCAGTGTCCCAATGCATTGGGCCGTCCTCAACTGCTTTCCCAGGCCACAGGCAGGGAGCTGGATGGGAAGTGGAGCTGCCGGGATTAGAACTGGCGCCCATATGGGATCCCGGGGCTTTCAAGGCGAGGACTTTAGCCGCTAGACCACGCCGCCGGGCCCAATAATAAATCTTTAAAAAAAAAAAAAAAAAGATGCCTTTGTAGAGAAGAATTCTGGAGCAATAAATTAACTTAAAAAAAAGTATATATTCCAAAATTGACATCTGTGGCTGGGTGTTGGCTGGCCACTTTCACAGAAAAGGCCTGGCTGCTTCCCATAAGCCTGGGCCAAGCCAGTTTTCAATTCCCAAGACTGTCTCACTGGCAAAGGTTCAAGTGTCCTCCAAAGTAGCTCCGCCCAAAAGGCTATGCAGCTGCAATGGGGAAGCTAATCCTCTAAGAAGATCCTGTCCACACACTTGAAAGGCTTAGAATCTTAAAGAGAGCAACAATTGGTGAATTCTGGGAGCAGAGCCACTCCAGGAGCCAGGAGCAGGTCCCAACCTGCTGCCAGGGAACCTAAACTCAGACCTGACCCAGCTACAGCACACTCCATGACTCTCAGCTTCATAGAGACTTCACCCTGGGAGCCTGGGCTCTTGTATGCCCAGCAAAGGGCAGCCCTGCCCAGCCACTTGCCATGGATTGTGTCAGAAGCAAGTGGTCCAACATATACAACGTGTTTTGGAAAGCTTCAAGTGCTACCCTGGACACACAGGGTCATCAGAAAGTAAAGTCCTGAGGTTTGGGCAGGGGTGGGGGATGAGCTCCCAACACCTGTCCAGGTGAGTGATTGTAAGAACAAGTGCTAGTACTATTTGTCCAGAACTTGGCAATGGCTTGAATTTATTTATTTGAAAGAGAAAAAGAAACAGCGATCTTGTAGCCTCTGTTTCACTGCAAAATCTAGGGTCGGCCAAAGCCTGGAGCCAGGAGGAACTCCCTAGCTGGGTCTCTCCCCATGGGTGGCAGGGACCCAACGTTGCAAAATTACTCGCTGCCTCTCAGGAAGCATTGGCGGGAAGGTGGGACAGGAGCGAAGCCAGCACTTGAACTGAGGTGCTCCCACGTGGGATGCTCTGTTACCTGCTATGCTGAATTCCTGTCCTGAGACTCAGTCATCTGCAAAGAGTTCCTGGGGTTTTGTTTTGGTTTGGTTTTTGGTCCTACCTGTGCCTCACAGTAACCTGTAGGGGATGTCCTTGACCACTGAACAGGGAGATAAAGGCGGGGATTGTGATTCCCTTATGGTCCCTTGCTCACAGGGCTGGGACTAGAACTCTTTTGGGGGGCCAGAGTAGATCCTGCGTGTGGCTTCTCATTCCCGCACTGAAATCGGTCTCTTCCTTTTTTTTTTTTTTTAATTTTAAAAAAATTTTATTGCCAAGTCAGATATACAGAAAGAAGAAACAGGAAGATATTCAATCGACACCCATATGGGATCCCAGTGCATTCAAGGCGAGGATTTTAGCTGCTAGGCCACCGCGCCAGGCCCAGTCTCTTCCCTTTGATTGTCTGAAAACACCAAGTACATGCCTTGTCTGAGCCAAGATGTATGTGTAGACTCAGGTCCTGCTTCACTCACTTCATCATTTCTATTTTTCTTCCTTTTTTCTTCCTTTTTAAGTTTATCTCTCTCTTGCTCCTGCTCACTCTCAGTTGTTTGGGGAGGGGAGAGAGAATCTTCCATTCATCAGTTCACTCACCAAATGCCTGTAGCAGCTAAGGCAAGGTCAGGTCATCACCAGGAGCCAGGAATACCACCACCAGGTCTCCCGAGTGGGTTGCAGGATCTCAAGTCCTTGAACCATTTCTGTTGCCATCCAGTTGCATCTGCAGCAAGCTGCATGGGAAGTAGAGGCAGGACTGGCCACTCTGTCCTCAAACATGGGCATCCCAAGCTGCAGCTTCACCCACTCAGTCCCCGCACTTGCCTCTGGGCAGGCATCTTAGCTGGTGTTTGAACAAGCAGCCAAAGGCCCACACCCAGCCCATGTTTCCAAACTCTCTGGACACCCTGTCCAGCTGGTGCAGCTTGCTCAGTGGCTTCCACGGAAGCCTTTCATCCCCAAGGGATTCCCAGGGCACTCCAACTTCTGCCAGCTCTGCTCTAATGATGAGGAAGCAGAAAAAAAAAGTTCTGCAAAGCCCAAGGCAAGACACCTGTGTCCTAAAGTTGCACAGGGAGGGGCCTCCACGTTCGACCTTCTGGTTGATCACCTGTAGCAATGGTGCTTAGGCTTCGGCTTCTCTCAACCAGGGAATTCTCAAGATTTTGGACAAATAATCCTTTGCCTGCAGTGTTGCCATCCCATATGGGCACTGGTTCATGTCCCAGCTGCTCCACTTCCCATCCAGTTCCCTCTTTGTGTCCTGGGAAAGTAGCAGAGAATGGCCCAAAGCCTTGGGACCCTGCACCCCCATGGAAGACCCAGAGGAGGCTCCTGATTTCTGGATTTGGATTAACTCAAGTTTGGTTTCCCACTGCATGCAGGGGCCCAAGCGCTTGGGCCCTCGTCTGTTGTTCTCCCAGGCACATTAGCTAGATTGGAAATGGAGCAGCTGGGATTTGCAGAGCCCAAATGAGATTGCTGGCACACAAATGGAGGTTTAGTCTACTTTCCCATGACACCAGCCTCAAGTACTTTGGTTATTCGACATTTCTTCTTTGCCAACACTTATAGATGAACTGGAAAGAATTTTGAGCCCCAGGAAAGTGTCTCATCTCCTCGGATTCCTAATACTTTTGTTGGTGCCAAGCCCCAATCCACTCATGGAGTCCTTGCTTATTTTGGCTTAAAATGGAAATAAAAATCATATCAGTTAGATTGTTCCCTGGGCGTTCCACAAGCATTGTTCTACTGACTCTAGTTACAGTTGAGAATCTTGGGTCATTGTTCTCTGTTCTCTGTTCAAAAGGGACCACACTGATTCTGAACGTGTTTTATGCCAAGTGTCCAAGCCTGTTGATTGACTTCTGAACCAGCATAAATATAAGCTAAAGCTAGGTTGGAAGGGTTTCTACTCTTCTCTAGCCAGTGTCAGAGCTTGCAGACTTGCAGATGACAAGTAGATTGTCCTAGATTCCTGGTGTCACTATGGCACCTCTCCCAGGATCCTTGGGGGTGGGGTCAACTCATCACCCATGTCTCTTTCTTACTGTGCCACTCTCAGGAACCCTTCCATCTCTCCCAGGAACTATGTGAAGGAATACCCGTTGTATATAGGCAACTGGAAGGAAAGTAGAGCTTGAACTTGAACTTCACTTTCCAGAAGAGACCTTGCCTTCTCAGACAGACAGGTGACAATTCCTTTTAGCCCTACAGGGAGCCCAATTTCATTCACTCAATGCCTTTCACAGATAAATGATACACACTTACATACCAGATGTGAAGAGGACTCGGACATGGAGAATGTGAACTTCGGGGTCTCTTCGTGAGGGGAACTCCTCCTTCTGACAGGCTGTGGGGAAGGCACCCAAAAGCCCTGGGCTCTTTCTCTCTATTTCTTGTGCCCTCAGAAATTACACCCAGGAACTCTGTAACTGGCACCTGTGGTGGAGGTGACTGTGGTAAATCTTCCCGCCAAACGGTCCCTGGCTTTTTCTCTGGCCGAGGACTGGGGTGGGAGTGGAAGTCCAGGAGAGAGGAAGGCCAGGGTGTTCATTCCTCAACTTGTCGGGCCAGAGTTGTGCAGCCACACAAGCTGGAGTGTGCTCAGCAGTTCTCTTTCCTGGCTCAGGCTTCAGCTGGTTCCCCGTGTGCAGTGGCGGCATTGTTGGGTCACAGGGTCAGGTTTCCAGGAAGTGGGAAGCTGTCTGAACCCTCATGGATCAGGGTTGGGGTGGCGTCTCAAAGCCACTGCAACAAAGGCTGAGTCAGTGATGTTGCCCCATCTCTGAATCTGGCTGCGCCTACTTCTCTGCCCTACCAGCTCCACCCTGTCAGCACTCCAGGTCATTGCCCCAACCACAACAGGCATGGCTGCCTAGTACAGCTTCTTGGGTGTGCCTGGTGTATGTCATCCTAAGGAGGTGCCATTCCCAGAGACAAAGGAGCAAATATCCCCTCCCAGGAACCACCCACAATTGGGCCAGTGAATCCTGAGTTACACCCATCCATTTTCTTTGCATATCTGACCAAAGGAAGGAGAGATTTTGACCTTATGACATTGTCATAGCTCAAAGCAGCAGTGCCCTTATTCTTTTTTCCTTTTTAGATTTTATTATTTTTATTGGAAAGGCAGAATTACAGAGAGGAGAGACAGAGAAAAAGATCTTTGATCTGCTGGTTCATGCCCCAATTGGCCACAATGGCTGGAGCTAAGCCAATCTGAAGCTAGAAGACAGGAGCTTACTCTTGGTCTCCTGTAGGAGGACATTGTGACCCTGGAAGGTCAGCGAGCACAGGATTACAGTTGATTGGATAATATTTGCATGAGAACAACCGAATGGCTACCTTTTGCATACCTGATTGGATATCATTTGTATAAGAACAGTTGAGTGGACAGCATGTGTATGAGAACACTTGGTGGAATATACAAGACAAAAGGAGTTCCAAACAAAAGTATAGAAACAGTGATGGGTTTTGTTGATAACTCAATACTTCCTCCCTTATCCCATATGACCCTCAGTGTATAAAGTCTGATGCCACTAATAAACTTCAGCTTTGACCATCAGTCAGGGTCCATGCGAGTTATTTATTGGTTCTGTGCACCAAGTCCATTGCTGCAGGACAGCGACAGTCTCCCATTCAGGTACAGGGTCCCCAGGCATATGGCCATTCTCTACTGCTTTCCCAGACCACAAGCAGGGAGCTTGCTGGGAGGTGGAGCAGCTGGGACACAAACTGGCACCCATATGGGATGCCTGTGCATGGAGGTGGATGATGAGACTGTCCTCCTTTATTCTTGAAGTCATCGTTTTATTTTTTTGAGGCATGGCATACATTCCAGGTGCTCAAATTTCAAGTATCATCCTTGCCAGCATGCTTCCTGAAGACAGTAGGTGATGGCTCAAATAATAGGATCCTTGACAAATAATGGGATCGTTGACACCCATGGGGGGAGCTGCACTGAGTTCTGGGTTACTGGTGTCAGCCAGGCCCAACCCTGGCTGTTGAAGGCACCTGGGGAGCGAATCAGTAGGTGGGAGCCATCTCTGTTTCTCTCAAACTCCCAAATAAATAAACTGAAGAAATTAAAAAAAAATTGAAGTTTGCAGCCCGGTACAATAGCTTAGTGGTTAAAGTCCTCTAGGGACTTTAAAGTCCATATGGGTGCTGGTTCTAATCCCAGTAGCCCCAATTCTCATCCAGCTCCCTGCTTCTAGCCTGGGAAAGCAGTCGAGAATGGCCCAAAGCCTTGGGACCCTGCACTCGTGTGGGAGACCTGGAAGAAGTTCCTGGCTCCTGGCTTTGGATTGGCTCATCTCCAGTTGTTGCAGTCACTTAGGGAGTGAACCAGCAGGTGGAAGATCTTTCTCTGTTTCTCCTCTTCCTCTCTGTATATTTGCCTTTCCAATAAAAACAAATAAATCTTTAAAAAAAATTTGAAGTTTGGGCCCGGCAGCGTGGCCTAGCGGCTAAAGTCCTTGCCTTGAAAGCCCCGGGATCCCATATGGGAGCCGGTTCTAATCCCAGCAGCTCCACTTCCCATCCAGCTCCCTGCTTGTGGCCTGGGAAAGCAGTCGAGGACGGCCCAAAGCTTTGGGACCCTGCACCCGCGTGGGAGACCCGGAAGAGGTTCCTGGTTCCCGGCATCGGGTCGGCGCGCACCGGCCCGTTGCGGCTCACTTGGGGAGTGAATCATCGGATGGAAGATCTTCCTCTCTGTCTCTCCTCCTCTCTGTATATCCGGCTTTCCAATGATAATAAAAAAAATCTTTTTTTTTTTTTTCTTTAATATTCATTTATTCATTAATTACATTGCATTACATGACTGGGATTCCCCCCCTTCACCCCAAACCCTTTCCCCATCATGAATTCCTTCACCTTGATGCATAACCACAGCTCAAGTTCCGTTGAGATTCCCTAATTAAAAGTTTACACCATACAGAGTCCAGCATCCCACTTGTCCAGTTCAAGTTCAACGGCCTCTTAGGGAGGCCCTCTCAGGTTTGTAGGCAGAGCCAGCAGAGCGTCACCTCGATCAATTAGAAGCT
The DNA here is from genome assembly GCF_030435755.1 of Ochotona princeps. Taxonomy (NCBI): domain Eukaryota; kingdom Metazoa; phylum Chordata; class Mammalia; order Lagomorpha; family Ochotonidae; genus Ochotona; species Ochotona princeps. The sequence continues at coordinate 64,520,813 of NC_080839.1, read as the reverse complement.
CCAACATAAAATCAAAGTTTGTTGAAAATGGAATTAAAAGAAAGTGCAAAACAAGTTATAATTCATGTATAATTTTTTATAGTATGCATTTCTCGTGTTTGTTTTAGGTCCTGCATCTGTGTTAAGCAACGGTGTTATCCTACAATGGTTAAGTGTCTAAAACAACTATGTATTTGTGCCCTTGTCTATTACATCCAGTTTCTAAAGGCAATCTAAGGACAATTTCTCTTACCAAATACTTTCTCCCCCCACCCCCAGTCTGTGCTGTTTTAGTAAATCTTTGTCCTTCAAAAAGCTAAAACAACATAGAGATTGGCACACACCACTGAGCTGCTGCTATCAATGGTGGTTTTCTGTGTGGCTTTACAATGGTTTTTTCTTTATTTGTTTAATTTATTTGACTAGCAGGGTGGGGGGGTCATGGAGTGGGGAAAGAGGGAAAACGAGAGAGAGAGAGCACTCCCATCTGTAGATTCACTTTTCCAGAGGTCTGCAACAGCTGAGGCTGGGCCAGGATGAAGCTGTGACCTGACACTGAAGCCTCTGTCCAGGCCTCCGCTGTATGTGGCTGGCACAGACCCAAGCACTGGAACCCTCATGTGCTGCCTCCCAGAGGGTACATGAGCCAGAAGGCAGGACTGGGAGCACAGCTAGGGCCCGGATTCAGGCACTCTGATGTAGGATGCGGGGGTCCCTAGTGGCATTCTGACTGTGACACCCCACACCCCACACCCATTCTTAAGGGTAGTTTTCAGTGCCCTTTGTTTTGTGTAGTTTCTAAGGTTTCCGTGTTTGTTATTTTTTGCAAAGGAAAAAAAATGGAATTTGCAGGATTTAAGGAAAAAAACAGGAGGACATTTGGCTTCATGATTAAAACTGCTTGGGGCACTTGTGTCCCATATTTAGTAGCTCTGCCTCCGTATCTAGCTGCACCTCCTGCCTCCAGCTTCTTAGTGATGCAGACCCTGGGAGGCGGCAGGTGTTGGCTCAGGTAACTGGGTTCCTGCCATCCATGTGGGAGACCTGGGCTGAGCTTCTGGCTCCCAGCTTGGGCTTGCCCCAGCCTCAGCTTTGGCAGGCATTTGGAGAGTGAATGAGCCGTGGGAGGTGTCTGTGTCTGTCTGTCTGTCTTTAAAACAAAACAGAAGCAAATAGATAAAAATGATGAACGGGGGAGTTGTTGAAACATAGTCCAGACCAGGCAGATGGGAAATCTGCTGTGGACTCCTGTGATTGGCCAAAGCCTTAGGGGTCTCTGCTGAGGAGTCATGGGAGACTCTTAGAACCTGGGTCTGCAGGCTGCAATTCAGCCACCCTGGGTGT